>NW_026138102.1:0-685060 GCF_025592945.1 Manacus candei | reverse complement strand
TTTTATTCTTTGTGCCTTTGTGGTTGTTTTTTTTTTTTTTAGTGGGGTTTTTTTTTTGGTTTTGGTGGTTTTTTTTCCCCCCCAGTGCGTAACAATCAAAACTCGTCTTCTTAATTAAAAACAGCAAATGGGTTTTAACGGCCAAGTAAAAAAAAAAAAAAAAAAAAAAGGCAAAAAAAAGTCACGAAATGGGAGTTTTAGCGAATTTGAAGCTATTTTTTCAGTGTAGCAAGTTGTAAAATGTACAGTATCACAGCTGACCTAGGCAAAGAGAAACGCCCAATAAAGTTTAAAATGTATAATCCTGACCCCAAATCTGTAACCTGTGTGTCTCTATATATGCATATATCACACACATATAGCACATAACTGTATGTGTGTGCATGTATATATATATATATATTTAAAAATGAGTGGATACACGTGTAAGGGTGAGGGAATAAAATGTCATTGACCTTTCCACAATTTTATAAGTTTGTAAGTTTACAACTACGTGTAAGTTTTTCTATGATGTGAACCTTTTTTACTTCAAAAGAATTCATTTTTGGAAAGCTTTAAGTTGTGATACTCTATCATTTTTTGAAGTTTAAAAAATAATAATTAAAAAAAATCGACTTTTTACCAGTACCTACAATGGGGGGGGTAGGGGGGGAATCTTTGTTGTAAAATTGTGTTTAGTTTAAATATTAAAGAAAAAAAATATCTATATATGGGATTGTAAAAGTGCTGACATTCCATCATGGCAGGACTTCCAAGCTGTTTCCTAAGGCTTTCTGCTGCAGAGAGACTCGAACAAAAGGAAAATGCCTCTGTTCAGTGTTTTTATAAAACTGCTCCATCAGGTCTAGACTTAAGCTATATTTTCTAAAGCCTAATCATCCTTTAATATGCTGCAGATAAATGATCAGCATGGTTGCACTTTCTCAGTAATAATGTTTGCCCTGCAATTGGCTCGTGACAAGGACTTTAGTTTTTTAACAAAACCAGTCGTACTTTGGGCAGAAGGTAATATTTATATAGGTACCTCAAGATAAAAAATAAAAAAAAGAGCCTGAATATGCTGCATTTTGTTTCTTTAACATTTTTCATGTAGCATTTGTTTGCTTTTATGATTTTTTTTAGGAGATGACTCAGCTACCTGTTTGTTTTGGGGGGACCCCGGTAGCATTTTAGGCCGTTGTTTTCTCTGGATCTCGTAGAATGTAGTATCCTGCCTTGGGATCGTGCAGTGGTTTGGGATGGGATGTGCCCATGGGGAGGAGGACGATGGAAATCTGCTTTATGTAGACTTCAGGAAGAGGAGGAAAAGGATACTATATTCCCAAAACAGACAATACATGTTCCTAATTCTTAATTATATATTTTTTCTCCTGCTTGTTCTGCTTTCTTGACTCTTTTCTCAAATATGAGTATGGAAAGGGGCAGCTTATTAACAGGGGGGAACAAAGTGACCCAACTTGCCCTGTTGTTGGCAGGTGTTTTGGGGCTGCACCAAATTCCCTGAGCTCCCCAAATCCATTGGTAAAAGCTGTGCCCCGTGTCAGAGCAGGACACTCCTGCCCTCTGCCCGCTCCCTGTGCAGGTCCATCCTCTACTCCTTCAGTTCCAAATCAGTGAAAATCTAAACATGGTGCAGAGATGGGGAATTTTTTTGTTGAGAACTGTTTGAAGGAAGCTGCAAAGGCTGTGAAATCGAGCATTTATTGTCATGTTTTTAAGCTTAGGTGGGTCCTTTTCCAAGTTTGTTTTACAGCTCGCAAGGTAAAATAGTTTGCACTACTTTTGCAATAAACTCATGAAAAACCTAACAGGTTCTGTTCTGGTTTCTTACTGTATATATACAACTAATACTAAAGATTTAGCGTAGTGTTTTTCACCTCAAAACATAAGACTCGTAACAAGCTCAGAATGCTGTAATTCCTGACAAAATAATGATGTGAATGATATTTTATAAAGTTATTTTGTATGGTGTCAATTTTGTTTTGCCTCATAGTATGTCAATAAAATAAAATTCCTCATCTTTACAAGATACTGTTTGATGTCTTTTTGTGTAATATTTGGCCATTTTCTGCATTTTGTGCACTGTGAGACTGTTCCATGCATGGGCATGTTGAATACAGGACATATTCATGGCCCCAGTCATTTTCCATAGTGAGCAGAGAATCATGGAATCGTTTAGGTTGGAAAATACCTCTGTGATCATCCAGTGCAATAATTGACCCAGCACTGCCAAGGCCACCACTAAACCGTGTCCCCAAGTGCCACATCTACACTGCTTTTTAATTCCCCCAGGGATGGTGACTCCACCACTTCCCTGGACAGCCTCTTCCAGTGCCTGACAACTCTTTCTGTGAAGAATTTTCTCTGATGTCCAATCTAAACCTCCCCTGGCACAACTTGAGGCCATTTCCTCTCATCCTGTTATGTGGGAGAAGAGACTGATCCCCACCTGGCTACAACCTCCTTTCAGGGAGTTGTAGAGATCCAGAAGGTCCCTCCTGAGCCTCCTTTTCTCTAGGCTGAGCAAGAGAAGGTCTCTGTTGCCTGAGAGCCCAAAAGCTCTGGTCCCTTTGCCCTCCCTTGCATGACACCACTCACCTCTGGTTTGGATGTTTCCCTGTGCACTGACCTCCTCTTTGCCCAGCTTTCCAGAGACAATATTTGCTGCTTTAACTGCTTACAAGTCATAATCCTGGAATTATTTATGGAAGGTGCTTTGGAAATCACTTGCTTGAAATCCTGCCTTTTGCTTTCTGAGTGAATTCCTACAGTGATCAGTTTTTAAATGGAAAAGCTGTGACCACCTGGTGTGTTCTATAAATCATTGAGTGAAAGAAGATACCCAACAGAACTGCAAGGGTGACAAGGAGCTTCCTTTGGGAGCCCAACCCTGCAAACACAGATTGGTTTTACTCAATAATGTGAAAATGATGTCCCAGCTGTCCCTTCCGTTTATTTTTCCCCTTGTTTTTGAAACCTTGCTTTGAGTTGGATGTGGTTTTGCTCTGTCAGGCTCTTGGGGAAAACAAATAACCCTTCACTGGTTTGATGGCAACCAGCTCTGGCAGCTGCAGGGCCTCGGGGATGGCTGTGGCAAATTTTGGCAGCTCTGAAGTTCCCATTGAGGATTCTGGCTGAGCGAATCCAGAAGGGTGTGCACGTTCTTGTGGCCTCAGTAATTCACAGAATATGTTCATCATCCCACAGGAAACTTCTAAGAGGGATGAAATATGGTGATTTATACTTAGTAACCACAGTCCTTTTGTCATTTTTTGCAAGCTTAGGAAGTTTCATCTTCTTTGAGCAGCTTTGGCTGGGGGTGGGAAGGACTTCACAAGCCATTACAGGAAGAGGGGGAAGATAGAAATATGTAATAATAGATTCATCCTGCAAAGTGTCCCCTGGCCTGTGTTCCACTCTCTAAAAGCCCTGAACACCTCAAACAGGTGAAGATACTTGGTCACTTTTGAGGAAGTTCATGTTCACTTATGTGTTTTGTAGCTGCAGCTTGTGGATGTGGCTCTTCACTTCCTGCAAGGGATAAGGGTGGACTGGGAAGTGTCACTTGAAATGTTATCTTGGTGTTCCAGTGTCTGGATCAGTCTCTGTGCACATCTGATCCCACTTGGAATGTAGTGCCTTTTGTTAATGTGCTGGTTTGGCATTTCTGGTTGGGGAGGTTTGACCTTGGGGCCAGATGTGCAAGTACCTTTTTTTTTTTATTTTCCCAAAGAACTGGCACATCCTGCTGCTGGCACCCCCTTCCCCCAACAGACAGCATTCCATGCTCAGTTTCCCACAGATCTCCATGCACTTTTAATAAAAACATTAAAAAAAAAGAAAAAGCACCAAACAACCCTTTCAACAATGGAGTAGTTTAGCATAAACCCACTTGGGAACTTCTCTAGGGATCCAGCATCACTCAGCACTCACTGCAGCATTCCTGGTACAATACCATTTTCATTTATGGCAACTTAGGGAAGTTTTTGTAGTGGAACATCCTTTGATCTTTTAAAATAGCATTTCTGGTGTGGCTCAGTAGCTTTGCTCTGCCAGTGCCTGCTCTTACCTGCCTAACCTCCACTGTGCTTTCCTAGCACCAGTCTGGAGTGTGTTGGATTATGGAGCTGCTGGCGCTTTCTGCCCTGTGTTTTAAGAGCAGTTTAGTGTGTCTTCAACCCAAGAGAAGCAGTTGGTGGCATCCTGACAGGAAGGACAATTCCCTTTACCATGCCAGCCAAAATGGGGTGTTGAGACAACAAATTCCTGACTGATTCAGGGCAGGTCACTGCCCAGCTTTTTTGGAGTGGGAGGTCCTGTTCTCTAATAACATTCCCATTCTTACCTGGGGCATTCTCCACACCTGGGGCAAGAGATTTTGGTTATTTCTCTCTCAGTGACTGACCATGACTCTCTGCAAACATTACTACACTGGTGATGACTGAAGCTGGAAAGAACAGAAAGTTTCTGCACCGATGTCAGTTTTCATACAAAACATTTATTTTAGAAAGTTGCACGTAAAGTTCCATACAGGGCAGTTGCCATTTCTATTGTAAAAAAAACCAAACAAAACCAAAACAAAATAAACCACAAAACAACAAACTAAAACCAAGTGAAAAATCCAGCTCTGTCACTCCAATGGCAAAGGAGTTGCTTACTCTCAGGAATTCACGTCTAGTAAGACTTCAATGTGCATTTTGGAAGGAGAAACTGCAGAAATAGAGTTCATTAGAGAAAAAGGTCCTAGAAGTACATATTTACATCATTTTCTAAGACATTTACTTTTACCACCACAACTGCAGAACCTCATTAGCCCTTGTAATGGATCTCCTCAACCCTGTTTTGGTGCCCACATGGTATCTAGGCTGCATCACAGAAGTAGCTGTTTTTAAAGACTTATTTAATGGACTTGGTCCACTTTTGGAGCTTTTGGACTGAAAGCTGCCTGTAAGAAATTTTAAATTTGGGTACTGATTGTCTGAAAAGTAATTTTAAATCATCTGAGCAAGCTCTGCTGTCAGATTTACACTGTGTCCTCCTACCCCGCCGTGTTTCTGAGGGTAGAATCCCATTCTTCAAAAAGTATAAAGTTCAATTTCTAAACTTCTTAAAGCAAAAGCAGATGGCTCAGTGTATAAATATATCCAGCATCTGGATTCTCAGTCACAAAAACATCCTTTATACAACAGAAAGTGGATCAACTATGAAGCAATTCTCCATTGGCCTTAAGATCCAACACTGTCACCAACAGCTTCATCTTCATCCTCTTCCTCCTCATCCTCTTCATGTCCTTCCCCCACTTCTCCATCTCGTTTCTCTTTTTCGAGCATCTTTAGGTATTTGCTCGCTAGGATCTTCTTTGGCAAGATATCTGGAAGGTAGAATTGTTGCTTTTATAGTCAGTTTTGAACACTTATATTGCCTCATTAATACTGTTGCACCCAAATCACTAATGAAATGAAGTCAAAAATAAATATTAGTATTTTTAACAAAGCTCAAGTGAATAATCAGGTAAAACAGTCTGACCTATACAGCTGTAAGAGTAACAGGGAATTACCCACTTACAGTACAAGTAACCAAAGATAAGGAATATATTTTACCACTCATTACTGGCAACTGTCTTTACTGTCTGCTGATGTGCATTATTTATTTGATTTAAAATAGAGTGTTCAGCTGCCTGGATCCAACAAGCCAGCTCTCCAACTCATACCCTGTAAAAATGTTTTGTTTTGGTGTGGTTTTTTTTTCATTAAGATACTTGTTCAGGGCAGTAATGGACCTGATACAAAGCAGAACTGTGTGCACTGGAAGTATGTCCATGGGGAACCCAGAGAAAGACTGGATTAGGAGCATCTTTGAGCTCAGTGTTACAACACAAATCCAAGCACCAGTAAAAACTGCATGTAAACACATGTGTGTACATATATCTAAAAGGAGAGAGGGACCATACAATGAAGCCCTTTTGCTCAAAACTTACAGATTTCTGTGTGCGCCACTTTTGGTCCACGTAACTTCTCACCTAAAGATGTGCAATGATCTTCTTTTATGGGCTGAAAGCTTTCAATGGAATTGCAATTTAAGAAATGCTTAAGGCAATATGCTAAGAACTATATACAGTATAATTGTATAATTTAGAGGCAGAAGAAAAATCCCCATTCACAAAGAAATGTTTTCAGCGATGTAGTTGATGAGTTCCAGTTGAATGCTTTACAGGGGATCAGTGACCAGCAGCAGAACTGGGTCCTCACAAAACAATGCATTAAGATCAAGATTTCATGGTCTAAATCACACACTGGATTTGTCCTCGTAACATCAATACCTGCAAGGAACTGAAAGGTCTCACACTCTTCTGCTGTATGAGACAGGTCAGTGTAAGTCAGAGCGTTCTTCTCCTTCCCTCTGCCGTGTTTGTAGGAGTATGAAGCCAGATACTGAACAAAAAGCTCCTAAAAAAGAAGAAAACAAAAACAAATAGTCAAGCTAAGAATTCACATATATAGTTGATCCCTCTCTCAAGGCAGAAGCGCTATGTTTAACCACACAGACAGTGGGCACTCAGTGCAGAGACTCAGGGATGTCCAGTTCCCAAAGAGAACTTACAGGACAGACAGGGCAAGAGTGTTTACAAGGGCTTGTAACAGGAACAGGGGGAATGGCTTCAAACTGAAAAAAAAGTAGGTTTAGACTGGATATCAGGAAAAAAAATTCTTCCCTGTGGTGAGGGTGATGAGGCCCAGTTTGCCCAGAAGAAGCTGTGGCTGCCCCATCCCTGGAAGTGTTTCAAGGCCAGGTTGGAGCAACCTGGGATAGTGGAAGGTGTCCCTGATCTTCCAGGTCTCCTTCCAACCCAAACCTCTCTATGATTCTAATGTCGGGGAAGCTGAGGGCCAGGGTTTGGTTCCATGTCCCGATGCGGGGAGCGGGCAGCGGGAGCGCGGCCCGGGGGCAGCGCGAACCCTCCGGCGGCAGAGGCCCCTCGGCCGGGGCAGGGGGAGCGGGGAGGGCGCGGCGGTACCGTGGCTTTGGCTGTGAGGAACAGCGCGTCCTGGTTGATGCTGGACACCTCCGGGGAGCTCTTCATGATGACGCGGATCCGCGACAGGGGCAGCGACACCAGACGGTTCTCGCTCAGCCGCGCCGCCATCTCGGCCCGCCGGGACCCGTAGGCGGGGCTGAGCCGGGACTACAGCTCCCGACAGCGCCGATCCCGGGACTACAGCTCCCGACAGCGCCGATCCCGGGACTACAGCTCCCGACAGCGCCGATCCCGGGACTACAGCTCCCGACAGCGCCGATCCCGGGACTACAGCTCCCGACAGCTCCCTACGGCACCGATCCCGGGACTACAGCTCCCGACAGCGCCGATCCCGGGACTACAGCTCCCGACAGCGCCGATCCCGGGGCTACAGCTCCCGACAGCGCCGATCCCGGGACTACAGCTCCCGACAGCTCCCCAGGACACCGACCCCGGGACTACAGCTCCCGACAGCTCCCGAGGACACCGATCCCGGGACTACAGTCCTTTATGGCACCGATCCCGGGACTACAGCTCCCGACAGCTCCCTAGGGCACCGATCCCGGGACTACAGCTCCCGACAGCTCCCTACGGCATCGAGCCCAGGACTACAGTTCTTTATGGCACCGATCCCGGGACTACAGCTCCCGACAGCGCCGATCCCGGGAGTACAGCTCCCGACGGCGCCGATCCCGGGAGTACAGCTCCCGACGGCGCCGATCCCGGGAGTACAGCTCCCGACGGCGCCGATCCCGGGGCTACAGCTCCCGACAGCTCCCCAGGACACCGACCCCGGGACTACAGCTCCCGACAGCTCCCTACGGCGCTGATCCCGGGACTACAGCTCCCTACGGCGCCGATCCCGGGAGTACAGCTCCCGACGGCGCCGATCCCGGGAGTACAGCTCCCTGAAACACAGGTACCTTCCTGGACTACAGCTCCCTGCACCGGGACCGGCCTGATCCCGGGATTACAACTCCCGACAGAAGGGACTACAGGGACCACCGGCCCCGCCGGCTCCGCCTCCCCGGGCGCGCTGAGGCTTCGGAGACTTCTCAGAATCACAGAATTCTGTTGGAGAAGACTGGAATTCTGGTTGGAAAAGATCTCCGAGATCATCGAGTCCAACTTATGACCGAACACCACCATGTCAACTAGACTATGGAACTGAGTGCCACGTCCTGTCTTTCTTAAACACCTCCAGGGACGGTGACTCCACCACCTCCTTGAGCACCCCATTCCTCTATCTAACCACCCTTTCCGTGAAGAAACTCTTCCTAATGTCCAACCTCCCCTTGCACAACTTGAGGAGGCCGTTTCCTCTCACCCTAATACTTCCTAGGTGAGAGAAGAGCCTGATCCCCACCTGGCTACACCCTCCTTTCAGGTAGTTGTGGGGAGCAATACGGTCCCCCTTGAGCCTCCTTTTCTCCGGGCTAAACATCCCCAGCTCCCTCAGCCATCCCTGGGCCCCCCTGGACGGGGTCCTGCGGGCCCTCCTTGGGGCTTTCCCTTCCTCGCCCCCTTGACATGGCTCCTCAGCCCCAGGCTGGTCCATGAGTGTCGGGAATTCATTTTAATGGCAACCACGTGCCTCCTGCATGTATCCCAATTACAGGCCAGTGGCTCCAAAGTTGTTAATCCAAACTGTTATTACAGGCTGCTCAACGCCTCTGCTGCTGCAGTGCAGTACCAGGGAATGTGCCTGGTCATCCTGGCACTCCTGGGAGGTTGTGTGGGCGTGTGGAGGGCACATGTAAACTATTAAGTGATGATGGGGCTGCATCTTCATTATTAACACGTTCCCCATATTTACTTCGTGTGTCTGCTATGTAGGCAGGTTGTAACATGCTTGTGGATGGGTTTTGGTGTTGGGAGCATTGGCTCCAGAAGTTCATCTGTGCCTGTTTGGATGAGGGTGTTGGATCCCACAGGGACCGAGTGAGCACTTCCAGGAGTGGTGACGCATAGTTTACATCAATTCATTAATGGCCTCAATAAAAAACTTTCCAACATGCTTTACAAACAACAAGCCTGATGGTTTGTATTGGTAAGAAGTCTGCTAATGCCACTAAATTATCTCTTAGTATGAGAGTGAAGAGCAGGAGCTTTTCCATAATACACAATAATAATTCACATGGAATTTAGGGCAGAAAGAGATGTACCCATAAAGAAGCACATTAAATGAAAAATACAGGGAGTTTCTTGACTGAATGTTGCTATCTTATATAGACTTTGCCCAGTACATAAGGAGAAGGGTACAGATAATACTGATTTATTAATAGAACACAGCACCATAAGCAGTTGTAAGCACCTTGGTGCAAGGATAATACAGTGATGATGCAGTTCCAAAATTACTGTATTTGGGCACATCATTTAAAGTTCGCTATTGCAGATAATCTGTGTCTCTCAAGCAGTGTAATTCCTTTGAGGTTACACCTTCTGTGAGGCCATTCTGTTGAAGTTATGTCTGAACGGAAGCACAATATTCTAGGATGCTACATGGATATCTGCAAGGCTTAGTTTCTTCCTTGATCTTTAGTGTCTTGTGACATCTTGTGGAAACAGCTGACATTACTCTGACAGAGAATTTCTTGTAAATACTACTGGGGTCTTTCATGATTTCAATATGCATATAAACCCCCATCGAACTACCAAGATTTCTGAGGGTATTGAGCTGTTTGGACACAGAATTAGGACCATATAGCATAAGAGAACACCATGATACTGCAATATTATTGATATTTAATAATTTATCTTTAACATACTTTGTAATTGCAAAATTAATGTTGTACCAGTAATGGGATCCAACTTGTTCCTAATTAAAACAAACAAATCTATAAAGCTAGAATTAATTCTCTTGAATTAGAACTGAATGGGTGTTGTTATTAAGAATTCTTTGTTAAACCTGACAGGGAACACAGGTAAAATAAATATCACCTCTAGTAATTTGCATAAAAACTACTACTTCCTAATGTACTGATTTTACCTGTGTCCTGTGCTATGGAGGGAATACAGCAATGGCAAAGGAAAACTTGCTGCTCCAATAAACAGTCTGCTCAAATTAGGAAAATTTATTCAGATGTACTAGTGAGGTACCTGAAAGCAGGAAAGGATGGTGAATTACTGAAAAGTACCTCTGTATCAAGCTTCATTGGATTATAGTAAAAGAAAAACAATGATAAACCTGATATAATCAAAATGCCCCACGGATGAGAATCTGGGTAAAGTGTCTGCTGAATTCCCAAAAGCTACTGAGAGCAGTAGCTCTATTGGAGTAGCTTTCTCTATTGGAGAAACAGCAAGTTTAGTGAACCAGGTTACATCAGGCTGGTGCTCAGTCCCCTGTGGAGTTCCCAGGGCTCAATTTTAGGCCACTCTGTTGCTGAGTGACATTTTAAAACCAATTCATACACATTTAAGAAGTCAAAAATTAGATATTTAATTATTTATGATCTGTAATTAAAAAAAAAAAAAGAAATTCACTGTTACTAGGTAAAGAACAGTGGATAAATGCTGGACTAGGGAAAAACCTGCCCATGTCAGCAAACAAGGGAAGGAGCTAAAGCTGGTCTGGCAAAGTATAAGCACAATATGTGGATAAGCAGTTGGCACAGACATAATTAATGTGTTATATTAAAAGAAAGAGGTGTCCAGCAGAAGATGCATAGTGCAAAAAAAGAAATTAACCTCTGTAGCAGCATTCTTTGAAACTGCAGTAGTGATACAAAAGCAGCATTTAGAAACAATGAAAACAGACAAATTCATGACAAAGCAGAAGTATTTCTTGCACCATGCAAAAAAAAAAAAGGTATTCTGAGGGAATCTGATTGATGGGATAAGAACATTGTGTCACATGCCAACTATGAGATAAATCTGAGCAGTTGGTAAATTATATGTTAATGCACAAATACAAACAGAAAGTGGCTGAACTGCCAATGGTTGCTGGAAGATACCTAAGCATGTGGAAGTTGCAGGTAAGGCTCTCACTGTAGGAGTTCCTCCACTAGAAAAGCTGCAGCAATGAAGATATTCAAAAGCAAAAATCAATCAAGAGGAGCCAAGCTTTTAGGCAGACAGTACTATGTGTAATCTTCCATTTCCACTTATGACAGATACACATTTAGGCAACTTCTATCCAGAGATATTCTACCATTTGGAATTATACAGAACATTCTTCATACCTTCATCTTGGAGGATCTCAGGAGACTGAGTAGCTTAATGGCAGGGAGAAATTTCTAGAACACAGTGTTTACACAGTGTCCTAGTTAGGACAACTGAGATCAGTTCATCATGGTGGGTGTAACCCAAAACTGTATTCTATAGCCTTCCATGTCATTTCCCAGAAACTAGACTATTGTTGTCAATAGACTATTCGCACCCTCTGCCCATAGAGCCTGACTCCTCAGGCTATAAACTAGGTGTTAAGAGGCCTGTGAGATAGGAGGATGTTTCTGTCCTCACACCCTTTGTGGAACTCCCCACCCTGAGGGGAGTACCAAGCATTCCTGCCTGAACTGGAGGATATATAATCTTGGAGTTTTGGAACATTTTTCAACCCACTCGTGGGATCCGGAGGACGGCTGCATCTCATCGCTCTCAACCAGACTGAGACCACCACTGGACTGCGATCACCAGTTCTGGCCAGACTGCAGCAGCTCTCCCACCAGCAGGTTCTTCCCCTCTCCCTTTACTTTGGACTCAAACAGGGCCCAAGGAACACCACTTTGTTCAGGCCCCAGGGTACTGGGTTATACATTTGGGTTTTTGTGGGTTGAGACCAATTGTTTGTTTGTATTATTGTACTTACTGTATTATTTTAATAATTTGTTATTCTGACTTATAATCTCTCCTTTGAGTTGAGTTCATTCCCCCTGCTGGTTAACTTTTAAACCAGCACATTTTTGGCGCCCAAACGTCGGGCAGAGAGAGAGAAGTCAGAATCACAATTTCATTTTAAGCATTTGTCTATTTGAATATAGAAACTCCCTGATCACCATGTTGTTTGATGCACTCACATGGATGTTGTATTTGAGCCTGTTCATATTTCCACAGATGGGGTATTATTTGCCTGTTTTGATGCTCTCTTTGAGACCAGGGAGAGGGATCCAAATTGCTTTATTAGTATATTATGTTTATGTCATTCTAACATCAGAAGCAATGAGTTTCATTGTAAATGTGTATTCAGTCCTGTTTGCCTGTCCTGGTTTGGGTTGCTACCTCTGGGGCCTCATTAAAAATCGTACCCAGCTTTTTGGGGGAACAGGGGTGGATGGTTTCCAGCCTCCCACCTCCTTCTTCCCCTTCAGACCTGCTAAAACAGTTTTTGAAAATATTGAGTTCCCTTTTGATGTTAAGGACAGCATAATGTTATTGTTAGTGTTGCTCTGTCTGCTCTGTACTGTGTACACCATGTTTAGGGTCAGAAAAGTGCCTTTTAGGGAGGTTGGTTGGACACCTGCCCTGGGAGCAGATAATGCTGAGTGGCACGGGAAGTGGGAGGACATCAGCCAGTATTTGGAAAAGTTTTCTCCTCCAATGATCTGGAAATTCACCCCTGAACAACTGCAGGATCCTGTTAGCATGATAAGACTGGTGAAGGAAAAATGCTCTGGCAGCTCCAGAGATGGCCAGCTCACAGCAACCTGCTGGGCCCTGGCCACTGCCTACTGGGCACTGCTTGACATGGTACAGCACTGTCAGGGCGAGGAGAGAAGGAGCAAATCCGCAGACACCACATCCACCCAAACCGCAGCTGAGTCAGAGGGAGAAAGAAATAAACCAACCGGCACCGTGTCCACACAAACCATCGAGGAGCCAGAAGAACAAGCAAAACCAATAGCAGTCGCCCCTGTCCAGAAAAGGAAATCAAAGACTAAATCAGTCCGTATAGCAAATGATGACGAAGAGGCGGGACCTTCACATCCACCGGAGGAGACAGAGCCAGAAATAATCACTCGGTCCCTATCCCTGGGTGAGCTACGTGAGCTCCGGAGAGAGTTCACACGACAGGCGAACGAGTCCATTCTGACCTGGCTGCTCCGAATCTGGGATGCCGCAGCTAACGATACGATCCTAGATGGGAGTGAAGCCAGACAGCTGGGATCCCTGTCTCGAGATGTAGTCATTGATCAGGGGATTGGAAGGAGGCAGGAAACTCTCAGCCTCTGGCGGCGACTGTTGTCCAGTGTGAGGGAGAGATACCTTTGCAAGGAGGACCTCCACGTACAGCAAGGACAGTGGAACACGATGGAACAAGGTATCCGGTGCTTAAGGGAGTTAGCTGTACTGGAGATAATCTTTTCAGAGGATGAAAGATTCCCTAAGAGTCCAGATGCCGTACAGTGCACCTCCCAAATGTGGTTAAAGTTTGCACGACTCGGGCCAGAAATGTATTCCCGCTACTTAGCAACGCTGCAATGGAGGGAGGGAGAGGACAAGGTGGGAGCATTGGTTAGCAAACTCAGGATTTATGAAGACACTGTCACCGCCCCATTACGAGCCCACGTCTCATCTGTGGAAACCAAACTGGCTGAACACGTCCGAAGCCTGGAAGAGAAAATTGAAGAGGGACACCAGAAGCTAAGAGAAGAAATTAAGGAAGGGATTTTCCATATCTCGCCAGGACAAACAAGAGTCTCTGCTATCAGGAGCCAGCATCCCCGGCTAAGGAGAGAAGGTACACTCCACGTGGCGATCTATGGTTTTACCTCCGTGAGCACGGAGAAGATATGAGGAAGTGGGATGGGAAACCCACCTCTTCCTTAGCAGCCCGGGTACGTGAACTGAAAAGAGGAACAAATACCATAAAGAACTCTTCAAGGGTAAACGTTGCTCCAGTCTCTCGTGGGCAAGACTCCAGACGGTACAGGAATGATGATACGTCTGATCCTCTTGAAGGGACCTCCAGGTCATACCCACAAGAAGAGCACAATGAGTACCATGACCAGGACTAGGGGTGCCCTGCCTCTAGCCAGGTAGAGGAGAGGGACAATCGAGTCTATTGGACTGTGTGGATTCGGTGGCCTGGCACATCAGAGCCACAAAGATATAAGGCTTTAGTGGACACTGGCGCACAATGTACATTAATGCCATCAAGATACGTAGGGGCAGAATCCATCTCCATTTCCGGGGTGACAGGGGGATCCCAACAGCTGACTGTACTGGAAGCTGAAGTGAACCTGACTGGGAAGGAATGGCACAGACACCCCATCGTGACTGGTCCAGAGGCCCCGTGTATCCTTGGCATAGATTACCTGAGGAGTGGGTATTTCAAAGACCCAAAAGGACTTCGTTGGGCTTTTGGCATAGCTGCTGTGGAGACGGAGGAAATTAGACAGTTGAACACCTTGCCTGGTCTCTCAGAGGACCCCTCTGCTGTGGGACTGCTGAAGGTTGAAGAACAATTGGTACCGATAGCCACAGCAACAGTGCACCGTCGGCAATACCGCACCGACCGAGACTCTGTGACCCCTATACAAAAGATGATCCGTGAACTGGAGACCCAGGGGGTGGTCAGCAAGACTCGCTCACCCTTTAATAGCCCTATATGGCCAGTGCGTAAGTCCAGCGGAGAGTGGAGGCTGACGGTGGATTATCGTGGACTCAATGAAGTCACACCACCCCTGAGTGCTGCTGTGCCGGACATGCTGGAGCTCCAGTACGAGCTGGAGTCCAAGGAAGCCAAGTGGTATGCCACCATTGACATAGCCAATGCCTTTTTCTCCATTCCTTTGGCAGCGGAGTGCAGACCACAATTTGCTTTCACTTGGAGAGGTGTGCAATACACCTGGAATCGACTGCCTCAGGGGTGGAAACACAGTCCCAGCATTTGCCATGGACTGATCCAGACTGCACTGGAAAAGGGTGAGGCTCCAGAGCACCTACAGTACATTGATGACATCATTGTATGGGGGAACACAGCGGGCGAAGTCTTCAAGAAAGGAGAAAAGATAATCCAGATTCTCCTAAGAGCCGGTTTTGCCATTAAACGGAGTAAGGTCAAGGGACCTGCTCAGGAAATTCAGTTCCTAGGAGTGAAGTGGCAAGATGGACGCCGCCTAATTCCAATGGAGGTGATTAACAAAATAGCAGCCATGTCCCCACCAACCAGCAAGAAGGAAACACAGGCTTTCCTAGGCGCTGTGGGCTTTTGGAGGATGCATATCCCCGAGTATAGTCAGATTGTAAGCCCTCTCTACCTTGTGACACGGAAGAAAAATGATTTCCAGTGGGGCCCCGAACAACAACAAGCCTTTGAACAAATTAAACAGGAGATTGCCCATGCGGTAGCCCTTGGGCCAGTAAGGACAGGACAGGACGTGAAGAACGTGCTCTACACCGCAGCCGGGGAGAATGGCCCTTCTTGGAGCCTCTGGCAGAAAGTGCCTGGGGAGACCCGAGGACGACCGCTGGGATTCTGGAGTCGGGGATACAAAGGATCTGAAGCCAGCTATACACCAACTGAGAAAGAGATCCTGGCTGCCTATGAAGGAGTTCGAGCTGCCTCAGAAGTAATCGGCACCGAAGCGCAGCTCCTCCTGGCACCCCGACTACCAGTGCTGGCCTGGATGTTCAAGGGAAGAGTTCCTTCCACACATCATGCCACCGATGCCACATGGAGTAAGTGGATCGCTCTGATCACGCAGCGAACCCGGATAGGGAATCCTAATCGCCCTGGGATTCTGGAAATTATCACCAATTGGCCCGAAGGTGAGAGTTTCGGACTATCCTCTGAAGAAGAGGAGGAGAAGGTGACACGGGCTGAGGAGGCCCCACCATATGACAAGCTACCAGCAGATGAAAGGCGATATGTGCTCTTCACGGATGGCTCCTGCCGCATTGTAGGGACAAACCGAAAATGGAAGGCAGCTGTATGGAGTCCCACACGGCGAGTTGCAGAAGCGACCGAAGGACAAGGTGGGTCAAGTCAGTTTGCAGAGCTTAAAGCCGTTCAGTTGGCTTTGGATATAGCTGAACGAGAGAAGTGGCCAAGACTCTATCTCTACACTGACTCATGGATGGTGGCCAATGCTCTGTGGGGATGGCTGGAGCGATGGAAAAAGGCCAACTGGCAGCGCCAAGGGAAACCCATCTGGGCGGCGGAGATGTGGCAGGACATCGCTGGCCGGGTAGAGAAGCTGAGTGTGAAGGTCCGTCACGTAGACGCTCATGTAGGCAAGAAACGGGCTAATGAGGAGCATCGTAACAACGAGCAGGCGGACCAAGCTGCCAGGATTAAAGTCTCTCAGGTAGATCTGGATTGGCAGCACAAAGGAGAATTATTTCTGGCTCGATGGGCCCATGACGCCTCCGGTCACCAGGGGAGAGATGCAACATACAGATGGGCTCGTGACCGAGGGGTGGACTTAACCAAGGACATTGTCTCACAGGTCATCCATGACTGTGAGACATGTGCTGCCATCAAGCAGGCCAAGCGGGTGAAGCCTCTATGGTATGGTGGACGGTGGTCGAAGTACAGGTATGGGGAAGCCTGGCAAGTTGACTACATCACACTCCCCAAAACCCGCCAAGGTAAGCACTACGTACTGACCATGGTAGAAGGAAGCACTGGATGGTTGGAGACATACCCCGTGCCTCATGCCACTGCCCGGAATACCATCCTGGGCCTTGAAAAACAAGTCCTGTGGCGACACGGCACCCCGGAGAGAATTGAGTCTGATAATGGGACCCATTTCAAGAATGGCCTCGTAGACACCTGGGCCAAAGAGCACGGCATTGAGTGGGTGTATCATATCCCCTACCATGCACCAGCTACTGGAAAAGTTGAGCGGTGCAACGGACTGCTGAAAACCACCCTGAAGGCACTGTGTGGGGAGACTCTCAAACACTGGGAGCTGCATTTAGCAAAGGCCACCTGGTTGGTCAACACCCGAGGTTCCATCAATCGAGCTGGCCCTGCCCAATCAGAACTTTTGCATACTGTAGATGGAGATAAAGTCCCCGTGGTACATATGAGAGGAATGTTAGGGAAGACTGTTTGGATTAGTCCCACCTCAAGCAAAGGCAAACCCATCCGAGGGATTGTTTTTGCTCAGGGACCTGGTTCCACCTGGTGGGTAATGCAAAAAGATGGGGAGACACGTTGTGTACCACAAGGGGACCTAATTTTGAGTGAGAATGGTCTGTAATGTTTCATTGTATATATATATATATATAGATAGATGTATATAATTTTAAAGGGATATAGTTTTTAAAGGGGGTTAATTTGGGCATGACATGGATGGCATAGAATAAGGGGTGGATAATGTCCTAGTTAGGACAACTGAGATCAGTTCATCATGGTGGGTGTAACCCAAAACTGTATTCTATAGCCTTCCATGTCATTTCCCAGAAACTAGACTATTGTTGTCAATAGACTATTCGCACCCTCTGCCCATAGAGCCTGACTCCTCAGGCTATAAACTAGGTGTTAAGAGGCCTGTGAGATAGGAGGATGTTTCTGTCCTCACACCCTTTGTGAAACTCCCCACCCTGAGGGGAGTACCAAGCATTCCTGCCTGAACTGGAGGATATATAATCTTGGAGTTTTGGAACATTTTTCAACCCACTCGTGGGATCCAGAGGACGGCTGCATCTCATCGCTCTCAACCAGACTGAGACCACCACTGGACTGCGATCACCAGTTCTGGCCAGACTGCAGCAGCTCTCCCACCAGCAGGTTCTTCCCCTCTCCCTTTACTTTGGACTCAAACAGGGCCCAAGGAACACCACTTTGTTCAGGCCCCAGGGTACTGGGTTATACATTTGGGTTTTTGTGGGTTGAGACCAATTGTTTGTTTGTATTATTGTACTTACTGTATTATTTTAATAAATTGTTATTCTGACTTATAATCTCTCCTTTGAGTTGAGTTCATTCCCCCTGCTGGTTAACTTTTAAACCAGCACACACAGTCACAGTCTAAATTATCTTCTAAAGATGATATTGTCATCACATTTTTGTCTTGTAGGGAAGAAGTGAAACAACAATAAAGCGCTGTCAAAAAATGTCACTAAAACCATCTAGCAATGCTAAAGGGCAGATTTATGAATAATTGTGCTGGTTTTGGCTAGCATAGAGTTGTTTTTCTTCACAGTAGCTGGTTTGGGGCTGTGTTTTGGATTTGTGCTGGAAACTGTTGATAGCACAGGGATGTTCCATTGTTGCTGAGCAGTGCTCACTGTTACGGATTTACACACAGTGGCCACTGTAACAGGATCCTGCTAAGAAAACAAAGTCTGAGTTCTTAAAAGTTATAGCTTGATGTGGGTGCCTCCAGACAGGGACCCCCACCCCTGTTCATGCCTCTCAATTATACCCATAATCACCCATCACCTGGTGCCCAAGTCCAATCACTCAGTTCTGGTCTGTGGTCTCTTGATGTCTTACTGTTTTTCACTGTTACTGGGCTGTCCTTCTTCTGGAGTGACTTCATTCTCTTGGAATTGTCTCCTTGGTCCTTATCTTCTCCACTCCTCTCACATCTTCTGAATTCAGTGAGCAGCATTAGTTTTATCAAAAAGTTTATGCTTGGTCAGCTCCTGTGGCCTAAGGCTTCAGCGACTTCAGCTGCTAATGCTGAGCCACTAATGCTAAATGAGAGTATTCAGAGGGAAAACCACAGTCAATCAAATTCCTTCTGTAACGTTACACAGAGGAAAGGCCTTTTCTGCCTCTGACCTCACCCCCCCAGCGAGTGGACTGGGGGTGCACGAGGAGTTGGGAAGGGACATAGGTGGGACAGCTGATCCCAACTGGCCCAAGTGATATTCCAGATGACAGGACATCATGCTCAGCATATGAAGTTGGGGAAGAAAAAGGAAGGGAGTGATGGTGTTTGTCTTCCCAAGTCACCACAAGAATACTGAGCACTGACTTTGTCCACATGAGATCAAATCCTTGAGATATTTAGGTATCACTGATACCACAACCAAATACAGTGTCAGCATTTGCTGACACTGCATTTGTTACTGATAACATCAGTATTGTAGAAATAAATGTAGAAATAAATAACTTCCCTGTGAGAAATGCTCCAAGTTACATTCCTGCTAAAATTCTGTGAGAGAAAACTAGTTATGTTCTTTATTTAAAACCATCACTTTCTGTCCCCTCTATCCTAAATTTGGCCAAGTTCGAGCACACCCATCTTCCCTCCAGAAGCTTCCTAGATTTGTATTCTTTCTGAATTTCACAGAACTGCTGTATCTGAAAATTGCATCACCTCTATCATCTTTGAATTCATGTTAAGTCGACTTACACTAGTTAAAGGTGTAGGTGAGCAGCCCCTGTGCCTGCACAATCAGCAGCTCCAGCACAGGGCACAGAGAGTATTTTCTGAACTGGGGGAACCTGAGGGGAGAAGAGAGACCCATCCCTCTCTGGCCGTGCTGTTGGTGGGCTTGGTCAACCTCCACCTGAGCCTCCAGGTCCTCCAAGTCCAGCTTGTGCTATCATCCCCTTCTCCTCTTCCTCTGGGAAGTGTTACTCATTTCTTGGAAGCCAGCTGAAGGTCAAGGCTAATGCTTGTTCAGCTCCTTCTTGCTGTTGATTTTTCCCTGGTCTCCCAAAATGGGGTAACTTGAGGGGAGAGGAGAGACCTACCAGGAGCCCATAGCTCATGCCACAGTAGCTGAGGAGACCTGAAAGGAGGTTGTGGCCAGGTGGCAGTTGGTCTCTTCCCTCAAGTAACAAGCAATAAGACAAGAGGAAATGGCCTCAGGTGGTCACAGGAGAAGTTTAGATTATGAAAAATTTCTTCACCAAAGGTTGGTCAAGTATTGGAACAGGCTGCCCAGGGCAGTGGTGGAGTCACCATCCCTGGAGATATTTAAAAGACATATAGATGTGGCACTTGGGGACATGGTTTGGTGGTGGACTTGGCTGTCCACTAGAAATGCACCTGAGCTCTCACACGAGGCTCATACCTCCAGAGTCCTCAGGATTTTCCCCCTTAAGCTCCATGACTCTGAGAAGTCCTCTCAGAGGAGGACCCCTTCTGTTCTTGGGGAGGCTCAGGGGGGATCTCATTCTCTACAACTACCTGAAAGGAGGTTATAGTGAGGTGGGGGCCGGTGCCTTCTGCCGTGACAGGATAAAAGGAAATAGCATTAAGGTAAGACAAGAGAGATTGGGATTAGGTAATAGAATTTTTTTTTTTCACTGTTAGTGTGGTCAGGCATTGGAATAGGTTGCCCAGGGAGGTGGCGGAGTCACTATTCCTGGACGTGTTTGAAAGGCGTCTGGATCTGGTGCTGTGTGATGGTTTAGTGGTTTAGGGGTTACAGTGGCAGTGCTGGGTTGACAGATGATCTTAAAGGTCTCTCCCAACCTTGATGACTTTACGATTCTATGACACCAGACCATTTCGGAAGTTGTGAATGCCAGGAAGGCTCACTTTCGGCCACTATTGCCAAAGTCCATGAAGTTTTCATAACCGGCTGAGATTCACCATCCGGGTGAATCAATCACTCGTTCACTCCTTTCAACGCATTCCTCTTGGAGGAACGCCTGATGCTCGCAGGCACGGGCGGATTCCCCGTGGAAGCGCCGGGAGATGAACCGCGGACGGCGGCAGCAGCGGGCGAGCTCCGCTCTCCCCTCACGGCTCTCCCGCCATCGCCCCGCGCATGCGGGGCAGGAGCGGCCATTGCCGTCAGTTCCGGCGGCAGCGGGAGCGGGGCGGCTCCTGCCCCGGCTGTGAGTGCCCCTTTTCGGCTGTGAGAGCCCCTGTCCCGGCTGTGAGTGCCCCTTTTCGGCTGTGAGTGCCCCTTTTCGGCTGTGAGAGCCCCTGTCCCGGCTGTGAGTGCCCCTTTTCGGCTGTGAGAGCCCCTGTCTCGGCTGTGAGATCCCCTTCCCGGCTGTGAGTGCCCCTTTTCGGCTGTGAGTGCCCCTGCCCCGGCTGTGAGTGCCCCTGCCCCGGGTGTGACTGCCCCTTCCCGGCTGTGAGTGCCCCTTCCCGGCTGTGAGTGCCCCTTCCCCGGCTGTGAGATCCCTGTCCCGGCTGTGAGTGCCCCTGTCCCGGCTGTGAGTGCCCCTGTCCCGGCTGTGAGATCCCTGTCCCGGCTGTGAGATCCCTGTCCCGGCTGTGAGATCCCTGTCCCGGCTGTGAGATCCCCTTCCCCGGCTGTGAGTGCCCCTTCCCGGCTGTGAGTGCCCCTTCCCGGCTGTGAGATCCCCTTCCCCGGCTGTGAGATCCCCTTCCCGGCTGTGAGTGCCCCTTCCCGGTCAGCACCGACAGCCGCGTCCCCTGTCCCAGAGCAGCTCCCTTGCTCCTCTCGCTGCCCCTCAGCCCCTTCCCGGCGGGGCTGCGCTTGGCTCTTCTGCGGTTCATTTATTTTCCCTGCTGAACTTCACCGGCCCAGCGCGGGATCTGCCCCGGGGACAGGGAAAGGGGGGAGCTCCCACCTTCCTTCAGTGTCCGCCCGGTTGGGAACCGTGTGGACGGGGCTGTTCCCTGGTAACAGGTTTGCTCCCCTGGGAAGGAGGCTGCTGGGCAGACCCCGGGCACTACGGTGGGAGAGGGATAGTGACAGTCCAAAGCCGGGCTGTGTTTTTTTTTGTTTGTTTGTTTTTTGTTTTTTGTTTGTTTGTTTGTTTGTTTCTCTGTTTGTTTATTTTTGTGGAGGTTTCGTTGCTTTGTTTGTGTTTTTCGGTCCTATGTACGTTTTAGAGGATGCTTTGGAGGTAAAGTTGACCAAGGGATCTGTGCGGTCCAGGTGGTCTCAGAGATGTGAGGGCTCAGCAATGCATGTCTTCGTTTAAAACCCAGCTGCAGTGCAGTAGTCAGAGAGCTCAGGGGAGAAGGAATTCTAAATGCTTAAATATAGAAGTAGAAAACATTGCCCGGTCCTTCCCTACATGTGTTTTGAGAAAGCAGACTTCACTTTTTCTCAAAAGTAAGTGTTCAGATCCTGATTTTCCTCTCCCTGGCTGTGTGCAAACACTGACAGCCTTGTAAAGTTGGGTCATTCCTGTTCGGTGTCTGTTTATGTCTCACCCCACACAATTTTCCATATTTCCCCAAGGAAATGGGACTGGAGAGCCTGAGCCTGACAGGATCTTCTGAGATGGTGCTTTTGCTCTCTGGTTGTGGTGGAGACTCTGCTGCCCCATGTATGAGCTGTCTCGTGTAGCTGCACAGGGAGCAAGATTGAGTCAGAAAAACGTAATTTACAGATTTGTGTTGGCTGCATGGTTGAAGATTTAGTAAAATGATGATGCAAATATTAGTGTTGTAGCACATATATTCAGGATGCAGAAATGTTTAGCATCAAAGTCCTGGTTCGCTTCAGCAGCCCCAGGTACTCTGAATGTTAAAAAATAATATACGTTTTTCTTTTACTGGCCTGCAGTTGGTGCAAAATGAGTGTTCCTGACTACATGCAGTGTGCTGAGGATCATCAGACCCTCCTGGTCGTGGTTCAGCCCATTGGCATTGTCCCCGAGGAGAGCTTTTTCAGGATCTACAAGCGGATTTCAGCTGTGAGCCAGGTCAACGTGCGCGACTCGCAGCGCGTGCTGTACATCCGCTACAGGCACCACTATCCCCCGGAGAACAACGAGTGGGGGGATTTCCAGACACACCGCAAAGTCGTGGGGCTGATCACTATTACAGACTGCTCCTCTGCAAAGGAATGGCCTCAGACTTTCGAAAAATTCCATCTTCATAAGGAAATGTATGGTGCTACCCTCTATGATTCCCGGCTCTTTGTCTTCGGGCTTCAAGGAGAGATCGCGGAGCAGCCCCGCACGGATGTGGCGTTTTATCCCAGTTATGATGAATGTGAGACTGTGGAGAAGAGAATTGAAGATTTTATTGAGTCCCTCTTCATAGTGTTGGAGTCGAAGCGGCTTGACAGGGCCACTGATAAGTCTGGAGACAAGATCCCACTCCTCTGTGTTCCTTTTGAGAAGAAGGATTTTGTAGGTCTGGACACCGATAGTAGGTAAGCAGCTACTTTTGTCAGCTTGCAGGTCTTGGAAAAAAAACACCTGTGGCACTTGCCAGCCTTCAGGATAAGCCTCTTAGAAAGGACAGAGTGTACCTTGTTACAACAGAGGTTGTGCCCAGATCTTACTGTGTCTGTCTGCTGTGGTTTAAGAGAACTTAATTTGTGGTCTCACCATATTTGATGTTCTGAGCTTGTTTTATATATATATTTAATTCAGGAGGCTAATCAAGTAGTAGGAAGAAGTCACAGGAACAGGTTGACAGATTCTGCTCTAATGAGACTTTTTGGTAGAAAGCAATAGTTAATAGATATACAGTATTAATTAAAGAACTCAACATTGATGAAAATAATTTTTTATTTTGTTGGGTAGTATTTTACTAATCCTACTTATTGTATTTTTTCCCCTAAGCCTCTGTCTACTTTTTCATCCTATGAAACAGTGGCTGTTTATTCCGGTGACTAAATCCAGCATCTTTCCCTGTCTTCCTTTTTTATTTATTTAATTATTTGTTATTCTTGACCTGTCTTGTTTTGCTACCTGTTTACTACAACTTTCTCTTTGGTTTTGTGTATGTTAAGAGTTTTATTTTGTTTCCCCCCCCTCAACATCTTTCCTTCTTCCTCATTTGCATTCTCAGATTTTAGTGTTATGATGTTCTTGTGCAAGGGATTGGTAATTCTGGTTAGCCAGCTACAGGCAGTGCAAAATCTGTTTGATTTGGCTGTTTGCAGTCAAATCCAAAGGATGGAAGCAACCACATTTGTCCTGGCAAGGACAGAGGTGTGGAATCCCTATCAAAATACAAAGTGTGCATGGGAATAGCATTGGTCATCTCTGTCTTGTACCATGAGGGATGCCAGCAGTTGTTGTTACTGTGTGTAGAAAGCAGGGTTTTCCAGAGCTGTCCAGGCAGGTTTGTGAAGGCTTTGGATCACGTTAATCAGCTCTGCCTACATAGTTAGTCCTGGCCTTGGAAACTGGAAGAAAGCATTTCAAGTTTCTAATTAGTTTGAAGCCCTCTGTTATATTATCTCTGGTTGCCTGAAGTACCTCTGTGCCCTGCTCCTGCTTGTCTTGGTGAGAAGTTGAGCTGGGTCTGACCTGCTACCCAGTGTTATCCCTTGGTTTGTCCATGCACCATTCAGTTTTTATTATCAGTATAAATTATTATGTTACTGTTTTTTGTATGTGGGTGATAAAGTTTTGTAGAGTAGTCAAGCCCTTTTAGAATCTTGGCTTTAATTGCTCAGTTTGAATGAATTTTTGTTGAATGTAATAAAAATTTCCTGTTCCAGTTAGCTAAGAAAATGACTTTTTTTTGGCCAAGAATCTCCAAATCAGAATGAATTATGCTGTTCAGTTGTGTCTTTAAGTATCGTGCTTTGGAAATCAGTTTCTTGGATAACTGACATTTCTGAGCAGTGGCTGTGCTGTAACTTGTGGGTAAACTTTTCCTGTGAAGTTCTGAACTGGTGAGGAGCTCAAGTGACAGCAGTGTGTGTATCCACACATGTCCAAGGAGATATTTTATGCTGTTGCCCTGAGTTCAGACAGATGCAGTGTGATGCTTCAGTTCTTTGCAGAGTGGAAGATGTGTGACCCTGGCTGTGTAAACATATGGGTTTATCCAGAGTTAATCACTGGTTCAGCTCTGCACACACCCTGGCTGGGAGGTTTGAATAGCAAACAGTTTTTCAGTAACTCTGGATCAATAGATACACTTGAAATGTTTGCTGCACTGCCCAAAGAAATGGCATTAAATGTTCTAATCATTCAGTTCAATAGTAAGAAAGTTCTTCAGCTTTATTGTGCTGTGGAGTTAGTACTTCTGATTGTTTGAAAATTTAGGATTTATACATTAATAACATGGGCAAGCTAAATGAAAATGTATTTATAGCTTCTCTGCACAGGGACCTTTGTAGGCACCTTCATGTAACCTGATGCATCTCTGCCTCTGTGTTTCTAAAGCAGAAACTCAGGTCCCTGGAATAGGGTTGAACTAACATCAGTTTATTAAACTAACTTAGGTTTTCAAGCATTGGTCTTTGGATGTGAACTGGTGGTATATACTATTTTACTACTTGAGAGTTTTTTATTGCTTGCATTTTGTTCCTTGGGTTGCAATAACAGGATTTTGTTGTAGCATGTTCCCTTCTGCAGTGACATATTCCCTAATTTAGGGAAAGCACTGCATTAGTCACACCAGAGAGACACAGGGCTGGGAAGGACCTTCTCAATGGAGACTAGTTTCTGTTTTTGCAAGATATGATGTATAATTCTTTTCAGGGAGGGCTAAAGGTTGTCTGAATGCAGGAAGTGGGTATGAGAACATCTCATAGAATAACTTTTGCCACTTTGTTGGTTTTGAGTCTGTCAGCGTAATGAGTTAAAGGAATGAATTAAAAAAAAAGATATTATTGAGATATTGAGACAAATGAAACAGCTTTTTCTAGAATAGGTGAAAAATTCTAAAGGGTTGAAGGCAAAGGATACCCCCTTGATCTTATTTATAGACCTTCTGTCCATTTCAATTTTTTTTTATATTGTGTATCCTGACCTCTCAGTCAGTGTACCACCAATTAGTTAAAAAGCACAAATTTCTGTATGAAATAGATGGAAGAGAAAGCACTCTGTGTGCTTAGATAGGAGAGTGTATCTCTCTCTTCCTGTAGTTGTGGATGTCTACTTAGGCTAAATAAGCCTAAGTAGTAGTAGAATCTTTTCCTGTAATTTCTAAAAGTGAAGTTAAATTTCAGTGTGTATCAAAGGTCTTAATAAATGTGGAGTGAAGCTGTAACCTGGAGCCGTTGAACTGGGTTGGTACATCAGGTGAAAATATGTTAAGAAGTTACATGGGACGTAGTAATTCTGATCATGTGAGTTATTAAACTTCCAAACTTCGTGTGTTGAAACTTTTCTCCATAAAATATTGAGGTTAATACTTCTGTGATGATCAGGACTATGTGTACAGACCTGATCTCTCTCACCCAATTAGTGAGGGTTGCATAATAATTGTGGTGAGGGTCACTACCTTGGTTGCATAATAATTGCAACAGGAGTGGCTTCTTTTAGGATGCAGGGTTCATGAATTAGGAAGATGGATGGATTATTATGCTGCACTTCTAATAAAATGACTCTTAAAAAAGTGAGGATGATCTTTCTCTTTTGCAAGTTTAAGGAGCAGAAGAGACCCATTCCCAGAACTGGTACTTAGATGACAGTTTACACAAATTCACTGTGTTATGTGTGTAGAAGAATTTTTTTGGGTGGCAGGAAACTTCATGTGTGAAACATAGTGGCATTAAGTCCTAAAAACATAGGAAGAAAGATTGCCCTGTTAAACAGAAGTTGCAGGACAGGGAGTCTGACCTTGGTTTAATTCCTAGGGCACAGCCAAGAGGTGATCTTGGCAAATCTGTTGATTTTTCTCTGTTTATCAGCTGTAAAATATGGGTAAAATATCACAGGGATGCTGAGAGAATTGGAAAAGTTCTTGAAATTAATTGTACTTGATAGTTATTTATAGAGGCCAGGAGACTGATGGAAAAGTCTAGAAATGCATGTTCTCATGGTGATACAAAGGTCCTACAAACTGGAAAGTAGAAAACATACCAGAGATACCATTTTTAAGCTTTCTATTTTATTTCTGTTTTCAGCTAAAAAATGAAACATACCTGTGTATGATTATAAACCTACTTGGATAAGCTCATTTTAATGCTGTTACATCAGTTGTGTCTTAGGTTGTCTCTTTTAATACTGGGATCCATTTAAGGAGGCACCACTTAGTCCTGTGGAGTGGAGAGACCACAGGGCTGTTTATAGATTCTCTACACGGTGTCATAGATGGGCTTTGTTCACTGATTTATCAAAGTCAATGATCTTGGTATGTGTATGTGGCTGTTAATTTTCCTTCTGTTCTCTGTCTTTCTAATTTTTGTTTTGTTCCTTTCTTTTTTTTTTTCCTTTCCCCTCTTCTCTCATACTGCCCTGTGAGTTTGTTGTTGGGTCTAAAAAGGTAGGCTGTGATTGTGTATATTTGAAAATAGTTAGCTTTCTTCCATGTCCTGCCTCCTCACTCCGCCTTCATTGCATACTTTAGTGTTGCTTTTTATATTTATTTTTCAGTACACACAAAAATAATTGCTGCTGGAGCCTCACTACTGCAGTTGCCCCCTTTTGGCGCATTTGGCAATTATATTTGGTACCAATGCTGAATTTTTTTGTAGGACACCCATAGTTTGCTTAGGTGGCTGCTGGCCTCTGGAATTTGCTTTCTTTTTTAAACTCCAAAGCCATGAAGCTCTTGCTGCCTGTGTTTGGTTTCCAAATCCAAAAGTTCTGGCAGTCGATCCAACGCCGTAGCTGTGTCTTTTGAGTCTGGATAATGTTATGGTTGGTGGTTCCTGGAGCTCTGCATGCTGATTGGAATTAGTAGACCTTGATGGAAGTTTTTGTTGAAGCATTTTGCATGAGAATACTTTTGAAAATTCATTTTGCATGTTTCTTGTTTGTAAGTTTAGCCAAATTTTGGGGGTCCAGAAATTCCTTCAAACCTGTTGCTGGCTGTAAATAAATTCTGCCTTGAAATATAGTATTGTTGCTCTGAATTTTCCTTAGCATTATCCTGGGATCCTAGAAAAGAGCTGGGGATGGAGGATTAAAGCACATTTCCTATATAGCAAATGAGGCAGAAATGGAGATGGGATCGGGTTGTGCTTTGTGGTTCCTGGAGCAGGTTTGTTGTCCTCCAGTTGGAAGTAGCAGCAGTGGTCACTTGGTGATGATTCTGGTTGTTATTTTGAACATAAAGTGTGTGTTTGGTACCAAATTAGCGCAGCTAAAATTAGAGAATAAGATTATAAACTAGTTATGTAGTCAACTGTATGTTTGCATGGGCTGAGGAACTTCTGAAGAGGAGTTTGGGTGGCTGAGACTGTGGAGTATCCCATGGGTGGTCCTGCATTATGTGGCACTGCCTTCCTTGGGGACATTTCTGAGTGCATCACACTCAAGAAGGGGTTTGTGGTCTTTGAAATTTAATAAAATGAACTTCTGCAGGAAAAATAAATACAAACAGCTTTGGTAGGGCATGACAGGGAACTGGCTTAGAAAAAGGTTACCATTTTATCCTAGAGGAAGTAGCTGTTAATTTACATGGACTTCCTGTCCTCAAACAGATTAGGATTGAGCAGTAGAGAACCAAAATATTTAAACAGTGTTTTAATAAAAACATAGAAGATAACTGTAAGCTTCTCACTCTTAGCTTTGTGACCAGGTTCTTCAGGTAAAGCTGTGAAGCAAAACTAGCGAGGTATTAAAATGGATAATCATCATTTTACGCTGATGTATTTATATGCATGTCTGATTTTTTCCCATTAAATTTGCACCCCAGTATGCACTGAAGAAACAGAGTCACTTGGACAGGCTTTTAAGGACCCAATGTTGTAGATACTGGAATTTTTAAAAAAACAGGCTTCCCAAATATGAAGTGAATTAAGTTTTGCTGTCTATGCAGAGAGGGTTTGGTTTCAATAAAATCTTTGCCGTTTGTCTTTTTGGACATACTGGAAGTAGTTGAATTTAATATACTTAATTGTGAGTGACTGGTTAAGGCACAGTTTATACATTTGTTTGGTGGAAACTTCTTCTATAATTAGTGAGAAAATACTTTCCAAGAGGATGGCAAAAGACTTGCAGGGACTGTGGGAGGTAGATCCTGTCTTGGCACCACCTTGAAGAGCCTAAAAATAGGTGGAGTGAATTCAGTCTTTGAATAATTAATAGTAAATCACCAGGAATAAATTATCTGTTTGCCTCTAAATAAAGAGAGTTTCTGAAAGAACAGTGTTGTGTATGAGCAATGTTTATTGATGTCTAGGTGAATAAAAGCCTTCCAACTTTGCATATATTGACATCTGCATAAATCAGCAGCAGAATGAGGTTGGGAAGAGCTGTTGGTGAAGCAGTGGGATCGAAATGATTCTGGTATTGGGTTCTGATTTAGGAGTCAGACATCATCTCTTTCCCTTTGCTGTGTGACTCATGTTTATGAACTTAATCATATGCAATCTGGAAAGTCTGGAAAAAACACTTATAAGCTACAGATTTGTGAGAATAAGAAATTTAGTTTGTCCATAAACACAGAGATTACTTGAAAGTGTAGAGACAGTCAACAGTGTAGTGTCAACATCTTTAAAAGGAATTATAGCTGTTTAAGGAAACAATGATTCTCCAATTCCACTGTCTATGTAAAAAAAAAGTTAGAAGAATATATAACACTTGCAATCTTATTTTTATTCTGGAATGCAGAGATTAGGAAAACCTTATTTGTAAACAATTTATACTTTCCTCTACAATACTAGTTCAAGATTACAAAGTAACTTTTTGAGGGAGGCATTTCAGCTCAGACTGAAATCCTGGTAAGATTTGGTGACCTTCTGTAGTTCATGCAGGGAGCTTTAGTCTTCACTTTAAATTTTCTTTACTTTTTTCCTTAAAAAGTTCTGTAAAGTACATTCTTGTTGAAAAATAAAGGATAAATGTTGCAGTTTCTTGACACATCTGAGAGATAAAGAACAAGAGTGGTCTTGAGCTTCATTTAATGTCAACATCTTCACATCAATTGTTAATATGATGTGATAGATCAGAAAAGTGAGAACAGTTATATGTGAGGTATCTGTAACTTTTTAGATGGAGAGGAGCAATAGGAGACATACTTCTTGTCTCCTTTTATAATTTCCAGATTTTCTTGTAAACAATAACGCTTGTTCTGGATTGCTTTTCTATTTAATTTTTATAAGGACATTGTATGTGCTCCTGTATATCTTCTCTTTTCAAATTTCTGTCCTCCATCCATATAAATCAGTTACTTTTCCTTTATCTCCTTGAAGAACTATTTTTTTTCAGACCAGCTGCAAAGAATAGGACATTATTTGGTGGCTGAAGAGATGCTTCTCTTTGGTATAAACAACCCAAACCAAAGAGCTTCGAAAGCAAATAAACTAATAACATATAGTTGTTTTTCTTATTGCCATTTCTCGTAGCCTTAAAATCTAAAGGAGATAAATTAATATCCTTATTCCTGCCCTTACACTTCATATGCTCAGTTCCCCTTGTAACTTTTTTTATTTCTTCATTACACACTTCACAAAGACATTCTCTTCAGATGTGTTACGGAGGTAATTTCAGATTATTTCAAGTCTTCTGGGAAGTTCTTTGCTGCAAAAAACCCCCCAAAAACAACATTACCCCAAACCTAATATCATTCCATAGTCTGACATTTCCTCTTGTATTTGAAGTCTCACTCCAGGGTATAAGAGTTCAGCACCTGGAGAGTGGATGTTACCCCAGGGGTTTTTTGGGTTTCTCTTTTGTGTGTAGTTGTTGAGTTCAAACATGCTGGGTAACCTTTTGAAAGATCACAAAATGGTTTGAGTGGGAAGGGACCTTAAAGATCATCTCATTCCACCCCCCCTGCCATGGGCAGGCACACCTTCCACTAGAACAGGCTGCTCAGAGTCCCATCCAACCTGGCCTTGAACACTTCCAGGGATGGGGCACCCACAGCTTTTCTGGGCAACCTGTTCAACAACTACTCTGATGAACTTAATTGAAAAAGTATCGCTACACCTGCTGAAAGTGGAGAACTATGACAGTCAATCCAAGATGGTTTTTATATTTTTAGAACCCCTTTTTATCCAGATTCTTTGGAGATACTTCAAGTATACAAAAAAAGAAAGACATCTACAGCAATTCTTCTAATTAAATTTAATTTTGGGGTAGCTTTTATTTTAGTTTAAACCACCCAAAGAAATAAGATTTTATTTTTCCCTGGTGTGATGTTTGGACAATGAACTTTCATGCCTTTCTCTATTCATGTACTTAGACATTGATAGAACAAAAGGATTGGAGTAATGTAGGTAGATGAATAAAATATTTAAGCCGATTTTTAATTTTGCCCTAAGAAAACAGTTATACAAGGTAGAGCAAGGACATTGTTACCAGGGAATATTTTTGCAGGAGGGAGAGCAGGAGAATTGCTGATGGAGTTGTTCTCCACTGTCACTTAAATCATGAGGTGCTTTCCAAGTCCAGTGTGTCTTACTTTGCATCTGTTAAGTTTCTTTAGCTGGTAGTTACTTTAAAAAAATTGAATAATAAGGTTAGTGCCTTTATCACATGGGTTTGTGCCCAGCTTGCCTTTTCAGTTGTACCAAGGTGTCTGTTTAATATTTCCAGTAGGACTTAATTGGCCTTGGCTGTTCATTTGGGAGAACTTCACCATTTATTTTAATATGTTAAAAAAAAGTAGCAAGAGAAACCCAGTCAACTCTTGCTGAAGTGGTGGTTCATGAATCATCCCTTTAGGAGAAGGTACTGAGAGCAGGGGAGGTTTGTGAGCCCTGAGCAGGTTCTGGGCCACCAACACCTCCTGGCTGTGTGTGGAGAGGGCCTAGGCAGCCAGTCCCACCAGAGGAGAGCAGAAGGAAGAGTCATCCTAAATATCCTCAGAGCCCAAATGTGGCGGATTCCATGGGAAGCATCCAAGAAGTTATTCAAGAACAGCTTCCTGGAAGCACAAGAAAATCCATTCCCTAGTGAGGGGAAGCAAAAAGGCAGAACAAAGACCACCAAGGAGCTTTTGGGTGTACTTAAAAGCAAAAAAGCAGGATATCAGGCAGCCAGATACTCATTGTGGTTTACAAGAACCTACTTTGGAGGTTTTTGGGGTGCGTGGCTCTAACTGCAGAAGTGCTGGGTAGCCAAAATGCACAATACCTTGCTTTTTTCCCAATTTAGCCTCAAGTTTTTGGTAGTTTTCCATATTATGCTGCTTAGAACTCATACTGGATGTTTGCTCAGAGTAAACAAATGTTGATCTCTGTTAAGGAGGAAAGAAAATGACCTTTAGGTGTTTGTTGCCTCCAGGTAGTGTTTCCTGCAGGTGACCGGGCTGTCCCTTTCCTTTGCAGGCACTATAAGAAGCGCTGCCAAGGCCGGATGCGGAAGCACGTGGGTGACCTGTGCTTACAGGCCGGGATGTTACAGGATTCCCTGGTCCATTATCACATGGCAGTGGAACTGCTGCGCTCCGTGAACGACTTCCTGTGGCTCGGAGGTAGGATTAGGTGCTGGTGGTGAATCAGTCATTGGTTGCTAGACCCAAAGTAGAGCCAACTATTTTCTGTAGTTTCCTTAAGTATAGTGAAAAGTGGGAGTGATTCTGGTGAGCAGAATCTGAATATCAGGTGTGTCTGAGAATTAAATTGAAATATAAATTGGTTAATAAGACCTGAGAAAGACATGTGTTTGAGGAAACCTGCGACATAAAATGTGTTAGTGTAGTAAAGCATGTACTTGAAAAAAAATTGTGTATCTGACTTTTAATGATTCTTTTGGAAGTATTTGGGTTTTTTTCAGGGTGTACCCACTCCTGTGGACTGTAAGGAAAAGATTTTTGCCTTTACATCTACCAAAGCCACAACATGTTTAATTTCCACTGGCATAACTTCCTTTCACATTAGGTCCTAGGATTCGCTTTTTTCCCCCTGCCTATCCTTCATCCTTTTATTTCTTTTTTTCATTCCTACTTTTTATTATTTACAAGTGATCTTTGAACACAATTTCTTCTTCTCAGTTTTATACCCTTTCAGGACAATTGCTGTCTCCTGTTCTGCTTTTAGCTTTCTCATTCTACTTGAAAATCCATTTATCTTCCCAATGGCTCTGTAGATTACATATTATGAAAACCTTAACACCTTTTGACCTTCCACTTCTTTTCTTCTGTACTTCTGTACTTCCACAGAACTTACTTTGGGATGAGTCTCCTGTCAGCCCAGATCTGCAGCTTGGCAAGTTCTCTTTGCATTGAAGACCTGCCCTACTGTTTCCCCCAGTTTGGTATCACCCAGGAAATTTCAGGGGGTGCTCTGTGCCATCATCCAGGCAGTTAATGAAGATATGAATATTGTCCCCCCGAGGGACACCACTAATCATGGGCAGCCACTTGGCCTTTGTACTCATCACAGTCCTTTGATCCTGGCTGTCCAGCCCATTTTCCACCTACTTTATAGGCCAGCTATCCAAATCTTACCAATTTGGCTATAAGAATTCTATGGGAGGCCATGTCTTCCTTTGGAAGGCAAAATATACAACATCCACTGCTTTCTTTTCTCCACTGAACAAATCATCTCATCATAGCAGGCAGTGAGGTTGCCAAGGACTTATTTTTCTTGATAAATCAATGTGTGCTGTTCCCAGACACCTTCTTTCGCTTCATGTGCTTCCAGAAGGATTTCTGAGTGGCCTTTCAAGGGAGTTGATGTTGATCTGCCTGTGCTGGTACTTCCTTCTTGAAGAAGATGGTATTTCCCTTTTTCCAACCATTAGAAACCTCCCCCAGTTGGCATGACCTGTTGGAGGTGATAACCTTGGCTAGCTCTGTTGGCATCAATGGATGCATCTTACCTGGTTTTGTGGATTTACATCTAATTCAATTAAGTGCTTTTAATGCCTGTCTTTCTCTGCTGTGACAAGTTCTTACTCCTACAGATCCTTCTAGTAGGACTGGGCTCCTGGGAGGTCTGAGGGTGAACACGGAGGTGAAAAGGACATCGAGTATCTTGGCCTTTTCCATGGTCTTTGTCACTAGGTGTCCAGTTTGAGCATATTTTATTTGTGTAAATAGATTTTACTACCTGATACTTCACTAATCTGTTGGCTTTTCCCTTCTCTCTCCAGCTGCTCTGGAGGGTTTGTGCTCAGCATCCGTCATCTATCACTACCCAGGTGGCACCGGGGGCAAGGTTGGATCTCGCAGGGCACAAGGAGGTTCCCTCTCTGCTGAGGCAGGAAACAGGCACAGGCCAGGTAAGGATGGGATTTTGGTTTTATTCCATTTGCCACCACTGAACACCTGAAAACTTCCTCCCTGCTCCCTAACTCTGTAAAATCCCACCAATGACAGGATAAACTGGAGGAGGGGGTGGGAGGGGAGAATGGTATTTCTTTTAAAGATTTTTACAATTATGACTTTTCTACTTTTTTGGTGTTAGTGTCAACACATGTGCTTTGCATAGAGTTGCAAAGCTTTTGATTTCTTCACCAGACTGTTAGTAGTGTCTGTTAGCTTGAATTTTGCTGGAGGAGATGCAGATAGTTTTCATCAAGGTGATGTGGCAGAGCTCCATGTATTGAGAATAATTTAGGTACATTTATTCAGAATTTGTTCTGCTACTCAAAAGTCAACATTTAATAAATAGATTTGGTTAACTACCAATAAACCAATATAATTTTTAAAATTTAGTGTGCTTTTCCTGAACTCTCGAATTGCAAAAGAGGTGGCTGAGGAGAAATGTGAGAGTGCTTTGTAATACAGTGAACCCCTCTGTTTTTCCCTGTTTGTTCCCTAAACTTCCTCGCTCCCTCCTTTTCCTTATCTTTGGTTACACCCCATAAGAAGTCTTGTACAGTCCCAAGATGTTCCTTCCCTATAATGAGCCCCATTTCCCTGTAGGCAGTGACCCCCCAGTCTGTCTGGAAGGGGATGCAGAGAGTGCTGGTGTAACTGAGCTTGATGGGCTTCATCTCTGGACATCTCTGTGACTCTGGTTTGGTTCTTGGTCACTGATCCTCTCTGCTCCTTTGTGCTTGTGCAGGTGACCACATAACCTGACACTTCTCTCATGGAGTAAGGGTTCCTGAAAGTTTCTATGGCTTCCAAGAGAGCCTGGTTGGGGTAGGGAAATTAAAATATATTAATTATTGTAAACTACATGGGCCTTTGGACTAAGCCAGCACAGCTGCTTCTGTGTATACTCTCACCCAGTACTGAAACAGTTGGGCTTAAGTGCTGGTGTTAAATTCTCTTGTGTGCAGTGTGACCAACATTAATTCCTTCATCTCAAAGAAGTAACCACTCATCTTTATTCTTCTAAAACTCACAATCTAGTAAACACTTGCTTTGTATTATCTTTATTACAAACTGTGTTTGTTAACACCAGATAATTGTGATAGTAAAATTACTTTATTTCAGGACAGAATAATATAATATCTAGTCATTAAAATCTGTGCATTTAGTCCCATGACCTATGAATGCATTTCATTTGGTCCCATGACCTATGAGTGCATTCTGTGTTGACTGTTAAATTATAATTTCACACATTAATTGACCTTTGTCAACTTTTCAATGAGTATTTAATAGGGGGTGTTGCAATCTGTTTGTTTGTAATGGATACTCCTTTTTACCAAAGAAGGTAACATGTAAGTCACAGATATCAGAATAATTGAATAGAGTATGTATTTTGGGTATATTAATGCTGCTTCTCTCTATCAGTTTGCAAATTCAAAAAGTGCTGTTTGCAAACTTGTCAGTGTAGTTATATGTTGAAAATGTTTTAGTTTCACATAATAAGATTTTTTAAAGGACTTTTGTGGGAAGAACAACTAATTGCAACTTTTTTGTCATCCCTTCCAGATAAAATGTTATCCTCTGGCCCATGATATTGTTCCCTAACTCTATGTGTGATCTCTGTGTTTTGAGGTCTGAACTGCTGAGCTAAATCTGCCCAAACAGCTGTTGCTGTGATGTCTTTTCTTACAAGGCTTACTGAAAGTTTCTTTTCATTACCTTTCCTTGACTCTACAGTGCCTTTCATTTAAAATCTTTCCAAACTGCACCTTTGTTTATAATCTATTTTGTTACAATTAATTTTGTGAGGACAGTGTTTAATCTGGGGAACAAATTCCAGTGTATGTTTCTGTAGGATAAGTCCAGAAATAAAAAGGGTTTCCAAATTCTGTGCAAATCAAGAAATGCCACGCTTGGAACTGGCATTTGTGGCTGTTTCTGAGGCACATGTAGATGTGAGAGTTACCTTTATTGCTTCCTGCTGTGCCTGGAATTGCACCCCTCCTTGTTCCTGTAGTTCAGCCTTCACAGGACGGGGTTTCTTGGTACTGCCTTTGTGCCCAGACCCGGCCAAGAGAAACATCTTTGTCTTGAACGACCTGTTATTTCCACCACTTGGCATTTTCAGGCCATAGCACAGGACCAGGCTACTCAGAAAATGCTCTGGTGTCTGCTTTGTGTAGAAACATCTTTGGAAAGAGAAGCTGTAATATTGTCTCTCTTTGTATAAGATAAAACACAAGGTTAAGAGGGCAGTGTTGAAGGGGTTTGGTTTTCTTGTTTTATTTTTTTTTTTCTCTTCCCTATTAAGGAAAATTGCAATATATATGCTGGTGTAACCATCTGTTGCAATTTTTACCTGTCTGTAACCATCAGAATATTGTCAGTTTTTTGTTTGTGTGTCCTTCAGCTTCTTTTGAACCTGTCTTGCTGGGAATAGTTCATTCAGAAGAGAATTGGTTGATAACATGGTGTTCAAAGTGCTTGTCTGATGGAAGGGGATGTGGAATCTTTCCTGCTCCAAAGACAGGTTTCTTCCTGGGTCATTGCCATGGGCCCTTGGACTGCAGTTCCTGCTGACTGAAAAGGCAGGACATGGACCTGCTGGAGCAAGTCCAGAGGAGGCCACGAGGGTGGTTACAGGGCTGGAGCACCTCTGCCATGGAGAAAGGCTGGAGAAATGGGGTTGTTCAGTCTGGAGGAGAGAAGGAGGATCTGGGGAGAGCTTGTTGTGGCCTTTCAGTATAGAAAGGGGCTTATGAGAAAGGTAGAGAGACTTTTTAGCAGGGCCTGTAGTGACAGAAAAAGGGGCAACAGTTTTAAACTCAAAGAGAGTAGATTTAGATTGGGCATGAGGAAGAAATACATTAGGATGAGGGTGGTGAGGCTCTGGAACAAGTTTCCCAGAGAAGCTGTGGCTGCCTCATCCCTGGAAGTGTTCAAGGCCAGGTTGGACAGGGCTTGGAGCAACCTGGGCTAGTGGAAGGTGTCCCTGCCCATGGCAGCGAGGTTGGAACTTGATGGTCTTTGAGGTTCCCTTCCAACCCAAACCATTCTATGATTCTGTGAAAAGGGAACTTTGATGCTTTAAAGGGGTGTGACTGCTCATGTCCCTAAACCCTTTGGTTTGTATGGGACAGGTTTGGGCTGTGATCCCCTTGAGTTGTCTCTGGAGCCTTCAGTGCAAAGGGAGATTTTGAGTTGCTCAGTTCCTGCTGGCCAGGAGGACTGGCCATGGGCTGTCAGTTCTGGTTTGTGTGTTGAACAAGCTGAGTTTAGGTTGCCTTATGCTGGGCTCACTGGCTATTTTGGGTTTCTCCACTGGGTTTTATTTGTTAGACGTCTTGAGCTCTTAATTTTGTCACCTGACCTTCCCCTTTCCCCAGTCAGAATTAGGACACCTGAGTGAACTGTTGGAGTATCTTTTGGATCTAAATCTAAATCTCTGCTTCACTAGTCTGGAGTCTGAGCAAATCAACTGAAGGGAGGACCTGTCTTGCTGATAAAACAATTGTTTTTGACTACTTAACCTTTGGCATTACCAATTTTATTGCCATGTTTAACCAAAGTTTGGGGCAACAAGGTGTTATGTACACTAATCCAACTTTGCAGTACTCTTGGCAGCTCTTTTACATGAATAATCTGGCTTGTTGGGTTGGCATGACTCAGTTATTCAGAGTATTTGATGGAGGGAAATGAATGACATTTAAAAGGGATACAATTACTTGAAAATGTTATTCTAGACTATTATGCAGATTAAATGAGCTTCCACAAGGAGATTTAAGTGCTGTAGGTCCTGGTATTAAAATATACTAAGTGGACTGTGATGGAAACTTGACAACTAAAACAGTGAAGAAAAAGGAAAAAAGATATGGCTTTAAATTCTGGTGACTACTTGAGTTATAATTGGTAGTCCTTCAAAACATAAGTGATGATCTTGATAAATTTTATGATTTTGTTCAAGCCTGATGTTATAAAACATTATAAGAACTTATTTTTGTTGGCTATATTTACGGCTGAAAAAAAAAATCATTTTTGTTCCTCCTTTTAGGGGCACAAGAAGTTCTCATTGATCCAGGTACATTATTTTTCTGCATGTTTCCAAAGTATTTTCTTTTATTACGTGAATATGTTTTGCATTTGTGTAGATAGTTACTGCCAGTTGCCAAAACTAGTAATGATTCTTGTTGCTTTAGTTTTTTTGGCTATAAATCTGGAGGAAGCAAAGAGATTGAAGGGTAAATGGCACAAAAAAAATGCTGTAGTTCCGTGATTGTGTCCCTGTAAATTCCAATCAACATTGTTTTTTCCCATCAGTAGTGAGGATTTGTAGATTTTTTTTAATTGACAAACCTGACTGGTCTCATGTAGTGTCATGGTGCTCTTTCAGTCATCATGAACATTTTTCACTTAACTTCTATGAAAACCCTGTTAATCTACAGATGTGCTTGGTGCAATTTGTAAGGTTGATAAACATATAAAAAATTTGCTTTAGCATTTGAGCATGTAAAATAACATATTTCTAAATATATAGAGGGAGCAGAAAGTATCTTTAACAGTAGTTTTCACCTGTCTACTGAGAGCTGGGGCCGTCTCTGAAACACAAGAGATTTTCTTGCCATCTTAGTAGAGAAACCTCCCAGAGAAATAAATTCCCATATAATCCTACAGATTAAGTAACACATAACAAGGTATTGAGCCTTGCCAAACCTTTGATGTATTTTCTCACTTATGTTAACTCTTCAATAAAATCAAATTCTAGAAATAAAATTTTCATGCTCTTTCTAATATCCCAGATTTCCTTGGCTTCTATTTCACATTCTTATCCCTTATGCATGTGAAGACTCTGTCTCTCACCTTCTTTCTTATAGATGAAAACCAATTTCTCACTGTTCTGTCTGAGCCTTTTCTCTTTGGTGTGCTTTAGAAATACAGTTTTAAAGTAGAGCAAGGAATAGTTCAGAGATCAAAGTTGCATTTTCAGATGTGGCCATAATCTAATTTTAGCAATCTGTTAACTTTATTCATAGTCTAAACATTCAGTTAAGTGCAAAAAGTTATGGTGAAAGATTATTTTCTGTTTGTTGGCTCATGACTGAGTCCATTTTTCTTGTGTACTGTTTGAAATACCATAGTACAACAGAACTAATGTTTGTAGCCAGAGCCTGACCGCTTTCTAGGTAGGGCAGGTGTACTCTGTGTGTTCTTTGTCAAACCTGCAGCATATCCTAGATTTGTTTTTAGGTATTCAGCACTTTGTAGAAGTCCTTGTGCTCATTCCTTACCCTGTTCTGTTCCAGGTGCTCTGACTTCCAACGGTATAAATGCAGATACCAGTGCAGAGATAGGACGTGCCAAGAACTGCCTGAGTCCTGAGGACATCATAGATAAATACAAAGAAGCCATTTCTTACTATGGCAAGGTAATCCTGCTTATTTTTAAGAGACTTCATTGAAATTCTTTTCAACAGTGAACTGCTGTGGCTTTGGTTTGGGAGGATCTTTTAAAGCACGTGCTGGGAACTTTGTAAAACAGTTTCCAGCTCAACTGGAGCAATTTTTAGGTTTTTGTGCAAGTGCTCAGAGCCTGAGATGGTAAGGGAGCTTAATGTCTGCATTCATAATAGGAAAAGAAAAAGAATGATTTCATACTGTGACAGTCATGTCTCAGTGTCCACATCAACATTAAACATAAGTTTCATGTATTGCAGTGGAGTTACTTTGCTTCAATCATTTTTAATTGCATGTATTTCTCTTGTTAGATATACAGATTATCTTTAGACTAAGCTGGGTAAATATAATGGGCATTTCCATGTTGGTTTCAAAGAGAGACTCTCCAAATGAAAAAGATCATTGTGCTCATGAATTAATTTATGGTCTGGAGCAGTGAAAGGTGATAGTTTTGGGTATAGTGTCACATAAATTGGAATCCATCAATAAAACAGTAATTCTCAAGGATGCATTCAGCTTCATAATGTTACCTTAAGAGGGTACATTGCTCATCTAGAAAGAGTATGATTTCTTTAGAAATATGAAATTATTGGACTTTTTTGGGCTTAGGGCAGGATATTTATATTTTGATTATAATAATGATGTTCTCAGCAAGTAATAACTGTGCCTCTCTGCAGCTTCACTTGCAAATACCAAAGAGCTTTTTTGTATTGGGACTGATATATGACTTCAAGACAAGCACAGTTACCTTCTGTCTGTTCAAGATCTACAGACAGAGCAACACCTTGCTCTAATGCTGAGGAAGCAGCACTTTCTGCATATTTTTTTCTGTTATCACTGAACTGAAGAAAGTTTTGTAGCACCTTCTAAAATGGATTCAATCTTCAATGATTTGCTTCTGCTGATATAAATGCACAAGAGAGGAACCTGTAACTGCTTTGGTAGATTAACTCCTGCATTTTGTTAGGAGATTTCTTTCCCCTATTAGTTTTCAAACTTGATAAATCCCTGAACAGAGTTTATCTGCAGCAGGAGATGGGCTGACTCACATGTCCAGTATCAGTGTTGTTTGAGGAAACGATGAGATCAGCTTGTTTGTCTAGAAAATTGCCTGTTTGTTGTCTGAGCTCAAACAGATCAATGCATGTTGTCTCCTGCTTTCCTTGAGCAAGCTAAATAACTAAACAGTCATTTACAGAAGGTGTTTTGTAAACTAGAACACCGAGAATGGTTTGTAATTCTCTTGTCATCAGTGAATCTGTTTTATGTTAAATAAAGGGAAAATTGATTCAGTAATAAAAATATTTTTGCTTACATACCTATTGCACTGTGAAAGTAGAATTTATTTGCAGGCACACTACCCACACCCACTGTACATGAGCTTATCCAAAGTGGTACTAATATTCCCAACTTTTCTCCTCATGTGAACTCTCAGAAGCTATGCTGTGTCTCAAAATAATAGAAGTGAGTGAAGAGGCTGAAAACGATTGTTTTGCATAATAACATTTTAGTTGACACCTTAATTTTCACTTGGGCATATGTTGATAATTTAACAGTGTAGTCATTAGCATTAAGGAATTGCTGGGTTTGGAAGATGTGACAGCTGATTTATGTGCTGAGCAGAAATGCTTATAAAACCTAACAGGTGCAATCCTTCAATATTATTTTAATTTTCTCCCTCTCCAAGTACAAGAATGCTGGCGTGATTGAACTGGAAGCTTGTGTGAAGGCAGTGAGAGTCCTTGCAATACAGAAGAGGAGCATGGAAGCCTCTGAATTTCTGCAAAATGCAGTTTATATCAACCTTCGTCAGGTTGGTGTGGAAAGTCCGGTTATTTTTCTCTTCTCATTTTACAGAATATGCTGAAAGTTATTTAGATTCAGGAGACTGCAGTTTATTTTCTGTTTCACCACCCTCCTTCTCACTAGGACTTGACATCTGAGGATTTTTACGTCTGTGAGTCTGGCTTAAAAGGTATTCAGAGTTCATCTGAAAACATGAGGACTTAGTTTGAGATTAAAGACTCTGTTGGTTATTCTCCGTTGTGAAGGAAAAAAAAAAACCCCGTTGTTGTTGTCTTGTGATGTTCTACCAGGGAAAAACAGCTTCTTGGGATTGATCTGCAAGGGATCTTTTTAATTTTCTTGATTGCATCTCATTCAATGAAACTGTGAGCAAATCAGGAGTGGCCTGTTGCAGAGTGAGCTGAAGGGTCTGATTAGTGCTGTTAATCAATTGAATTTTTGTTGTGTAGTGTAAAGTCTTAATTAAGCCAAATCAGAAAGAAATTCAGGGAGAAAATCAGTATCCAGAATTGTGGGAAAAGTGCTCAATAGTACAACACAACAGGACTAACACTTGGTCAGTGTCTCAAGGTGGTGTCACTGGTTACAGAGAGACTGCAGTGGTTGAGAACTAATAAAGAGCAGTTGGATTTCTAACTGGTTTTTGGTTTTTGCTCATTACATCTTGGTAAGATGAGCAGTTTAAGTCCACACTATTGATCTTATTAAACCCAGAAAGGGACAGCAAATTTATGAGGGAGGTAGAAACCTTTCTTTCATTTGCAGAGAATCCTTTCTCTGGAGTCAATTTTCTTACTCAACATAAATGAGAAATTAATTAATTGATAAGCTATCGTACAAATCATCAATTTTCTTACAGAGTACCTTAACTGCTGTAATCCTTGTAGTGCCAAGGGCCTTCTCTCTAATTCTGTAATCTGTCTTTTGCTGGCAGCTCTGTACTTTTCCTGTAAGCTTCTAGGGCAGTATTTTTCTCTTCTTGTTCTGGTGCTGTTATTCTCATGGCCTGCAAACTCCAGTATTGTTTTTATGTTGTTTTTCTTCTGGAAGGAATTACTGCCATGGTGATAATCCCCTGTTCTCCTCCCTGACACACTCACATTGCAATGTCCACTTTATATTAGAGGAAAAGAATAACGCCTGGTGAATGGCAAAGTATATAAGTCACTTCAGTAGCTGATAAGTATTGCCAGGAATACACAAAGACAAAGCTTGGCAGCAAGAAACACATGCCCTGATCAAATCTTGCCAGTAAACCTTCTACCAGTACAACCTAAACCAGTACAACCTAAACCAGTACAGGCTGGGACCTCTGTGTGGCTGGGGAGCAACTTGGCTTTATTATGTGAAGTATGAGTAACAATCTTTCCAGGGCTGAGGAATGTATCTTGCATAAAGACAGGTATGACTGGAAATCATATTTACAGCTCTTCAAGATTTACAGTATATAGCATGGAAGCAAATAGTAGTTATATTTATAATTTGGTCTAACTCAGAGGAGGAGTCATCGTGTGATACCTGAGGGAAACAAGCTGTAGGACAGTGTTTTTCACTTGCAGGTAGGTAGAACATCAGCACAACCAATATTCAACAGCAGCAAAAACACCTCACAGGTTAAAGTGAAAGAATCATAAACAGCAAGACTTAGTTTCTGTCCATAAATTCAGTCTCCTGCCCAGTCTAGTAATATTATGTAATTGGTGTTTTCTGATGAGCTGCAGGGTGATCAGACTTAACTTTGCATCCAGTTATGAGGAATAAATTGTAAAATCTAATTACAAAGAAAGTGTGGTTATAAAATTTTAATGTAGTAAGGAATAATTAAAAAACAAATAAAAAGCTGCATTCTTGAAAGCCTGGCTTGAAACAAGGCTGTGAAAAAACTGGCTCCCTTGCTTGGATAGAGAACTCCAGCCTTTCCAGGTGCAGCTGTAACTTGGTTGGGTGTAACAGTTAAAGAAAAATCAACCAGGTAGAAAAGGTGCTGTGCTTCAGGTGGTGGCTGTTCTGCAGCCACTTTATAGGCATTAAGCTTTTATAAATTGGTAAGGTCAGGAAAGATGTTTGTGAATGCTCCATTCCTACCTTGCAGAATGCCTGCTGCACCCTAATTACTTGGAATATCTGTGTGAGGTTTTCTCCTTTTTTTTCTTTCTTTTCTTGTTTTTAATTCCTGCATAGTGACAAATAACTGTTTGTGCTCAGGGAAAATGCAGTTTTGCTGTCTTTGTGGTGGTGAACAGACAGTTTCCTGAAATGGCAGAAAATACTTGAGTAACTTTGGGGACAACCATTAAGCAAACAAGTCAGGTAACAGTGTTAAAAACTTACTCAGATATGATGAAAATAAAACTTTCTGAGAATTTGTGGCTTCTCTGATAGTTGTTCCAATGATTAGTGAGTGCTCCTGTCTACCTAAATAGCATGACCCTGTCTTTTCTCATCTTAAAGAATTTAGTTTCTATAGGTGTGTGAACATTGACAGTATTTGTATTTGAGGAATAGCTTTTGATAGGGGTTTCTTTTAAGCTCTTTTTGCTTTAGTTCATGATGATGTGTTGTGCCCTTTCCAACTCTGCTGCCATATTTTTTTATTGTTCTGACTTTTTAAAAATGGCATAAATGGAAAAAAGAGAGAGGGGAAAAAAAAGGTGGAACAGCTTGTTTCTGCTGGAATAGGTAACTTTAATCTGACAGCCCTTGTTCTTTCCCATTGATTGCTTTTGGGAACTCTGATAAACTTGTTAAAAATTGTTCTATATTTTCTTTTTGTGCCTTGTGTTCTTTCCAGCTGCATTGATTCCTGAAAGTTCTCACCTTGGTGCAATTGCCTTTTTACAGCTCTGGTTACAGGGCTTGGTCTTTTTTAGGGATGGGCAATATTTCTGCATCAGATGTTGTCTTGTGTCAGTTCTGAAGAAAATAACAACTTTGGCTTCAGAAATGGTCTGGAACTTTCCATAGTGATTTGATGGTGTATTTCTGTCTCTTCATGTCCTGAAGGATGAAGATTTCATGGTGTCCTCTGAAAACTCTTCTTTGAGGTCTCTCATATCGCTCTGTCCAAAATTAGAAGAGGCTTTTAAAAACAGACTATTTTTGTAGTTATATCAGAATTTAAGTGACTAAAAGATGTTTTTAAGCTTTCAGTTAAGACCTGATTATTCCTATGAAAGCTCACTAGTGTGATTTGCATCTTTCTTTGACTCTCCAAGGCTTTAAGTTTCCTAAGTTACATGCACTGATTGATACTTTCAGTTTTGAAGAATGAGCTGCAGAAACGCCATTTCTGTCCCTTAGTGCTATTTTTGGATGAAGTTTGTCATTTGAAACGCCTTTGCAAAACATGTTAGCAGCTTTAGAGTAATTTAAAATACATTTTATTGCTTTTGGTTGTGCCTGCCTGGTCCTGTGCACTAGGTGTCAGCATTGGCCTGCATTGCTGATTACTGGGATGGAGAGTTGGAAGTACTTGGTATCACCCAGAGTTTCTGTGGCAATTTGTTCTTGTCTGTCTGATTCCAAAGCAAGGTTCTCATTCAGACCAAAGGGGAAAAGAATGGTTGCCTGGGGTTGTGCCAATATATTGATGAGCTAAAGAAGCCCATGGTGGTTGTTCCTTATCAAGTTTGTTTCAACCTTAAGCCTATTGGAGCTTTAACTCAATTCCACCTCACTAGTTGCCAGTCTGCACATGTATCATAGAATCCTTTAGGTTGGAATAGACCTCTAAGATCATCAGGTCCAACCATTAACCCAGCACTGCTGAGTCCAGCACTACACCATGTCCCTGAATGCCACATCTACACATCATCTCAATCCCTTCAGGGATGGTGATTCCCCTGCTTCCCTGGGCAGCCTCTTCCACTGCTTGACTCAGCAAAGAAATCTGGGTCTGTATCTTCCTATGATGTTTTGCTACTTTAACATTGTTTTTTACATTGTTGAGAAAGCTCACATTGGACTCATTAATATCCTTTGAAACTTGCTTCGAGTAAGGCAATGAGGAGACACTGGCACAGGTTGCCCAGAAAAGCTGTGGCTGCCCCATCCCTGGAAGTGTTCAAAGCCAGCTTGGATGGAGCTCTGAAAAACCTGGTCTAGTGGAAGGTGTCCCTTCCCAGGGCAGGGGTTTGGAATGAAATGGTCTTCAAGGTCCTTTCCAACCCAAACCATTCTATGATTCAGTCTCACAGTGTGAAAATCACAGTACAGTGTCATGGAATGAAAGTTTTGTGGTTTACAAGATTAGAGACGTAAAAATTGAGACAGAAATTTCATGCTTTCATAGCCTGAGATTTCAAGATTAGATTTAATCTTAGAGAGATGAAAATCTAACTTAGTAAACCAATAAATTTTGGAAGTAGTATATTTTGGCGTTCTTTTTATGCACATGAATATCTTGTTGAATATCTTCCATACAATGTGGAGCTGTTTAGCTGTTACTGGCTGTTTTGACTGTTTACTTGGTAGTACCACTGACAAATAAGTTGCTGCAGAACTCCATCTTTGCAGTTTTTGTTAGTTGTTGAACCAGGCTTAAGTTTTCCTGCCAGTAGAAGCACATGCCTGGCTATGTGCAAAATCCCCGGCCTTCTGCAGCGCTGGAGACGTCTCCTACATTTTTTTTCTTCCCTCCTGCTATTTTTCTTAAACTCAGATGCACACTTTAAAATTCAGATTAAAACCCAGTCTTTTTCTCTTTTCCCTCCCCATGTCAGCTCTCAGAGGAGGAGAAGATCCAGCGGTACAGCATCCTCTCGGAGCTGTACGAGCGCATCGGTTTTCACCGGAAATCGGCTTTTTTCAAGCGCATCGCGGCCATGCAGTGTGCAGCCCCCAGCATCCCCGAGCCCGGCTGGAGGGCCTGCTACAAACTCCTGCTGGAGACTCTCCCTGGCTACAGCTTGTCACTGGATCCTCAGGATTTCAGCAAAGGTAGGTGCTTCTGGGAAAGTGTGGGTCACCGTAGCAGGACACCCAACTGGCTTCCTGTAACTGATTTCCTGGAGAGATTTCATGTTTCATATTTTGATGTTTCAAACCAAAATTATTTGCTAGTTTGAAGCTAACTGCAGCAGTCGTTTAACACTGTACTTTTACTTTTTCTTTGTTTCAATACTCTTGTGCAGGGCTAGGAGTTGGACTCAATGGTCCTGATGGGTCCCTTCCAACTCAGCATATTCTGTGATTCTGTAATAATTTCAGATAATTTCAGATTTCGTGGGGCACTGCTGAATGTGTTGCTGTGTTCCTCTGTTTTCAGCAAGTAATTATGTTTTATTTATGAAAACTTGATTTCTAATGTTTTTCAGAAATGTCTTTGTTTTGATTGTGCCCTTCATATTTTAATTTGGAATATTTTTTCAATTAAAGTACCTCCAACTTTTGTATCAGAAATTGTATTTCCTTTGATATTTGTTGCTGTTTGATCTTATAATGAAAGAAAAAAGAGTCTTTTACATATTTTTGTATATAGACACACATACATACATATAATTTCACCTGTGTGTGTAGGGTCAAATATGTCACATTTTCCCACAAATTAGATCAGAGACAGCTAATATGGTGCTTGGGAACTCCTTTTGAGTAAACCTTTCCATGTAACCCAAAACCTTGCATTCTGAAATGATATGTGAGAGAAGGTAGAAAATGCCAAGTAGACTAGATAGAAAGACAAAAAGAGTCTAGGAAGAGGGAATGTTCTGGGAAAAATGTGCTGAGGCCTGGGATGGGAGTGTGTTGGGAGAAGAGACTGTAAAAGTTCTGTAAGAATTGATGATTAAAAAAGGCAAAAAAAATGACAAGATTGGTGTTTATCTTTCATTTTTACCTCACCTTTAAGTTGTGTTGAAGTGCTCTGTTTGATTTTTACCCCAAAAATGGCTCTTTTTGAGGCACATGGAAGGATCACTGTAAACGTTAGGAGCTACTTGATAGAAAGGACATTTCACACATGGAAAATAATGAGAGTCTTGTGTGCAAAATATAAACTCTCCAGGTTTGGTTGCAGTTAATATTCCTAGAGCAATTTGCCAAATGCTGAAAGGTGATATTGGAAGGCTGTTGAGAAGTTTGTGAAGTATTCCACATCTTGGAATATTTGTTATTTAAAAATTACTGCTCTTACTTATTACTAAAAGCAGGTTAAGTTTCATGAGGAGTGCTGCATATAACAGTTTGAAGGAAAAGTTACATTATGATGATCTATTTATTGTAACCACAGATAATTTGCAAATAGAAAATAATTCATAGTCTGAAACTTAATTTTTAAAGACTCTAAATCAGGATATGTGCATCATGTTCTAAAGTTTTATTGCTTTTTACTGACTTTTATTGGCCAGGAAAACATTTAGAGGAAATATCTCTTTCTTCATCTTTAAAGAGAATTAAAAATTACTTGATTTTTTTTCCCACGAGGATATGTGGTGATAGGACAAGGGGGAATGGCTTCAAACTGACAGAGACTAGGTTTAGATTAAATATGAGGAAGAAATTCTTCCCTGGGAGGGTGGTGAGGCCCTGAAACAGTTGCCCAGAGAAGCTGTGGATGCCTCATCCTTGGAATTGTTCAAGGCCAGGTTGGATGGGGCTTGGAGCAACCTGGGCTAGTGGAAGGTGTCCCTGCCCGTGGCAGGGGGATTGGAACGAGATGATCTTGAAAGTCCCTTCCAACCCAAACCATTCTGTAATTTTATGATTTCAATAAAAATTAGGTGTCTGTATGGAGTGAATTTCTTGCCCAGAGAATTTAAAAAAAATATAGAACTTCTCAGGTTTTATGTATCATTTGGTTTTTCCTTCATGGAAAGCGTTGATTTCATTTTCTGAATTTTAATGGTACATTTATTAGTTGATAAACAAGCCTGTAAGGCAAAAATTGATTTCCTGTTTAGGTATTCAGGCAAACTCAAATCAATTTTTGTTTCGAGTATGAGATTTGGATTTTGTAATTACTGATTCCATTGGGTAATTGTTTTAAGTGTCATAAAATTACTGCTTAGTCTATGAAGAAAACCGAAATCAGTGTGTTTGTGATGACTTGTGGCTTTAAAAAGTATTAAACACGTGTTTCCTTGCCAGGCACTCACAGAGGGTGGGCTGCGGTGCAGATGCGTTTGCTCCATGAGCTGGTCTACGCTTCCAGAAGGATGGGCAATCCTGCCCTGTGTGTCAGGCATCTGTCCTTCCTCCTCCAGACCATGCTGGATTTCCTTTCTGACCAAGGTATGACTTTCAAAAGAAGGAGATATTTGCACTTCCTTCTGTCCTACAGTCAGGTAACGTGACTCTGTTTTGAAATATATCTAATTTGAGCAGTAACAGAGAGCATGGAACTTGGGGAATTCTGTGTGTGCCTGAGGTGGGTTGTTGATGGCAATCAATCAACAGAGAGTTGGAACAAGATGATCTTTAAGGTCCCTTCCAACCCAGATCATTCTGTGTTTCTAACCTGTAGAAGCTGAATGTGATGCACTTCAGTTAAACAGTTTCTAACCAGGACAGTGAGCTTAAGTTTCTCTAAGTTTCTTTAAATTTTTTATGAGTTCAGCAGTAAGTTTTAATGGGATTTAATAAATTTTTCAGTGGAATGAATGTGTCTGTGGAGGATGTTCAGAAATGGGAGTGATGGGCATGAAGACCCTTTTGTGGGGAAAGGGCCGTGCAGCATTTACAGAATCACCTGGCAAAGCCCAAAGTGACAACTGTTGTGTTTGTATTATGTTTCTTAGGAAAAAATATTTCAGACTGACTTGTTTATCAGCCAGCTTAATGAGACTAATGAGCTTAATGAGTGCTGAAAGGTTTTAAAAATTATTTTTGCTTCTCAGTAAACCAGGTAAGAAATGCGTTTTTTCCAGCTATTCCCTTGTGTACCATAAAAAGGATGAAAGTGAAAAAATGTAGGGATTTTTTTTTTCTTTTCTTTTCTCTTCTCCTTTAGTTATGGCCAAATATCTCTCCTTGGTGACTCCTACAGCAAAAAACTTTAGGTATTTGCCTGCCTAATTCCCTCTTTTTGATGACTCAAATTGGTAGTGGAAGAAGGAGAAGAACTGAGAAACTAGAATGAATGATCTTTTTGTCTGTAGGTCTTATTTGCTGTCAAAAGGTTCTTAAATTTTCCAGTATTTGTAGTTGATATGTGTGGAGAGTTTGGCTAGAAGCAAGGTTTTAAGATCTTCCACTCTGCATGATCTTGCTAATTCTTAGTCCTAAAAAGGTTTGAAATCTTCCAGAGAAGCAGCTCATGTGTTTCTTGCCTTCAGACACTGTATGTGTTAGTAAAGCATCCAGTTCCATGAGACCTGATATTTCTGGCTTGTCATTTTATTTGTAATTCTTCTGAGATTGGTATTGTGTGATCATGGAATCATTAAGGCTGCAAAAGACCTCCAAGGTCATCAAGTCCAACCTAATGTTGTGCAAGGATTTGATTTAGCATAGAAACTTACTTTAAATTCATAGGTTTTTTTAAAAAAATATCTGAATATTAGGAAAAAATAAACCAACAAACCCCGTTTAATCTTGGATTGTAGTAAAGGACAGAAGCAAGACTACTGAATACATAGGATCATGTTATTACTCTGAACTGTTTCCCTTAACTGTTAAAAAGGTTTTGTAATCAGTATTCTCTGATAATCACATGACTGAAATGTTCAGGTTTTCTTATCCAATTGAAGGTTTAATAAGAAACAGAAATAATCCAGTGGCATTGGAGTTTAAGAATGCTACGATTTTACTATTTCTTTGGGCTGCATAGAAAGCAGCCAAGTTACCAGTTACTAGGTGGAGGAAGACTCACTCTTCTGAAAATTAGGTTTTTACTTGAATGTGTTGTTTCTCAAATAAACTTCATATTTTTAAAGCTTGTTATTAATAATACACTAAATCCTATGCTTGTATTTAAAGTTTGGGTAGTTTGCAGATCATCTTTAAAAATAGAATAAACAGAAGTAAAAAGTCTTAAACTGAGAGGAAGTTACCAGCTAAACATTTCCAGTGGCAGTGCAACTCGATCTTCTAACCATTTTTCTCTCAAGATTGGCTGCTTCTAGACACAGAAGAGGAATATTTTCTAGTTTGTTAATCTAATTCTATTCATTTTCTAGTTCAGTTGAATTTGGATTACTGGGACTTCAGAAAACAGAAAAAAATGATTTATTCTTCAAGTAGAAATTCAGCAGATGAGATTTAGTGGTTACAATGTAATCTAGATCGGTTAGTTAGAAGCTCTTGCTTCTATTCACAGGACATAAATGAATAGTCAAAACTGGTTCGTGTTTAAAACAAAATTTAATGTTTTAATTGAATGACACTTATTTTAAAATTCAACTTTTGTCTGTGTTTACTTGAATTTACTTGAATCTGCAACCATGCAGCCTGACAAATCTAAATAAAAAGTATCATCAAGTAAATGAGAGATGTCACCACTGTTTTAACTACATGGAAGTTAAGAATCTGGTTTAAAATAAAGCTATTTAGTTACATAAATATGTAAAATGCAATATTCTGCTCAGCAAAAAGAGGTACCAAATTCTACATTAAACCTCTAATCTCAAGCCATTATGTTTTAATGTTAACATTTCCCTTGAGAATCACTTTCTTTAAATAAGAATTAAAATGTGCAATTGCAAAGTTGCTTGCTATTAAATCTGTCTTTTGCATAATGCTTTTTGAAACAAGACTGTGTGCAGCTCAGTGAATTTGAGTTGGGTAAGGTCACATACTGGGGGAAAACTCCAATATTTTACTGTGGGTCTTTCCTGATGATTTTCATCCTGCTTAAAGGGACCATGGTTTGTGTTGTGTGCAAATGATTCTGAGTTGACTCATCTATTTGGGCCTCTCTAGCCACAGAACTGTTTGGAAAGAGCTGCTAAGGAAATGTGACTGTCCACACAGAAACCACTCACAGGGAGCACGTCCCTCGCCCTGCCAGCTCACATTCTTCCAGACATTCAGCAGGTTTCCAGCTGTCATTCCTGCTTCTGGTGGCAAAGATCTCGGTGTGCTGAGGCAACCAGGCATAGCATGGATGAGACTAGGAATGCTTCATTCTTTTTTTTTTTTTGTGGGCTAGTTCAGTTCATTGAAGATACTCAAAGTTTGGTTGTTTTATTATCTGTGAAATAACGTGCACTTTCCAGTGCTTCTCAGTGTAGCTCTGCTAAGATCTTGAGATCCTTGTGCTTGAGTTCTTTCCAGCCTTCTAGTGAGGTGACAGCCTTCACATCCAAGATCTCTGCTGCTCTGTCTGTCAGGTACTTAATTAATTCAACTACTGACTCTATAATGAGTCTTCATTAAACATGAAGAAATAATTTTTCACCTGTTGACCAGAGTTCTTGGATGTCTTTATTCTTGAGTTGACAGTAGGTGATAGAACTGTACTTCCTGGAATACCCTAGTGTGCCTTCCCGTCCTTCCTGTGTGTGGTTGATTCTTGTATAATTGGACCCTACTTTAGTTCCAGCTGCATCCTCTGTAACCAGACTTTAGGGGGGAGGTTGGTTTCCTAAGCAGTTTGGCCAGACTTTGGGATTGTGGAAGCTAAAATGAAGGTACACATCGACCTTGTGACACCAGTTTTACCTGTTTACCCTGGACAGTCAGCAGGCAAAGGTGGCAAGACAAATGCAATGTTCCATGTTTTTTTTCTTCTCTCCGTCGTGGTTGTTGGTTTTGGAAGCAGCCAACATGACTGACTGAGCTCTCTTGGGACCCTTTAGGTGTTTCTTCACCCAGCTGGGTTGTCAGCACAGGTACCATTACACCGTTAGCAAGGTCTTTGGTATCTCAAAATGTCTTTTCCACTGAATCAAGTTCCCCAGATCAACAGGAAGACTCTCTTTAGAAACAGAACCACGTTGGCTGTGTGAAGAACGACTGTGTGGCCTCTCATGTACGTACATGTTCACCTTTCAGCACCAGAAGGACACAGAATAGTGGATATCATGTAACCTGGAATCCTTGTGATGATCTTTGCCTTTAGCCTTTACAGCAGCAGCAGTGACCAAAAATAAATAGGCCACATTCCACAGCCATGACTACAAAACGCCTGTCAGGTTGGCAGGCCAGATAAACTTGTTCCAGTTTTTCTGATCTGGTTTTTGGTAGCTCACCAAGCATAACACTTTGAACAATTTTAGCTTATTTATCTTTCTACTGGTGTCACAAAGAAATTTGTTTTAGCCTTAGGAAGCTAAAAATGATATCCTGGGCTTCATTACAAATACCCCTGTGACAGAGGCACGTCTTTCCCAGAGTGGATACTCATCACCCCGGCCACAGTCACTGATTCTGCTGAAAGACATGAAATCTTTAGTGAAAGACTTTGTACAGGAAACACCCTGGAGTGGCTGAGAGAATTCCTTGGGCAGGAGTTTTTATGGTTTATATCAGACAGCAACTGCCTGGCATGGCTGCACTTGCTCAGTGGATGATAAAAACACAGCTCTATGAAAGAAAAAGGGTTGTGTTCCTTTCAAAGGTTTTGAGTTGAATTTTAAGAAATATTCTTAGTTTTCTAAATTTCACTGCTGTGATTCCACACTCCATGGTGGCAGGATTCTATCCCTACTGCAGTACTGACTATTCCTACTGGCACTTCAAAATCCTAGGACATGTTGATCCATGCCATGCAAACCCCAGAGGTTTTTAGGTTTGACTCCAGGCTGTTTTCTCATGAGGACAATAGCTCAGCTTCCAGAAGATACTTGTTCTCAACCTGTACTGAGATCATTGTAACTAATAGAGAATTTCTGCCAAAATTTCTGCTGAGTGCTGTTTCAGTTCCCTTCATCCTCTAGATGAGTTGGGATGGACTTGTCAAGTGTTGGCTGGGCAGACCCCCTTGATGCCTTGACAGCTTGGATTTGTTTGTGGCTGAGAGACTTTACACCAGTGATCTGAGAGCTCTTCCAGAACCTTTTCATCCTCCTTCCCAGTTTGCTTGCTCAGGTCAGGGCCGATGTGTCAACTGCCAGGATGAGGTCGTGCCTGTTGCAAAGAAGTGATGAGCTTGATCCAAGAAAAAAACCCCAAACCTTCTTTATCTTCAGAAATGATGGTGAACCTGGTTTGGTGATGTCAGACGTGGAGTCTTACAACTCCTAAAATATGCCTTTCGATCTCACAGTTTGAGGGGGGAAACTGCAGTATTTTAGATGGTTTTATTTATAGAACAGATTGCATATGCATTCACTTGGTGTTATTTAAATTTCAAATTGCTGTGTAGAAATAAGGAAATACTTGAAATAAGGAAGAATATTAAACTGTGCTCATGCAAATTGACAGCTAGACCAAAAGCGACTGTGGAAATGCCTTTAAGTATAACCCTTTGTAACCCTCCTGTCAAGAAGCAGTTAAGGACCAGACTCAGTTTCTGAGGACCTTTGCCTAAAACATGGTCTTGAATGTCCATGCAAACCTGGGATAATGAAGGGAAGCTGCACAGGCACTTGGTGAGTTATAGTTCCTCCCAGGGATTTGACTTAATGGCATTTCATTGGAAAAGGGGATAAGAATAGCCCCTGAGCCTATAAATAACTGCTGCTGCTCTGGAGCATGGAGTGATTTAAAACCACCTCTTGTTCTGAGGGACTGCTGGAGCAACTTGTGACTGTTCACCTGGCCATCTCCTGTTCTCTTGTTCATCTACTGTGACTTTCTAATTTACCTCTGTTTAGACGCTGTACCACAAGTTCTTGAGACATTCAGCTCATCATTTTAGTTGGAGCTGGTTGCTCACCATTTTTCCCTCAGTTTGCCATTTCTCCTGCCTGTTCCCATAGTGCTGCCCCTATTTTTTTTTCTCCTGTGCTTCATATTTAGGTTGGAGGAAACAAGTTTATAAGTATTAAAGACATAAGCCCAGAAAAGATTTTGGGGTGTAACTTGCTGAACTCCTGAAAAGGAATAACTTCACATAGAAGCAGGGAGCCTGCCAGGACTGAAAGATAATTGAGGGATAGGAAGAGACACTTTGTATCAGAAAATTTGGATCAAGGTTTTCTTTTTAAGGAGAGAAGATTCCGAGGCTGGTCCTGCCTCTACAGAGAATAAATCCATGGAATTATTTCAAAGTGTAATTAGGAATGGTTTATGATGGGGAAGTGATCTGAACTGTTAAATGAGTAGTAATAAATTTCAGGTAACAGATAAGGTTAAAAGAGCTAAAAGAATTTTAATTTTAAATACCTGAACTACAAACTACTGCAACTACAAAGTTGCAGTTAATGGATTCCTTAAATTATTTTCATTCTCATTTTAAAATTACAGATGGCAAATGCATCCCTGCATATTTTTAAGAATTCAGGGAGGGATGGAAATTCTTGTAGCTAGGTGTTTGTGTCCTAGTTATCCTGATGATCCTGACTATCCCAGTGATTCTCTTGAGAGGATTCATCATCCCTTTACATGTATGTGTCTGTCTCAGTACTGACTAAGATATATGACCCTGGTCATCAGTGCTTCTCTTGAAGTGAGGTAAACCAAATTCTATCCTTGAACCCCTCTGGAGTTAAGTAAATTTGGCCTCTGTACTGGGTACATTATAAGAAACTCCAGTAAATAATAATAGGTGTATAATTATGCTAGTTGTGATCTAATGGGAAGCAGTTGGAACATCTTTGAAGCATGACTTATTTCCAAGGAATGCATTTAGATAAGTGTGATTTAGTTAATACAATGTTCCTGAGCTATAAGAAAAACCCAAAACTGAACAACACCTTTTGGTACATTGATTAATTAATGATTGGAAGAGGTGGAAAGAAGCAATAAGTGAATGAGATTAGGGCGTGGAGGAAGGAGTTTCTTAGTCATGTGCTCAGCAATAACAAGACCATCTCTGTATTATCAGCAGTGTTTTCAGCACAGTTCCACAGCACAGCCCCATCCCAGCCACTGTGAGGAAAATGAACTCTACCTCAGCCCAAACCAGCCACTTGGCAAAACAGTTGTAAGCTTTTAGGGAACTGGCAAAAATGACAATTCCTTTCTGAGCCAGGGTTGTTTAGAAGAGTTTCTAGAGTAGAATTGATTGTTGTAATGTTTTTTGAGAGTGGAAAATAAGAGATCCTGTTTTGGAAACCTACTCTTAGAAAGTCTGCTGGTGCTGTCACAGATGATCCCCCCCAGTGTGTGTAATGTACCCACAAACTGCTTTACTCTGTAGCTTCTCTTTTGTACCTTTAACTTAGTGCATATTAAAATGCATTTAAATTAGGGCAGCATTTCTCCTAGATGCCTCCATATTGTGTAAATTAATTTTTAGAAAGGTGAAAGTTAGTGATTTCAAGGGCTGAGAAGAATGAAACTTTAATCAGACTGAGCAGAGAATATATGCAAATTAAAACTTGATGTAAACTTCTGAGTTGAAGAGAGATTTACTTGACTGGCACTAATGAACTGGTTTTAATGCTCTGCATTGGATTTTAGTTGAAAAAGTACCTGCAAGTTGATTTTGCCCAACCAATAAACCTTTCAAAAAGGAGCTACTCTGGTTGGTTCTTATAATATTCAAATTAATGATTTCAGGATGGAGACTGAAATCTTCAATGTAATTACCAGAGAATATTTATAGCAGCTTGGGAGGTTCTTAGCCATTAGTTTGAAATATTTTACGGCTTCAGCATAGTGCCATATCTTATCTGTGCACATATATATAAAAAAGTGTATATGTGTGTGTGTGTATATATATATAAAAATGTAATTGAACAGACCTGTCACCTTGTGTGTTTGATGTATAGCAGTGGCAGTGTGTGGTGTAAGAATGAATATATTAAAAAAGCTCGAATGTAAATGCTTTCTGACACATTGGAATAACAGACTTTGGAGTGTGTACATTAAGTAGGAGGAAGCTCCTTAGAAGTAATTTCACTCTTCTTATTCATCATGGTACCATGACTTTTGCTGCTTTTCATCTAGTTCTGTGTTTTCTTCAGTTGTGTGCTATCAAGGTTCAGCACAGTTGTGTGTTCTTGCTCCCTAAAGTTGTTTATCTGCAACACTATTTCCTGTTTTTTTTAGCCCCCCCTTTAAAAATCTCTCTCTGGAATTTGTGTTTTCTAGACACAAGCTGACTTTAATAACCTTGCTCAAGCTGCTTTATTAAGAAGGTGTAATTTATTTTCATGAAATACATGTCTTTTAGAGTGTGGGGTTTTTTTTGAAGTGGAATAAATAAATGAAATGGAGTAAACTAACAATGGGGTTAAAAAATTTAAATTCATGTGCATAGCACCAAATAGGGAAACCAGCAATTTTTTAAGTCATATGTAATATGAAAGAAAAAAATAATATACTGTAAATGAAATGTTTAGCATTACAGACAAACCTGAAAGTCTTTCAGATGTGATTTATCTTTGCTTAGATTTGTGTGTTGATGAGGTACAGACAAAGCCTTCAGCCAATACCATACCCAGATTTGTAGGTAAAACAGCAGATCACTCATTGCAGTAAAATAGTGCATTTCTTTATGACAGAAATTTCCTATTGATTTGTTTAAAGTCACTCCTGAGCAAAAGGAGTTTTCTGAGCTTTAGGTCAAAACTCCTGTCTTCATATAGATACCTCTGGTCTCAAAGGAGACTGATTTGGTTGATTGAGGGAAAAGATCCAAGACATGTTGGCAAAGTTTTTATTCTAGAAAACAAAAGGTTCTTTTGGGGAAGTTGTACTTAATTTGGCAGTATGAAGACATGAAGCTGTATTTTTAAGAGCTAATGTTTTTGTACCAAAAGAAGCTGTTTTAGGAGGTGCTGTATTACTAAAATTCAAATAAATTTTTACGACACTTAACAGAGTCAGTACTGATCTCTGTAGCCTAAATCCAAAGGAAGGCACTGGAGTCAAGGCTGCTATTGAAAGTGGCACTTCATATGGAAAATAAATATCCATGTTTACAAGAGGATCATCCAGGTAGTTTGGTGGCCTCCCCATGTGATGTCTGTTGAGTATGACTGGATGTGCTAAGAAAAAATGAGCAAGGTAGGAGTGATACTGAAGAGATATTTTTCCAGAAGGATGGGAAAACTCAACTGTATGTTACAATAGAGAATGGACATGTTTTTGTTTTAAGTTTTCAGGCAGTTTTCTAGGTTTTTAAACAATTAAACTGCCCTTTTCTCAAGCAAGAATCTCTGTGGAGGCATTGAAACTTTGAATCATGATAAACCTCTCTGGCCAAATTCCTGTGACTTTGCATAGCAGTATTGTGGGGAAAATGCTGTTCTTACCATCTTCTGTCTCTGCTTCTTCCACCCAAAATACAAAATCAGATGTACTTAGCAGTTGTGCCATTCTATCTGGGAATTTTTACAAAACCTGCCTTGCTCACAAGCAGCTTTGCAGCAGTCCTTAACTTTTTTATTGATACAGAAGTTATCTATGCCTAATTTACCTTGTAAAAGTAGATCTACTGGTATTTCTTAACATGAAAAAATGCTTAATGTTGTTCAGTGGTTTATATACTGATTTTCTATATACAAAATACATTTTTTTAGTATTGAACATATACAAACATCTGAAGTTCCCCGAGATGGTGGAGAACTAGATACTGAAATTTTAATGGTGTGTTTCTGAACTCTGATTTCAGCTGTGTCAAATTTTCATGAGATTTTAGCTAAAAATATTTTTGTGCAAACTGGCTGGGACTTCATGTGTACACATTTTATGTAATTATTAAAAATCTTGTAATAGAAGATCATGGTGTATTTAGTCAGTCTCTTCCCCTTCTATTTGTGGAAACAGAAAACATTCTGCTTCTAACACAGTTATTTTTATTTGCGTTAAAAATATATCTTCTTCCTGCAAAGTTAGTAGTAAACTAATAACTTACTTTTTCAAAGTTGAGCTGTTGCACAATTCAGCAAATAACTGAATCCTTTGTGTGGGTGGAGTCACTTTCTTTGATCCAGCTCATGATGGTCTGTTCATGACAATGGGTCTGGCTTTCTGGATAGCACAAATTAATTATTTTCTTGTGATTTCTGCTCTTTTCCACGTGAAACAGTGAATTTTGTTAGTCTCCATTGTATTTATTTAGAGACTTATTTTGCTTGATTTCTTAAAGAGGTGGGATTCATATTCTGCCAGTGCCTTTCTGGTTTTCCCCATAAGAATAGCTTCGGAGTCTGTGAGAACACACACACTTGTTGCAGGAGACAATGTTGGGATGAATATCCAGGATTCCTTGCCTTGCTTACAAAGCAGCTCGTTCAAGTATCCGATCTTTAAGTTTGTTTACTTGCTCCATGTATTTTTCAGGAAAATATTAGAGGTGCTGTCTGTTTACTAAAACAGTAGAAAATGCCGTCACCTAACACCTATCGGAGTTAAAGGGATGGAAAACCAGGTGGTGCTGCCTGCCCAGGAGAGGAGCTGCTCTGTTCTGCTGAATTGCACAGCTGAAATGCTGCACTGACAGAATTGCACAACTGAAATGCTGCATTAGTGTGTTGCTGAGGTGCTCCTCTCCCAGTGCTGGCCTGCCTGTGGTAGTGAAGGGATGCACTGAGGGTACAAACAGGGTGCTCACGGCCCAGAACTAGAGCTGAGGCACTGCCTGGCACATCCTGCAGTCTGGGGATTCTCTGCAAGGTAAAAAGTCTGTAGTGGTTACTGTCTATGAATATTCAGTTTCTAATTCAGCTTTTTTGAGGGTCCTAACACATTTTGTGGTCCCTTTGAAATTCTTTAGTTTAAGGAATACACTGTGTCGTGATGGCACGATGAGGCTGGAGATTCCCCTGGAAGCAGACATGGAATTTTTTTTCTTCTCTAGTTGTAGCAGGGCTCACCAAACAATTTTCATTTTTCTGCGTGTGTGTGAAGGAAATATCACAGAATGGTTTGGGTTGGAAGAGACCTTAAAGATCATCTCATTCCAACCCCCCTGCCATGGGCAGGGACACCTTCCACTAGACCAGGTTGTTCAGAGCCCCATCCAACCTGGCCTTGAACATTTCCAGAGATGGAATATCTACAACTTCTCTGGGCAACTTGTGCCAGTGCCTCACCACCCTCCCAGGGAAGAATTTCTTCCTAATATCTATCTAAAACTACTCTCAGTTTGAAGCCATTCCCCCTTGTCCTATCACTCCACACTCTTGTAAAAAGTCCTACTCTTGTAGACTCCCTTCAGGTACTGGAAGGCCATAGCTATGTTTCTGGGTGCAGAAACTACTGTTTCTCTTGTTCTTTCTGTTGTCAGACCGACTTTTCTGTCTTTTTATGTGCTACTAGTAATTTATTAAGATGTTTGCATCTCTGTCCTGAGGCAGTTGGGTCTGGACCTGGCTGCTGCAGGAGCTGTCCTTGGACTTCTCCTTTTTTGACCATTATTTGCTGTTTTCAAGGGAGAAGGAAAAGTTCAACCAGCACAAAGCACTCTGGGTACAGGGTTTTTTGTTAAAATGTTCATTCTGGGCTTATCACCGGGGGAAACTGAAGTCAGAAGGCTTTTAGCCATTTGTTTTCTGACTTCCTTTTTCAACATTTTAGCAAGTTGCATAAGGAAATGAAATTGTCTTCCAATGTGATTGGCATCTCAGACATAAAATTGTCCCTTTCTTCATTCCCATTCCACCCTGGTGTATATTGTTCTGCAAGGGACACAGTGACTTGATCAAAACAACATCAACCAATTGTTTGCCAGAGAACAAATGCTGCGTTTTTACTACTTGCCTTAGTTTTCAATGGGTAGTGACTGAGCCCATTTACAAATACTTTAAATTTCTTCAAATATTAAATAGCTGAAATAGAGAGTTACAGCAATTGTGTTCTTCTGATTTGCTCTGTTGTCTGCCAAGACATGAAATGCTGTTTGTGTGATACTGTTAAATCACACAAACTGAAGTGCCTAAAAATGTTAGTCTATAACTGACCTCCTCTCCTCTCCTGGTCTGATTTTTCAATGGTTCCATTATTGTGAAATATTGTTCCACATGACTGCTAAACGAGTAGAAAGTCTTTGCTTTTTGATGTTTCAGTCACGAATGGTTTCTAACTGTGCACCTGAAGCTTTCAGATTTTTGTGTTGCCATATTAGAAGAAGGTTTGAATCAGCTTTTAGACAAACCCAGTGCTCATTGTGGTGATGGGAAACAGTTAAGCAATGAAATCCTAAGAATATGGGTGGACTTGCAAAATTGTCAGTTGTCAGAAGCAGTCAAAACCAATTTGATGTGAAATGGGGGAACTGAACTACGAGGTTATGCTGAACAAACTGCAGTATGTGCTCCGGTGCCACTCCTGACTGTGGCTTTGTTCAGCTTTGTTTGGTTTACAGCCATTCTGTGATCCTGATCTTTCAGTGAGTCTGGAGAGAAACTGGAGGGGAAAAAACCCCCATGAACGCAGTTATTGCAGATGAAAACATAACCCATCACTTCTCACTCAATAAATGAGTCTCTGATACCTACACAAGAGTATCCAGTGGCGTTCCCAGCTGCAGGACAGGCTTTTAAAGCTGTTGAGGTGAATTCACAGGTCACAGGATCAAATGGTGGTTGCTTTCCTGCTGACCTGTAGAAGCATGAAGACCCCAGGTGGGTAAAGACCTCCAAAAGCAGCTGTTTCCTCTGTCTTCTTTGTAAAGAGAAAGATAAGTACCAGTGGTGTTTCAGTCACAGAAATCTTCTAAACTCTGGGTCAGGAAGGAGGCCGAGGAGTTGAATGGATCCTCCCAGGAGGTCTGTGAGATTTCTGATGGTTTCAGAATATGGTGACAGGCAGGCAAAAGCTGGGAGAATTCAGACCTGTTTGAGACCACTGGTCTGTAACAGGTTTTTGGCAACTATTAGGCCACAGAGGTCAGGGAGCCGAGGTGCTCAGTCAAGGGAGGAGGCTCCAGCATTTGCTTTCAGAGGCAGCTCTTGGGCAGGATCAGGCAGCTCTTTCTCTTTTACATCGAGAACATTTCTTAGTATTTAGATTCCTTCAGCATCTCAGCTGAGATGTGGTGCTAGGGGAAAGGAATAGAGGGCCAGCAGCTCGTTTAAGACTATTCCATACCACGTCAGCAGAGAAAAATGGCTTCGTTTAACCTTGTCTTCATGGAAAGCTCACCAAGCTACTGCCGTGGAAAAAAAATGCCCCTCAGAAATCTATAAACAAATCCTTTTTGCAAGTGGCAGCCGGCCTTCTGTGAGCACAATAACTGAGTGTTTCACACTAGGAAGTGAAAACCAATTCTCCAGAATTACAGAATATCCAGTTTCAAGCAGAATTAAGCACATGCTGTAGTGTTGTCTTCATCATTTTTGGTAGCTGCGAAGATTTCCGTCTCGGTGGATTCTGTTTGCACAATGTGCCCTTGCTCACATGACATGGCAAATAACCTGAAATTTTTATGAAAATACTCAGTCTTGAACCACTGAAATTCCTTGCCTGAGCACATGTGGATGTCTAATAATGTGTTTTTGGGAATATTTCCTGTAGGAAACGAAAATGTGAGGAGTGGCTCAAGAGACAGTTCAGTGAAACAGAGACACAAGCAAAGCAGTTTGTCAGTTATGTGGCATTAATTCTGTAGTGAAGGGCACTACAGTCAATGTTTATTTGCTTTGAAAGAGTGTTTACTCCTGGCAGTAGAAGCTCACAAACTAAGCTGGATTGATGTGGGCAGCACAAACATTGCTGGATGTTTGGGGCTTTCAAGACCCAAGTTGGTGTTTTGGGCAGGTTTCCGTGTTTTTGGCCTGGTTACAAGATTTGTTTCTCTCAAATTTTTCTCACTCCTCCCTTTCAGAGCTGCTATGCAGCATTTTTTACCCTTTCTTAAATATGTTATCAGGGACGTGCCACCAACATAACTGATGGGCCCAGCTTTGGGCAGCAGCAGCTCCTTTTTGGATTTAGCTGGAACTGGCTCTCTCCTGGAGCTACTCCTTGTCTCTTCTCCCAGAGGCCACACCTACAGCATCCCTTGCAACCAAAATCTTACTGCATAACCCAATACACCTGTCCAAGCAGTTTTTTTGGAAAGCAGTATTTGCTATCACCCTTCCCTTTTCTATTTTATCATTGAGTATTTTGATCTTTGAAGATTTGAAGTATTTTGATCTTTTCTAGAAACAGTTTGGTTATTGAATACTTATTTTTGTTGGTAGCACATATATGGAACAGTCCAGTGTAGTGGAAGATGCCTCTGCCCATGGCAGGATAGTTGGAACTAGATGGTCTTCAAGGTCCTTTCCCACCCACTCTTGATTCTATGAACGTTCACTGTGCTTTAAAACAATACAGGTCTAAGACTTTTCAGCTGTCTCATTCTTCTCTCTAAACACACTCTCAGGCTTATTTCTGTTTACAGACTCCCATTTTGTCAGAGAAATGGGGAATCATAGAATCACAGAATGGGACCTTGAAGACCATCTAGTTCCAACTGTCCTGCCATAGGCAGGGACACCTTCCATAGTTTGTTTGAATGTTCTTGTTTTTTTAAGCAAAACCAAAGAAAATTTTTCTAGCTGTTGTTATGATTTAGTAGCATAATAGAGTACAATTATTTTGAAAATCGGTAGTTTTCACACAAGGTAACATCAAAAATAATTTGTTTCTCTTCTTTGTCTTTGATAGTATTTCATCTGATGTTTCAGAGCAGGGCTTGTTCCCATACAATGCTATTATTAAGAACCTTAACATGCGTGAGGCCAAATGTGTTGGATGTGTAGATTTATGAGATAAATTGTAGAAACTTCTATTTTGACAATAAAAAAACCTAAAAAAAAGTAGGTATAGGCTGGCATTTGGAAAATTCTGAGAAAGCTAGAAAACTCTTTACTTAGAGGTCACTTAATTATATTTGATCCATCTGTTGAGGCTTCTGGAAAAAAGCTCCAACTGCTGTATGAAAAATTAGTTGGCATGCCATTAGAGTTATTTTGTGTAAATACAAAACAAATCTGCAAATAAAACTTTAGGTTATAACTTCTTAAATTTTTGATACATGTGGGTTTGAAATTGTTTTGTAATTTTATTTTCTAGAAAAGAAAGATGTAACACAGAGCTTGGAAAGCTATACAGCAAAATGCCCTGGAACAATGGAAGTCATCACTCTTCCAGATGGTCTGAAGTTACCTCCTGTTCCCTTCACCAAATTGCCCATTGTGAGGTAAGACTCCAAAATACAATCTTTAGCTTTTCCACAGCACCTGTCAAATTTTAAAGGATACTGGAAGGATATAGTTTTCTCAATTTATGCACATTGATCACAATAACATGGAAAAACGTCGAAATGTCAAATTGTTTTGCGAAGATCTTAAGCAAAAATAGAGCCTTTGAGCAGAAAATACTTTGTGGCCTTTAGCTGCAGAAAGAGAGAGGTTTTGCTTTTTTTAAAATTGTCATTCAAGAGTTTCTGATACAATTGGAGGAAAGTATTTTGTAACTGCAGCTGAGATTTAGGTTGAATTCCTGATCACTTCGATACTGAGGGTCCGTGAGCTGGATGTTGTCTCCATTCGTGGAGCTCGGAACTCAGCTGGAACTGATGCCTTTTGTAGCTCTTCCTTTCCAGATGCTGCGTTTTCCAGCTGGCACCTTCACTATTGTAAATCTCAGTTCCTATTTATGCCCACGTGCCCAGGCACATCACACAGTCAGCCCAATGAATAGGAACTTGTTTAGATTAAAGCCCAGCATGAGGCATTAGAGAGAGTCAGAGAGAGAAAGCAGCCACTGGGCATCAATAATAGAAGACTAAAAGAAAATCTTTCCCTTCTGAAGGAAAGATAATTGCTGTTCAGAAAAAAAAAATGGTAGAAGTTACTGAAATAGTTCTCAGAAATTTCAGTTTGCAGTGGGATGTCATCAAACATTTCACGAAGCAAGAGTTCTGGTATCACAAAGGGATAACACAGTATATAACCAAAGAATGAAAATTGTACTTATTTTTAGATTACTTTTAATCTCTAGAATTACTTTTTTTTTATTCTGTGACCATTTTTTCATGATACAACTGGTTTTACTATGTTCCCTCTAACTTCAGTTTTTGTTTCCACTTTGACAGAAGAAGGAGACCTTCCCTAACTCTTGTAGTGCATTTCAGGTGACGGGTCTGTTCACACTGACACTTTGTTGTGTGGGACGTGCAGATTTGGCTGTGTGTGGTCAGATGGAATTGTATGTGGAATCAGGACAGTCACTGTTTCCAGTGGTGTCCTGGAAACTGTTTTGTCTCCTGATTGGACCAAGTACGAAGTTGCAGCCGGTATCAGCTTCTTGACTGGAAAACACGGAACGTGGACATACAATCCCAAAAGCTTAACTGTTAAGACCAAAACTTCACCCAGAAGCTTCTTCACCCAGAGGGTGGTCGGGCACTGAACAGGCTCCCCAGGGAAGGGGTCACAGCACCAAGGCTGACAGAGTTCAAGGAGCATTTAGACAACGCTCTCAGGCACATGGTGGGATTCTTGGGGTGGTCCTGTGCAGGGCCAGGAGCTGGACTGGATGATCCTTGTGAGTCCCTTCCAACTCAGAATATTTTGTGATTCTGTGATTGAAAGCTATGTATTACAGTGGGAAATTTAGTTGACTGCTTTATCAGCTGACCTTGAGGTTGATTAGTTTCACAAAAAATCTACAGATGGAACTAAACTAGTGACATTTGACTGCTGGCTCACGTTTGCAGTCAAGACACATAGGTAGTCACGTCCAGGTTTCTCTAGGTACCTGCTTCAGGATGAGTCAAATTGCAAGTGTGTGTGGACTGTGTTGACTCATTTTGCATTGGCCTCAGAGATGTCCAGCGATGAGTTCAGGTCACTGTGTCTGTGGGTTAGATGAGTTGCCTGCTAAATACACTCTGAAGGCAGGTTCCCACCTAAGTACATGAAAGAGGCCTCTATTTCTTCTGAAAGTTTATAGAAACAAAATTTATGCAAACGTTATCCTGACCTCTTTATTTTTTTTTTTTGAAACAAAAATTAAATAGTATTAAAAACTGGAAACTGATTAAGCAAACTTCCAGGAATCCTTTCTAGTACTTGAGTTATGTGATTGTAGAGAGAAGTTTGAGCAAAAGCTTCCACAAAAACTTCTTGAAGGCAAAATACTTTGAGAGCAAGAGTGCTGTCAGCTTCTCAGTGCCTCTTGCAGGTCTCTGCTCTAGCAATAACCTTATTCCGCGGTATAAAACCAAAACTACCTTCCTTAATCTGACTGGGGATGGTATCTGGGCTGTGAAACAGCTGCAGAAGGTCTCTGATGAATCTGACCCTTAATTTGTGCTGAAGCAGCAGTGTTGTGTTTGTCTGTGATGTTTTAAACCCTGAGTTAGTCTCAAGTTTTTGGTTTTTGCTTAACTTTTAAACCTCACAGGAGCTGGATTGTACTCTGTATTCCATAGTACTTTCCTATTCTTCTCCATGCTGAATAGTGAAGAAAATTCAGCTCTGGAAGATATGGGAAATGCTGATCAAATCCTTCTTTGTAGGAGTCGTGCATTTAGAATCACAGAACCAGGGAGTTGTTAAGATTGGAGACGACCTTTAAGATCATCAAGTGCAACGGTCAAACCACCACCACTATGTTCACCCTTAAACCATGTCCTCAAATGCCACATCCACATGGTTTTTAAACACTTCCAGGGATGGTGGCTCCACCACTTCCCTGTGCAGCCTGTTCCAATGTTTGACAGCCCTTTCCCTGAAGAAAAGTTTTCTACTGTCCAGTGTAAACCTCCCCTGGCACAACCTGAGGCCATTTCCTCTTATCCTGTTGCTCGTTACCTGGAAGAAGAGGCCAGTCAAAACTTTGGCAACAGATTCCCAAGACTTCAGTGGGAAGGGCTTTGTCTCACTTGAAATGTTTTGTATGCTGGGAGAATGGGACAAACACATTATAGTTATTTGTTATTCCTAGGCCTGGCTTTAGGCAGTTCCTCACCACCCAGGTGCTTCATTTACACTGTCAGCTTGTGCTGACCTGGCTGTGCTTGGAATGCTGGGAATATTTTCTACTCTTTTGCCATGGGAAACCCAATATCAACATTGTTTAGCATCGACATTATTGAACAGTCAAGAACTGCTGTTTGTGTTCGTCTCCTCCTCCCCCTTCTTCTTGTCTTCTGAAATTTCTATAAAAGCCATAGTGATTAAAATTCATACTCCAGTAAAGCATGAGTTGTGTTTGGATATGAAGCCTCTGGTTACACCTCACACAGCAGATCTGGTGTGTGGCAGAGCTGTCCAGCCAGTTGGGAACCAGCTGTGCTGCAGGACTGCAGAGCTCTTTGAGCTAAATTGTGCTAATGTTTGTGACATAAATTATAAATGTGCGGAAATGTGATTTTGATCAATGTTGAATAACCTCAGCAAATGATTCAGTCCATGCTAGAGTCCTCTAGAAACACACGTTTGCTGATGGTGATGACTTTTATTTACTGTTGGCATTTCATGGTCTGTGAGTTTTTAATCCGTTTAATGTGGGGCACTTCTTTTGGATGCAGATTTCTTATCAAAATACCATCAGACATTGAAATGCCACAGTGAAATTTGGACATAGTGGCACTGTTACCTTTTCTTCCTCATACTTAAAAAGCAATAGAAGAGATTTGGCTTTTTTTATATTCCATTACTCATGTTAATTATGAAATCATCATCTAGTATTTTCTCAGATAAAAAATAGAAGAATTTATGGTTTTTCTGTTCTACTAGGTGCACTGTTCCCATTTTTGTAACTTACCTGTGCTAAAGCTAATTTTCTTACTAATATACTTAGGAGCAGAAAGAAAGGATTTTCTTCCTTTTCACCACTGATGTTTTTAATTGTCCTTATATACTTTTCTTACTACTTTAAATTTACTCAGTGCCCTTTTCCCCCCACCCTCTGTTTACTTTAATAAAGTGTTTTTTATTTTTAATTATTTTCCTTTCACCTCTAAGCAAGGTTGTTTTTAATCAACATTTTCCAAATACAAGATTTTGTATCTTCTGGGTAGATAGTGATATTAGTTGATAATTCTTAATTGTCACTCATTTGCATTCAGTTGGGCCAGGCCAGGGGACACGACTGAAGCTTTTCACACAAAGGAATTAGATAAAACCTGCGAGGGTACATCTGTCTAATATGTGGTTGAAGAGCATTCCTTCCACTGTCATGCACTAATGTAAATCAGGTTATCCACCAGTATTTTTATAATAATTGTGGAGAAGCCAAAGCACTTCTCTCTGTTTAAAAAATAAAACTTTTTATAAGCACTTTACGAAATTTAATTTTTTTTCCTCAAATAGTATAATTCATGTTTTTACTTTAGGCTGCATTCTAATTTTTAGCAAAATTCTGTCAGAAGAGGTTCTAAAATATGAAATATGAGGGATCTGTCATAGTTCCTCTTTATTCCTCAGTCTCGTGGTCTGTGATTTTGCATTTGATTGTGATGCTGACACTAAGTATCACCAGCACATAATATATGGATGTGATTTATTCCTTGTTCCAAAATACTTTTAGTGTTATCCAGTAATTCCTTATCAAGTGTTTTAGATCACTGAGATAACATGTCTGTGTAGTGTTACTCTTACAGCTTCATTATTTTTCAGCAGAAACACATTATCTTGGTTTCTTGTGTGTACTTTCTATTAGTGTGATACTGATATATCTGTTCTTTATTATGCTGAGTTCCTGACTCGAAGTAATTAGATGTCTTACAGGCTTTTATAAAACTGTTGCTTTTACTGAATATCCACCAATTTATTGCTTGTTCTTCTGCCCAAAATTTAGTCTTTAATTTCCCCTTCGCATTGCAAGACCAGTGATTTCCCTGCATGGTGTTGTGGGGAATTGGGTCTAACAGGGATATAGTCTAATAAATCATTTGTTTTCTGTCTATTTGTAATTGCTTTCTGGCTGTTCAGCAAAGCCACTCAAATTTCTGGAACATTTCCTTCCTTCCAGCAGCAACTCTGCGTTTTCACTGTTTTAAAATCAGTTTTATTCACCTTGGAGAAGTTCTTTATTTGTATTATGCTGTCCAGTCTTGTCTGGATTCTCATTTGAGTTTAAGTTAAATACTTGGCTGCTTTTTGCACTGGGGTTGTGGTGTATCTGTTGTTCAGACTGAACTTGGAAATTAACAGCTGGATTTCAAATCCCTGATCCTGGCTAGTTTTGGTTTCGTTTGTTTCTACAGAGGATGCTTTTCTCTGATTAAATGTTTTCTGGGAGCTTTCTGAAACTGTCTGAAGTTTCCTTGTTTTTTTTTTTTCCTTTTGTACTGTGGGTGCTTACTTCAGGTTTTCCATTTCGGGTATTTTAATCTCAGATTGACATTTCATATTTATCAGTTCATTTTTTAACACAGCCATCTCTCATGAAATAGAATAAATAAAACAATATAAAATTATTTTTACTCAACAGATCTGTGAAGCTCCTGAACCTCCCAACCAGTCTCCGACCTCACAAAATGAAGAGTTTACTTGGTCAGAATGTGTCAACCAAAAGCCCCTTCATATATTCTCCAATTATTGCACACAGTCGTGGGGAAGAACGAAATAAGAAAATAGGTAAGAATAATTGGCAGTATTTTCTCTTCTTTTTTAAATTAGAAAATTTTTTGTGGTGAAGGAGAGCGAACCTGAACATTGCTGTCTTGTATTTGAAATAATCAGCTTTTCTAACCTAAAGTCCTGAAGGAGCAAAGCTTTGTTCTCTGGGGCACAGTTTCATATTCAAAAGAAGAATAAAGTCTCATAGATGATAACATTGATTTTCAGAAGAGATAAACTAGTTTTATTCCCTTCTCAAACAAAAGAGAAATCAGGGAAAACTTAGTTCAGACACATTCTGCTTGGCAGCTGCCACAGTTATCAGTGCCCTGAGCACTGCTGTGGTTTTCCTTTTTTCCTATTCTGATTTAATATCCTATTCTGCTTTAACTTAAACTCAGAGTGGTGAGCTGTCTGATTAGTCATTTTTACTTGAGGACAGTTCAGCCAAAATAAAAAAACCCTTATAAACCCTGTTTGGAATAGCAGTCATTTTCTGCTAGAGGATTATGTATTTTATTATAAAGCTTTTTAGTGCAGTACTTTTGCCGTTGGAAATAAATTAGAGGTTCATTTAAATCCTGGATTAGGTTGCAGATATTGGTAGTTCTTTTTGTTTCTTTGTGTATCACACGCAGGGTAATTGAAACAGGAAAAATTAGGATGTGCATTGGTGTGGATGGTTATCTGGCAGTTTGGATGGATGTGGCTCAGTGTGACTTTGCTGCAGCACTGCTTCAATTTCAGAAGATAAAGCATAAGAAATTAAAAAAAAAGAATAAGAAATAAGAATTAGGTAAAAGATAATTTTTAAAAATATACACATATGGGAACATCCTAAAGTGCTTCCTTGATTTCTCTTAATATTTTCTTGAAAGATTGATCACAATTTTTCCACATTTAATCTCTTAGCTACACCTTGTCATGTTTTTTTCATTTAAATAAAACCCTATTCCCAATCTTGTCAAATGCTTGTATTCTCACTCCTTGATAGATACAAAAGGAAACTGCATTTTTTGATACAGTTCAAGTTAGGATTTGTCTCAGTGCTGTGTGTACCGTAGGAGATTTACATTTTTACAGTGAAGTTTCTCCTTTTAGGTTTTTATTTAGCCCACAGAGATGTCTGAACTGCTGCTGATCCTGTAAAGCATTTGTCTTTTGAAGTATATACACAATACAGTCACTGGTAAAAGCCTCTAATGTTTCAAAGTTTAGCAAACAAAAGAAAATACAAAATGAAATTAGATACTTCCTTTGAAAGAAGCTGAGAAATTTAGTAAACTTTGAAACTAATGAGAATATTCTAATGACATGTATTTAACATAACAAATGAACTGTTTTTCTTACATGGAGATATGTACACCATATTTTGGTTAAATTATTGTTTTGCAGCAAAGGAAATCAAGTTCTGCTGACAAACCAAGGGGAAACAAAACCATTTTAGGAAGTCTTGAAGTGTTTTCTGCTTTCAACTTGATAAGCTTTTCAGATTGGAAACAATAAAGGGGATAGTTATATTCTGGTTAAATTGCTTTAATAGTACACTAGTTCCAAGAAATGAACCTGCTGATTTTTGACATAAAGTGTTTTTTGTTTTTGAGTGCTGATAGTCTAAAGCAGCAAGAATACGTAATATAGTTCCATTAGTATATGTGGCAGTTAATGTCATACCTGTATTAGATGAAATAAATATAGCTCCACCTCGAACACCTCCAGCAATTTGGATTTCCCCATGTCCCTGGGGAGGTTGTTCCACTGCGTGATCGTTCCTGCTGAAAAAAACTAAATTTCTTTCAGTAAGAAAATGAAACCTGTCTCAGTGCAACTGGTACTCATTGCCCTTTGTCTTCTTCCTGTGGCTCCTTGGGAGAAAAAATCCTGTCCTCTTTGTTGCAACCCTTTAAGTACTGGAAGACTATGATGAGATTCCTCCTGAGCCTTCTTTTCTCCAGGGAGAAGAGACCAAACTCCTTTAGTCTTTCCTCAGGCTGATTCTCCAGCCCTGTGATCATGTTCATGGCACTCCTTTGAATCCTCTCCAGTCTGTCTGTATCTTAAACTGTGGGGACCAGAACTGAACACAGCACCTCCAGCTGTGCCTGACAAGCACAGGGTAGAGTGCTATCTCTGTTAGTAATGAGTCTGTGAATGCAGCCCAGGATCTGATTTCATGGAATCATAGAATATCCTGAGCTGGAAGGGACCCACAAGTCCCATTAAGTCCAACTCCTGACCCTGCAAAGGACAATCCCAAGAATCCCACCATGTGCCTGAGAATGTTGTGCACACACTCCTTGAGCTCTGTCAGGCTTGGTGCTGTGACCCCTTCCCTGGGGAGCCTGTTCAGTGCCCACTCACCCTTCTCCTAATATCCAATCCAAACCTCCCCTCACACAGCTTTGCCCTTGTTGGTGTACCGTGGCACTGCTGGCTCATGTTTGGCTGGACCCCCAGGTCCTTTGAGCAGGGCTGTTCCACAGCCAGACAGAGATCCCAGCCTGTCCTGGGCTCTTTGCTTATGTCATCCCTGGGGCAGGACCTTGCACTTGTCACAGCTTTGGACACCAAACCCCTGCAAGTTTATCAGCTTAAAGCAAGACTGGCAAGTCAACCAGTCTGCCAGTGAAGATTCTACTGCCTCTCCTAGGGTAGGTGGCTCTTGTCTCTCCCCAGTGGGCTGTGTTCAGGGGAGGATTTCCCATGACTGAAGCAACCACAGCCCTAGTGCCAACACCAGCCACGAAGCCAGGTGTTGATCTGCAGGATATGTCGACTCCTGCCTGTATCCCTGTCTCTGCTGGCAAGGGAGTGGAGAAAGTCCCTTGCACACCTGTACCCTTCCCTTGCTCCTCCAAGGCTCTGAAGTCCTGCTTGGTGGGAATCTTGCTCGTGGCTTTTGTCAGCTGCCAGGGTGTCGTATCTGTTGCTGCTGCATAAAAAGGAGTACAGTGATGGCCTTCTCCTGTGGAACTCTCTCTCACACATCAGACAGACCTTGCCACTCCTGCTCCAAGGTGCTGTTCATTTGCTGCTGGCACTCTTTGGTGGTTTCTGGAGGTCAGTGCCACGGGGCCATAGTTCTACTGCTTGCTAAGTCTCAAATAAGGCTCTTTCTTGTTTAGTCTCCCCTTTCAGCACAGCTTCCCACAGCCTCAGATCCACTGAGGGGGGCAGCTCAGGGAGCCTTCAGCCCAGAGAGAGGGATCATACTGGTAAACGTTAATAAATGAGCCTCGAATCCTTCCTTTTTTGGAAGTAAAGACATTAAAGCATCAGGCAAATCAGTGGTTTGCATTTGCACTTAGGTGAAATCAAGAGTTTCCAACGTGTTTTTCTGATTTTTCAGAATCCCTTTTTACATGATGGCATTGAAAACGTTTTCAGAAAAGACATTTCATGATGTGGTCATTGTTAGAATGTGGAGATTTAGGACTGAAGTGCCTGCTGAGGCTACTGCTGTTGCTGTAGTAAACCATAATAGTGCTTCAATACCAGTGTAGAGCAGCCACTGGTTGTTTTGGGGACTGCAGAATGATGAGACGTCCTGAACACTAATAAGCAATTAAATAATAAATGTACAAAACATCTCCTACCATTGTGCATTTGAACATTTTGTTTTAATCAACAGTTTTGCTTTTCAGGCTTCACAGTACTATAACCCATTAACATCTCTGGATGTATGTTTTTAATTTCCATCAGCATTAATTGGAGTTAAACATTTGCATTAAGTACATCTCCCTTGAGGTCTTTAATATTACTTGCAAAATGTAATCAGATAGTAAATGATTGGGAATGTACAATTAGAGTACTGATGACTTCAACTGTGAATTAGAGTCTTAATATTGATAATCCAGGTTTTTTACTGGACGTTTTCTAATCTCCTACTAAAAAAAAATATTAGCATCATATGTTAAAAGCATTGAGTTGACTAGTAAAAGCCAATCCATGTATGCTATAGTTCAGCTTATAATCATGATTTGTTTTACAAATGTAGTTAAAACACCTGTTGTTTATTTGGACTGCAGTTCCTCAGCATGCATGGAGAATGTTGTCACAATCAGTTTTAAGTCAGAACATCAGGTACCTGTGGTGATATCTGGAAGGTAGACAAGTACTTGTGGGCTGAAAAGATTATGAAGTGCTGATATAAAATAATCTTTCTGTGTTGAACAGTTCCTCAGACCTTGCATCTCTGCTGCTGACCTCACTTCCAGAAATTCCTCACAGAATCATAGAATCACAAAATGGTCTGGGTTGGAAGGGGCATTAAAGATCATCTTGTTCCAACCCACCTACCATGGACAGGAACATCTTCCACTACTCCAGGTTACCCAGAGCCCCATCCAGCCTTGTCTCCTTAAATTATAAAATTCCCAAAATTTTAAACTTGGCAGGGTGAAGTATCTTTTAAGTTGTCTCTTGTAGTGAGTTAAACTGAAAGTACACTTTTTTACCTGACATATTTTACTTCCTTGTCTTTCCTAAGAATTTTCACGAGTTACTTAACAGTTTGTGTTACTGCTCAAGCCTCTACTTTGTGACCCTCAAACAGAAAAAAAATCTGTGCTTTATAGATCCTATTGTCATCTTCCACTCTCACAGCATCTCCCAAACTACTTACTGTTTCCTAAAGAAAATTAGTAGGAGGAAGCTGAGGTGGCATCTTGTTGGTGAGCAGTTGTTTCCTTCTTAATTTAAAATAATCCTTTATTTACTCTGTATCATCAACTGTGTGTGTATGAAGACTTGTAATTTCCTACCTCCTGTCATGTCTGGTTGATTCTGATCTGAGTCTTAAATATCCACGGTGGTGTGTTCTCTGTACCTAACTCCAAGGCTGTAAGCCCTGAAGTGTTTAACATGAAGGATGTGTTTTGAATTGATGCCTTAGTTTAATTTTGCCAAGCACTGTTGGGTCTTTGGAGCACAACTGCTGTTTAATGGATGTTTCCAGTCCTTTAACCCATTGCTTTGCCTGGGATTTACAGTTTGTGTCCCACAATGCTCTTGAACAGGACTTTGGCTGTAAAGATTATAGAGAGTTATTAAGTATTATAGCAATCTGACAGCTCAGCTGCTGCTACTTTTTTATAACACTATGATTAGGTAATTCCTGCATTAATTCTGTGATCGTTTCTTGCAGACTTCCAGTGGGTCCAGGGAGATGTTTGTGAAGTTCAGTTGATGGTTTACAACCCAATGCCTTTTGAGCTCCGAGTAGAAAACATGGTTTGTATCTTTCTAAATCTTCTCATTCTGTTATTTTTTCTGAAAAAAAATCTCATTTGGACTTTCAGATATGGTTTTCTATAAAACAAATAGTTTAAAAAAATCATTTAACCCAGCACAACCTCAGTTTAAAGGTGTGGTGTTGTCAATTTGCTCATATTTGTTGGTGATGAGGTACTGAAATGAAAATCTCTGCCACTCACAGTGTTTAAATGCTTTACTGGCACTGACCCATAAATCAATTCTGTACATTCCTGCATTGACTAGAACTCATGCTGCATAATTTACATATACTGGTTTTCAAGTAATAATTATATCCTGAAACCTAATAATTATTGTACACTTGCTACTGTAATTTAAAAATCCGCATTCATCCTTGCTTTTCAAATTCCCATTTTGACCACAATTTAAAAATCTGATGAACTAAAATAGTTCTGAGAAGCTTTGTGTTTTGTTGGAAGCTTCTGCTGTTCCCAGTGATGTGTGTGATTTGAAAACACTGTAATGTTAAATGATCAGGAGGGAGTGAAAAAAAGGCTCAAACATCAGAGAAGTTTGTGAGATTAGAAGGCTCAAACCCAAGCCCTCTACTACTTCAATGGGCTGCTTGCAGTGTATCCTGAAACAAAGGAAAGTGTGTGGGTTTTTTACTTTCCCTTCTTTATTCCAGATAACGGGATTTTTAAAAAAAAAAGTTTATCTATTTAAAGTTTAAAAATTTTCTAACTAGTAGAGCAACTTAATCCCCACTCAGTTCTAACCCAGCATAGTCCTTTATGTTAAATATTTTTACCCTCAATATTGCTTTAAAAATAAAACCCATCTCTTAGAGCCCATTGTTCTGTCAGGCTAAGTGAATCAGCCTACATTTATTTGCCCAAGATTTTTTTTTTTTTATTGATATGTTTACTGCAGTGTCTAGTCAAGCAATTTGACCTGAATTACTGATAATACTCCACATGTAATAAAGTGTTTTTCCATGGGAAGTGAAGATGCCCAAAGATCGTGCTTATAGCACAATAAAATTCACTCTTAGAAGCTAACACACTGCTTTCCTCAGCAGCATTTTCTCTAACCCTCACAGGATTCAAAATTTTTAGGAATTAATAGAAAAAGTAGTTGAGAGGCTGCACATCAGAAAGGACTTCCTCTAAGAATTAATTGATTTAAGAACATTTTGATTTACAGTCTGATTTGTATTGTGTGAATAATGATGCAGTTATATATTTAAAAAACTTGGAAAATTTCTTAATGAGGGAGTTTCTTACGAGTGCTTACACACACTCAAGGACTCAAAATACAGTTATTTGCATAGATCTGCACGACATCCATTCCCTGAGCAAATTAATTGTAGTAGCATGAATACTTCTCTTCACTGTTGACATGATAAAGTTCTGTTTTTGAATTAACACTGAATTCCAGTTCCATGGGCAAAAAGGGGAAGCAGGCATGAAAGGAGGTGCAAATAACTGAAGTGATTAATGTAATTCTTTAGTGAGCGCTCCATAAATACAGTGCCCTGAGAAATTCTGCTCTGCCCCAATGTCAGCTCTTTGGGAGAAATGAATTGATTTTGGTTGGTTTGTCTGTGGTATCAAGACTGTAGCCTGCAAGTTGAGGGAAGTCATTATTCCCCTTGATTTGGAATTTGAGAGACTATCTATAAAAGCCTGGCCAGTTTTGAGCTCCCTAGACAACAGAAGTGTCCTGGGGTCAGCCCAGCTCTGTCAGCAGGGATGGACAGGCTGGGGCATGGGACAGATGAGGACGGGCTCAAAGAGCTGCAACTGCTCAGGCTGGGGAAGAGACGAATACTGGGGTAATTCCTGCTGCTTTCCTCCATCCCAAAATGGGAAGGTGCAGTGAAAACAGAGCCAGGCTCTTCCCAGAAGTGCCCAATGTAAGGGTGAGAGTCAGTGAACATGCTGCAGCCATGGAAAACCTTCCTAATAAAAAAAAAAAAATCCCTTTTTCCTATCATGAGGGTGATCATACTTTGGGACTGGTTGCCCACAGAGAATGTGGGATCTCCATCTTTAGAAATCTTTGAAACTTGAGTGTAAAGGACAGTAAAAAACCTAAACTACAACCAAAGTTGCCCCTGTTCTGAACACTGGGCTCAGCAAGAGGGCTTGCAGCCTAAATTGCTCTGATTTTCCAGTCTCATCTATGAGCTATATGGAATGTGGGAATAGTTATTACCTTATCATGAGAATAAACTCCTTGGTTTTTTTTAAATAATTCAGAGTATTGTTTAATATTTTAAAATGGTTTGTTTTATTATTAACACGTACCCATGCCTGCAGTCCCCATATTCCTTTTCCTGTCTGATTTCTCATCACGTATCACATTCTTTCAGATTATTTACTCTCACAGACTCAGTTTCATAGCAAACATATCCTCTTCTGTCATTTAGTGGCAGTTTCAGCTTGTTTGTCCCACAGCTTTTTTCCTTCTGCCTGCCTCAGCACCTCACCTTTCCAAGATAACTTACTCCTTCAAGCTTGTTTGCAATCACTGGCTGTTCTTTGAGTTCTCTGTTGCTTGATTTCCTTTTCCTTTGCCTTTTTCAGGGTCCACCATTCACCAACATGTCACTGTCCTGAAATCTATAGTAGTCTTACTCCTTTTTTCTAATTTTCCCCTTTTCCTCACCTTACAGTTTAGATTTGTTGTTCTGACAGATTACTCATTTCATGGTAAATGAATTCTGGAACTGTCGATCCGAGCTCTTACCATGGTACTTCTCCTACTGTGTCCTTCTATTTGTTATGGATGGAAGTTGTGATGGTAAACAACTTAGTATTGAGCACAGGCTGTTAACCCATGGAAAGGCTCCTTGAGCTTTTTCATTATTTGAAGAATTAATGCTGAGTACTTGTAGGTTAATTTAGGTGTGCTTAAGTGAAAGGCATTGAATTTCTAGACTTGACATGAGACTTTGGACACAAGACTTTGATCAGTGTTGCTCAGATGGTAAGCCCTGAAAATTGATTTTTTTTTTGTTATTTCATTTTATTGTTCTCAAAGCTCTTGGCCCATTATTGTTGTTCTTGCTGTTTATGTCTTGTCACACGTATTCCTGATTTGGGGCTCTATTTAGACACTTCATACCTGTCCCATTTCTTTATTCCTTTTCTCTTTTTCTCTTTCTGTGTTGTCCATACAGTTAGAAGGCTGATCCACTGGAAGGTGCAGTAGTGTAAAATGGCAGATGAAAATGTTCAGTCACAGAATGTGGAAGTGATTAGGTACAACAACTGTGTACTTTAGTCAATAAAGTGAAGTAGAGGAGATCGTGAGGGTGATCAGACCAAAGGCTTTAATAAAACTCAGCAGGTAACTTAAATCAGCACAATGAGAGAGAGACAAAAATGAGCCTGAGTAGCTGTGACTGTGATGCATTAGACAGAATATTTTTGCTCTCCTGGTGCTGGCCCAAGTTCCCGGGAGATGGGATGTTCAGCTGTAAATAAGTGTATACATCACTTGGCTTTTTCTCCCAGGAGTATTGATTTCTGTACAGACTTGTTCAGGTATGTGAGTGATCTCCATCCCTTTTGCAGCTACTGCAGTTTTCCATCCAGGAAAAAATGATGTTCATTTTTTTAAACCTTCAAAACAATCCCAAAAAGTTCTGGGAAATCGCCAGGGGATTTATTTTGTATCTTGAGATAAATGTTTAAAGCAGTAAATCATGGTACACTCTGGGGAGATATATTAAAATCAAATGCATATGAAGAAGCACTGCAAAGCATGTTAAGTTCTCTAAGATTTTAACTACTTTTTCCTCTTTGTTTCTCAGTTTTCATATTAAAAGAAAAAAGAAACCAAAAAGCCAAAGCTGAGAAATTTTGAAGCAATGTTATGTGTTGAGGGAAAGCATTTTCTCTGCACTTTTTGTAGGAAATGCAGCCATGGTTTTAAGAAAGCTACAAGATCTACAGGCAGTGTAAACCATATTTAATAAATAAATATCAATAAATAAAAAATACAACCCCAAACCATGGGAATATTGTAATTTATAGTGTTAAGTAATTTTTCAAGAAAAAAGTATTTGTTCTGTAGTTCTCCTTCTGCTTGGAGCCTGTATTTATTTGTACACAATCAAGTGTGGTATTTTGATTAAAGATGCTTTAAGAATGGCTGTTACATTTTTTTTTAAACTTCAAAACTGTGCTATTAGCCAAGAGCTATATGCTGATGTTTAAAAATACCATCTAAAATTTTGATAAATCTATATGTATCTTCAGTCCTATAACTTGACCTATGATTGTTTAAATTGTTTCCATGAACTGCTCTTTCCTGAGTTCACATCTTTTACTGTTTCTACCATCTGTTGAGAATATTTACTTCTTTCTAAACTACATTTAATAGAGACTATTGGGCAAGAATGTACACAAAAAGGTGAAGGGGAAGAAGAATAAAACTGGTTGTGTTTGGTGTTTTTCTAGGTCTGCCTAAAATAACCTTATTAGAAATAGTAGGGAAAATTCACTTTTAAATAAATATTGACAATTTTTGCATAAAGTATTTGACAACATGGTATAAAAGTATGTTCAGCATGAAAACTAACTTTGAAGGCAGTGTTGCTTTAAAAAAAGAGTGATTGCATTTTGGAATTGGTAAGTAAAGCCTAAAAAAAGCAGTTCCATACTCACATTATTTTAACAACATCTCCAAATGCTGCCATTTACGTGCAAGTTGTTTTGTTCCTCTAAAGCTAAATTGAGATTTGAAGTGATTGAAAGGCATGCTGTGATAAAAGCATGCATGTATTCACTCTAAGACAATTTCAATTGTTTTATAAGAATACAAAGAAATGTAAACATTTTCTGTGTGTGATTCATATATTCCCTGGAGGAAACATAATATATGGTGATCTTTTCCTGTAGGGTCAGAAAGAGCACTGATTACTAAATGATTACTAAATATTACTTGAAATAAGGTATAAGATTCTCAGGAAAAGAAATGTAACACATTTCCTTTTTTTTTGGTGGTGTGGCTGATGTGTTTAGGTAAAGAATCTGAGAGTACTTGAGCCTTGATTAGATTTTCAGTGCTAAACTGCAAAATCTCAGGCACCAGAGGGCAATGTTGGGCAAATATTGCAGAGTTGTACAGTTCAGCAAACAGTGATCTTGAAAACGTCTTTCAGACATTCCAGATATGTCACTGTCTTTTAAAACTTAGTGGTCTGGGTTAAATTTTAAGGGTAAGTATCTTGATTTCAATTTATGTCTGTAAGTCTGAAGCCTAGCTGATGTTTATATTGATTTTTTTTTTTCCATTTCGGTGAGTTTGAATGCTTTCTTAATATCTTTAATTTTAAAATCTGGAAGTTTTACTGAACAGTAAAACGAAAAATGAGGGAAACAAATGCTACCTTCTCCTTTTTGTATTGATGCACTTGAAGCTCTTTAGTTTCTAGTCCAGGCATAGTATGTGCTTAGTGGAGGTGTTTTGGCATTTGCATTGTGTTTGTTCTCTAGAAAATCTTTGTTTTCCTGGTTTTCTTTGGATAATACTTAGGAGGCCCTGTCAGTTCTGTTTAATTACATTTGTTGTAGCTGATAGTAAACAAGACATTGGAGTTCTTTTTTTATCATTGATTTTGTGGGACTTTAAGTCCTTGGATGAAAGTTTTTAGTTGAGGTGAATCCTGAATAATTAAAATGTATTTGAATACTTGGCTAAGTGATAATTCAGGGGTTTTTTTGGACTAAAATAACTTTACAAAGCCTTTACCTGTTCCAAAAGTGAGTTTTGGAGAGTGTGTGTGGGGTCACCTTTTGTTTATGTTCTAAGATTTGCTTCAGCCAAAGCAAAAGCAGAACAATTGGCTACCTCAGTATTAAAGTGTGAATGTTCACCCTGTTTCTGCGGGGTGAATCCCACTGGAAGGATTAATGTGGAAATCAAACAGTGTCAGTGCTCTCATACACAGGGTGGTGAATATATAGGAAGATAAAATTAGGTTTTACTTATGTTTTTGTGGATTGTTTCTGACAGCTCAAGTCTCCACATGAAACTGGAAGAAAATGAAAATTCAGTAGAAATGGGGATTTGACAGAGTATTTCCTTATAACTCAAGTAAAATGATGAAATTGCATTTTGTGCAGCAGATAGAGTTCTCTAACTCAGCTTTCCACAAAGCAGGAGTAGCTTTGGTTGAATTCACTGTTGCCTCAACAATGTCAAGTCCACAAAGAAGTAATTGCTAGAATGAAAGATTTTATAGCTTTTGGATATATTATAATCTTGATGACTTCAGATCTTGAGTAGAAGAGAAATTAAGAACCTGTCAAACCTGCTTGGTTTGCTTTCTCAAGCTTCTGGTGTGTTTAGGACCTTACTGTTAAAAATCTTAGGTGAAAAGCATTTCCTTCAGTTGTTACAGAGAGAGTAGTTTGTCAGTTTTGCAGAAGGCACTGCCTTCCAAGGAGGGAAGAAATTCTGAGAATGGCTTTCAATTTTGTTCAGTTTTTGAGTGCTGGTGGCTTGATTTTGGTTCCTATCTAGGAATTGCTTGAAGGAGAGTTACTGGGGGTTAGTCCCAGTGAGAGTCAGGCCACTGAAGACTTCATGTCCATGACAGGTCCAGTGTCAGTCACTGGCTGGGTGATTCTGGTAGTGCCATTTGCATTTCTTTAAGTACTTGTTATACAAGTGTCAGTTATCCTAATTTGTAATTGAGAACTAGAAACAGAGAGGGTTGACCTCCCTTTACAGCTGACAGGAGCAGCAGAGGTTCACCCTTCAAAACTCAGTTGAATTATAAACCAGGCAGTCAGAGGTGTTTTCAGAGGGAAGCAATGCTGCTTTTCTGGCACTGTGCAGGTAATGTTGCTGCTGTTTGAACTCCTTTTTCAGTCTTCAGCTCTGAGTTTTTCTGTGGCTCAAACCATGAGCTTTTTCATGTCTTTACAAAAATAAAAGGTTCCTCTTTCACAGAGTTCTGAGTTCTCATGAAACTGAGATTTAATCCAGTTGTGCTTACTGCATTAATTGGTGGAGATATTTGTGTGGCATCTTTATTTAAACATAAAAATAAATATATATGTGTATACAAAAACAAACAGTAACTTGGATTTACATGCTTTCCAGCATTAGATTTCTTACTTGTAACAGCACATTCTGTACTCAGGCATCTTAAATTCATTAACTGAGCTTAGAGAAAAGCCCCAGACTACTAAGGACAGTAATGCTGTGTTTAAAAGTTTCTTAAATACATTTTTTTTCTGCTTAATTTCTTGTTTTGTGCCATGTTTTAAATTTAGGATGCTGAAAGATTTCTCTGACACTAAGGGAGTAACTGCAGGCATCTAGGCTTGAGCGGGGATCAGTTTAGCAAAATGAATGTCTTATTCCAAGTCACTGAAATGTTTAGGCTGGACAGTAAAGCTAGACTTGCTCTGTTATCTGTAAATGTTCCCGATAGAAAATATTTTCTGACTGGGTAATTAAAGCTAAGCAAAGCTGCTGTTGATGTTTGATTTCCACTGTCCAAAATATATCGAATGCATAAGTAAGGTCACAGGTATGATTAAATGCAGGCACAAAACAACACCGTGCAGGTGATATCACTGACTCTTTTTGCTATTCTTGGGTATTAATTTTTATTAGTGTTTCATACATCATTCCCACCTCAGATCCTGAAACTCGTTTCCCTGTTGAATACAAATCTGGCTGCATGCTGCAGTCACTGCAACCTCAAACCCAAAATAACTGCTGTGAGCAAATTGGAATAAATCATAAAATTTTGGGTGATGCAAAGCAAGGGATTAAAATATAAGTATATAGCATAAAAAGGTAAGTGTGTGTCATAATGGATTTATCTGTGCAATGTGGCTTTTTCAGGGTCTCTTGACAACTGGAGTGGAATTCGAATCTCTTCCTGCAGCTCTTTCCCTGCCAGCAGAATCTGGTCTCTATCCTGTGACTCTTGTTGGTGTTCCCCAAACCACTGGGCAGATCACTGTCAATGGTAAGGAATGTCTCCAGTCACTCTTTCCTGAGCAAAACAACTCATGTTTTACCCCCCTGTGGATTGCATGAGTTTCTATGCCATGTATGCATTCCCCACTCTGAATTCTCCTCAGTAAGTAAAAGAAAAAAAGCAAGAAAAAAGGACAGCTCTTTTCTGTGCTAGACTTCATTAAAAACAACCTGATAAATCACTTGGTTGCAGCAGCAGTAACAAACACATTCTTACAGTATCTCATCTATGAAAGGGGAAGGATAATGAACTCCAACTCCCCTTTATTAATGCTTTCATTTGGAAAGCTTCTGAAGAGGATTACTTGAACTTTTTCCTGAGAATGCAGAAGATAATCTTGCGGTTCTCTTTTTCTTAATTAATCGTGTTCATGCAAGATTACAGAAATTTTTGCAGATTGCTTTTGCAGAAACAATTTAGCCTGTGTGTGTAGTCTATTGCAGTCGAGATATCGTTTCATTAATGAGCCTAAATAAAACTGTTTGTAGTAAGTAAGAAAATTTAAGAGCTTTTTCAGAAGATAAGCAGCTGAGTCTCCTAGAAAAGGAGGTATGTGTGGAGATGATGGATTCATCACACAGTAGGACTGAATCATCTTACCAACAAAAAATTTTAGGTATGTGTTCCTGGAATCCAAAGTTACAGGACAAGAACCATTTTAATAAAACTAAATGCTACAAGAAGATGGCTTTGAACTTGAAGAAACTCTTTTCTCGCTGAGTTTTTCTTAAGTGCTTTTCTGTCTGCTCGTAAAATGATTTTTCATTTGATTTTTTTTTCAGAAACTATTTCAGTAAATACAGAACAGCATCAAAGCATTCAGAACATTCGTGCTGTAGTTTTCTGCTTTTAGTCCCACATACTAAAAATGTGCTGCAAGTAGAGGAGTTGATTTTGGTACTTGCCAGCTGTTTGTGTGTCAGTGTATCAAATTTTCCTTCAGATATAGCTCGTAAATATTGCCTGGTAAGGAATTGGTTGCACAGGTACTTTTCTACTAAATTGAACTTTTAGAGGGTAAGTTTTTGTCTTTCGTGGCAGATGTCTCTGTGTGTATGCATGTATATTTTTTCCCTAATAATTTCCTTTAGGATTCTTTTATCCTTCTGGATACAGTTGAGATTCTTTCCTATAAATATTTTTTGGAATAAAGAGGAAATTGTTAACATATGTTGAAGGGTAACACGTTTTATGTGCACCGGTGAATTGGTGATGAGGTATAAAATAGTGGTCTCTATACTGTGACTTGTGATGTTGATCTTGTGAAAAATTCCACAGAACTTACCATATTGCACTGAATGCACAAAAATCACAGGCTCTTAACAATTTCTTTTATTTGACATGTCACAGGTGCAGAGCTGTGTTGTTGTGTGTTGTGTGTTGTTTGTATGTCGTTGTGTGGTTATAAATGAACCTTGTACGTATTTTGTGTGCTGTGAAGAGTCTCCCAGTAATCTGAGTACTTTCAGACCTTTCAAGAAAAAAATAAAATTCACAACATGCTGGTGTTTTCTTCTAAACATCAGGTTACCATACTTCAGTTTTTGGAGTCTTCAGTGATTGCCTTCTGGACAATCTGCCGGGAGTGAAGACCAATGGCTGCACTGTTGAAGTCATTCCAGCTTTGCCAAGGCTGCAGATCAGCACCTCCCTTCCAAGGTGAGAAATTAGGTTGAATGGTGATTTTATGTGGTTTTATTTAAATGTTACTCACATGCTGAATAAAACCTCGATCATATGCAATCAGTGATTTAGTAACCTAAGGCATAAACTATACCTGTGCTGTTTAGTCTAGAATATAAACCTTTTTTTTTCACTTCCTGAAACCATAGAATTTCATAGAAAATATTTTGAGATTTAATTAACTGTAATGGTTAGTCATTATTAAAGTCATACTTTTAAAAGAGCTAATCCCTTAAAGGCTGCAAATTCATAAAATCTTGAAGTAAAGAGGTAACCCATGTTAGATCTTTTTTTTTTTCAAATGGAACAAACCCAGCTCTTTGAACCTGAACTCCTGTATAATGCTCTGACCTTGTCATCATTCCGACAACCCTCTTCTGGACTTGCTTCAGTAAATCAATATTTCCGTGGTTCAGGAGGGGCCCAAACTCAATACCATAATACAGAAGAAATAGGTTTTAGAGGTACAGGAAGAATCAACTAAAATACTTTCCTTATACACTCACCCAAAAGGACACAGTAGTACCACATGTGGGTTGTTGGTGTGGGTTTTGTGAGCTTTTTGGTTTTTTGGGAAGAATGTGGCTGACTAATTCCTGGATTTTGGAGACACCTGGTGAGGCACTGATTCAGTTCCATTTCTGAAGCTCTACAAGGTGCAAGAGCATTCACCTACTAAGCTACATGTTGGTCATGATATCTCAGAGTCCTGCCATCCATCTGCTGTTTGGCAAAGAGTTGTAAAAGTACAGTGTTTCAGGGTATTTTTTGTTTTGTTATATTTTTTCTTTTTTTAAACAATACTCCTTTTAGCTGTGGAGCAGAAAACAGCCTTTTATAACTTACTGCCTTAATAGCTCAAGTGCCACAGGGGTTGTTCTATTGTTTGGAAAATCTCAGCTCTGTTTATGATCCTTAGGATGATCATTAGTATTGTATGATACAAAGTTATATATGTGTGTATATATATGTAGATTTCTTTAAATTTATTTTACTGTGTTCTTCATAATGACTTTCCAATTTCTCCATGCTGAATTCTTCTTTCCTGGTGTGGGATGGGCCATGTTGATGGCACTGTATTACAAAACTATGAAAGTAATACCCTAATGAAGACAGCAAAATAATAAAATGCTTCAGTTGGGTTACATGTTGGTAAATTCCCTCTAAAAATTCTGCCAGAGATGGAATTTGTGTGGTTTGGCTGTAATCAAAATTAATATTGGCTATTGAAATACAGAGGGACTTGCAAATATTCTTAAATGTGTGTAATATCTACTCTTTCTCAGTATATGTTCAGCTGATAATGTGGAACATTATCTGCTGGAGCTGAGCTGACTTTTCTTAATTTTTTGAAAAATGTATTTATTTTTGAAGTATTTGAGATAATCTTGCTGCTGTATTTATTGCCTTGCTTCATTGTAGGAGAAACTGCTGGTATGTAGGAAAAGGTTTGTTTGAAATGACAAGGGTTTATAAATGCCTATAATTTCTTCAGCAACTGACCTAATAGTAATTTTGGTGGAATAGTCATATCAATAGTAATTCCAGGCCTTCCTAGGCAGACCATAATGTCTTATTAGAACTGTAAAATATTTTTTTGTTGATATGTGTCATGGGAGATCAATTAAATAAGCACAGTTTAGCAGGAGCTGCAATGAAGTTTGCTGTGATTTGGGAATAATTCTATTTGTATATTTTTTCATTGTTTATGTATCTATAATTATTTATAGATTATATACAGATTATTTATAAATTAATAAATGTATTTGTGCCATATATTAAATATATATGTGTCATATATATTACTAATATATTGAATTATTATAATACTGAGTAAAACAGTCTTGCTGGAAAAAATCTATAAAGTACGAAAATTGAGGGAAGGAAATGGCAAATTTATAAATAAAATAATGAAAGACTTCTAGTATGGATAAACTAGGACAAATATCAGTTATTTTCACAAGAACAGAAAGTTTGGAAGCTGCAGGCCAGTGTGCCACGTGTTAGAGGTTTTTCTCTTGCTGAGCACTTCCTAATGTAGTGAAATAACTGTGCAATACTGTTATGCTCAAAACCTTGTTTATGGGCAAAGAGGAGTCCATAAGACTTTACTCTTTGTAATAAGTAATAAGAATTTACTGTTTGTAAATCCCATGTGTTACCAATCCCATCCAGGAATCATTATTAGTGCAGATGCAATTATTACAGGAGAAAGAAAAAGGGAGAAAAATATTCTATCCAGAAGAAGAATCACTGATAAATAGATGTCCATTTATACAGCAATTGAAAGCGCCATTTGTTTTGCTTTTTTGGATGCAATTCCCTGATACTTTTGTCTAAGCATGAGGGGAGAAATTCCTTCTTCCCTGTCCCTCCACAGGCCCGGATTCCAGAGTGCTGCAGTGATAACGATCCCTGACAGTACATTTGAAATGATCAAAAGATCCCTGTTTCGAGTCCTTGTCGTGGATGTGCTCTGAAAGACTGAAATCTGCTCCTGTTTGTGGAGGCTGCTCATCTTGTGGGAAGGGAGGAGAGGGTGGAAGGGAAGGATAGCAGGAATACCTGCCCGAGGAAGTTACTGAACCTGGGTTTACCAACAGATTTATTGGTCATTAATCTCAGGAGCTTTTGTCCTTTTGTCCTTCTGACCACTTTGCATTGGCACAAAAAATCCAGTCAGAAACCTCTACCCATCTGTCTTGTTTTGCAACCTCCATCCCTCCTTCCTGCTTAAAGAGTTCATTTCTAGTCACTGTTTCACCTTTCCCACAGGGAATTTCTCCCATGAGGTCCATGCCCTGCACTGTCCACTGAAACTGCTCATTGTAATGACCTGCTCTTCTTTTTTTTTTCTTTTTTCCTCTTTTCCCTTTCTTACAGTTTCTGCAGCAATTTTAACCAGCTTTCACAGTTAGGAATACATATTTTATACTGTTTGAAATCTGACTTGTCTTATGCATAAATTATTAACTTTTGTTTTAAAAAATGACCCTGACTTAAATGAGAATGGAAAATTATATCTAATCTTCAGAGTTTCAGAGCTGTAGTTTCTGAGTCTTCAAAGAATAGTTAACAGAGTAACTTGAATGGCCTTTTAACATTTTCCTCACAGTATTTTGTTTGTCTGTGTGTCACATTTTGTAGGTCTGCTCATACTATTCAACCTTCTTCAGGGGATGAAATCTCCACTAATGTGTCTGTCCAGCTTTACAATGGAGAGACCCAGCAGCTCATCATTAAATTAGAAAATATTGGAACAGAACCACTGGAGAAATTGGAGGTCACAGCGAAAACAGTCAACACCAAGGGTGTGTATGCTGATATATATTTAGAAGTAATAGTGATCACTTCTCTAATAAAAGGGGAACTAGTTGTTTTGTACTTCCAGCTCAGTTTAGACTAAATATCATAGTCCTTGTTACAGAACTGATATAATTCAGTTCAATTTTACCATAGAAATGAAAGAGAATGTAAGAAAATATAGAAAGAAAATGAAAGAAATTCTAGAACCGTCTGTGTGCCAAAAGGTCACCTGCTTTTTGGAAATCTGTATTTCTTTTTAGTGTTACTTGGGGAGAAATTCCTCAGGCAATAGCTAATGAAGAGGAAGAATATTGTGTCTAAATTATTTTCTCCTTATGTCTAAATATGCTGATTAGTTCATTAAATAAATTACCATTAGCAGTAATGTTGTCCTACTTGAGGGAGTGGAAGTAAATAAGCATATTTCTATCTTACTCAGTGAGCAATAAGAAAATGGGATAGAAGACTTCAAAAGGCAAGGCAATAAATAAAACAAGCTATTGTGAATTAAAAGAATAATTGAAGCTGTGGAAGAAATACAGCACATTCCCTGTGTACACTTAATTCTTTTTAAATACTCTTTCCTTGGTAGTATTAAAAAGTAGTCTGATAGGTGAATCCTGCTTTTGTTTTGTGATGTATTTTATTTCTTTTGGTTTGTCCTCTGAGACATTGTTATGAGAATGATATTAACAGAAGAACTACAGGTGACAAGCAACATAATCTTTACTGACAGTAGAAATACCTTATTTTATTGCAGGTTTTATTCTGTCAGTGCCAGAGCATTAAAATGCAGTGTGATATCTTGTGATTTTTGTTCATTTCAGTATTCAAGCTCATGACTTTTTCTATAACAGAGTATCCTCTTCTCTGCAACCTGAGAGAATAGGAGTTGCCAATCATCTCAAAATAGATTTTCGGTCTGAGACTTGTTACCAGGAATAATTTTACAAGTTGAAACGTACGATGACTTACTGTTCTTATTTCAGTAATTTCAACATACTCCTCCTGTGCTGGGTGCTGGATGTATGGGATGGAAGGACCAAAGAGAGCACTCAAATGGGGAATGTCATGTAATGAAATGTATTAAATGTTGGAATATATGGGCACATGAGTCACATGTTATTCAGACTCTTTGTACGGAATGTTACACAGTTAATTGGTTCAGAATGTTGAAAAAGAGACTCGTGTCAACTTTAAAATCATCTCTCCATTACAACTTTTGTTAAAAACAATGGGGAAAAAGGAGAAGAGTTGATAGACTCAGCTATGAGCTTAGTAAAACTTCTAATTGTACTGGATCTTGTATTGTTTTTCTCTATATGAAATGTTTCTTTATCGGAAAAAGGAAAATTTCTGATTAATAAGCTATAAGCATGCATCCTCAAATACATAACACTTGAATCACTGTCTCAGAAAAAGAGAAATGAGAGTGAGTTTTGAGATGCACTGAGTGATACTTGTTCAGAGAGTGTGAGAACTCTGCCATCAGAATCACAGAATCATAAATGTCCATATGGGCAGGGAACGCTGGAAATCATCTTAACCTTCTTTTGAAAGCAGAACTTGGGATTAGCTGACCCAAGGTGCTGTCAGGCAGAATATTCAGTTTTTTGCACTGTCTCACAGAAGTGAAATGCACCCCTGTATTTGGAACTGTCTGCTCGAGGTGAGCCATGTTAATGGAGGAAAATACAGCCTGAAATAACTGTAACTTTTTACATGACTGTGTTGTGGGTACAGCATGAAGTGCTGGAAAAGGCTGTCCATGGAAAAGAACTGATGGTCCACATTAAGCATGTAATAATTATGTTATTTCAAATGTGATTGCATGTAGGTGTTGCAGAGGATCATAGAATCAATCATGGTTTTGGGTGGGAAGGGACCTTAAAGATCCAACCCCTCTGCCATGGGCGGGGACACCTTCCACTAGACCAGGTTGCTCCAAGCCCCATCCAGCCTGACTTCAAACACTTCCAGGGATGGGGCAGCCACAGCTCCTCCAGGCAACCTATGCCAGGGCCTCACAACCCTCACCTGTAAAGAATTTCTTCCCAGTATCCAATCTAAACCTGCTCCCTGTCAGTTTGAAGCCTTTGTCCTGTCACTTCCCCTTTGTCCTGTCACTCCATGCCCTCAAAGTTCCTCTCCAGCTCTCTTGTATCCCCTTGGATACTGGAAGGGGCTCTAAGATCTACCCAGAGCCTTCTCTCCTCCAGCCTGAGCAGCCCCAGCTCTCCCAGCCTGTCTCCAGAGCAGAGGGGCTCCAGTGGCCTCCTCTGGACTCGTTCCAACAGGTCAGTGTCATTCATGTGTTGGGGATGGACCTTTGCCTTTTTTCATGGGCTCTGTTCCATTTTAGTTATGATCATAAATTGGTACAAAACATTGTACAGTGACATGGGATTCTGGTGATGAACAGGGAACAAAAGATTTGTAGCATCAGCAGCTGCTTTTGGTCAGTGAATGCTACATGCATGGAACTAATGGGGGTACAACATTAAACCATCTCTGATAGCAACACAAACTCCATACATGAAGTTGGGAGCATATGCAGACACTTATGGACTGTCTGTAGTACGTTAAGAAGTTTTCTCTTGGATGTTCTTTACTAGTCCTCAGCTGAAATGTGCCTGTGATTTAAGCTGCTCAAGATCTTGAGAGCTGTTAGACCCTTTTATCTACTTGACCATGGCTTGCCTGCCACCTTGGGAGCCCATGAGAAGTTGTCTGATTTCAGCCAAATAAAAAGAGCTTTCAGTCTTCCCTTGTTTCACCTGATTTGCTTTGGTTCTTTCAGTCTTGGCAGTTCCTCGTAAATCTCTGGCAGCTGCTGCAGGCCTCCCTGCCTGCCTTACATTTCCCTACCTTCTTTCTGGGGCCACAACTTTTAGCACAAAGATGAATGCTGCAAAATAGCAAATATTGTGTTTTTTTGTTTTTGGAATTACTGGATGGGATTAGTGACCTGACCTCCCTCATTTAGCTGTTACAGTCAGTCACTTTTCTGGAGGAAGCTGACTTTTCTGGCATTGTTTTCAGTGGTGTTTTGCTAATGACAACCTCTAGAGATCAGACTTTCACACTTGATTTCCCTTACTTCCTCTCTTCTGTTACTTTCAGATTCAGTTCTCTGGGTTTTCCCTTCTGGCCCTCAGATAAATGAGCAGAACTTGCAGCTCACCCTGTACAGTTCAGAGAGGACATCACAGGGGTTTTGAGTCCTTTAGCAGCTGTGTGTTATTGGAGCAGGTCCTGAGGCACATCAGCAAAAGGGACTTGTCATGCTGCCACAATGGACATGTCTGTCATGGCTCTTAGTGTCTCATTGCACCACTCAGTCTGCCAGGCTGTGGTGTCTGTGGGTTGGACATCACACATACACACTGTCAAGGTGAACTCTGTGTTACCTCGTATCGTCCCTCACCAGTTCAGTCCTTTTTTTTGTAAGATGACATGCAAAGCTGGATGCCTTTCCCACCCTTTGGCTCCAGTCAACTCTTGTCAGAGGCTTGTTATGTCTCAATTAGGGAGTGCAGTTCAAAGGCTTTGAGAACCCAACTATTTGATCCATTCAGGGGCAAATGTAACACTGATGTTTTCATCTTGAGGCCCTGAGAAGAGCACACCAGGCATTCTTAGCTTTAGACTAGCTACACATGCTGAATGAGCCTGAATCAGGAAGGAAAACCTCACTGCCCTGTCTTAGAAGTGACTGACCTCTGGAATTTAAATAGAGAAATAAGTTCACCTGTATTCTTCCTGTGGTCTTTGAACACATCTACCCGCAGCCTCAGCTGTTCTGCTGTGCCAGACCATAAATGAAAAGTCTGCTCTGAGGTCCAGGCAACCCATTTGAAGACTGTGAATATCCTGGAATAGATCTATTTACCTTTTTTTTGCTAAAGAAAATAAACTCAAATTGGAGTGGGGTTGTGTTCCATGGAGAGTGGTGAATGCAGGCAAGGCTTTTGTCCAGTCAGTCCAAACATCCTTAGGAAGGCAGGACAAGGAGTGTGGGTAATCCAGCCCCATCCAGCTGCCCTGCTTTCACTGTCTGGGTTTCCCAGCTCAAGTCTTTTCCTCTCTGCCCCCAGCAACTGACTGAGATGAGGATCTTGCATGATTCTTACTAACTCTTTTTTCCACTCATTAGAGCAAATGGTTCATGAATTTAGAGCATTTTTTCCCTCCTGTTAGGGATAGTTGCTAATTTTCAAGAGGAAACTGTGCTGGATACATTTACATTGTGAAGAATGTAACAAGTCCTGCAGGTTCATTGCTGTCTGCCAGGTCTTGGGGAAGTTAAGATGTATAAATGCCAGTGCCTGTGCATTCAGAACTGATAGTTACTTTGGGGTGCAAAAAGCCAGATTTACCAGGGGACTTAAGATTGAAAAGAATTGAGGAATTGAGGTTCTTGGGATTTCAAAAGACCTTTCTATTGAGTTTCTCTATGCAAAATGTCAGCGTGTTTTTTTTTTTTTTGGCAGACTTTAAAATCTATTAAGAGTTAGATTGGCTTAGAGTAGGCTAAAATTGGGTTGTGGGTAAGCTGTTATATGGTATTTGTTACAATTTTAGTGATTTAGTATCCAGTAAAATGATGAAATAAGCTCTTGACTAACAATTGCTTGTATCATCAGGTGTTTGCTAAACACAACTTTGAGACTCGAGAAAGAACTGAATGCAGGCTTGCCTCAAATTAGTCTCCCACTGAACTGAAAGGCCTGAAGCCAAAGTATAATTTACTGTAATAATGATTCCTGAACAAGGTGAACATTATTAAACTGTAAACTAGTGTCAGATAAACCTAAACAAGATCATTCTCTGCAGCTTAACTTTTGGCTCAGGCATTTAGATCTTCTGTTGTAATTACAGGTGTTAATTAGAGAGTATCTGCAAGGGCTATTCTCACTTCAAAAGTCTTTTTACTTGTAGTATCTTCAAATAAATCTAGTTAATGAAAACACATTTTGGAAACAGTTTGGTGCTCAAGTGCTTGGGATATGTCCTTCATTTTTCATGCTGGGGGAAAACATTCCTTCAGTATATTGGTTTTCTACTTGTCAGGAAAAGGGTGTAGAGATTATTGTACTTACTAAGCCCCCTTTTTTTCTTGAAAATAGAAGAAAATCAGAACAATGATATCGTTACAACTAAATCATTAGATGAGATGGAGGTGACTTTAGGGACACAATTATTAGGATTTTTTATTTTTACCTCATCTTTGTCCTTATAAAGAAGTCTGTACTATTGATTTGATGTGAAAAGGCACAAGACAACACTTGATGGTCTGTGAGAAAAATATATTTCAGGCAAGGCTGTTGTTGTTTAGGTAGTTAATGAAAAAATATTCTCTTTTTTTTTCCTCCTTCCCTAGAAGGGGGACAGTTGTTTCTGAGCAAATCAACATAATTTGGAATTCTGATTTCTTTTTTTGAGAGATTCTTTGTTCTAGGTTGTAGTTGTTTGGGCAGTCTGCCCACCCTGTTTTCTCAGACATGGATCTTAAGTGATGGTTTTGGAAAGGTTCTGAGATGCCTCAGATCTATGTGCCCTTAAATCCAGTAGCCTGGGATGAAGCAGAAATGAACTGTGTGACTTTCAGTGGTCCCTGTTTTGCAAAGCTGTGCTCAAATGGTGTTTAATTGAACCTTTAGAAGAATTCTCCAGTGTACATTGCAGATAGTATGCTTTGCTGCAATAAATTAATAAATATAGTTTTAGGATTCTCCCAGTCAAACCATCATGCTTATTTTATGTATTAATAGACTTCTTTTTGTAGTGTTTAGCGTTGTATGGTCTTGCAAATATTAATGAATTTATGGATGGGGTAGTTGACCCTGGCCAGAACAGAAGCCCCCACCCAGTATTGATGAACAGTAAATATTGGGGTTTTTTTCCTCATATTATGTCGGGCTTAGGAGAGAGGAGCTGATAATTACAGATGCTCCATCTGATATAGACCAGTGATAAATAATTCCTTAAACAAATATCTTTTAAAACAGATTAATCCTGTCTGGCAGCACCTTCATGTTTGGGTCTTGTGTACTTTATACTTCTCAGCTTTAAGAAAGGACTTTATAAAAAAAAATTAAAACAAATAGGCTTTTTAAACCTCTCCATTGCTCAATAAGTAACTAAATAATGATGTTACAGGTGCTTCAAAAATTTAACTGATTTAGTTTGGTGTAATATTTCGATGAAATGTTCTCTGCACTGATGTGACACTTCCTGGGTTCAAGTCTGTATGATTCAAAACTACATGAACTTTTAGCACCCCTTCAGGCTGCATTTGAAGTGTATATTTAATGGTGCCTATTGTGCAATGTTTTTATTCTGGTAGTGATCTTCACTCAAATTCATGTTTTGAGCTTTGTGATCTACGTGCTTCCACTTCAATGTCAGTACCCAGTAACTTCTCTGTCTTTCTAGTGTTACATTAATTTTTAATACTTTCATTCTGAATATTTTAAGCAGAACGTGACAACATTAATACTCTTTACAACAGTTCTAAACTGAAACTTCCTTAATGGAGGGGTTATGTTCATGAAATATTTCCTTATTTTGATGCAGAAAAGCTGTATGGGGAGTTCCTGAGTTGGAATCTAGAAGATACCCTCTCCCAGTTCCCTCTGAAACCTGGAAAGATTGCAACATTCACTGTAAACATTAAAGTGAAGCTGGACTTTTCATGCCAAGAAAACCTTCTGCAAGATCTCAGTGATGGTGAGTTTTTAATTTCTTCTTGTTTAGGATGGTGTTTTGTACTTCTGGGAAACACTTCTCTGATTGCTGTGCCTTCGGTGCTGTGTGTTTGCACATTTGTGTCTTGTAATGCAAAGACAACCCTTTGCTGAGCTGTAGGGATTGAAGAGGGAATTTTTGTGACAGCTCTGGGCATCACAGTCTGACCTGACTTTCCCACCACGAGGCCTTGCCCTGCTATCTTTTTAAATCTTTCTTGACAGAGTGTTTTTGATGTCTCTTTGTATCCTTGCCTCGTGAAGACAAAGAAAAATAATTTACAAATATTAGTGGGCTTTAAAGAGAAATAACAGTGGGTTGATTATTTAGTTATCCAGAATTTGAAGAATTCTTGGTTGTTTCTGAATGTGGTTTTGTCAGAAGTGACATGCTGAAGTGTAGGGCATAATCCCTCTAATATTTGTACTGTAGAGAAAGTCTCATATGCCTAAACTTATTTTGAATAAAAAAAAAAGCCTCAGTGTTTGCTTGTATTAGAGTTATTTGAAATTACAATTACCAGATACTTGTAATAAGGATTTCCTTTTTATGATATATGCACTACCTCACTGAAGTAATTGTTCTACTCTGTATTTTTTTCAATTGCCTGATATATTTGCACTGATTAAATTAACTTGACAAAACAAGATATTCCTATATTTAAAAAAAAAAAAATTATCATTAGTATTTGGATTTTTTCCCAGGATCCAATTGCAGGTATGTATTACCATTATAAGTGATCTTAAAAAAATAAATTTTTTCAGTATAGGAAAAATCAACATAATTACATGCAGAGCTTATTCGGGTTGAATAGGACTGATTTCTGTGAGTTATCCTGCAAATGCATTTAGACAGAAATTATATTAATTGCTAGTAATGATTAAAAGGCTTCTTTGTTTTTGAAACCTCCCTGCTGTAAAATAAAAAAAATCCTAAAAATATTTTAGGACTTAGCTGCACAAACCGCACAGTGTTGCTACACTGAGGTTTACTTTAGAACCTTTTGAAAAAGCTGATAGTGGAGGAGGAGCACACCCTGATATTGTGAAAAGAGAGGGGCCAAGGAAATGAGGCTTTGAGAAAAACCCCTTGACAGGAAATGCCCTTCCATAAAAACTTTATATATATATATATATATGTATACACACACATATATATACATACATACATATATGTATTTAATATGTCCTTCATTTGCCCAGTCTCTAAAAACCTCTGGAGCTGCACTTGCCCAGCAGTTTTTCAGAAGAAATTACATACAGACAAATGCTGGAGGAGGAGGAGATAACACTTTTCTTGTATTTACACCGAGCGGTTGTGGGATTTGGGATATGCATTTGGGCCCCTGTTGTTTGCCTGTATCCAGCTCTTACGAGACCATATATGAACAAAATCTCTGAACATTTTTACCTTATTATTTCTGCCTCCTGCTTCTCTGAAAGGCTGTGTAACTGAAGCCTGGAAGCAATTCAGCCTTTCCTCGTTCAGTGATGATAAAGGAGTAGAATCCGTCAGTGTTTTGTTAGAACTTTGGTGTCTGTGGGTGCTCTGTGCTCTGTGTGCTTTGGAAGTGTTATTACAGATGCTAAGTATATTGACAATTTAACTGCTACTTTATTTTTTATATATTGCTTTTAACATCACAAATGCTATACTTTCTATAGAGGTGGGTAGGAGCCTGATGTGAAAAACAGTAAAGAGCCAGAAAAATCAATGGCAACTATGACATGACTTTTAATCATAAGGTAGCTGTGGTACCTTTTTCTTTTGAAGACCAACCACATTTACAATGATGATCAAAATACTTTTGTCTCTTAAAAGTAATACCCTTAGCAGGGCATCTGTTACTTTCATCTCTTTTCATTTGCTGCTGAAATTGTTTCCTTTTACACTGTTTGTAATCAGGACATAGTACAGAAGGGATAGATTACTGATGCTTCTGATGATACACTTATCCAATTGGAAAGTAAACTAAGTTATCAATCAAAATTGCTGATCTAATTCGAGTGTGTTGATGCTATACTGTCTCATAAAGAAAAATGTTGGATGTTTTTCTAGATTAAAGGAAGCAAAACCACATGAGTGGCTGTGCAGGATCAGATCAATGGCCATCCAGTCCAATATCCTGGCTGTGATACTGGCTGACAGCAGATGCCTGTGGGAGAATACAGGGAAAGCTGTGCACGTACACACTGCTTTCCTTTACATTGTGCACATACACACTGCTTTCTTTTAAATTGTGCATATAGACACTGCTTTCCTTTAAATTGTGCACATGGACACTGCTTTCCTTTACACTGTGCACATAGACACTGCTTTCCTTTACACTGTGCACATAGACACTGCTTTCCTTTAAATTGTGCACATAGACACTGCTTTCCTTGAAATTGTGCACATGGACACTGCTTTCCTTTACATTGTGCACATGGACACTGCTTTCCTTTACATTGTGCACATGGACACTGCTTTCCTTGAAATTGTGCACATGGACACTGCTTTCCTTGAAATTGTGCACATGGACACTGCTTTCCTTTACATTGTGCACATGGACACTGCTTTCCTTTACATTGTGCACATGGACACTGCTTTGCTTTAGGCTTTTGGACTCCAACTGTTGATAGCTCAGGAGCTTCCAGAGCCGAATATGGTTTCTCTGGTTTTAGGCACTGTTAGTCATCCTTAGTGGGTTTCTCTTTCCTGAAATTCTTCATTCTTCCCATCAGCACTGTACAACGTGCTGTGGCAAGAGGAATCATAGCTAAATTAACTTTTTAGCAGCTTTGCACTCACTGGTGTCCTTGTATCCCCAGGTTTTTGTACTGCATGAAAGAGGTAACAGTGCATATTCTAAACACTGTACCTGCAGTCATGATTTTATACATTTCCTGAGGTTATTGTCACAGCAGGCTGGAGATTCCTAATGGCTTAGTTGTCACTTTTATGGAAACTATTCCACACATCAGCCTTTTGAGCTCTCTCAGCTCTGTATGCTTGAGGAAGGCTGTACACACTGTTTGAAAGGTGATCTATGTATTTCTGTAGTGACCTAATGATGCTCTTTGTTTTGCTTTATATTACTTTCCTTATAATCACGCAGTAATGCACAGTTTGTCATTTACTTTTTTGACTGGTGCTGAACATGGAGTTGAGAGATTCATGAATCTGTGAATCATAGCTCCAAGATCTTGCTCCTGAACAGTAATGATATGCTGAGAGCCTCTTATTGCACGTGTGAGTTCAGGATTGTTTTTCCCCATTTATTTATGCTGAATTTCATTTGACATTTTATTGCCCAGTCATTAAGTTTTGTAAGATGCTAGCAGTCATGTCTGGGTTGGATAGGTTTCCATGCTGGGAATTGGGTTTGTGCTAATACAGCCCAGTAACATGCCATATATACTACAGAAGAATGTACTTCCCATTAAAGCCATCCTTTAGGGTTCATGTCACAGCCTGAGTTGCCTTGGCTTATTGTTTTTGGAATTAATGACTTTGTGAGCACTTGGAAGAGATGGGCAGGTGTTCTAGAGACACTTCGTTAATTAGGATTAAGAAGATCAGGTTCTTCACTACAAGAAAGACATTGAAGTGCTGGAGTGTGTCCAGAGAAAGGCAGTGGAGCTGGGGAAGGCTCTGGAGCACAAGTCTGTTGAGGAGCTGCTGAGGGAGCTGGGCATGTTTAGCCTGGAGAAGAGGAGGCTCAGGGGAGACCTTATGGCTCCCTAAAACTACCTGAAAGGAGGTTGTAATGAGCCAGGGTCATTCATGAGAGGAAACGGGCTGAAGTTGTACCAGGGGAGGTTTAGATTGGATATTGGGAGACATTTCTTCACTGAAAGGGTTGAAAAGCATTGGAAGAGGCTGCCAAGGATGGTGGTGGAATCACCATCTCTGAAAGTGTTCAAAAAAGCCATGTTAATACGGGGACATGGTTTAGTGGTGAACATGGTGGTGGTGCTGGGTTGATGGTTGGACTTGACAATCCTGGAGATCTTTTCCAACCTTAATGATTCTGTGACTCTGTGTCTTGAAGCCAGTTGACCAAGATTTAGCAGATCCATGCAGGAGAGCTGTTTGCTAAAAATGCTAATGAAGTTTTGGATCTCTTGTCCCTCAGCTGGGTGCTTCTGGGTTCCTTTTATGTATGTCCTCTGTCCTCTGGCCAGGAAGGTCAGTATGTGTATTTAATTTGATTCTGAGGTTGTTGCACTGCATAAGACAAGGAGGAAACACTTAGTCTGCTTGGTACAGCCAGGCCTGGGGAGCTGAAGCAGTAAGGTCTCTGTCAGCTGCTAAGGTGTCCTGAAGAGGTCAACAGGATACTCATGAGCATGATGGATTCTCCTTCCCAGTTATTATACCTTAATTTCTGAAATCCAGCATTTCCCTGATGCTGAAAGGGATGAGAACAAAAGCTGCTCTTTCTGGATTGCTTTATACACAGTAACTTGTTAGTAGGAAGCAGGCTTTTAAAAAAGCTCCTGCTACATGGGGATAATGTTTTCCAAAGTTAATGAATTAATCTACAATGAGTACTTCATTATGTAAAATGTTAAGGTTCATTTATTCTGTGTATAGGGAACCTAAAGACAGGTGTGAGGGTATTTAAATTCATAAACTCATCAAAGGAACTAATTAATTACATGTTGAGAGAGAAGTAAATCTATGCCTTAGGTCTCTCCTTCCTTTCTCTGGGGAAAAAAGGTTGCAGAGAAATAATAGCATATTTCTAAAAACACCGATCTTGAATATTTTTTCATATTGTTATGCAAGACCACTGCATGTTTCATACTCACTTTGGTCCTTTTCTGCTTAAATGGCCAGATTTTATCCACTTCAGAATGTTCCTGCACATATACAGCTTATAGACAATATATTTCCCTGTTTCAAAGGTACCTGCTTTGGAATTTAAATGACTCTTGATGGGTCTTCTGAGAAACTGAGTAGCCTGGAGGACTCCATTAGGATAATGGTATCGCTGATGATGGTGATGATGGAAGTCCTAGGAGATGTTTCAGTATTATCATTTCCACATTACTATGCTTGGTTGCCTTTTAGCATTTAATAATTCAGAATAATCTTTTGAAGTGACTTCATTTCTAAGAAGTTTTTTTGACTCTGCAGTTTGAAGATGTCAGTTTGGTTGTACTGTTCATTTGAGTAAATGAGGTTTTTTTTCCTTTTGTTTTGGTTTGTTAACTACAAACACTTTTGTGTCCTCCATAAATTCATCACTGTGTAACCTCAAAAATAATTCTTAATTTTTGAGAACTTTTCCTACAGAATTCTTCTTGAATTTTAGCTTTAGTACTTACAGAAGATTAAGGTACCTTCTTCTCTTCCAACTGCCTTTTAATCTAGATGAATAATCTTGTCTCATAATTTCACTGATACAGGCTGGGTTTTTTTAACAATATATAAGTGCCATAGGACTTCAGCCTGTATCAGTTGTATGAACCACTCTACAGATGTGCAGAGAGATGGTGTTTCAGTCCTCAAATCTTAACAACACGAGTCAGAGAGCGATAAATTGATTATTGGCACATACAGGCATAGACCTCCCAGCCTGTTATGCTGTTCCCTTGCTGAGGCACTTTTAGCATCTAATGAAGTCTGCATAAATAATCTCTAGGCTTTATTATGAATTTCTTTACACTTCATTTTCATACATTCACCCTTATTCTAAATTGAACTTCCAGTTTTAGTTCGCTTACTTATCCTTACTGACAGTGCATTTGTTATTGTTAATTGTTGTCTTCAGAGGTAATGGATGTTTCGTCTGTGCCCTGCTCCTGGGAGCCAGGGAGCTGATGCTTTCCCAGTAACTTTGCCTGGGTGCTGCTACCTGTGGACTCTCCTGTCATAGTCCTAAGGATGTTTCTGAGCGTGGGAAGAGCTGCATCTCAATGCCCACCCATAGCATAAAGGGTGAAATGGATTCCATTGCCTGAACTCTGTCTGCCCTTGTGCTACTCCCTTCTTTGTCACTGCAGAAAGCAAGTTTCTAGAGCTCTGCCTACTTTTAGCAGAATATAATTCTCTTTTTTTAAGAAAGGAAAAAAAGGCATATTCAAGTTCAGCAAGCAGAGTCTGTCTCCTGTCTCGAGTTGTTTTTTTTTCTGTTGTTCCGCATGTTTAAAGCACTTCAAAGCTGTTACAGTGTTCTTATGAGATGTACAGCCTACCAAGAGACTTCTTGTTTTGAAATTTCTATCAGGCAATGGATTGACAAAATAAACAAATGGGTTGAGGGGACATTTAGTTTTCATATGTTATGATCAAACTGTGTGTTTTCCAAAAACTCTGACATAGAATCGTAGAATGGTTGGGTTGGAAGGGTCTTTAAGAAGCCACAACTCTCACAGGGAATATCCCCCGGGCTGCTGGAGGATCCCTGCTCCAGCAGGGTCTCTCCAGGGCTACTGGAGGGGATCCCTGCTCTAGACCTGCAGCCCCTCCTGCTCTCCTTGGAATGGGCTGCCCAGAGAGGTGGTGGACTCACTGTCCCTGGAGGTGTTTAGGGAAAGATGTGGCGCTTGGTGTTCTGGTCTAGTTGACATGATGGTGTTCAGTCATAGGTTGGACTCTATGAACTCAGAGGCCTTTTCCAATTTAATTCATTCTGTGATTCCTCCTTGTCCTGCACCCCTCGGGGTCCCTGTGCTGCTGTTGGATTGTATGAAGTTCTTCTGGAAAGAAGCAGCAGTTCAACCTAAAATCTTCTGCTGTTTTCCACCTTGTGTGACATTGTATTGCCAGTTACCTGTAGACTGCCTTGGAATCCAAACTTCTCTGGTGTCCTGGCATCAGTGGAACACTTTTTAAATGTTTCCTTGCCACTGAGTTTGAGACCACTGTAGTTGTGATGCACCTTTTGAAAAGTGTTTTTGATTTTGTCACCTGGATCAGGCCACTGGTTGTTGTACAGCACAGCATTCCATGGAACAGGAGCTGTCCCCTGCCACCTCTTCCGTCAGTGCTTAGTCAATGGGTTGTAGATCTACATGTTTAACTCCCTGAATGCACTTTCCCTCATTCAAATATGAAGTTGTGTGGGATTCTTCTGCACAGCGTGCTGGGAAAGTGGCTAATGAAGTTAAATTGACAATTTACTTAACATTTGAGAGGAGAGAGGAAATGCCAGTAAGAGATTTTGCTCTGTTGTGACAGCAGTGACTGGGATTTTGGAAAGGCAAGCTGTGTTTTTGCAGTTACCATGGAAAAAGTGTTGGTCATGTGCTGTTACCATGGAAATATTCAACGTGGATTCTAGAAATTAGGAAAATTTCTGGACAGAGTAGAAAGACAATTATTCTTTTTATAGTACAAGGCTGCTCAAGCTGTTTAGCAGTAGGGATGAACGAAAGAAAACTGTGGGGGACTCAGCATCTTCATCTCTAAACTTCATGAGAGAAAATAAAACTTATGGAGTCTCAAAAAATACAAGTATCAATAATTTAAAACTTCTGGTGAACTGTTTCATTGATGCTCAGTGTTTTCTTCTGCCATCATTAAGTTCTGTGAGTGCCACAGAACTGAGACAGAAGGTTGATCACTACAGTGGTTACCTTAGACTTTCCTTTCATCCTGAAGCAGCATAAATGTCTCCTTTGCTATAAAATCTCCTTTTTCAGGTACAATTTAGAGATTCAAAATTTCTTCTTCCTAGAGAAAATGTTTAAACTATTGTCTTCTTTTTTCCACATAGAAAATGAAAATAAACTGGAGTTTTAAAAGATGAAGTAATTAAGAAAAAACATTAGTTGTATGGCTGTGATGTTCTTTTAGGTATTATCTATTCCTTTCTCAAAGAAAAGAAAGCTCATGCCTTATAAAAATGGAAAATCTGAGTAATGCCATGCAGTTTTTCATGCTTCGTTCTTTTCGTGTTTTAATTTGCAATTTTATGCACCAATCAGTGTCAATTTTTCTTCTAAATATAGAAATAGTGAAAATCATTCATCAAGAAAAGAATATTTTTCCTCCATTAAAACTTTTAATTTTCATTAAAAAGAACTGGATTTCAAAGCCTGCAATCAAATGTATTTATAATGAGTTTTGTTGGCAACCTGTGTTGAACTTTTCAATGTATTATTATTGCCTCGAATCTTAGGCTTTATTAATAAGTATGTTTGCTTTAATATCAATTGGCTTTTAAAGGATGCTGAGGAGGGGTTTGGTGCCTTAATTCTTGTGCAAGTTAGAAAAAACCTACTATTCCATGCAAAATTCACAGTAATGCTGCATAGCGTGGGCACGTTGTTCTCACCTGCCTGTCCTGCTCTCCCCCAGGAACTGATACCACAGGATATTCAGTACTAAGGTGCATTTTAAAACTAGTTAGTGAAGGAAACTAGAAGTAAAAGAATAGGGGAGCACTGCCTTTGTTTTCTTATTTGGATACCTGTGAAATTGGATCTTAATGAAGCAAAACCATTTCATGCTCCATCTCGTTCTTTTGGTTTCTTCGTTTGAGGAATGTATCCTCAACATGCCCAGACCTGAGTTCAGCCATGGAATTGGAATGTGGCATTAGCAAATATAATTTGATAGGAGCGATTTAGGAAATATGTTTGGGTTTTGGGTAGTAATTTGGTGTTTCCCATATTTTTAACTATATGTGTCTGCTGCGATTTTTCTTGTATTTAATTGGTGGTTTTGATTGAAGTTGCTCTGCACAGCATAAACCAACAAAGTTCTGCTCTTCTCTGGACTTTGGAAGCAAATCTAAATAGTAAAAAACAGTGAATCTGGTTTTAATGTATGTTAAGGCTTCCTTATTTTGATTTTCCTATTATTCTGATGCTTTTGATTCAGCAGTAATTTTCACACACTTTAATGGTTTGTGTTTAGAATGTTGCCTTGGTTGGATTGAGAAACCCAAATATGCTGCTGTGTCTTTATTTAGCTTCAAGTTACACAAGGTTGTTGGCAATAACAGGTCCTATTAAGTAGTTATGTTGTCTCTTATTACTTTACTATCTGCCAGTACCCAGACTGATAGTAAATACCAAACTGAGGACATTCCTCTAAGGACATCCATTCCTTTTAAGCTTTTTGTTGACTTTTTCAGTGTAAACCTTAGTTCTGGCTTTATTATATATGAGGAATATTTCATTTATTTTTGCATCAGCAGGTGTACAGAAACATGACTTCTCTATTTTCTGTTATTTTCCACAATATATACTTGAAAAAGGAATCCTCATACCGGAAATGAGTTTAAAGATCCTAAGCAGCTGAGCGGGTACTGCCATGGAAAACCACAGTGTCTTTCTTTTATTTTAATATTGTAAATGTTAAAACTAATTTTATATTAGTAACTCCGACATCTCTGTTGTGATATTTCAAATGCTATTGCCATCCCTTCCTGTGATCTTCCCTGAATTTTTGGTGTATTCTTGTTTGATTATTTTTGGCTTCTAGGGAAAAACCAACAAAATAATCTTTGGTTTACCTTTTTTTTGTTTAAAATGTTAATATTACTTTCTGTGTCTTTTCTCTCCCTTTGATAATACAAATGTAGATTCATTGGAACAAAACATGGCATTAGACAAGCCAAAGTAATTCCATTTATTCTGTTTCCAGATGGAATCAGTGTTACTGGACTTCCTCTCTCCAGCCCTTTCCGGCAGGTTGTCAAACCAAGAGTGGAGACTAAAGCTCTGAATCCACAGGAAAGCAGCAAAGTTGGTGACTTCAGTCACGTGAAGGTAAGGGGATGACATCAAACTGAGGAAAGCTGTGGTTTCCATCCTACTGTGCTGTGGCTGTTGTGTGATTAAAAAAGAAAACTTTCCTTGTCTCATAAATATTTCCCTTTGAGTTTTTTTTGTCTGTGTGTGGTTTTTTTTTCAGCATAACTTGGTGTTCTGTGTTTGGATTGTTTTATTGGAACAAACAAACAAAAGAGGTGAAGAAGGATGAGGCCAGCAGTGGAAATTGCAGAGCTGGTTATCGGTGTGGTGTACTCAGGGAACTTGTCAGTTCATCTCATGTGGCTTTCTCGTGCTATTTACTCTGTAGGAAGGTGCTTCTGTGTGAATCCTTGGGTTTCTTAGCATTTTCTTGGCCTTTTAGTGATGTTCGTGTAAGTAATAAAAGAGAATAGTTGAGACAGTCAAAGGAAAAGTAAATAAAAGTAGCAGGATGAAAGGACACTTGTGTGGGTGGAAGCTGCACTGTGCTTACAGAGAGGCTGCCCCGGACTAAAGCTCCTCTTTGCTTTTCTCTTGAAGATCTCACCTCTTCTTACCTCTTGAAGGTGTAAACTTGTTGTTTTGAGCAATGAAATGTTTAGCTTCATACTTATTTACATTGATTATTTACAGTTCTACTGATCAATAAACAGGTAAAACTATTATTTTTAAAAGATGTTACTCTCTGACCATTAGCACTGCTAATCCATCATCATTTGATTCTGCAGCACACAAAGCAAGATTGCAGCACTGGAAAGATGTTCAAAAATTAATAAAGCCTTTCCTTGCATTTTATGACATAGCAAGGTATTTCCTAATTGTTTTTAAATGTAAATCAGAAGGACTGAGGAAACAGTCTGATATTTAAGTGGGTAAAATGCCCAGCATTGATGTTTAAGTTTAGAACTTTGTGCAGAATGTCTGACCTACAGACACTTCTGAGAGATGGCAGCAAGGGGAATATTATTCCAAAAGAGGACTAAAAATATAGAAATGCAGAACTTTGCAGCAAATGCATGAAAAAAAAAAATCACCTTTTGGTTCACTTTTTGCTTGTCAGCCAGTTGTCCTGGCAACCAAAAAATTGCAGGTTTCCAGTGATCCATGTGATGGTACTACAAGGATGTTGGGGGGCTGTAAAGCAAAAACTTGGGTTTTAACAGTGTGTAGTAAAACACTGTGGTGGGAATGCAAATGCTGGATCCTGTTGGTATGAATGAATTTTGGTTTAATTAATTGGTATTTTGTGATGGAAGGACCGTGCAGGTGATCAGAATTATGTCAGTAGACAATACACTCTCCAATATCATCCAAGGGTTCTTTGGTGAGTGAATGATCTGAGTGCTGAGCCCAGTGTGTGTGACTGATGTACAGCACCCAGAGGAGATGATTTATAGAAGGGCAAAAATAAAAATCTGGGTATTTAAACAGCCAACAGAATAAAGTTCTGGAGGAAGTCTACAAAATTAAATTTTTAATTACTTAAATTATTATCATTGCGGTGATCTATTTGAGGACAACAGCCATGATAGGAAAAACATGATTTATATTTTTCCAATATTTAGAAGATTGGTATACTGTAGATGGGAGAGAGAAAACCACAGTGAGTTATCACTATCTGTAATTTACTATTGTGGCTCATTCCATTTTAACAAATGTCCATTTCTGTAGCTTCCCTTTCTGTTTACCACATTAATACTTTCATAAATAATAACTTTGTCCCAGTTAAACTACTGTAAACCAGTGATTTGATCTACTTGGATAAAAAATACCTCTGGAGTTCAAAACTATTTAGTTTTGATCTTAGAAGTGTTTTTTGATTCACTGGACTATCCACATATTTAAGTCTCTGTGTACATGGCCATAGTGAGTAGTGGGCAAATGACCAGAAAAAAATACCTGTCATAACTGAAGAGATACATTTGTCTCTTTTGGTGACTGCATTACACCTGACCCACTAATTCTGTGATACTGTGGTTTATCCAGCTTTTCCCCTGCTGTTTATTCCTTCTCTGTAATACTGTTTGTTTCTACTTGTGACTTCTCTCTGTTCTGACAGGGCTCTTTAGTAGGAAGCAATGTGAGAACCACCAGTAGTATAAAATAAAAGCTAGATAAATTCCAAATCTTAGAATCAGACAGTTATTGTAAACAGTCCAGTCAATTAAGCATTTAAAGATACAATTGGAATGTGTTGTGGTGCAGTTTTCTTGGCTGTGTTCTGAGGAATTTATGAACGTGTGTTCATTGTCAAATGCTTTTGCTCAGTTAGAACATTGTCATCTGAAATGAAGCGAGCTGGGAGAGGTACATGAGAGATCATCCAAGGTTCCCTTTGACCCTGAGTCTCAAAATATTTGATATTTATGAATCTTTTTGAGTTCCCTACAACCTCTTTAAAAGATCCTTCAGCTTCTCGCTCTTGCTGCAGAACAATTCAGCACTTTTGGGCTGTTGCCTGTGTCCCTCACGGTGCCTTTTGGGATGATTGCTGGGCTGTGTTTGAAGGTTTATCTTGTGATACTGATGCCAATTAGGGTGGTTTGACAAGAACTAATGTAAGAAGCAAGTGGGAGTTTTTCAGTTAAGAAAAAAGATTGGTCTTAAACAATTTGTATATGTGGTGAAAATACTCCCTGTCATTTATTCATGATTTAGCAATAGGTGTCTGGTGTGAATATTCAGGAGTAGCAGTTATTTTTCAATCCTGCTTGCTGTGCATAAGCTCGTCTTCAAATAAAAGTGAAATTCTGCAAATGAAAATGAATGTAAATCAATGCTTCTCATGTTGCTGATTCTGAAATGTCCTTGTTCAGATATTTATAAGTCTCGTACTTAAATGTTCCCTCCCTACTTGTTTGCCTTACAATTTTCGTGCCTCAGCCTCGGATATTGCCAGGATTGCAGTCGAACTTCTCTGCAATCTCCGTTTTCAATTTTGCCGCAGGCTGTCTTCTAATAAACCAGCCCCTGGCTTCTGGAAATGACTGTACAATGAGCTCATAAATTCAGTGTAAAAATTGCTTTATGACCTCATCATAAAGCTTGCTTATACCCTCAAGCTGAATGGAATATCACAGCGTAATGTTGTGTTCAGATCCCCTTTTCTGCTTTTCACTGCTGGGCAGTTGTGCTAAGCCTTGTCTAAACCCCTTGTAGGTGCATCTGTATGAAATGCTCTGCATTGCTGTGGTTATACTGGTGTGTGAAAGAGTCTGTTTTGAGGCTGAATCTGTTACTTTTTGAGTAACGCTGCAGTGTGTTTAAATATTCAACCATTCTATGTCTTAATGCAAAAACTGCAGTGAGAAATTTAAACAGATGTCATCATCTCCCAGCAAACACTGTGTCATTTTTAACCTGGGGAATTCTGTACTGGTTTTCATGCCTGGAAACTGAGATGATGTGGTGTACTCTGGTTCTCTCAGTGATGGAAGAAACACACTTGTACTCCATTCCACATATTATGGACTTGAGGCTCCGAGGTCAGTCTGATCCGTGGAAATTTGGTCCTTACAGTCACAGTGATGGTAATTCATTGGTAGTCTCTTTTTGCCACAAAGTGAAAAGCAGAATTGCTCATCAAGGTATCTCAGTTCAATGTAATATCCCTGGTTTCTTTGGAACAAATCTGGGATTAAGAAATGCTGCTTAATGCCAGCTGGACAAATGACCAAATCAAGAGCTGAAATGAACAAGTCTTTTATCTGGATGAAGAAAACTTGGAAAGCGTGTTGTGGGTTTTTTAAAATCTTGGTCTAAGCTGTTAAACACAGGCAGCGATTACTGGCCAGTTGTGTGGCAGACAGGGCTAGTTTATAATTTATAATGGATTTGGCTGGCTTATTTATTTGCTTTGAAACTTCTGTGCGCAGGAGCACTTTCCTCTGCACACTGAACGTGAGCTGTAATTCTGGAGATTCAGCTGCAGAAACTGGGGAGGTTTAAGTACTCTCATAAAAGTGCTCTGTTCCTGCACTATCAGTAAATGATAGGAAGTGTTAAAGTACAGTATATAGAGCTAATTTAATTTAATACACTGTCTTTAATGTATCTTTTCTGATGTAGTCAGCAGTGTATTAAGATGAGATACAGGCCTTAATTGGATTTTTTTTCTGTTCAGTTCTCAGGCTCTGGTCTTCTATATGAAAATATGCTGTTCATGGGGATAAATTTTATACTGTTGATACTTTAAGCTGAAACTCCTTTTACTCATAAACCTGATGTCTATTCTATGTTTAATCCCTTAAACAGAAGAAACTGGATTTTTTTTTATTTTTATTTTTTTTAAATTTTTTTTTAAAATAATTCTGGATGCTGCTGAAGTTAGTGTGGACATTCAGTCTATGGAGCACAATTGAAATTTAGATTCCTTCTTTTTGGTTGGCTAAATATGAATACAGGAATGAGATCTTAAGCACAAACATATAACCCAGGTGAGATGTTCTACTTCCACACTGTCCTATTTTGGAATTCAGTACTATGCTTGTGAATTTTGTGGCCCTGAGTTCTCCTTCAGTATTAAACACGTCAAGTCTTATATATCTGTCTCTGTTTCCCTAATAACTTTCAAGGTGGTAAAAGCGAAGATGAAAAATCCCAAGCAAAACTCTTTGACTTCCAAAGCTGATTTTTATCAAAATAATATATATATTAATTTTTATAATTGGTGTTTGTGATAAGAGTACCAGAAAGCCATTCACATTTCCTGAAGCCTGCTCAAATTGAGCCATGAGCCACATCAACCTTTGTCAGGTCAGCAAGGTATTTTTTTCTTGCCTTTCTGGCCAAAAATTGCAGTTTCCTTTGAGATAAAGTGGATTATAAAAATAGAGTGGCTCTGCAAAAACGAGAGAAAGATGGATTTTTGGCAGTGGGTACCTGTCTGGCAAAATTTGATTATGATCTGGATTTGGATGAAAGCCAGCAATTTTTGAGTAGTCTGGGTCTAAATGCTTTTAACTTTCCTTCCTGCCTGGTTCAGCATTGCTTACCTTCCTTTAAGTGTTTGAGTTCTAGAAATAATTGAGTATTCCACAGAATTTCTCACCAAGCCTCTTCCTCTCCTCTTCTATGAATTGTTCCATCAAGAAATGAACACTCTGTTGTGCTCTAAAGAGGACTGTAATTTAGAACACAAAGAAAATATTTTACTAAAGCTATTCTATAGAGCTGGGGAAAAAAAAAATACCACTATCCCTTGGATTTGAATAAATTCAATTAGTTAATCTTGTCTGATATTTTACATTCAGTATTATCACTGTAGTATCTGAATTTCAATTCAACGCATTTTATAACTTGAAGTACTTCCTATTTTTCCCATTTTCCCATTTTATGTGACATTAAAAATTTTGTCAAGTATTGATAGAAAAGGTTTTGATACATTCACTGTCTGTCTGTCAGAAACAATTTTTCCTCTGGAGTTTTTTTCATTGTCACTCAGAAAACCAGTGATGATACCCTGCTTATAACCAAAGAAATGGCTCATCAAGGGTAGTTGCAGCAGGTACAGTCTCCTATAGAAGCCACACCTCATCTCTCTTGTCTAAAGATGAACCAAGAAAAATGAAAGTTGACATCAACACAATAAACAGAACTTGCGTGATCAGCAGTAGGTGGTTATGTCCATAATGACATTAAGATAAGAAAGCAAAAAATCCTAATGCTGATGTAGGAGGGAGTTGGATATATAGAAAGTGAGGAGAAAAAAGGAGGGGAAGGCTAAACTATGGAGAAATAGTAAAGATGGGCTTGTGTGAAGACTTGCTGAGGGGGAACTTGAAGAGGAGGGAGGGTTGGAGCAAACATTTAGAACAGGGTGGTGAAAGTCCAATCAGCTCTGTAAGAAATTTTAAGAATAGTTAGAAACTGAGATATTTGTCTGAATGGGATTGTATGGGATGATCCATTTCCTCTTCCAGAGGACAGAGATCCCCTGCAGCCTGGAGCTCTCAGGATGTAACATGCTGTGTGTCACAAATTCAGAATACCTCTGTATATAATATATATGTATATATATATAGATATATATATATATTATACTTCAACGTTGTTCTTGCAAGTTCTTGCATGTTCAGTTTCCTCTGTTGCTGAGGACAGAGGGGGTGGGTCACACACTGGCTGTGGATCAAAGACCACTCTTTATTTCAGGTGCTGTAGTTCCTTCTTTCTCCTCTGTGTACATTTACTCTGCTCGTGCTGTGGATCCTCTGGCAGCTGAGATGCTGCAGGAATCTTCAGGATTGCTTCTGCCAGATTGAGAATGTTTCAGCGCCCAGAGTTAGGTGTGTGGTTGATCAGGCCTCTGAAGACATGCTCTACTCGTTAGACTTAGTTCACACTGATGAACTGCCTTTTGTTGTTACTCAACCTCCCTGCTCACACTTTGGATTTGGTCTGAATGTCCAATTTAAAGTGGTTTTTCATCTCTGCAGGTGGACTCTGGTTCATTGTACATGTTCCTAAAATGACAGTGTGTTGTCCAGGTCTGAATCAGAAGCCCTGTAGCACACTGATTATTGTGCTAAGCTACAGCTAATAAACCTCTTCTTTCAGCACTGCCTGTTTTATTCATAGTGCAGCACTTGGTCTGCATCTCTTCCAGTTCTTGATTCACTCATGTTCGGTCATATCAGGTTCTGGATGCGCTGAGCTCAACTATGTTTCTGAAAAAAGCTCTAGGCAAGATTTAAAACATCCGATTTACTCTTAAGCACAGAAAATCTTACTCTGCAACACAAGAATTCTTCCAGAGTGATTTACCTGAAAATGTGGATGAGACTTGCTTTCTAGTTGTAACTAGGGATTCTTTCAAGCATTTAATATCTAGATTTCCATTATAGTAAAAATTCTGGATATAGAACTTTAGGGCCAAATGTACTTCCAGAATTCATCCTTACAAAGATCTGTGCAGTATTTTCATCCATTTCACTTGAGTATTGATAAACATAGAATTTTACCATGCTCATTTTTATCAGACTCATGATGATAATTTCTAGTGTTTTAGCTTAAGCAGAAGTGTGGAATTGGCTGGGAGGAAGGCAGCTGCTCTTCCAGTACCAGAGAGAATTCTATTCAAATCTTAAGATCTATGCAGAGAAGAAAATACTACACAGTCTAAGATTAGAGTTCCCATGCAATGTATATCTTGCTCCAAACAGTTGGAGAAAAACTGCAAGTGTATTAAGAATGATTTTATGGATTTGGGTTATTCTTTTCTGTAAAGTAAAATTGTGAATACAAGGGATAGATGGAATCATGCTTTTTGTTTCATTATGAAACTACTGTTCTTTCATATTTTCCAAATTCTGTTGCTACTTAGTGTGCCCCAAAATGGCCCTCAAATTGAGTATCTGTACATTCTGTGCAGTGGCTTTGCATTTGTCAGTTGTTCCACATAAATTTGGTAAAATCCGTGGCTGCATTTTCACTTTTAGCAGATATTCAAATCTTAATCCTTTTAAACGTGCTGTAATACAATCAATATTCTAAGAACTTGCTTGAACAAACTTTGCTCTCCCATGATTGAACTTGTGCAGTTCCACAGGTGCCTTAGCAATGCTAAGGGCCTTCCATCAGCAATTCTCCAGCTTGCCTTTCCTTCATTGCTGAATTCACCCTTTTCTTCCTCCGTTTCCTCTCTTTTCACCTTGTGGGTTTTATTTTATAACTCTGTACTAAGAGCTCTTCACCCTTTTCCTCATAACGTAGTTTATAACTTCAGAGCCCAGTAGATAACACAGTAGGTAAATCACATAAATAAATACTGCTCATTGTATCTCTTCCCTTACTGTTTTGCCCCTGAGAACAAGGGAGACTACTTTGTTCTAGCTCTGGAAAGCTGCTACCTGGAGGAAATAATTCTGAGTGATTCGGTCAGAAATGTAAGTTTACATGTGAACATACATTGCATTTCCTTGGACTTACATCCTAATATTGATGTTGTATCACTGGTATAAATCTTCCCCTGAAACAATGACAAATGGCCTCCCTCAAAAAGTCCTCCTGGTGTGATTGGCTTTAACCATATCAGCTCGTGAACAGGCATTTAGGATCAAATTGATTGTTCCTCGGAAGAGTAGTTTGTGAGGGAGGAGCTGTGCTCTCCAAATCACGGGAAATGGACCGTTACTCCCTAAATGTAATAACAGGAATTGCATCCTTACCACCTTCCCTCACATCCAAACCCAGCTGGTTAGGCTTTAATTTCATTACCACTGTTTGCCACCAGTAGCTCCATCCTAGTTGTGTTCATTTATTATGAGTGATAATTAATAGCTGTTGCTATCAGCACATTTACACTTCTGGTCGCCTTGAATAAATGGAAGAAGATGTGAATAAGAAAGGGTGATTTAGGTTCTTTTTCCTCTCTTTGAAGCAATTGTTCTGCTCACTAAAATTTAGTTCTTACGTTATGAAACAGTCAAGTTCAAAATGGAAAGATCTAGAAATTTGCTGCTGAAGTTGGCTTCAATCTTGTGTTCCATTTTTGCTTAGATATTGCACATGCTGCATATGATAATATTTTCATGCCAAATGTTTGATGGAACTTTTTTGAAATCTGTAAATGTTATCAATTTAATAATTTTCTGTGGTCTTTTAACTGCAGACTCAGTACATTGATAAATAATGAAGAACAGATTTACAGAAGGCTGAGAGAAACACTATGTACCGTAATTTTTTCCTCTCAACTTGAGAATAAATAAATCTTCAAGCAAGTCCAGTTTCTTAATTTCTCAAATAACATTTTTCTTGAAATGTTTTCTACATCTTAGAGACAGATCATAGTTATGCTTGGAGGTTTGCTCTGTTTTTTGGGCAACTGGCCAAAGGAGATAAAGACCATCTTGATTAAAAAAAAAAAAAATAATTTTAAGGCTGTGAATCTTCTGTTTAGGTAAAGTGGCATTTTTAGTAGCTGCCTTACCCAGGAGTGTGAGAAAGAGAATGAAGTTTAGTAATTTATTACTGTGAGGACTTCAAAAGAGTAGGTCAAGTGTGCTGGTTTTGCTCAGAAGGAATTGGAAGTGCAGAATGTGATGGCTGTAATTGATGCCAAGGCATTTTTGAAAGGGCACATCAGAATCTGCTTTACCAACTTGTTTCACCAAGGGAAACGACTGGCTAATCATCCCAGCGAGCTCCACATTTGCTATTTATGGATAAACCAGGTTTTAAATGTCATAGTTGGCAATTTTTTAGTAAGATTGTTTGTCAGAGGGATTGCTTAAGAGAATTCCAGTTTATTTATGGATGCGTTTAAGGCTTTCTACTGCTATCAGTGAAAACAGGCATAAAATCCCAAGCTGCAATGGAGGCTTTATTCTTGGTTTAGTACTGAGAATGATATGCTAAATTCATCTTTGATCAGTGTTAGAGGCTGACTCTTTATTAGTCTGAGTAAGACGAAATTGAGTTTAAAATAATTAAATTTTCAAGAAATGAAAATTATCTGAAATTGTCAAAAGTAGCAAAGAGGAAGATCCTTGTATGACAAAGAGGAAAAAACCCTGAGACTTATATAAATGAAGGTTTTAATATTGTGTTACATGAAATTTACTCATATTTTTGGACCATTTTATGCAATTGATTTCTAGGGAATGTCATTAAACTGCTGATCTTGATGTATATTGCAGTGACTGATGATGTGGGAGGGGAATTCATGAAAAAAATTCTTATATGAAGACAGGAAAATGCAAGAATTTGGGGCTGTTGATCAAATAGAGTGTAATTTCCCAGATTTTTCTTTATGATTCATTTAGACCTGATTTTCCGTAGGTGTAATCTTTTAGTAAATTAAATCCCTAATGTTACTGTGTTTAAATGGAATAAAAATCATGTTCTCTGGTAGTAGAAGATAAAAAGTGCTATGAATATTACATGGGGGAAATTGATCCTTTGCACTGGTAAATGTTGTTTGTGCCTGGAATATTTTCTGTGCCACTTGACTTGGAGATCTGGAGTTTGATGATGTATTTGTATAAATATTGCTGTTAAGTGACTTGGATGTGCTTCAACTGTCTGTAGCCATTAAGCACAGTGATGATAATACATCATACTCTGCAATTAGATGGGTAAGAGTGGAGAACTCAGAATGACTTGCTAATTTTAAACCTGGGACTCTTAAAACATATTATTGGTTTAGCTGAAATGGGTGTGCAAAGAGGAAAAGACAAATGACAGGAAGCAATTAAATTTTTTTTTTAATAAAGTGATTGTTGGGAGCAAAGAAGCTTCTAGATTGCTTCATGACAGTAGCTAAGCTACTGTGTCTAAATTTTATTAAGTTTACTTTCAGTTATGTTAGATCTTTGTATCAAATGACCAGCAAAGTGAGCAGTACATTTCAAGTACTGTACAAGTGACTTTATTAGGATTCAGTAATTCCATAAAACTCCACTCATTTTTGGCTGGACACGACGCAGATGCAAGTAATAGACAGTTTTATTACTATTGCTGCCATTTGATACAGCAGCTGACAGTCCAGAACAAAGAGTCAATGACTTGCCCAAGATCACACAAGATGGGCAGTCAGGAATGTTCTCACTATAACCACCAAGTGCTCTGTACTGTGATGAGGGGGAGGAACAGGTGATGCAATCCTGTTTTTAGGAACATGAAAAAACAGTCTAAAATCCTACATTTTTCGCTGCTGGGGAAACTCAACGTGAGTTTTTTCTCTCGAATCTTTTACCAAAAGGCATTTCTGGGTTTTGTCCTTTGCCCAGTGGTTGTTGCCTCTGGGCAATTGTCTGTTTGCTTTAATTCTTCCATGTTTTCTTCATATGTTTTTCTACTTCTTACTTGGTCAGTTTAGTGCTGTGGTCAGTCTAAACCCTCTTCCTGAGTTTATCTGATTGCTTGGTAGCTAATTATAGACACTTATATAGACTTATAGACACATATAGACTAAAGGTGCTCCATAGGCTGGAATGGTGGTGTTGTGGGGGGGAAATAGCTACAAGTGGAAACCAAATGAGTTGAAATACAAGAAGACAGAATGTTATCCAGATGCTGCCAGTCTATTCTCATAGAATAGATCAGAGAAACTCATAGAATTCTCATTCTTCGCTCGGCTTGGTGGAAAACTTCCTACTGATGATCCATCTAATCTGATCCCAGTAAGTTTACCCCTGAGGTTCCAGCAGCAAGCCAAGAACTCTGAGCTGAAACATGCATTTTTGGAAGTTATCGAATTTTATTAAAATATTTCAGTGGCAGAAAACTTTCTCCATCCTTAGAGCAGGTCCTTTAATGGTGGCACAGCCGTGCCTTTCAAAAGTGCATTTTACCATTAGCCCTGATTTGTCCACCTGCAATTTGCACCACTGGGCTTCGAAGAAAGTAAAGGTCCTCCTGCCCTAGGTATCTTTTCTCTCTACTTATTGTAAGTGAGATAATGTGGGACCAATTATTTTTTTAGAGTTTTATTCTGAACTTTTGTGTGGGACAGAGATGTCAAATTCCAAAGGAAGGAGGATGCTCCCTTTCTGGCACTATCATACAGCTCAGTGATGATTGGCCCCGAAGTGCTGGGTTTGCTATTCAGGCTGTGTCTCTGTAAAGTTTTAAAGTTTCACGAATTATAATGAACATTTTTTTTAATGTTTCAGTTTTGAAACCGACCTTTTGGGTTTCCTTTGTGGTGGTGCTGTCATGCCACTGTAGTGCATAACTTCACCCAGACAATTTTTCAACCACAAAAGAAGTAAAATGGTTTGATTGAATTGTCGCTGTTCTTTGTACCTGGTATCCGAGTGTGGGTTATGATCTCAGAGTCTAGATGGAACGGAGTTGAAATGGTGATCTTTAGATTTTTAACTGAAAAATTAATAAAAGTAATAATAATTTTATTATCATGTTCTGTGCCACTTAATTCAGCGGATGTTCCTCAGAGTGATTGTTGTCCAACTTCAGAGAAGTCAATTGAGGAAAAGGCTTGTCCCCAAATTTGAGCAGTTATAACCCTGGAATTCACTGAATAATAACTTTTACTGTGATTTCTGTGGAGGAAGAAAACTCAAACAACCTGATCCTCCGGTGATTGTGTAGTGGCAGCTCTGCTCACCTGACCTCCTTTGTGAGGGCCACTTTGTGACAAGTCCCCCATGTAGAAGGTAACACAGTATGTGGACATTCTATCTTTATGTCCTCTATACAGGGGACCTTGTTTCCACTTGAAAATGAGACATTGTGACATAAATATGTGCAAAACAAGACATGTTATCTCTCTGCACTGTGCAGGGTCAAGTTGCACCAGGGGAGGTTCAGGCTGGACATTAGGAAAAACTTCTTCACTTGAAGAGTGGTCAAGCATTGGAACAGACTGCCCAGGGAAGTGGTGGAGTCACCAGATTGTTCAAAAAACAGCTGGATGTGGCATTTCATGGTATGATTTAGTGGGGGTGGTGGTGGTTGGCCAAGGGCTGGACTTGATGATCTTGGAGGTCTTTTCCAGCCTTAATGATTCTGTGATTCTTAACAGGCTCATGTCCCTGCAAATAATAACCAAAAAGTAAAAACTTACTGCAGTTTCCATGGTGAAGGAAGGTTTAATTGCCTTTAAAAGAGTTAGAAAGTTTTTCTGCCCTTCTCAGAAAAGAGAGGAAACTGCTTGATCACTGCTCAGTTTGCTTTCCCTGGATTTTATAGAGGTGGAACTTGATTTTGGAAACCAAATCCTTCATGTTAGAAGGTTCGGAAAACTACGGAAAATGCCCTTTGTAAACTTGGTCTCTGAGGCAGGAAAAGCTTTTTTTGAAGGAGTTTAGAAGAAAAATTCAGAATGCAGCAAACTGAAGAGCTGCTCGTCCTTGCATTTAAATAGTTAAAGTCTCCAGCACAGCTAAACACTTCATTAAGACTTTGTCAGCCAGGCTGAAGTGTTGGCCTTGGACTAACCTAAACAAATGTGATGGATTGGCTCTGGAGCAGTGTGTAGCTACATTGCAACACAATTTCACAGCTTCTCTAAAATCTTTTCTTTTCCCCTTTTTTCCCCCCTTTCCTGTATCCACCCTTTGAAGGAAGGTACAGATTATTTTGATCATTTAGTTCTTATGTTTTAAAAATTTATTCCTTTACATTTACATTTACTGTTTGGAGTTATGGTGAGTCTTTCATTTTTCCAACCCTTAAATAAGCCTTGAATTTTAGCTCATCACACAGCATAAACTGCAATTTTTCATACTTCCCTCTCTGCGTGACCAGCTTGCTGGTTTATATTTTATTGCTGCTTTATGAATTTGGAAGATCTTAAAGAATAGCAGCAGATTTGAAACTGTTTTCCATATTATCCTCTGTGTAGTGGAAATGCATTTCCTTACAGGTTTGTCTGTGGATTTTGTTCGGGCTCTATTTGATTTGAAAGCAATTAAATGAAAAATAGACACTACAGGTTCAGATTCTCTGCAGGTTTCTCTGCTGCATTTATACTTGGGGAGGAGGTTTGGATCTGGAGTGGCTGCCTGGAGTGGTGGAGAATATCAAATGTGTGTTTTCAAAACTGGACATGAAAAGCACTGAGTTCTGAGCTGAGATTTTCCTAGGGAATTCTGAATTGAAAGGAATATGGATTGAGTGAAGTCTACTGTTAAATGAATTTTAAGGTGAAGAGATATCTGAGGGCTATCTGTATGTCTGCTGTATAATATATTCCATATTTCTATAATACTTTTTTTTCCAGTGAGAGAAACAGGGACCAGAACTGGCATGACAGGAAGACTAACAAAGGCTTTCCTGGTTGTTGTCATACAAATTTGGTTATAGCTTATATTTTGCTCCATATTTGACTCCACAGTTTCTAACTTGAGTAATGCTTTATCTAGGATGAGGCAAGGATGCCTCTGTATCATGAACTAACAGTGTCAGGATGGTGCTTCTCATCTGCTCTCTGTATTCAGTTCAGGTCCTCTTTTGCTGGGTGCTTATCCCTGCTTTAGTCAGGTGAGCTCAGGAGCAATCAGCATGAATAACTATGGCTGCAAAGAAAATAAACAGGAAAAGCACTGCAATCTGAGGATTTCTGATTGCCTTTTCCTTTATATCCTGTGACAATGCTCAAGGTCTTTAAAATAATTGTGATTGCTACTGGGTTCTTTTTTCCTTTTTTTTTTTTTTCCCTTCCCTTTCTCAGGAATTTCCCTAATTGCCTGCCAGTGCCACTTCCTCAGGTCTTACTGTCAGTTTATGATCATATAATCTGCTGCAAATTGCTACCTTACATCTTAAATAAATATTCAGGGCACAGAGTGAAAACAAATCTATGACCTCCTGGAAAGAATTAAGATTTCTCTGCAGCTAGAGGTTTTAAGCAGTAATATAAACAAAATTATTTAGCTGCAAATAAACAGAAGTGAATTGTCAACATACCCCCCCCTCGATTGCATCGTTTTCCTCGATTGCTTCTGGGTAGGTTTTCACCTTTCCTTTACTGTTTCACTCAGGAACTTGGGAGAAGAGGTTATGGTTCTGAAACTTCTATGGTTGGGTATCACTACTGTGACACCACTGTCCTGTTAAAGTGTCAGCAGTGTCCCTGCCCCCATGGGCACCTGGGCCCGTCTGTGTCTCCGGCCTTCCGAGAGCATCTTGTTGGAGCTGACGTGTGTCAGCGCTCGCTCCTGGAAATGGAGGGGGGCACCTGCTCTGAAATTATTTCAGGAGGACATTTCAGTGTTGTGGCAGCCTTGGCAAGTGTTAAATGTGTTAATCCTTATGTCTTACCAAAACTTGTGTGCTAGTTGGATAGAATTCAGCTTACATTATCACAGCATCCCAGAAACTTCTGGTGGTTTTTTTTCCTTTTTCATCCTTTTTTTTTTCTTTGACTGGAATCTGAACCTTCTTTTAAAGAAATCTTATTGAAAGTCAAGCCTTTTAATATGCTACCAAAACAAATTTCCCCCCTTTTCCTCATAAAGAACTTTATTTTAAATAGATTTTTATTTTCCATTAATAAACAGTTTAAGATAAAGCTGAGTTCAAGTCCAAAAATAATTAATGACAGCTAGAGAATACATGTGTAAATTAACTCATTTGTTGGGCTGCAGGGTATCCACGACTGAGAGTTCATGCTATTTAAAAAACCAAAATCTTTAAGGATACCTAAATTCCCTGGAGATTACCTGCCCTACCACCAACTCGTGATAGATTTTGAAGAGAGGACTAAAAAAATGACTGTTGGAAATTGGAAAGATTTGCTGCCTACATGGAATTGCACTTTATCTTATTTAAGTTAAGAAATTGAAGTGTAATCTAAGCAGGAATTCCTAATATGGATTTAATATTGCAAGGAAGGAATTTAGAACTGATCTAAACACGAATCCCTACTATTAATGTAATATCCCAAGGTGGATAGTTTTGTGAATGGCAAACTTAGGTCATAAATACATGCAAATGATTCATCTGGACAATTTCATATTCTGTTGAAATTCTGTTCATATTCTGGTTTATTTTTATGTACCACATACAGGAGTATGTATTTTAAATAAAATGGCTTGTGTGTGCCTGGGAGTACAGGAGGTTTGAACCACAAAATGGGGGGGAAAACTCCAGAAATATCAGAGAACAGAGATGTTCTTTAGCAGACACGTCTGTGTTTCTGTTGAAAATACTTGATCTATTGGGTGTTGAATAATGGTAATGGAAAAGACCAATGAGGCCTTTATGGGTTTCTACACTTCTAAGACTTCAAAAAACCCGAAGAAAATAACGCACCAAACCAGTTTGGGAGTAGTCAGACTACATAATACGGAAAAGTGTTCAGGAAGATTATTTTTCTTAGATTCCATTATAGAAGAGAAGTGAAATGGCTCAATTTATTTAGTACCCAGACTAAGCCTGTAAGCCCAAGGAGTCTACACTTGCCTCAGTGATTCCCCTTAGTGATTTGAATGATTGTAAGATCGATCATATAAAAATGAAACAACAGAGTCTGCAGGAAGAAAACCCCAAAGCAAGCGAGGCTTTGTGAGCACACAGGAGGTGGAGTTGAGTGAGTACAAATGTTTAGGTGTGGAGCAGAGGTGTTTGGAGCTGCTTATTTTTGAGGGATATTAATGAAGGCTATGTGGTTAGTAATCTGAGATTGGTGGTTAATGAGGCCTTCATGTTCTCTTGCTGTGTCCTTTCCTTTTTGTCATGTAATTCTGTGGCATGTTCCCTGGAAAACTCTACTGCTTTCATTACATACACGTTGATCAGTGCTTTTAGTGTTCTAGTCTAAGGCTGAGGTCCTGATCCACAGAAGCTACAAACCTTGGAAACTGCAAGGTAAAGTTAATTCATTCAGCATTATGAAACACAATTTAAGCTGATTAATACCAGTTAAGATTGTATACAAGTAGGTAGATTTAAAAAAAGAGAACTATAAATTCAGCATTATGAAAAACAATTTAAAACTGATTAATGCCAGTTAAAATTGTATAGAAGTAGGTAGATTTTAAAAAAGAAAAAATATAACTTGCTTTTATAAATGAAACTGAAGATATTTCTGTCTCACTTGATTTATATTTAGGAAAAAAAACACTGTGATTGTTCTACTACTTTCAGCTGTCATTTTTGTCAGTTCTTAATTTACTTCTTTCTAAACAAGTTTACAAATTTGTTCATTTAAAATGGAAAGTTGACTGCTGCTGTTTTTGTTTAACACATGCTTGAAAATGTGCTACTTTTGAAGATGCTTATTTAGGTGAAAGCTGAAGTCAAGCATTTGAGTGTGTTTACTTTCAGAAATCTGTTTCATTCGCTGCCTGACTGGGTCTCCAGTGTTCCTATTGACTGGTTTTAACTTGAAAGGGAATTAAAAGCACCCACTGTTATTTGTTTAATGAATGTGGGGCTATTTTATTTCCACTGAGTAAGAGATGACATGAAGTTATATGTGTAGTTATATATTGTTGTAGAAAAGTTCTTCTCACTTTCTCCTGAGAAGCTCGATGAATCCTCACCCTGTAAGAGTTCTGTGAACCGAATTTTCACCCTCAGGTTTTGTGCTGAATGTTCTGATTATGAAAGCTGACATGGCACGCAGGGATTGGGATGTGGCAGTTTGAATGAAGTTTAGTAACTCTACCTTGTCAAGAGGGAATTTCTTGTTACAACAGGCTACCATGGGTAGGCTGGTAGTAGGGGCAGTTGCTGGGAGTGGTTCAGCTTGAATCAAGCAGGAAAGGGATTTTGAGTAGATTTTCCCCTTATTATAAAAGTGGACTTTAAGGCTTGACTTCTGACAACTGTTCTGTCTTGATAGAAGTATTTCTGAGGACAGCAGAAGACCTTACCACTGTCATTTTAACACAGTTTAACACAGTCATTTTGGATCAAAGGTCTCCTTTTCAAGACCTTAGCCCAACTGAGGGCAGTACACTCTCCTAGGAGACTACTTTTCCATACTAGTGTGAGTTACTCCATGCCATTTTTCATCTAAGAACTTCAAGGTCAAAGTGCTGAATAGGAAAAAATGGAAAGATATTTTTCAGAATCAGTGTGTTCTTGTTTTATATCATTTTTGTGTTTCTCTTGAGTGATCTGCAGCATTCCTGTGGCATTTTTCACCAGTACATGAAAAGGTCTCGAGAATATATGATACCAGTTATATTCTACATCATAGTCATCACTATCAGGGTGGAAAACATGAGTACAAGTACAGAACTATTTGAACTTTCAGGTTCTGATTCATTAAGGAAAATTAGTAGTTGCATTAGAGTCATATTGTCTGAATCAGTCTCACAGAATGGTTGAGGTTGGAAGGCACCTCTGGAAGTCATTTAGTACCATCCTTTATTGTTTCACAGGCAAAGAGAAAGTACACCTTACATGGCTAAGCCAGGAATTTAGTATTAGTACAACTGAAATCTTAACCTTTTAATCATTATTACTCCAGACCTAATCTTTACAGGAGGAATAATGATACAGTTGGAATTATTACACACTGAATTCTTAGCACTAGGAAGAAGTGCTCTGAGGTTGGTCTCTTCCCAGTGCTGGTGAAGTGTCAGCTATGGGTGGCCTTCATGGGGAGGAATATACCACAGGAGGTTTCTTTTCTAGGATACACTTTCTAATGTGTTTTTACACCTTGCTTTCTCTCCATTGGCCTGCAGTTCCATGTTACATCCAAAATTGGCATCTTTTTGGTGTTATTTGTTCTCTTTGTTAACCCTGAATAGGGTTTTTGTCCAGCTGCATTTCTTTGTCTGCCTGTTGGTCAGTGATTTCCAGCCTTTGGGGTTTCCAGTGTCCAGTGTGTCCCATCTCTAATCATGCCAGGCCTGTACAGCTCTGCTGCAACCACCTCTCAAAGGGTCTCTCATCAGGCAAGGCCTGTGTTTCTTTGCACCACATCATTATTGTATTCATAAATGTCTTATTCTCCATAGATTGTGTCTTACAACTTTGTGTGTAAAACTGTGATTGTACAAGTAAAACAAATTGGACATAGTATCCTGATCAGCTGGACGGATTTTTGTGGCAGTTATAGCTCGTAAAATAAAGTTGCAGCCAGGTCAATCAGAGCAAACTGCACAACCCTCAGTCCTGAGGCCTTGTGAGCTCAATATGATGCACCAGAAATACAAATTCTGGCCCTTTCCTCCCAGGGCACTGTGGTGTTCCAGGACTGTCCAGCCTGGATTTGTTTTAAGTGGTGAGTACGTGAGGGAAGTGGACATGAGTTCCAGTCTCTTCTTTAATGAATATTCATCAACGGAATAGGAAATGATTCTGTGGCACTCTGGAATCTTAATGGAAGAGAATAGAGGAATTTAGTTACTATTCCTTGGGAAAGATTGAGTCTTTTTCCCCCCCAATTTATCAAATAGTTGTGTATACTTATTGTTGTCAGGAGTTGGTTGTATTTACTCTTGAAAACTGATACCTTTGGGGGTGAACTGCTTTCTAGAAAACAGTGAATAATGGCTAAATTATTAATAGTATGATTTATGGAAAGAAAACCAGAAATTATTGACCTGTGTAGTATGTTCAGAATAATTCTACTTTAATGAGTGTGGAATCAGAGCAGTTTCTTCCAGTGAAACTTCTAAATGCAGTGGATTTTGGGTTTTGGCAACAGCCTTTCCCATTTTATGCAGTGAATAGCAGACCTGCTGAAAGTTCTTCCCTAAATGGAATGTAACAGTGCCTTCCACAAGAAAATAGGAAATAGTTGTTCTCTCTGAACTTGTCAGCTGTTTTGCTTATGGGATAGTTAAGTGCTTTGTTACTGCTTTGAAGAAAAATGGTAGCAGCTGAAGTAATATTTCATGTTCTCTACGTGTGATTCTTTGTGAATATATTTAATAACAGAAGAGATATTGGACTGGAAGTTGAGGTAGTATTAGTGATCATTAGTAACAGCAATATGAATTAATTGTCTAACTGATCAAATATGCACATTTGTTTCCTATGAAGTTGATTACACCTGTTGAAAAACTTAAATAAATGTAGTATTACATGGAATCTTTTTATTCAAGAAGGAAGGAGAGACATAAGTCTACTTATAATTTGTGTACAATAGCTGCCTTTTTCTTAATGTAACAGGTTTTGGCTGAATAAAATCATTGAATGGTTTGGGTTGGAAGGGACCTTAAAGATCATCTAGTTCCAATGCCTCATTTGGGGAATTTTTTGTACTACCTTAATCTCCAATCAGGTATTGTTCTTAAGCATGTCTGGATTAAGGAAAAATGTTGCCTGGAATAATGTGGTATTTCCCTTGTTGCTCCTCTTTTATAGATATACAATGTATTACAGTCTTGTCACTTACTCTGTTATGTGAAGGGGTGGAGGGTGAATAATAATGGGAATATTTGTTGTGAGTTTGGGGAAGGGGGAAAAATAAAAGTCAACACCAACATAAGAAATCTTTCTCCCATGCTACTGCCTTCATCAAAGTGTCAGAACTTGGCTCATAACTTCTATGAATTGTTAAAAGATAAAATATATAATGAGACTGGGAATTCTTTTGGAGTTTTTCATATGTGAACACAGTAAACTGATCAATAAACTTTATACTTGATACTGCAATTTATCTTCACCATATTTATCTACCACCACTTTTTCAATGAAAGCTGCAGTAATTTTAGCAGCAGAATTTGAAAAACAGTTAGCACTGCTTGTTGTTGCATAGCTGCTTTTTGGAGACCAAATTCCAGGGAAAAGCAAACCAAAAGCAAACCCTTCCATTTATCTCATTCTTACGATCCTGCTGTTCATTTCCACCAATAGAAACTATTATTTTATAGCAGTATTCATATGCCTTAGTGGTTAGTCTGTTGTGTTCCTGGAGCACTTCTAAGGTTGCAAGAAGAACATGCAAACTGGAAATCTTGAACCATTCCAGTTCCTAGAGAATTGTTCCTTATCCTTACCTTTAGATAAACTTAGGAGGAGGTTAATGGATGACATGAGATGGTTGTGTGAGCTTAAAACAACCCATCTATTTAAAATGTATAAGTGTATAAATAGTCACCAGATGGCACTGTGACTGAGATTAAACACAGCACCCATAAATATAGGCAGCTACATCTTGGAATAGATGTTGTCTCTGAAGTTGTTATAGCAAACAATGATAGGTGTGGGTGTGGTGGGTTTTTATTTTTTTTTTTTTGTTATTATTTCTATTTTTCTATCTGTGTTGAACTTTAAATGTAGCTTGGCTTCAGTAGCTTGTGCTTAGGAACTGCTGCTTTATCCAATCAAGACCATTTATGTGAATGGATCCAACCAACTGATGCTTGCTAATGATTAATTTTAGACTATCCGATTAACTTATAATAAATTCAGGCAACTTTTGATATTCTGCTTTTACTTCTAAGGGAATACATGCAACAAATTACTTGAGGAGAAAAAGTCATTCTGATCAGAGTCAGATGCTACTTGACCAAAGATTTATACCAGAACAGAGTCATAAAGTAATAGTCATATTATTCAGTTTAAATTTGTGGCACAAGTTGAACTGGAACTCTTAGGAAAGCTTTTACACCCTTCAAATAACATCACTTTTGTAGCAGACATTGAAGTTAAGTGGAACAAAAATTTATTTCTTTTGCACAGAGGTTTCATGTAATTTTTGTTTTATTTGTGAAAATCAGATGTTTTAAAAGAATTCTGTCAGTGAAGCTATTGCTCATTCTAAAGGCTTGTTTTATCATGAATTTTTCTGTTTGAAGAACTGTCTGACCAGATCGGACATCACTTTCCTGTAGTCCTCAGCATCACACTTTGACTGGTTGAGTAAAAATCTTTCATATCACTTGGCAGATATGCAAAAATCATAGGCAGATGTGGAGTAGTACTGTCAGTATTTATATAAATTTTTCAGAAGTTCAGGGTTGTAAAGTGTGCTCTAATTCCCCTGTGGTACAGCTAGAAAAAAGATTGGAAATGTTTAAACTTGAAAGAAAGAAGTGATGTGTAGTTGATAAAGGACAAATTTGTGTAGAAGTGTTAATTCTTTTTGCCATGCAGCCCAAGTTCACTGCCATGACCAAGTTGATCCATATGCCCTATGAAAACAGCAATTCTAATTATCCCAAGAGCTTAATTTTCTCACCTGAATATTCAGGTCTCATACTACAGTAGAGTTTACTTTTTCAGTATTTAAGTTTTATATGGTAGATTACATTATCTTACCAAAAATAAGGCTTTAAGAAGGATACAACAGATAGAACTTGTTCTATTTAAATTGTAGTTCATCCTTAAATAATCCTCAAGAAAGCTGGAAGGTGTAATATAAACCTACTCTAAAAGCTGTATTTAATTTTGGCTGGGAGATAAATTTTCTTTCCTAGAGGCTTGTTTTCCCTTGCATTTGGAAGTGCACATCCAAGTGTGCATCAGAATGGCTGACACTGGAAGACACAACAGGAGGGGATCTTTTCCAGTCCTGCTCAAGCCACCTGAAGTCAGTTGTGTCCAGCTGACTTTTGAGGATGTTAAAGGTGGGAGAATCCCCAGCCTCTCTGGGCAGGTGTTGCAGTGCTCAGTCACCCTGGGCTGCTTTGGGCTGCAGTGGAGTTGATGTTCTACAGAGTGGCTGCTCTGGGGCTGTGCTTTGGATTTGTGCTGGAAACAGGCTGAGAATTCAGGGATGTTTCCTCATGTTCTGAGGGAACCTCAGTCTGTGCCCATTTCCACTGTCTGTCACTGGGCACCACCCAGATGACAAGCAGTAGGCACAAGCTGGAAGATAAGAAGCTGCAGTCAGATATTGGGAAGATTGTTGTTTACAGGGAGGGCACTGAGATACAAAATGGCTGCTCAGAGATGTTGCAAAATCTGCATTTTCAGAATTAGACTTGATGAAACAACCTGCTGGAACTGAGCCCCATGTTGAGCAAAGGGCTGATCAGAGAACCTCCAGAGATTTCTTCTCAGCTAAATGTTTTTTGCTATATGACATGATTTACTCTGGGAGCACATCCTTCTTTGTGGAGACCTTCATCATTCGTACCTTTTTTTTTGGTTGTTTTTTGGTGAGCCACATTTTCCGGTGTACAGTTACTTATTAGGCAATTAGCAGTTTGTATTTTCATTTGATAATTTAAAAAGATGTAAACACTTCCCTGATTAATAAAGGATGCTTGTTTGTTTTTAATCAGCTGACTGAACTGGCCACAGTGTTATTACTGTGCTGGTATCAACTGTGATCACAAAGATCATGAAAATACTAGAAGTAGCAAACAAAAAAGAGAATGTATGTCTGAATTCATGATTTCTGAATTTAGAAATCTTTCTTGAGACAGTTTTCCTTTATTCATCTGAATGGTGGCTTATGCAGTTGTTAGTAACAACTTTGTAACCATCATTTCCCCGTTCCAGTTCTATGGAAGTGTATTAGGACAAAGCTGAGCTCCAGCAGCTCAGACAGATTATTTGTGTGCCCTTTATTGCCATGTGTTATTTTTTTTTCCTCCTTGTAAAATGATATTTGATTCGGCCCTTGCCTCATGTACTTTGAATTCTCGGCATCACATCATGTTTTATAGCAGCCTTTTCAAGATTGTTGCTGTTGTGCTTTTATTTGTAGCATTCTAGGGAGGAGGGAGGTCAAAAAATGTCACACTGTCTGTCTCCTGTGTGCCACAGAAGTTCATTTTCAGCTTCGTGCAGGGGAAAAAAAAATTGAAATTCGCTCTGTGGATGTGACAAAGTGTTTCTGAGGACAAGTGTTCAAATGCAATATTGTCAAGCTATTTTTAGCCAACTACTGTCCCTATAGTGCTGTTTAAAGATTCAGCTCAGGCTGCTAATAGATATATTTATAACCATTCTGTCAACTGGCACAGCATGAGTGCTGTTACAGATGATAATTCTATTCTTGGAAGCAGTGCCATGGTTACCAGTCCCCGAGCTGCTCAAATAGAAGCTATACATCTGTACACACTTAGTAACATTTTAATATACCAGCACGTTTTTACACTGCAACAAAGAACAAAGCCAGACATGGTAACCAAAAAAATAATATGTGCAGAAAAGCACATGAAAATTAAAATCAGTGCGTTTACTTACTTAAGAAAATACAATAACTTCTTTAGTATTATGTATTCTGAAGCCTGGGTGTGAAAGAAACTGAATGAGGGTTTTTTTTACTGCATTTTACTGGTGTTTATTGTTGATGTAAGCAGTTTGACTGCAGTGGGCTTTATTTTGTGTCAGATGGCTGATGGATAGGCACTGAGTACAGCATGAGGGTGTGTAACACGGGTTTGGGACTGTAAAAACTCACTTTGCTGATGAGGTTGGTGTCTGGCCTTCTAAGAAATACAGAATTTTACTAAATTAATGATTCATCTGTACTGAGGTGAAATTTGATATGAAGAGTGTCACGTGGCTTTACATTGGTGTGTTGTGCTCGAAGGGTGGGTTCAGGAGGTGCTCTTGGATTTGGGAGCCTCCAACCATGGCTGTAGATCCCTGCCTGGCACCACAGGCACTGTGGCTTGTCTGAGGCTGGGTATCGTGTAGAAGCTTTGGATACTCCTTCATTTGGGCCTAAATTCCATGTCATCCAAAGTCCTGCAGCTTTCTTAGTCTGACTCCCCATCCCTGGAAGAGTTGTATGATTCTGTGACTCTTTGGGTAAATATTTGCCAAGCGATAATGCAGAGCCTGGGATTTGGCTGCTTTGTTTGCTTTGTCTGAGCACTGAGGAGGCTGAAAATGTGACTGAGTGAGGACATCAGGTCCCACATTTGAATGGACTCTGTTTTAGTGCCTGCCCTGTTTGGTACCTGCAGCACTGCACCGTGCCTAGAAAAGACACTGGAGAAGAGAGCATGGATCTGTTGGCAGAGGAGCTGCCAGGGCTTTGGAGATTTTTAGTTTATTTTTGTTCTGCTTTTACTCTTAGGTTTGCAGGGAATTGGGCTGTGGGGCCATGAGTAGCAGTAAAAGGCTTTGACAAATGTTGGCACAGGGTTTAGGATGATCTGTTACCATCCCTGTGCTGGGGAAGAGGTGACCTAGTCTGGTTTTACTCTGTTGCTTCTGTGGAATTTGGGAAAGGGCTACTGTGAATCACAGACAGCAGAGGTAGATTTTTCTTTGCCTTTAAATTCATTATGTACAGATGAAAAAACAAACCCCTATATTGACTTTTATACAATGACTGTAATCATAAAAAGATCAATATTTTTTTTAGTGCATCATCATTGTCATTGAACATACCAGTTTTCTGCTAGATGTTGGACATGAATTACACATCACACCTGCCTGGAAAATGGAAACTAAAATTAGCTTTGTTTCTGTAGGAAGATTCGTAGTAAGATTAATGCTTTGAAGAAGACAGCACCAGTATTATAGATTTCTTCAGCTGTGGTGAAGCTCTAAAGTAATCAAAAGGAAGTTTATTTTCATAATGTAAATTGTAGAATTCATTGCTGCTGAATGTTGGGAAGGGCAGAATAACAGACAGGTTCAACATGGGGCAAGAGAAATGGAAAACTGGATTTGCTAGGAGGCCTGTTGCCTGGATAATCCAAATGCAGTGTCTGAGCTGACAACTTATTGCTGGATGCTGAGAATGAATGAGGGTGATGATCATTTTGTGCCTTGCTTGTCATATTCCTCCTTAAACAGGCACTGCTGTCTGGGGTAGGATGTAGAGCTACAGGAACAGCTGGTTTGTTCCAGGAAGAAAAGCTCTGTATTAAGACACAGCAGCAGGGCTCCATGTGGCCAAAAGACTCTGTTACAAAAATAATGTTCACAAGTCATCTGGGATATCAGAAGGCATCTTACTGATGTATCTAAAATATAAAAACCAAGTTTTTTTGGTTTGACTGCTCTGAGGAAATTTCATTTTTAAGATTTTTCATGGTTTTTGCTGTTCTGTTAAGCAGGTTTTGTCAAATCTAATGAATTTGCTGAACAGTTAATTTTTAAAAAAAAAGAGAATGCACTGGCTGGTTACTTACTAATTTTACTGTATGCACAGTTTTCAATAAAACTTTCAGAAATGATGAAGTAACGAGAAGTTTTTTTTATGTAGCTGGTAGAGCAAACATGCACTGCTTAGAATTTGTGTGTAGTGGGGGGTTGGAATGAGATGGTCTTTAATGTCCTTTCCAACCCAAACCATTTTGTGGTTCTGTGATAATGTACAGATAAAGAGTCTCAGGTGTTGGACAAGGTGTTATGTAAAAATCAAGAGGGCAAATAAGAACTTTATATCCTGGTTTTGCACTTGCCTTCATATGGCGAAAGAAGAAGAAGGAAACATGTCAGGCCAGTGATAAATAGAGATTCTGTTTCTATGGAATATCAGAGTAACTGATTGGCAGGAGAAGAGTTTATACATGATGTATACATTGAAGCATGTTGCATCTGTGAGATTTACTGCTTCTAATGCCATAATGCTATCAAAGTTGTATTGTGTATTACAGTGAAGGTGATGATGATTAAAACTGCCCATGTTCCAAAAGTGCTTGGAATAAAAGTGTAAGAGGGTGCTGCGAAGTGAAGGGTCTATGAGGTTTTAATATCTGGACTGCTGAGTTTTTTAAAAATGAGATAGGAATATTATTATGTTAGATTAATTTGCTTGGACAGAAAAATGTGTATGAAGAAATGGTAACCCCCCCAAAATTTATAAAGATTATGCTGGAGAGCATGAGAAATTGTCTTGATAAAGAGAACTCTGAAGGAAAGAATTACTTTATTGTTGAGTAGCATTCCATGGATGGCATCCAGGTGTGATTTTTGAAGTGATGGAATTTCTTTTTTGAAGTCTGATGAAGGACAGGGTGTTTTTCATATTGAAGAGACAAAAGATTTGAGACTGGTGACTCATGAAGGTTCCTGATGGGTAAAAAAAAAAAAAAAAAAAAAAAAAAAAGTTAATATTTTATCTAAAGGAAAGATAAGGAGGCAGATTTGGGGGTTCCACAGGCTGCTCAGCCTCATTTGAGTTTCTGAAAAGATTATAGAGCCTTTCCAAACATGTGAAAGAGAAGAATATAGTTGAGCACAGTCAGTGTGGAGTTATCGACCTCAGCTCAAGCTTGACTGACCTGTTTGTCTTCTTGGCAGAAATGGCTGATTCTTTGATGGTACCGAGGCTGATATCCAATATATCAAAGATCCAGATGGTGAAACAGAATGTGTCCTCAGCAAATTTCTGGATGATGCTGATTGTTGAGTAAATGTTGTAAGTGGTAGAGATTGAGTCCAGAAGTATCTTGGGAAACTTGAGGCTGGGGCCAGGAGGAATTTCAGAAGTTCAGCAAGGAGAAGTGCGAAGTTCTGATGAAATGATCTTCGTAATCACAGTGGATGCCAAGTTTAATAAGAGCCAAGAGCACATCCTGACTGGCAGTAAGAGACAGATGCTTTTGATTCTGTATATTATAGAGTATTGTGCTGTGGTAATACAGAGTATTTACCTCTGTGAAGGTAAAAAAGTTTGATCATTTTAAAGTTCTCAAACACATTTCATCTGCTTCCTCCAAACATGCAGAAATCACACAGGGTTTATTCCTTAATAGTATTGTATTGCTAATGGGAGATGAGAAACACGAGTGTGTTTGATTTCACTGGCCATGGGAGATGATTGCCAGGTCTCCACGTTATCTTACTGTTTGGCAGATCCATGCCTTAATTATTCCCTTTTTATTCTCTCCCAGACAACGGAGTTATTTGAAACACTTCTTTATCCTCTTCCAGAAGCTTTCCCATGGAATGTTTTAGATTCCTGCCAACTGTGTCTTTCATGTGAGACTGCAAAGGAGGTTGTGACAGATTGGTTTGCAGTTTCATCAATATGCTACTAATACTCATTTTTACGTCTCCCTTTCATGAAACACAGATGGTCAGGTTTTTTAGATTATTAGTGTGTCACTGAAACTGGGTTTTGGCTAAGAGCTTGTTGGCTGAAACTCCTCCTAACTGAAGCAGATGACACTGGTTGACTAAGGGGAAAAGATGAGAAGGTAGGAATTTGTTTCTTCAAGAAGGCGTTGGTTGCATTTTGTAGTTAAGACAAAGGGTGTTTGGCTTAGATTGTTGCTTTTGCTTTTCAAATATGACAAAGAGGCATCCAGTCATATTTTCTAATGTTCATTTAGAATGCAGTTTTCTGCTTTTATTTTACTGATGAGACACTGGCTTTACCTGATGCAATCAACTGTCATTTTTGTGGCTTTGCCTTTGGGTGTGTTGAATTCCAGTTACCAAGGGTGTATCTGGGAAGGGAAGGATACGGCACATCTCTTCCTCTGTTTGGTGTTCTGCAAATAACACATTATATAGAGCCTTTTGCAAAGAACATCACCTCTCAGAATGGGTTTTACTTCTGTTTGGAGTCCTAAAACCAGCTTTGTTTGCATCTGTATATCCCAGTTTCCTGTTGAGTGAGAACAGACAATTCTGAAGATACAGTTTGTAGATTGAGTTGCTGTCATTCATATTCTGCTTGGCATATTAGTTGTTTTTCCATTTAAGAAATAATAATTTCTCTTGCTCAGTTGGTGCATGGCAGACAACAGTGTTTGTATCCACTTTGCACTGAGATGTTCTGGGTGACATTGTTTTTGGGAGAACTTAATGATATGGCTACAAGTCTCAAGCAAATACCTGGGAGAACCCCTGTCTTTGAACTAAAATTTAAAAGAGAGATGAAGTTATATAAAAAACTCTCTAAGCCCAAGATATCATTTAGGTTTTGAAAACATTACTGACTTCATAAAGGGGTATCCAATTCCATTCATTGGAGCTACACATCAAGAATTGTGCCCATGTGTGCATAGAAATCATCAATTTTTATGCAAACTTGCCTAAATTTTTAACATTATTAAACAAAGTAGATACTTAATTTGCAAAATATTTTTTGACAAGCCTTGTCTGGTTTCTGTGGTGATTTTTTTGGCGATATTTTTAAAAACTGGTATAGAATGTGCACAATTATGAAGACTTTTAAAAAAACTCCTTTTAATTCCAAATGATGGTTTTCTGGTTTTGTTTATTCCCCTCCCCCTTCCTTTAAAGAAAATATAAATGGTTAGAAAAAACCATCCTTTTTCTCGCTTTCTGAAAGTCACTTTAAAGAAATTTTTACTTTTTGAAAATCATTATTCTACATTCTGAAGAATCACAGACTGGCATTTGTATTTATCATGGCTTTAAATTGTATTTATCATGGTTTTAAATCTTGATGATAACACTTCTTCCAAGGGATCAAATCCTGTAATTCCTGGGGTAAGTTAAAATCTCTGAAACCCAGTCTTTGGAAAAGAGTCAGGAGGAACATGATTCTCACCCTGCAGATATAGGCCATGTTTTTGGATGTTCTGTCTAATATGACAAAGGCCTTTCTCTTCACCCTGGTCTCCTAAAGAAGATTGATGGGACTGTTGGGTCAGATTTCTTTGATGTCACAAGTTAACTCAATGGCATTCTCAAAACTTTTTCCTGTATATCCTGTGATAGTGACACTTAGATTTTGACATCCACATCCTCTCTTCCAGAAACCTTGAGTTCCCTGCTACATTTTTTCCTAGCAGAACTTGGCCCTGATGTACTGCAAATGATTGGTTATCCCACTATCCCATTCCTCTTAGTTTCAAGAATCCATCATTAGCAAGTCCTTGTTTGTCTGAAAATTCACGGCCAGCTCAGCATTTATCTGCTCTGTCTATATTTAAGAGAAGATAATTGCTGCCAGACTCCTTGTAAGGGCTCATCATGTTTTTTTGGGCTGTCGGTTTGGGAATCGTTAGCGGTGGCACTGCTGATGAAAGCTGAATGCTCCATTATGAGGGAAAGGAGTGAGCTGCTTCAGAAAGCTCTGACTCATAAGTATAAGGAACTAATTTTTACAGCCTTAACAAAAGGACATCCATCTTTTTTCTTGATAAAAGAGCAGCCAGGAATACTCTGTCTACTCAAAAGTGCTGTGTAAGCAGATCAGTGCAAAAAGTATTTGTTTTGCCAAGGTGAAAGTAATTTGACATATGACAACAGTATTTCTTTAAGTAGACAGAAGTTTCCACAAGGTTAGAGAAAGAAGACCTATCCAACATCTGTGACCAAAAATTATCCCTTTCACACTCCAGATATCTCATGGATTTCTTGTGTCCTGCCATGTTACCTTCGTAGTGGGTGCTGAAAGTTTTTTTTATCTTCATTAGAAGAACTGCAATTGGGAGATGTCTTTAATTTGTTTAAAGAAGGCTTTCTGGGTCAGTCAGTCTGTGTTAGAAAGTCGTAGAATGGGTCAGGTTGGAAGGGACCACAGTGGGTCATCTTGTCCAACCCCCCTGCTCAGGCAGGGTCATCCCAGAGCACATGGCACAGGATTGTGTCCAGATGGTTCTGGAATATCTCCAGTGAGGGCCACTCCACACTCTCTCTGGGCAACCTGTTCAGTGCTCAGTCACTGCACAGGAAAGAAGTTCTTCCTCATATTCAGATGGAGTTTCCTGTGCATCAGTTCCTACCCCTTACCTCTTGTCCTATTGTTCAGCACCACCGAGCAGAGCCTGGTCCGTCCTCAGACACCCTCCTTCAGAAAATGATAGACATTGATACTGGCCCCTCTCAAACATCTCCTCTTGAGGCTGAGCAGGTCCAGCTCCTTCAGCCTTTCCTCATAATAGAGATGCTCCAGTCCTTTAATAACAGTTTGTTGTCCTCTCCTGAACCTACTCCGGGAGCTGCTTGTCCTGGGAAGCCCAGGAAAGGTCTCTTGAGCCATTTGCTTAGAAACCCCCCACACAGCAGGATCATCAGGAGCCAACAACTCCTGTGACCACGCTCTCTCTGTGCCAGCAGTGACTTGTCTGGGTTCCCTGCACTCAGGTTGCTTCTCCATCCTTCTTCCAAGGCAGGAGCCATGGCCTTCCCTCCCTCATGGAAAGAGCATTTGCCTGATTGTGGCTGAGGACAGAGAGGAGAGGCTGGTAGCAAATCAGGGCTGGGAGTAAAGTGCAGTTTGGGCCGAGTTATCCTTTCTGTTTGGGAATGGAGCTCACCTGCTCAGGCAGTGGCCAACTCTGCATTGGAGGGCTCACTCCACCCTGGCTGTGTGACAGGGAGGTGGGTGGTCCTTGGGCTCATGGCTGGGCTCTGAGGCTGGTGGTAAGCAGCTCTTAGGAAGGACTTGGCCAGGCTGCCAGGGCTCTCCTGGAGTTCAGCAGAGACAAATGCCAAGGACCACCTTTGTCCCAATGGCATTTTGGCACAGTGCTGATCCCCAGCACAAAGGTCTGGCAGTCACCATGGGGAACTCCATACCCCTGTCTTGGCAGTCCTCAGGGGGACACAGACCCCAAGTTTTATGTTGCCTTTACCTAATTGACTAACAGGATCATTGACATGAACAGTGCCTAATTTAACTGTTTCTTGGGAGATCTCAGGCCACTGGAAGCTGGCCAGTGTTGATTGCAAGAAGGACAGGAAGGAGGACCCTGTGATGAGAGGTGTACCAATCTCTCTTCTGTGCCTGGTAGAATTATGGAGAAGTTTATTCTGGGAATTTCTAAAATAACTCTGGAGAGAGAATGCAGTCACTGGTCATAGCTAGTCCCTAAGGTGTTTGGAACTCATGACCAGATAAGGATGAAGGAGTTCACCTGCTTTAGTCTGGTGACTGTGGCCTTTGTAGACGAGAAACCATGAGGACACAGGACAGTCCTGGAGTGGGCTACATGTGCCAGTGTTTTGCTGAGCTTCCCAGCTCATGCCTGTGACATCCCACCTTTAAGGGAAAGGAAGATTTATAAAGGCTCGTGGTTGAAAGGATCGTTGAAAGTCAGAGAGTCTGCAAAGGATTTTTATTTTAAAGCTTTATAAGTAAATCAAACACTTGGCATGGACATTGTTACGTTAGTCCCTGACCTACAGTATAAGCACACGACAGTGGGATTTTGATAAAGGGGTAGAGTGAAAGGGAAGAGAGAAATTACAGAGGGAGAGATGAAGTAGAGGAAGAAAGAGAGAAAGAAAGAAAAAGAAAGGAAGGAAGGAAGGAAGTCCCAGATATCTGTCCCAGGAAAGTGCTACCCTGTCTCCACCCAGACCCGCTTCGCAAGCCACATCTTGTTCTTTCTCACGGTGTGTTAATACCCACAGTCTTTGGTTATTGCCAATAGTTCTTGTCTGTTCTTACCAACAGTCCTTGGCTGGCTCCACAGCCATGCAGTTATTGGTGTTTGAGACATACACATTAGCCCCTTACCTTCTGGGAACTGAGAGCTCAAAGACTCTCACTTTGGACTTTTGTTTATGGGGTCACAAGAGAGTGGGCTTTGTTCATAGTAATTTTCCATCCTGGACACAATTCAAGTCAGTAACTTTCTTTGAGGGTTTAATAACAACAATATTCTTCCACTTGGGTTGTTATTCAAGCAAGAAAAATAAGTTTCCAAGGCTGTTTGTTAAAAAACAGGTGCTTGTTAGGCAGCTGTTAGTTCCTTGGAGCAGTGTTCCTGCTAAGCCCATGTGCAGTTCATCGAGGCCTAATGAGCATTTCCAGGTCACAGTGTGGCCTTGGGATGGGGAGGAGACACCACCACAATCCACCTTGTGACTAAAGTCAGCTTCCCTGGGATTCTACAATGTGCTGCTGTAATCCTTCCTCAGCCAGCTCTCCCTGACCAGGCTGCCTTGGGAGTGATGGGCTGGGGCTGTCAGCGGCAGGATGTCCTTGTGGCAGGTGGCTGCCTCTGGCACCATCCATCTTGTGCCCTCTGGGAACTGCACATCCTCAGGGTGAACAGCCACCTTTGGGGATCCTCCTGCTGCTGGCAGCTGGGGTCACTCCTCTCCCTGTCCCCTGAGGCAGTGGAAGGAGAAAACCCAGCGCAGAGCCCGACTGGCCATCCTGACAATGGAACGCCGTGGCTGGGGAGCCGGGGAATGTGGGAGGGCTGAGGGGCCTGTGGGGGAAGGAACCCAGTTTGCCAGGGGCTGGGCAGGCACTGGGCAAGCTTTGTCTTGCAGTGGGAGTAACAACGCACTCTGTGGGTCGCTGGTCCCCTCTCCTGCAGCCTCTCTGTCAGGGACCTCTTCCTCCTCAGACTCTTCCTGTAGCTCCTTTAGAACAGTGTCCCAGTACAGCCAGTCCTCAGAGACAGGCTTCTGGTCTGCAAGCGGGGCAGGTGACTCCTGCTCAGAGTAGTTTTCTGTCTCTCCTGTGGAGTCACTAGTCAAGCTGGGAGTGCTGGGCAGCACCTGGGGGCTTGTCACTGGCTCCTGCCTGAGACTTGACAGATCACGGGGGATGCAGGTGGTCTCAGTGGAACTTACTTCCCCCAGGGAGGAGAGAATCTCTCTAAACAAGTCTTCGTATGTTTTGTCATCATCCTCTTCCTCCAGCTCCCCCACCTCTTCTGTCTTGATAAGCACAGGATGCTTCCCAGCATCCTCAGTCCCTGTGCACAGCACTGTGCCACAGGCAGGTTGCAAGGATGACGAAGGAGTTTCCCTTTGACTCTCCTCACAGAAACCTCCAGGTGACAGAGAAGCTGAGAAGCCTGAGCTTTCCTCAGGCTCACTGTGCTCTTCATCCCAGGTCACTCCAGCCAGGGGAGAGGCTGCTGTCTCTGCCTCTTGTTCTTTGAAAGGGGCAAGAGATGTACTCTGTAGCTCACTGTCTGCCTCTCCTGCAGCCTCCCTGTCAGGGACCTCTTCCTCCTCACACTCTTCCAATAGCTCCTTTAGAACAGTGTCCCAGTACAGCCAGTCCTCAGAGACAGGCTGCTGGTCTGCAAGCGGGGCAGGTGACTGCTGCTCAGAGTAGTTTTCTGTCTCTCCTGTGGAGTCACTAGTCAAGCTGGGAGTGCTGGGCAGCACCTGGGGGCCTGTCACTGGTTCCTGCCTGAGACTTGATTGATTGGGGATGCAGGTGGTCTCGATGGAACTTTCTTCCTCCAGGTACGAGATGATGTCTCTGAACAGGTCTCCATAAATTTTTTCATCATCCTCTTCCTCCAGATCTTCGAGCTCCTCTATCTTGGTAAGCGGCAGGTCCTTCTGAGCATCCTCGGCCCACGTGCAGAGCGGTGAGCCACGTGCAGGTCCCAGGGGTGGCAGACAATGGCCCGGCCTTGCCATTGACCTTTCCCAGAGCCCTGCAGTTCTGCTCCCTGGGGAAGGTGTTTCCCAGGCTCTGTCAGCAGCTGTGGTGCCCTTTTGAGCAGGTGGCACAAGCTCTTGGTGGCCTCTGGGCACAAGGCCCTCAGCACGTGCTCTGCCCCTCAGAGAAGACCCAGAGGCTGCTGCTGGCAGAGGTGACAGCGTGACATTTGCAGAGGCTGCTTTTGGAGTTTGAAGGGTGAGCCAGCGTGGAGCTGCCAGTGTTCCTTGAAGCCCTTGGAGGGAGGTGTGGACAAGCAAGACTGGTGGGGACACTTTTTCTGGTTGTGGCATTCTCCTGTGGGGCAGTGACTCCCAGCCCTCCAACCTGTCCTGTGTGCAGAGGCTCTGATGACTCTGTGACATTGCTGGTCTGGGCAGTGGTGGCAGCCTCTTCCCATGGAGGGACAAGCTGGTTACCCCGGTGTGCCGTGGTGCTGCCGGGGGCTGCCTGTGGCGCACCTCTGGGAAGCAGAAGGTGGCGTGGGATGGAGGCAACTGTGTTGGCACAGTGAACCCCCCAAGCTGGGAAGCCTGGCCCTGGCACCAAGACAGGTCCTGGCCATGGCAGCTCAGCTGAGCTTGGGTCTGGGCATGGCTGCACCTCGACCATCCCGGTGCCGGCTCCTCCACACGGAAATGCTGGGTGCCAGGCGTGGCTGTCTGTCTCTTCCCACTCCAGCCTCTCCCTCCAGCCCCATCCCTCAGCGGTGGCAGCCTCTCATGTGGCTGGTGGTGGGCGTTCCCCTCCTGCTTCTTTGGCATCTTCAGGGTGCTCTGTTGAACACTTGCCACGGGCACCCAGGGGAGCTGCTCTCATGGGAGTGGCCACTTTAAGGAATTTGCCCCCACAAGATCCCCCAGGGATCTGTGTCACAATGGCCTCTGGGCACAATGCCACCCTGGGTCACAAGGGCCTGCTGGGCACCGTGCAACTCCTCACAAAGGCTGGTGGTCACTGTGGAAACACCCCTGGTCACAAAGTCCTGGTGGTCACGGTGGAAATGCCCTTGCCTTTGTCCTGGTGGTTCAGGGGAAGTGCTTGGGACAGGCTTGGGAGTAGCTCCTTAGGTTGGGATTTGGGTTCCCCATCCTGCCATTGTCTATTGGAGCTCCGTGGTGGGTGTGCAGAGGAGCTTTGTCCCAGGAGCCTCCTGGCAGTGACCAGAGTTTTTTGTAAAGAAAGATGTTTTCTGACCTGTTTACTAATAAGGGAAATTACAGCAGAAATTACTTTTTGCTTGCCCGTTCCTCCATTTGTGGGCTTTGCTCTACATGTAGCAGTGTTTGTTTGCATACATTATTGGGAACAGAACAGTAGCACTTTTTTTTCCAAGAAAGGCTTGAGGGAGAAATGCCACACTTGTCAGGGAATGAGAAATGTATTGAATAAAGGTTAATTACTCTGCGATTCACAAAATAGCTGAAAGCACAGATGAATGCACCATGAAGAGTAACTTTAAAGCAGGATCAGACTTGACCTTAAATGCTGCAAGAAATAGTGAAAATGCAGTTTTCCAAGCTAAAAATTAATGAGATAGCAGGGCCGTTGTTAATTGCTGTATTTGAAAAGCTGCACTATCTTTTGTATAAAGAGTAATATCTTTTGTGTCATATTTAAAAACTTTCTGTGTAGTAACTGTTAGACAAATATCACATCTGTATCTATTTATTAACAGCGTTATTAGACTGTAAAATCTTAAAAGTTCTTTAATTATTTTTGCACTGATAGATTTTGGTAATAAATTAATAAGTAAGAGAAGACAGTGTTCCAGCTCTAAATAAGCATTTATATCCTCAAACTACTCTGAGTACTAGATCATTACCCCTTAAAGAATAAAATAATATTATTTTTTTAATGTTTGATGAGAAGAACGTGCATGCTGGTTATGGTGGTTGTGTTAGTTATTCACATAGTTAAAGTTGTAGAATTGGTAGTTAATGTTATCAGTCACATTAGATTTTTCTGTTTCAAGTTGAGATTCATGAGGTGCTTCCTGGTACTCGATGTTTCCTTGATTTCATGAATGTTCAGCATAGTAATATATTCAAAGGTTAAGACTTGAAAAATTGCAGATCTCCTCACAAACAGCAAATTACTGATGTGAGGCAGCATTATATAAAATGTTTCTCATTATACTTCTCTCTGAATGTCGTCTCTCTTCCCATTTAGAGGGAAGGTTATCTGGTCTGTAGCTGCTGAAGACATTGATGTTCTTTTTGCAGCTGATACCTGAGTCAGTAAAATCTAAATTATTTTAAATTCCTGGTTAACGAAAAGTGAATGTGATGTTCTTTTATGCGTATGCCATTAAAATAAGGTAGCTTCAGTTAATAATACTGGTTTATGATAAGGTTTGGTAGCAGAACCTTTTTATGAAACCTTCCTATTCCACCTAAAGAGAAAGCAGATTTCCAGAAGAAATAGGATTTCAGGTAGCTTATTCTCGCTTTCATTACTGACTTCTTAAGCTGCAGTTAATGAATTTTCCTGTCCATGTTTGTACAAGAGATGCCAAATCACAGAAAGGAGACTGGGAGGGACTTTGAGAGAACCTCCTGTCTCCATCTTGCTGCTTCCAAGGTCCGGTTATGGAGAAGCAATGCCTCGGCCTTCTGGAAGAAGATCTGGGGATGGAAGTTCCACAATCTGCATTTAATCACCCCTGGCCTTTGCTATTGCAGGAAGCTGTAGAAAGGTTTTCCTTTTTTCTGTGCTAGCTCTTCCTTTTCATGGTTTTCCTCTCCCAGTGGAAACTGTTCCTGTTCTCTGCACATCGAGCTTTTGGTGACTGTTATTCTGTCAAGACTATTTGAGTTTTACGAGTTTAGGAGAAAGGACTTTAAATAGCAAATAATTAGAATTTTAATCCAAATCTGAATCATGAGTTCATTTCTGGGCTTTGGGAGGGATGTGTAACACTGTCATTTCAGGGAAAACCTGATTCAAGATGAAGATCTTCTGCTCCGTCTGGTTGAGCACAGCCAGATTAATTTCCTGGAGTGGAGAGTGTTTCACTTACAGTCACACCAAGCTGTTCCAGAGGGAAGACAAAACTGAATTTTAAAAAACAATGCTGTAACTAAAAGCTGAGTTCCATATTAGAAGCAGACTCAGACAACTTCCACAGATTAAAAAACCTTAGGCCAGCTTCGGGCATTCTGGAGCTCTATGGTTGATTTGGCAAATTTCTAATGTCAGAAGGACTTGGATTATAAATTGAATAATATCTTATAATTGTGTGCTTTTTTGCCATCAGCTGTCGGGTGTAATGAACTAGTTCATGAAACTGTGACAAACTGGTTTTAGAGCAGTAGAATTGTTAAAATTTCTGCAATGCCGATGCTTCTTTTAAAAAGGATTTTAAGTGGTACTCAGGGTAAGAAAAATGGTCAGTGAGCACTATTAGCACAGAACTGGAGAAAGGAGGGGTGGACTCTGTTCATCTGTGGCACAGAGTTTAGAGTGACTTTCCTTTCTTGGATGTCATGCAGTTGTAATTTATTTTAAGGCTTTTATTTTTACTTTAGGCTGTTCTAGATTGAAGTACCTTATGGCAGATGGGTCACAAAGCAATAAAAGAATTGAGAAAATAAGTGCGTGTTGCAGGATTGGAGCTTGAGGAAAAAAAACATAATTTTTTTCTCACCTTACATTTTTAAAAATTGGTTCACCAAACTGCAAGAGGGAGGAAATGTGTGGAAGACTCTTAATTAAAAAGTTGTTACTGACCTGGCAGAGGAGCAGGACTGTGACACACAAACAGCATTGGGCAAGAAATGCAGTTTACATGTTTGAACCAAGACAACCAGTGACTGTATTGATCATGGAAACTCAATTCAACACAGAGTCCTTTAAATAAATAGTTTGGCCTTTAGTATATGGATTAATTATTCATAACTTCCATTTCACTTGGTGTTGTTTTAAACTTCCAAGATCAGTTTCAATTGCATTAATCAATAACAATTTGTAAAACTTCACAGCTAAACGGGGATATGAAATTGGACAAGACATTCTCCCATTTTCTTTCCTTTTCTTTCTTTTCCCTTAAGAAGTTCGTAGATATTGTTTAAAGTGATGTTGAATTACATACAGCAGCTCCTTGCAGATGTGAAGATGGCTAAAGGAATTATTGGTTGCCCATATATGTATTTTCAACTATGGATACTTTGAGCAAGGCCATGTCATTGTATCCCTGAAGTGTGTGAAGATGCAGGGTTTGATTTGCACATGGTACATATGCTTATGAAATTTATTGTTACTACTTGTGAAAGATTTAATATGCACTGAGGATGAGTTATATTGCTTTTTATAAAGAGTGGCCTATTTATGGAGACATTTTAATTCAAAGAAGACTGAATTTTGTTTTAAATTTGAAGTACCAGAGTGATATACGTGGAGCTGGTTATTCAGTTTGCCGAGTCTGTGGTTTTATTAAGGTTTCCCCTTGCATAGAATATATTAAATGATTTACTACAAATGAAACCAGTTTTTCATAATTACTATTAGTTATAATTTTTAGAAGACATTGTAACTGATACACTCTGAACCAAAAAGTGCCTTTGTAAGTCAGTAATTTGGAAGTTGTGAAGGTTTTTATATCAACAGGGGATACTTTTGTTTATTGAGGCTGGAATATTGAATAAAACATTCCAAAGCTTGAAAACTCTTGATGTATTTGATAGTGTATGAAGGAAAATCCTGCTTTTTTTTTTTGATGGCTTTGCCTTTTCAGTATTTTCTTGCAGGCAGGAAATATTTAATGCAATACATCTTTTAGTGATGTCCAACTTCTCAAGGTGTAACCAATGAGATTAGTGTTTCTGCAGAGTTTTGAGGCTAAACTATATGTTTTAGTGTAGGTGTTAATCCTTTTACATGTTGTTAAACATTTTTCACTTAGTCTGGGTTTATATGAAGGCACGTGGTGTCATGTAAAGTCTTTAGGATTGTTTGAAGTTACTCTCCCAAACTTTAGTGGTCATCGAATTTGTTTGTCAGTTCCTGATGTTCCTGTACATAATTACACAAGATAACCTAGAAAAACAGATAACTCTTATAGCTCCATGTTTGCATTATGTGCACAGCAATATTAATGTAGCCTTCATTTGATTTTCAGATGCAAAATGGTGAGAGCTTGTTGGTTCTAAGAACATATTTAGTTAGGATTAGTGGACTCAGCTATAATACTGTGCTCACAATTGACGTTTCTGATTAGATTTTATTTTTACTGGTTGCTGAAATGATCAGGTACATAGTTACTACCATCCAGGAGCAAAAAGTGTTTAAATTACTTGAACATTTAACAAATGGAAGCTTTCTGGAAATTCCAACTGTACTACAGAAAAATTAAAATTTTCATTAAGCACCCTCTGAACAGAAAATATCGAAATGCACATTTGTAACGTCGGGTTTTGTGCATCATGAAGTGCTCAAGGCTGGAGCCTTTGCTGAGATGTGTGGTATGTCCTGGAATTCTAGAATCATGGAGTGGTTTGGGTTGGAAGGGACCTTCAAGATCATCTCATTTCAACCCCCCTGCCATGGGCAGGGACACCTTGCACTGGGCCAGGTTGCTCCAAGCCCCGTCCAACCTGGCCATGAACTCTTCAGGGATGGGGAATCCCTGCATCTGTGTGCTGCTGTTTTTCTGTCTTAGATTTTGTACCTCTGTAGTCTTGAGATGGAGGATTCAGTTGACCCTCTGTAAAAAGGCTATTTCTTTGGCTATCCAAATATGCTTTTTCACAGGAACTTTGAGTTCTTTTATTTATATATTATTCTTTGTTCTGGCTCAGTGGCTTACACAGCCATCCTTTTCTGTAACGTGGTAGTTGTCTCTGGGCCATGACTTTGAAGGAACTTCCTTTCTGTGGGTGTTCTTAAGGAATTTTAACTTATTTTTCTCTCAATTTTGTTGTCCCTTTGACAGTTTGTGTTAATAGTTTTTTTGAGAGAGAACTAATTGGGAGCTATATAGACATTAAATTACATTACAGTCACTACAGTTTTTGGAAACAGTGTTTGTGGGCTACAAGCTTACTTAACAAAAGCATAAAAAACCCAATTTCCAGATCCTGTTTTTGTCTCAATATTGTATTATGTCTCTTTATCATTTAAGATGCACATTGACTTTGTCATATGTAATAATACAATATCCCTCCAGAGAATGGGAGACAGATGGAAGGCTTCAAAACTAATATTCTGGGCAATTCATTGGGCCTGCCTTCTTTTCTACTGAGTTGCTTTGGTTTTTTTTGAACCTGCACATTAACATGCTGCAGCATCACACGGTACTGCCTGGGCTTGGCCAGTGCACTACTACTGTGGGCTGTGATTGCTGCAGTGTCATGTGCCATGTCACAATTCAGCCAACATAAATAGGTTTGGGAGACTGTTTACTCCACGATTTTAGGGTTTTTTAGATGAGAAAGGTCAAGGAAACACCAGGTCCAAAGAGCAGGCTTGGCTGTGGAAATGCTTACACAACCATGTAACACCAAAGTGTTGCTTTGAAGGCAAGTACTTTTTAAATAGCACAACAGCACGAGAACATTAATTTGATGGCAGATGTAATTAGATAAATTTGCTGTGGCCTGCTTAGTTTTTACCTGGTATTAACTGACTATTGCATTAATAATATTCCAGGTATTGTTTTCATTGCCTCAATTTTAAATGTCCTTGCCATGAAGGACTGACAGAATTGGTCAGAAAGACCTTATGAATGTGCATCTGGGCAGAAGAGAATGAGGTTCTTCAGTTCTTTTGTGCCTGTATCTAAGCTCACAGGCAAAAACAAAGCTGTTTTCACAAAGTCCAATGTCCTGTGAGGCTGAATGTCTGATTTTAAAGTCATTCTCTTTGTGTCAAGGTGAGCACCTCAAACACAGTCATTTTGCTTTCCTGTAAACAACCTGTCAGACCTTGCAGGACTGGCAGAAAGCACTAGGAAATCCGTCTTTCCTAACTGGTGCATAGGTGTGTTTTATGAGTCTCAGATGAACGAATTGCCTTCACAACAAGTAAAGCATTAACATGCCTTTTTGAAATGTCTATATTAGGAATCTAAAATGCTTACACAAAGGGGTACCATATTGCAGAGCAAATTGTTTCACTGTTATGCTGCAAATGTTTAATATAACTTGTGAGAAGAGTTAAGAGGGAGCTAACAAATACATTCAAAATTTGCTTACTGTCTTTAGCTTCTTCTTTCACAAGGCAGTTTTGTATCTCAGGATTAAAATGGGTTGTTTGTTTATTTACATGTTATTGAAGTGTTCGATGGGATAAGATGTAACTTAGGGAAAATATAGTGAACTAAGGGAAAAGGTGGATCTCAGGTTTAAAGAGGAAAGAATTTACCAGCAAAGGTTGAAAAGTAGGGAAATTTTAGTGGGGTCATTGAAAGGCTGGCTTTTATGTATGTGATAGCAAATGGAAGTGGTAGACTGTAAGTTTGAGGTGCATCAAGAATAGAGATTAGTCACAAAACAGATTGAAGGTCTCTTCCCTACTAAAGGAAACCAACCTTTTGAATTACGACATTAGGTTTTAATTTATTCCAAAAGATAACCACGATGCACACTTAGTATTTAAAAATGTGCAGTGTTTCTGTAAAGCCACTTTGGTATCAGTTTATATACTGATACCAAAGTGGCTTTATATACAGAGAGGGCTTCAGAAGCTTTTTCAGCAAAATGGTTATGCTTTGCTAGTTGGTGTAGCTGAATGTAAAGTAGTCAGTGTAGTGCTGTTTCAGTGGTTACATTAATTTTTCAGAGGAGTGAGAGCTTATTTTAGTAGGATATTTTATATCACCAATGGCAATGCAAGATGTGTCTTGAAAGTGATCTCAAGTAAATAAATCTGGTAGGAAAATATTGTCTTATTTTCTTGCTGTGCTTCTTTGCACCAGTAAAGAAGTACTTCTTTTATGCTTCTTTATTAGATATAGCCTATTGAGTGGCTGGCATCTTAAAAAATTGTAGTGTAAGGGCTAAACTTACCCATTATATGTGAAAAAGAGAATTTTGTTATTTTGTTTTTCTTTCTGTCTTTTTCTTTTCTTATTCCAAAGTCATCATTTTGCCCTATTTTTTAAACAATGTTGTTCTATTGCAGTGCTTGAGGCATAGAGTTGATTTAAACATATAAAGTTCCTATATGAAAAATGTAAGTGATATGAAAAGAACCTTTTCTATTCTGTCCCATCTCAAACTTTTCTAAAAGTGAATAAAGGCTGTAAAAGGAGCCACTGTCTGAAACTCAGCTTCGTGGGTTAATGAATGCAGTCCCCAACCTGTGCCTGTGCCTATTACCTAAGATCTCATGTACTTTTCAGCACAATTTTCAAAAATGCTTAACTCTCCATTGCATTTTATATCCTACACGAAATTGCTTTGCTGACATTTAAAACTGTCTACCAAAATATTGCTGTTTATCCCAGTGACCTTCTAGTTCTTCATGTTCTGGTGTGAGAGCTAAGGTGTAATGTCATTTGTTTGGTGACTCTTAGACATTTGAAATCACAGGAGTAGTTAGTTGGAATGTAATTGTCCAAATGAAATTTGTCCAAAACATGAAGGTTAACACTTCTCTGCTTGCAAAAACTATCAGGTTTTATGTCTCATCAGAAGTATAATGCTTTCAGCAATGTATTTAAATACTAGGATATGAAGTCAGTGCCTTGTCCTAAAGTAAGAGTGCTACCTTCAGAAAGATGAAGGATTTCCTTTCTCTAGACTGCATTATTGATTTTTAGACTGTATATTCATTTTTTCAGCAACTCAAATGCAATTCTAAAATCTTTCTGTAACTTAACCCCACTTACATTTTGTTTTCTACTTCCTGCAGACTCTGCTCCCTGCAACGTGTTAAGCCCCCATTCTTAATAAAAATATAGCATGTGAATAGTTCCTCTAATTTTTGGAACTGGTAAGGGTGCAGTACAATGTAAGTGGCACATCTATTATGGTTCACCACCTATATTTAACTCAAATTTGATGATGTTTCTGACAAGCCGCTTGCATTCAGACCAAGTCAGCAGTTCTCCATGATGACACATGGACTGGAACAGGAGAACAAATCATTTGAGAAGGCCAGAAAATAGAGGATTCAATGGCAAGATGTTAGGAAAGACAATTTAGAGTAAATATTGAAAGCAATTATTATTGTTAATTTTAATCTGTCAGTTTGACATCTATGAAGTGCTGAATACTTAACTTTTTTAGTTATATGGGTACGATGGTTGGAATGAGCAATAGTGTGGAAGACCCAGAATATTTAGTTCTTCACTGTCTTTACAAGTACAAGGATATATTGTTAAAATTCTACATGCTGTATTTTATTTATTAACCTTTTGGAGTTTCTATTATGATCCTCATCCAGATCTTCTGTGCTTGTTTTTCTGGTTATTTCCAGTATACACTTTCCTATTAGCAAATACACTAGACTCTATCAAGAATTGTTTAAAATTACAACATCAAATGAATTTAATTCATAAATATGAAGAAATGAGGAGAGAAGTGAGTTCATGTTAGACTGATATTGACTGACTGAATGCAGGTTTGTATAAGGCCATTTTAAGAGAAGAAAATTATCTATTTGGGGTTTAGTAAGAAGAAAATTTAAATTAAAATTCTGTTCCAATAGGCAATTCCCCTGTTGTGGGATGACCTCAGCTGGCTGACAGACACCCCCCAGCAGCTCTCCCTCCCCAACAGGCTGGGGAGAGAAAAATATGTAAAAGCTCATGGATGGTGATAAGGATGGAAACAGGCAAAGCTCTGTACATTGCCAGAGAGTGGAGTAATTGTGGGGAATCTTTTGTTGTAGTAAAGCAGTGAAGGACCAAGGGTTGAGGTTTGGCTGTGAGTGTAAACTGTTCACATATGTCAGTGTTGTGATGATTTCAGTCCAGTCCAATGAGCAGGGACACCTTCCATAATCCCAGGTTGCTCAGAACTCCATCCAACCTGGCCTTGAACACTTCCAGGAATGCCACAGCTTCCCTGGGCAACCTGTGCCAGGGCCTCACCACCCTCACAGGGAAGAATTTATTCCTGATATCTAATCTAAACCTACTCCCTTTCAGTTTTAAACCATTCCTCCTTTTCCTGTCACTCCAGGCTCTTGTCCAAAGTCCTTCTCCAACTCTCTTGGAGCCCCTTTAGGCGTTGGAAGGTGCTGTAAAATCTCTCTGGAGCCTTCTCTTCTCCAGACTGAACACCCCCAGCTCTCCCAGCCTGGCTCCAGAGCAGAGGGGCTCCAGCTCTCTGAGCATCTTTGTGGCCTCCTCTGGACTTGCTCCAGCAGCTCCATGTCCTTTGTGTGTTGGGAGTGCCAGATGTGGACAGAGCACTGCAGAGGGGTCTCACAAGAGCAGAGTGGAGGGACAGAATCCCTTCCCTTGTCCTGCTGGTGACACTTGTTTTGTATCAGCTCTTCCCCAAGTCCTTCCCTGCTACCTCCTCTCCCAGGCCACAGGGATGGGAATGGGTTGGTTCCTCCCAGCCCCTCTGGGCCACTCTTCCCCTGTCTGCCTATCCCAGGTCGGGCCCTTCCCTGGGATGCAGCTTCTGAGGGACAGCTGCTCCCACTGGGGCTCTCCATGGCCTCAGCTCCTACAGGGAATATCCCCCGGGCTGCAGGGAAATCCCTGCTCCGGACCTGCAGCCCCCCTGCCATCCTCCTCCACCCCTCGGGAGCAAGAAATCACATCCACTCTAAACTTGGATGTCCCTTTCCCCCTCCGTTGTTGACTATTTTCTTGTCAGATCTTCCTGATAAAATCAGATCTTCCTGATAAAATTCCTTAGACTCTCAAGTTGAGGATAAAGGGATTCTTTGTGAGAAAGGGATTCTTTGTGAGGTGGTGCAGTAAAAGACATCTGAGAGCTCTGCTGAGGGTGTGTGTAATTAAAGCACGAAAACATTGCTGTGCAAAACACTTATTACACCATCCATCATGATCATTCAAAGGAACTGCTGTTTCAAGAGCAGAACAAAATTTTAGTTTGTTTAGCTGTGAATTTAATGAGTAATTTGCTGTTAAAATATTTAGAAAATTTGAAGCGAGAACATATGCAGACTGTATTTTGAATACTGGGTTTTGTACAAGATGGAGGTTTTTATCTTTTGAAGATAATGGTTTTTAGGTATCACACAAGAGATCAAACTACAATCCTGTCTCCTGTTCCTTGTGCTCTCCTGCGTGTGGTGCTGTGTATCTGCAGCAGCACAAAGCTGAATTTCTGTGAGTAGTTGTTCTATATGTTAAAACACTTGACACCAACTTCTTAGCTTGATTGAAGTAAACATTCCACATCTATAGATAAATCAGCAAGCTGGAACTTTGCATGCAGGAATTGTCTGTCACATCTCTTATGTTTTGACTGATATAACAGCACTTAAAAGCGCAGGCAGATTAGTGGATTCCATTAATAATGACTTCAAATACATTAGGTTAATCCTGAATTTCTTACCTGTCACATAGTTCCAGGCTTACAGATGAGTGCAGGACAGGTATTCCAGAAGCGAGGAACACTCACTGCATCGTGGGATAAAAGGGGGTCTTTTAGACAAGTCTGAGGATATTTGAGCTTTGAAGTCAGTCCCGTGCTGTCTCAGACCATTCTCTTTAACATAACGATAAACAGCAGAACATAATTTTTTGAATATTTGTTAACAGAATTTCAAGTTTTTAAGTATTTTCTCTCCATTGCAGTGATGGGCATTTCGGTGAATGTGCAGTCATCTTCTTTAAGGTGGGACAGTGCTACAAATTAGGGAAAAATTTAAGCAAAATAGATTAATAGGTCAACCATGTCACTGAGTAACACTGAATTTCATAGAATCATAAAAGGGTTTGGGTTGGAAAAGACCTTCAAGATCTTGTTCCAATCCCACTGCCACAGGCAGGACACCTTCCACTAGAGCAGGTTTCTCCAAGCACCATCCCTTGAACACTTCCAGGGATGGGGCAGCCACAGCTTCTCTGGGCAACCTATCCAGTGCCTCTCTACCCTCACAGTAAAGAATTTCTTCCTAGTATTCAGTCTAAACCTCTTTGTCAGTTTGAAGCCATTCCCTCTTGTCCTGTCAGTACATGCCCTTGTAAAAAGTCCCTCTCCATCTTTGTTGTCGGCTCCCTTCAGGTTCTGGAAGGCTGCAATAAGGTCACCCCAAAGCCTTCTCTTTTCCAGGCTGAAATATTTAATGTGGACGATAATGTGGCAGGAGAGAACAAAATCACTGTTGCAGTGCGAGAGCACCTCTGGGAAGTGCTGTGATGGTGAAGTTGCCAACTGCAGTTTGTCACCTCCTGCTTTCAACCGTCTTTGTGCCTGAGGACTGATTGATAGATGGCAAACATGATGCCAGTACTTTCTGAGAGTTCCAGATCTGGGACACAGCGTTCTGCTAAGCCTGATGTCACTATTGGACACTTTGATAGAAATTGTAACAGAGAATTAGTGGACACATGAACGTGTCCAATAGACTGGGGACCAGGCTTTTATTTTACTTTTGAAGTCAGTGCTTCACAGTCCATATGCTTCACATACGGGAGTTCTTTGAAGACGTGAAGAAACACTTGAAGGAGGGAGATGGTGAAAGTTTTTCTGGATTCAGAGAAACCTTGACCAGGATCAGAGAAGAGAGATTTATAAAGGTTACTAAATACATAGAATTCAGCGTTGTTTCAAGGAATCTTGTCACCTGAAAGTGGGTTGAGAGATATTTTGAGTTCTTGCTCTGTTCTTTAGGCATCCTGTTTTGGTTACTTCTACATGTGGCCACTTCTACAAGTATAAACTCAGAACTCTTCTCTGCAGACTGTGCCATCTTAGGATAAAGACCCTTTATTTCTAGATTATGGCAGTGAATCTCAGGTGCCCACCGAGGAAAACTTTGGACAGGTTGTATAGTGGTCTTGTTTAACTGAAAGAACAGTAAATGAGCATTAAAAACATGCTGCCTTAAATAGTTTTGAAGAAGAGGCTTCTGAGTACTGAGAGATAGTCGGGAGCTTGATCTTCTGATGCAAAACAATTGAAGTAGAAAGCATCTATTCTTTACATTATTGTACTGATTTGTAACTTTTTAAGGTGTGGGTTTGTATTAGAAGCAAACCAGGATTTATTCTTGATTTATATTTGTTCATGCATTGATTATTGCATCAGACATTTCAAAGAAGCACTTCAAAATGTGAGACTACACATAACATGGTGTTATAATTTTAAGAGAATCAGTGAAAACATGCAGCCACTTATAGGACATTTGGGTGTTTCTATTAAAATCTCTATTATACAGAAAATGGCAAACCCCTCTAATTATTCTCTCTACAGTTACCAAGTTTAAGTTGTATATTTTGTTCACCTTCCTTGATATTTTTTAACTAACCTATGAAAAAGTGAAATAATTAAATTTGAAGCTGGAAAAAGGGAGAGCAAGACCTGAAACAACTGAGTAATGTGGGCAGTGGGTAAGTAGTGTATAATAACTTGCCATATATTTGCTCTGTAGGACAACATTTTTCCTTGACGTCATTCATAAAGCTGTCATCCCCACACCACAATAGAGAGATACTTCCCTCTGCACGTTTTACAATATCTTGCAAATTTGTTTGACAGGGCACATGACAGGTCTATCAAAACTGGGAGTCTCCTGTGACAAAATTCAAGACAACTGGCAATCCTGTAAATGGAAAAGGTGGAATTTATATATGTCAAAAAGAAACCCCATTTTTATTTAAATTTCTATGAGTTGTCTTATCATTTTTCCTTCTCATTTTTTGTGTCTGTAGGACTTGAAGTACTAAAAGGAGAAACACACTGAATGTGTGTAGCTGTACCATGCTTTTATATAACCCTGCATGAACACTTTCTTGTCCTACCCTTGGATCTCTTCCTTTATCTCATTTAGTCGGAAAGAATTAAACTAGAGCAAAATTAAGAAACAAAATCTATTTCTCATGTATTACCCTTAACACATTAGAGGTCAGTGAAGCAAATGGCTGAAGCCTGACCTGCAGACTGGGGCTGCTACAAAGGCTGACAAGTTCTACTTGAACATGTGCCTTAGTGGAGCACACTGAGAAATTGCAGAGAAGCACAAGGTGGTGATTGTCATGGATTCCATCAATCCAGCACAAAGGCTGGATTTCAGTGCCCCAGGGCATGGATGATTGATTTTTATTAATTGGGGATATATTTAGAATGGTGCAGACTGTTGTCCACAGTGCTTTTTAAAGTGGTGAAGTCGATTATAATACTTAAAATTGTACATTCATTCACCTGTGTTCCACAACCCCACTCCAGTGTGTTCAGGGAGGAGTTGCCGTAGGCTGTGTTCTTGCCAAGGCTTTCTCTGGGTGGCAGAGAAGGTGGCAACAAAGTCCTTGCTTGCTGTGTCCTGGCTGATGCATAATGAGTGTTCTGAACCTTCTGGAGAGAGAAAGAGGTTTTTCCCTCTGGGGAAGCAGATCAGAAGGCTCAAGAGGGAAAGTTTTGTGAGCGAGGAGTGAGAAAGGGAAAAAAGGAGAGGCTGAAAGGATGGGAACTGTGCTGTTGGGAAACCTTGACTTTAGCTGCTGGGAATAGCAAGAATTGGATCATCATCCCTCTCTGGTGATGGAATGGACTCACATTTGTAAGTAACGTGGCAAAACCCTGCAGATTTTCAAAGTGAAGCAGAGGGGGCTAAGGATAGGATGGCTGTGGTAGCAGTGCTTTTGAGGAGGGATGGGGGGTTTTATTTTAGGCTGTGTCTAATCTGATATTAGAGAGTTGAATGTCTTGCAGTGGGTAGAGTGCTCCTTCCAGTTTAGTTTCTGCTGGAAGGGGTCTCTGGAGATGGTCTGGTCCAACAGTCCTGCTCAAAGCATGGTCAGATGGAGCAGGTTTCTCACAGCCATGTTCAGTCAGAATGTGAGTGTCTCCAAGAATGGACACTTCACAAGCTCTTTGGGCAACCTGGTCTGGCATTTGACTATGCTGGCAATAATGAAACACCTCCTTATGATTAAATTAATGAATTAATTAATTCTGTTCTATTTATTTATTTTTAAATGGTACTTGTTCTCAGAAAATTATAACTTCTAATAGATGGATAGAGAGGATTTTAGGAGAGGGAAGTCTAGATAATTCTTTCTCAAAGTTTCGACTGACTTCAGGTCCCATCCTAATGTTGTGGTTCATTTTATCCTGTGGTATTTTAAACTTGGATGTTTTCTTTTTAACATTTTGTGCCTACTGCAGTTACCTTGGCGCAAGTGTATTATGAAATACTTGAAATATTACGTGTAAGTCTAATAACTTGTATTTTTCAGACCTCTTGGCTGATTTGGAAAAGTTAATTTCCTTTTTTAAATCCATTTAGATTCTTTTTTTCTCTGATATGGGTTGAATGCAGATAGGTTGCCTTAGGCAAACAATTACAAATCAGCCCTCAAGCAGAGACCTTGGGAATAATTTACAGTTTTCCTATATTAAAGCTGCGACGTTTATATATTTAAACTGATTTCTCATGTGTCTTTATTTCAATAGGAAAAAGTTACCCTCCTGTTACCTGGTAAAAATAGAGCATAAGTTGCCAAACAGATTGTTTACCATTTGGTGTGATAAAATTAAAATGTTAGAGATGGACAAGAACAACTTGATTCTTTATAATCCTATTATCTTTTTAAAGCAGGGTGTGACACTTGTCATGTAGATGCACGGGTATGGAGTCAGCTATGGAGGCTTCATTGTTGCTTGACTTTGAAAGCAAGTTTTTGGATACTATTTCTCTTCTATTAAAGAGAGTGTCATACAAATTTATTGCCAAACTGTTCTTGAGTTTTAAATGTTTCAATTCCTAACTGTGCTCAGTAAATCTTCAGCCTGAGGGAACACAGGTATGTCATACCCAGTGTTCATAATTTCTCCTGGGCAGCAGCTAAAAGGAGTGAGTCTGTTAATGGGAAGGGAACACGTTGTTTAGCAAATAGGAAATTGAATCATCACCTGGTTTTGATCATTTAGCTTAAAAAAAGTGGAGTGGACAGAGGAGGAATTCTGAATGGCTGGAATTAAGTATTTTGATGCTTTGAATAAACAAATCTAATTTTCATGTATTTACTCTTGTCTTAAAAAAAACTACAAAAAACCAAACACCAAAATCCCCCAAACAAACTAAAGAGGAGAAAACTGGTCTTATATGAAACAAAGCCCCATCATTCAGGTTGAATACGTTTGTGTTAAAAAATAAAATTAACATTGCATCATAATTCTTTTAATTGCTTTCTCTCCCCCTCTCTTTTTTGTCTGAAAACTTAATATTCCATACAAACATTCTAAGAATAGGATTCTGTATTTCTTTTGTCTATTGACTGTTGTGTAATTGTATGGGATCATACCAAAAGTTATTCCTATCTTTTAGCTGGTGTTGCTGCAATAACTGGGAATTATTAGCATTTCTGTGTTTTTTATATTGTAGATGTAAAATGAAATCAGTTGGTGAAATGGTTTCTAACCAAACAAAGCCAGTATTTTACTAGGATTTGAGAAAATGAGTTTGTAAGAGGTTCTTGTACAGAAATCACTATGACATATTTTTAATACTGTTAAAACTTGATACATTTCAAGATGGAATAGAAGCATTATTATGGTGATATTTAGTAGAGCAGCCCATTAAACATGTATTTTTATTATCAGAATTCTGTAAGAACAGGTAGTAGAGGATGTCAGTGCATTGTCTGACCAGAAGTGTACCAGGATTGTTGAGTTGCAACTTTTAATAGTTGGACATGGATAGAGTTCTGGGGAGAAGAAACTTAGAGATCCTTGCATGTTGTCAGATCATCCATCTCTCATTTTTCTGCTTTCTAGGTAAAAAAAAGTTGTCAGAGTTGGTTTCCTTTTGGTTTGTTTTCCTCAGTCAGTCATTCATTCACTCATAAATAAGGTGAAGACAAAATCCACGCTTGCATAGGTTGTAAGGGAAAGAATTATCATTCAGTGTGTGTTTATATGAAATAGTGTTTCCATATGTGGTGGGTTTCTGTGGCTGGGTTTTGGTAGCAGGGGGAGCTACAGGGGTGGCTTCTGTTGAAAGCTGCCAGAAGCTTCCCCTGTCCCGTGGAGCCAATGCCAGCCGGCTCCAGGATGGACTTCCTGCCACTGGCCAAGGCTGAGCCAGTCAGGAGTGACAGTAACGCCTCTGGGATAACATATTTAGGAACAAGAGGCTGTGGCCCAGAAGGAATTCCAGCCAGGGAAGAGCAGAGTGAGAACTCGGGAATAACAACGTAGACACCGAGGTCAGTGCAGAAGGAGGGGCAGGAGATGCTCCAGGTGCTGGAGCTGAGGCCCTGCAGCCCATGGTGCAGCCCATGGTGAGCAGCTGTGCCCCTGCAGCCCATGGAGGAGCCCATGCTGGAGCAGGTGGATGCTTGAAGGAGGCTGTGACCCCGTGGGAGGCCCAAGATGGAGCAGGTCCTGCTGGAGACCTGCGGCCTGCGGAGAAAGGAGCCCACACTGGAGCAGATTGTGGCCCCTGTAGGGGACCCATGTCGATACAGCTCATCCTTGAAGGACTGCACCCCATGGAGGAGTGACCCATGGGACAGCAGTTTGGGAAAAGCTGCTCCCGAGGGATGGACTCACGCTGGAGATGTCCATCAATGACTGTCTGTCTCCTGGGGGAGGGACCCCAGGGGAGCAGGGGAAGGACTCCTCTCTCTGAGCAGCAGCAGAAGCAACAACAGACTGCAACCCCCATTCCCTGTCCCCCTGTGGTGGGGGGGGGGAAGGAGGGAGAACATGGAAGGAAGGAGGGGTGGGGGGAAGGTGTTTTTAAGATTATTTTACTTCTCACTGTGTTGCTCTGACCCTGTTAGCAATAAATTCAATTAATGTCCCTACCTGGAGTCTGTTTTGCCCATAATGGTGATCAGTAACTGATCTTTCCCAGGTCTTATCTCAACCCATGAGTCCTTTGCTGTTTTATTCTCTCCTCTGTCCTGTTGCAGAGGGGAGTGAGAGAGCAGCTGTAGTGAGTGCCTGGCATCCAGCCAGGGTCAACCCACTACACCATATAAGCTGTTATAAGAGTCAGGACTCTTCCCAGTTTTCTGATTTTGGTTGTATTTTTCCCGTAGTGCTCGTAGTTCTGTAGAGCTTAACGGCTGGTCAAGTGGAATTCACAGGAGCAGGATGGTTTTGGCTTAGGATTTAATTGAGTATGAGTAACAGTTGGAAAATTCGTGATTATGTGTCTGTTTTAAACCTCTGAAGTTATGAGTCACTGTTTGGGAGTTTCCTGCTGCATATTTATGAAGTTCTCTGAGCTGACTCAGTGTGTTTTTTAAATAAGCATTTGTAGTCCTTTTAAGTGTGTGCTAACCACTTAGGTTGGAAATCAAGTTAGCACCACTAATAAAATAAAAATAGTGGTTTACAGATTGGGTACCAGGACTAATTATCTGTCTATCTGTCTGTCTATCTATCTATCTATCTATCTATCTATCCATCCATCCATCCATCCATCCATCCATCCATCCATCCATCCATCCATCATATTTCATCAAATTGTAGAATATCTGAAGGTATAAGGGACCTATAAGGATCATCAAACCCAACTCCTTGGTCCTCTCAGGGCTATGTAAAACTGAACCATACAACTAAGGGCATCCCCCAGGCGCTCCTTGAGTCTGTATGTATTTGTGTTTGTATGTAAGATGTGTATGTACATATTTTGTAAAAATATTCTGAATTTTAGCTTTTGTTTAGGTCATTTCACCACTGGGGACCCCTTGAGAGCAAAGTGGTCACATGAGAAAGTTTTCTCCTGAAATTTTATTTCTGTGTAAGTGGTTGGTGGAGGATGGAGAAATATGTTTAATGTTCTTGAGTGTCTTGGAGAACAAAGGAAGGAGTCAGAGACTATGTCCTATTTACACAGAAAGAAGTCTTTCTGTTCCTTCTGTTAGAAAGTGGAGAATTCTCCTTATTTATTAGCCTTTGATGATTTTAGGTGGTTTTACAACATAGATTTTGGAATTAGATTTGTCATGTTTCCCTCAGGAAAAGATCTCTCAACCTGCTGATTAATTCTCTTGTTAATGGTGAGTTCCTGGGCCTAAAGGTAAAGACCTTCCAGCTGACTTTTGAGAATGTAGTTTGTTGGAGGGGAAAAAAACAGGAGCAACAACATACATTAAGCCTTTTTTAAAAAATGTTATTTTTGTAGGATGATCTGTTATTTTTAGAACATAATTGATCTATGTGAAGAATACAGATGTGTAAGTAGTGGCAATAGTAGTAGTTTTAATAATGTGAGTGAATGTTTGGTTGTTTGGCATATTGGCTTTCAAATACCCTGCCCAGGGAAGGAGAGAAGATACGTTAGAATGAAAAGTGTTCCTGTTCTGCAACTCTAGGACCCCATTTCTGTCTGAACTATAGGGAAGATTTAATTTCTGAAGCGTTAGTTCCTGAAAACTGCTTTCACTATTTCTTTTATTCTGTTAGTTTTTATCCTCATATTAAGGAGTAGAAATTTGCAATATTCATTCCATATTAAGCTCATTAAATCAGTGATAAATTTAGCTCAGTAACTTTACTGATTTTGAAAATGATTGTGCTACTAGAGTCACTATTTCCAAACTGAGGAGCAGCTGAAAAATCTGAAGTGCTCAGTCTCCCATATTTATATGTTAATATCTTTGCTGAATAAACAGATCTATTGATTAAGTTGTTCAAGCATTCCTGTTTTAAAACCCCTTTCTTCATTTGCTCCTACTTTAGAAAATTCACTAATTGGGCTTATCCCTTCTAATCACAGGAATTCCTGAAAAAATGAGGATTCTTTAACCCAAGAATACCAAGGAGCTCTCCTGTAAAAATCTGATCACTTGGTTTCAGGGATCTTTTATATGTTATAGATGATTTTGTTCTGATTTGCTGGGTGCATTATCTCTTTTTAAGGTACTGGAGCTATTGCAGAGGAGGATTTGGTTTATCTTTTGAGGGTGTAAGTATCACTTTTCCTCACAGTACAGTAATATTATGAATAAAAAGTATACACAGGGATCTGGGTTCTTTAGGAGACTGTTTTGAACAATGAATGGATTTGAGATCTTCATGAAACCATTTGTAAGGGATTGATCCATGTGTTGTAAAATAGAAAACTCGAGATTTTTCTTACTTGGGTAACAGTGATGGTTTTGGACCTGTGTCAAACCATATGCCCATAGGAGGATGCATGTGACTGTTCCTTCTTTGTCTGGAATATTATCTTCATATTCTCTGCTGTTTTAGAAGTTTGTAACTTTTGAAAAGTTAAGTTTTATATTACCATTGAGGAAGCAGAGCAGCTAATGCAATTACTTTACACTTACTATTGATAAGCATAGTAAAACCAGAAATGTAACTGCAGGTTAATGACAAGGAACATGTGCTGGGATACTGCTGAAATGGTTTTTATGAAGGGCACTGTCATGGTGAGCAAATCTGTCAGAGATCTTGGAAGCATGTTCTGAGCTCATGGACAAACTGAATATCATGGATACTGGTCACTTGATTCCTCACACACTTCCAAAATCTTTTAGAGGGACAAATATGCTGTGAGATAAAAGTGAAGGTCCCGTCATGAGTCAGGGGCTGGTTCAAGGTAGAACAAATGGCCCATTTGCTCACTGAAGGGTGGTCCCCAGCCTAATCCTTTGGGATTGTGTTGTGCCTGTGCATGCTCATAAAAGATCTGGGTATTATGGTGATTAGGAATGTGTCAAAGTTTATCAAGGGTAGCACACACGAAAGTCAGCTCTTGGGGATTACGAGCTTATCCTGCAACAGAGGTAGGTTGTTAAAAATTGAGGTGAAGATCAGCAGTGATCCACATGTGCATTGTAAAGTAATGCACCTGAAGAAAATGAAGTCTTAATTCCAAAAGCACAGTGATGGGCTCTGAATTAACCATTGCCATGCAGGGTGGAGATCCTGGAGGCATGAGATGTTCTACAAAGCTGGTAATTTTTAGTAGCAATGCAAAAGGCAAGTAGAACATTAGGAATAGAATATTAGAAAGTGAAGGGATGGAGAACAAAACAGAAAGTTTCCTCTGTCCTTACCTTACTTGTGGTGCAACCTTAGCTCCTTTAATCGTAAAAGACTTGGTAGAAGTAAAAGGCACAGAGAAGGGATGGGCTGTGTTGGGGAAGTGTGAAACAGTGGAGAACTGTTTGGCACGAAAAACCAAAACTGAATAACTTCACTGTGTTACCCAGGGACTTCAGGTTGTTTCATGTGAGCCAAGTCAGGCTTGATGGTGTTGCTTTGGTGGGAAGGGTGGAAGAGATGCACCCTCCCACTTGCAGACCTTAACAGTGTCATGCAGCTTTCTAAAATTCTCATTTGCTTTACTCAGAATGTATACTGAAAGATAATGCTTGATTGCTGAGTCTGCAGCAGCCAGGTGTTTAAAAAAGCTCTCAAAAGTGAGAGATGACCTGCTTGTGGATGATTGATTGATCAGACCTGTCATTCCAAACTGGGGAGTCACTTCTTCAGCACTTGTTTGTGGTTTTTCTTGATGTTCTTTCTGGGTTGTGACTGGTTTTATATGTTATTTATATGTGGGGTGTTTATGCTGCATACATGTTCTTTGCACCATGATGCCCACAAGTTGGTGTTGTCCACGTCTCATGGGTGTGTTCCTTTAGTGAGAAGGTATCTGCCAGCATCTTGTGTCTTCACTCATGGAGTCTCTGCCTACAGGGTGCAATGAACAGGTTTCAGTGAAGAAATACATTCAGTAATGCTTCTTTACAGCAACTAGAGTGTTCTTAGCCATTGCTGGGAGAACCAGGCTGAGTTGCTGGTCTCTGCATAGAGGAATTTCCCCCTTGCAGGATGTGTGTACGTGTGTGATTTGTTCATCAACGTCTAACCCTGCGTTTACTCTCTCTTTGTACCTTCCTACTTCAGAGTCAGGGCAGGATTTAGCAAAAGCAATGTGGGCAGCAGGTTGAGGGAGGGGGTTCTGCCCCTCTACTCTGCTCTGGTGAGACCCCACTTCCAGTGCTGCCCTGGGGTTGTCAGCCCAAGAAGGACATCAGCCTTTTGGAGTGAGTCCAGAGGAGGCCACAAAGGTGATTAGAGGGCTGGAGCACCTCTCCTATGAGGAAAGGCTGAGAAACTGGGATTCTTCTGCCTGGAAGAGAGAAGGCTTTGGGGTGACCTCATTGTGGCCTTCCAGTACCTGAAGAGAGGCTGTAAGGAAGATGTAGAGGGTTGTTTACAAGGGCATGTAGTGGCAGGACAGGGGGGAATGGCTTCAAAGTGAGAGTAGGTTTAGATTACATATTAGAAAGAAGTTTTTTACCCAGAGGATGTTGAGGCCCTGGCACAGGTTGCCCAGAGAGGCTGTGGCTGCCCCATCCCTGGAAATGTTCAAGGTCAGGCTGGATGAGGCTCTGAACAACCTGGTCTAGTGGAAGGTGTCCCTGCCTGTGGCAGAGGGGTTGAAATGAGATGATCTTGAAGGTCCCTTCCAACCCAAACCATTCTGTGATTCTCTGATTTCAGAATCGAAGAAATGACTGAGGACCACGTGTGGTGACTTACCCCTCCATTACTCCAAGTCCTCCCAGAACAGGGTGCAGGGCTTCCCAATTCCCCTGCACACGTTTTTGTGACAGATTCTGCAGTTTAGTGTCAGCAGGCAGAAAGCTCTCCATAGGAATGTTCCACATATGACTTGTGTTTAAATGGTTTTTAATCTCTCATCTGTGTCTCGGCCAAGGAGGAGATGCTGTGATAACTGTGGCCAGCAGTGCTGGGATCCAGGCTGGTGGAGGTACAACCTCTGTGGCATTTAAGAATGTCTATCAGCCCCTTGGGCATCTGGCTGCAATGGTAGGACCCTGGAGGCCTGGAGGTAATTTGCCTTTAATTAAAGAAGGCAAAATTCTGTGATTAATACTAAAAAAAGAATTATGTATTATATTTCCTGAATATTTCCAGAGGGGATTTAAACTCTAGGAGGGAATACTGTCCACTGGAATAATGCTGTATACTCCTGTCTTTTGGAAGTAACAACTTCCAGCTAAAAAATGCAGACAAAATCACTCGTGAATGTGTGGCTGCAATAGCAATTAGGAAGTGCAGAGTTCAATAAGAGATGAATGCTCTTCAGTACAAGATTGCTGTATAATATATTTCATCTGTCAGGCTGTGCATCTGTTTGTCAGAATGACCTTTGATTCACCCTGGTTTTTTAATGTGGAATGACTACACCATGCCTGCCTTTAAACTTAATATTATTCTGCTCACATCTCCATTCTCGTTATAAACATGGCTATTTTTAGCCAGCACAGATTCAGAATATGCCTTGTAAGCTTAAGGGGGATTTATTGAGCTCCTGTGTGTATTCACTAGAGATTCCTTGTAGAAGCTTACTGATTTAGGATTGGAGAGAGGTAAAATGTACTATTTAATTCCCAGCATATGCCTGCAGGAGCTATATTTAGCTTCAGCTACTTGTCGTTGCCATTGTGCTATTTTTACAAGGGGATGCAGCACTTTCATTGTTCAGGGTTTAACTAGACAGAAATGTGGATGGATGAGCTCGATAAACACTGGTGTGCTGCAAAAATTGCTGCTGGAAGTCAGTGTTTGAGCAGTGGGGGTACTTGAGTAACAACTGCACCAGAGCAGCAACACAACACAGCAGGCACCTTCTTGGCTGCTGTGTGAATTCACCTGATTAACACATGTACTAAAAATTATACCTAATTTTTTGTTAGACTGATAAAGAAGCTTAACAGGAATAACAATGTGAGCTTTCTTTGTATTTGTACATGAAAAGGTCTGACTTGCTGCAGAGGCACAATTTATTTCATTGCTTAATCAGTTGGTAAGAATTTTGTCATGGCTTTTGTAGTTGCCATGTATATTTTTAATGGAATACAGAGGAGAAAAATTAGCATGGAGAGTGTGTGCTGCAGCTCAGTCCTGGAGGATGGTTACATATGCACTACAAGTCCATTACATATGCATATCCTTTTCCTAATGCATATATCAGGGCTCTTGCTATCAATTACTACACTGGTGTTCTAAGGAACAATATCTACAGAGAGAGTCCCTTTTTCCTGTTTGGGGAAAATAAAGAATTCTACCTCGAACAATTAAATATTCCAGTAGATTTAGATTTGCTTCATGATTGGCATTCTGCTTTCTGCTCTTTCTTGGCTGTTTAATGTCTCCTTAAAAACAGAGAATTTATATTTTAGCTAAAAAAGGGGAGTTGTTGCATCATTTATAAAAATACAGAAAACCTAAAGGATATTTTTTTAATCAGAAAATCAGACAGGTTACCTATTAGTGAAAGGACTAATATTCTCCAGTGAGAGAGACTGCAATGAATAGATTCCTTTCTGTGTGGCTGGATTTGATGATCTTGGAGATCTTTTCCAACCTTAATGAATCTATGATTCTGTGATATCACTGCACACTCATTCCACCAATTATTTTCATGTAAAAATTCAGTTTATGGTATAATTTCCTTTTTTTATCAACCATCAGGTAGTGTTTTCTATGGGCAGAAAACTTCATCTACATTTGTTCATGTGTTCCACTTCTAATCTTCATTTCTTAACGTGGACCTTTCCTGGGCAACCTAAGATTGTGCCAGACATTAAAGATATCAGTCTTTATTTTCAGTTTTGGAATAATACTGATCTTGAGTTAAACCTTGTGAGGTTAAGGCTTGATGCTGTCCTTACCATGACTGACATACCACACTTTTCCTTCTAAATGTCCTTTAAATACCAGTATTTAAAGTAAAGGAAGGTCCAAGTGCAAAGGAATGATGTGAATTCCTGCATGGAAGAAGCTTTGAAGATATCAACAACATCCAAGCCCTTAAGGACTGAGTTTTGCAGTAAGAGACTGGTCCAAAGACTCAATGCTCAGAATTGTGTGTATCTCAGAAGTCATGGAGGATGTTGTGAGAATGTTCAGATTTCAGTAATGCTGTTCCTTTCTTAGGGAGCAATAAAGACATGATGCTACTGGCATTTAGTTGGAAGATTTTTTTCTATTAGATTGGAGATTTTTGTCCTTCTAAAGAGAATTACAGAATTTGGAGCTACTCAGCAGTTTCTCTGCTTCTCCTCTTCAGTGGTGTGGGAGTGTTTTCTTCTCCGTTTTGTCCTCCTGAGAGCAAGTGGGCAGGAGGATATTCAGCCCATGGACATAAAGGCACCTCTTGCTTCTCCCAGCACTGTTGCTAAGCCTATTTTTTTTTTTTACACAAATTTATCCTTTAAGCCTGATTTTTACACAGACTTTACTCTTTGTCAAATTACCCTGTGGGTTCATGGGCTGTAGACTCAGTGATGGGAGGAAGAAGCAAAAATCACAAATATTTGTCTTTTGCTAGATCGTTATATATGCAAAACTCAAGAAAGTGCTGATCTCTATTAATTCTGGGAGCCAAATGGATACACAGGTGTGTGCATTTCCAAATGTCAGCACTAAATTTTGAGATCAACTCTAAATATAGATACAGACTTTTTATTCATAAATTGCTACAAGGAGTGGAAGCTTGATGTGTTTGAGTCCCATTTTCCTTGGTTTCAGCTCTGTAGGCATCTCCATTTCCCTCCCAATGCTCATGTTTTGGTCTTTCCCTTAAAAAAACCCCATCCAACTGTGTTCCATGCACTGTATTTCCATTTGAACCGTGTTGCTGGAGCAGCACATCCCATGGGCTTGGCTTCAAAACAACCTTTTTGGGTTTACTCCGGTAATGCACATTTTTCATGGGCCATCTCTGGTAGGTTATGCATTGCCAGGGTTTCCTCTGCTGCTGGAAAGAGTGTGGTTAATTTGAGAAACTCTCTTTCTCCTTGTTACTGCCAGGTAATTGAATTGGTTACAGTTAGGCAGCTGAAATTCCTGATCCATGATTTATTTACACAATACTCAAAGCTCTTTAAGGATTTTAAGTGTGCCACACAATAGGAGAAATTGAGAAATCAGTTTTGTAGAGACAGATCCTCTGGTGCCTTTTGTGAGATGGAACTGATGATGTGGTGCATTTTTATTTCTCTTTATTGCAAATGAATATCACTGATTGCCCATCAGTCGAGTATGGGAGTGGAATGGTCAGAGAAGAAGAGGAAAGGAGGGAGGCAGAGAGAATTTAACAAAATTGGGGTTTATGGTTGGTTTGTGGAAAAAAAGCAACAACACCCAAACAAACCAGAAAACAAAAAGCATCAAGTGAGAAAAGGAACTAAAATCAGAAAGAGTGGCTGAACACTCATGAATGCATGGAGAGGGTGCTGCTAGTGGGAATTTGGATGAGAAGCAGATCAGGATCAGGATGGGATTTGGGAATAAATATTGTTTACTGTTGGGCAAGTAATACGTGTGTATATATATATATATATGTATATATTTTTTTTCCCAAAGGAAGTTGTATTTGAATATTACACACTTAGAATAAATTCTTTTTTCAAATTTCAAACCCTAATCCCATGAGAAATTACACTTGTTAGCAAGAATTGTGTTCTAGAAGGCATTCAGAACTGAAATGGAAAGATCATATTCTGAATTGATATAGCTTTTATCTGGTCTTCATGCTGATTTTTTTACCTTAGTTTTTAGTTTTTAAATGTTCTGTCTAAAGGAGGAGTCTGCAATGGTACAGTCTGGTATTTCTTTACTGTTACTGGAGTCAGCATCTACAGTTCCTCAGGAGCAAACTGCCTGTAGCCAAGTATTGACATTTCATCTTGTATTAAATGCTGAAATCTCCTTAGTGTCACTTTTATTATGCTAAGGGAATTTGGAAAAGACCTGAAAAGGTAATGTAATGTATGTAAGCCTTTCTTACAAAGTATGATTTGTTAATTTAGTTATGGAAAACACTGATTATAAATATTTCAAAAATGAATGTTACAGTTTGGAAAAAAATTGAGGGCAAATCTTGCTCTCTGAAACACAGAAAGCAGGATTTGTGGTGATGGGACACTGCAAGAAAAAATAATATAATAATAACAGAATCCTCTCATTCTTCCTGTAGCAAGATACACACAGGGATAAACTCAGAGTTATTGCCAGTAAAATTGCATAGGAATAAAGAAACAAGGAATAAAGAAACACATCTACCAAGCAAAATAGATGGTATAAGAATTAAACCCAGGAGCTTCTGACCTGAACTGTTTCCAAGTTTGTAAAGTTTACGAAACCAAAAATCTAGATGTATAAAAGTATTTTGCAACAGAGAGGAGAAAAGTATATGAACATCTATTGATTGTTTACTCATTTACAATGTATCACTATAAATTTGACTACTAAGTCATGCATTGTGTATATTGTTCTCGTTGGTCGTTTCTTTGTTGATTATTTCTAATCTTGCTGTGCAACAGTTTTTTAAAGGTTTTTTAAAAGAAAATGAGTCTTTTAAAGCTTTTCATATCTTGAAGGATGTTTTCTTAAAAAAAGTCTAATTAGGAGAGTTGCTAATATTAAATTAAGCTGATGTTTTATGTTCTTCTGTGGAATGTTTATTTTTGTTTACATAGAGGATTTAATGACTGAATCTCTGCAGGTGGATTCTTATATCCTTGAGTTATAGTTCCCTTAACATACTCTTGGTCTAAGACAACTTCTTGAGCTAAAATAGTGGGTTCTGCTACACAGAACTTTGAACACTTTTTGGGGGCAAAGCTCTTTGACTCTGGTAGTCAGTCAATCCCACTTACTAGAGACAAAGTATAAAGAAAGGACTGAGCACCATCCAGCACAAGAAATCCCCTTCACTCTGCTCCTTCCTCATTCATTTCTCTATTTCTTGTGTCATTGGCTGTTTTGGGGAGATCAGTTCTCAGTCAGTAATGTTCCAGCTTCTGCACAAGTACCAATAAACTGTAGGATTAGATGGAACTTCTCTTTAGATTTTACTCTTTACTTTGGGGTAGGAGGTGCTGTAGTGGTAGTTCAGTAGAAATACACGATCTGAGTTGTAGATTGTAATTGAATTGGCAATTAAAAATGGGTATGGAAAGGTATTGCTGTTCAGAGGCTCCTGGGGCACTGGCAGAAGGGGACTGGCAGTTGTCAGTTAGCTGGGAAACTTCAGTGCCCAACGGTTTGCTTTTTGTTAGTGGCATCCTGTTACTCAAACAGCAGTTCTTCTCTAATTTCGTTTTAATTCTATTAGGAAAGTGAATATGGGAAAGATTTCCGTGAACAAACTGGAGAGAAAAAAAAAAAAGCTGGTACCAACTCTGTGCAGAAAACAGTCTGAGGAAAAAATGCATGAGAAACCAAACCAGTGATTTTTTATAGTTTATCCTTAAAATATTTCTTGTAGGTGTTATTGATGTCGGGTGCTGTTGGGGAAGAGTCACTTGGAACTTACATGCAGAAACACTTCTGTTTCCTTTTTTTCATCAATAGAAGGAAGGATCAGTGAAATAGTTAAAAATTTATCAAGCCAAGGCCATCGTGGTAATAATAAGTAATGTATCCATATTTTTACTGTTGAATTTCCAGAATGGACCTCAGCTTAGAAACAGGAATCTCCCCCCTTTCCACAGGTTTTCTGAATTCCAGATGTGTTCAGCTATCAATAGGCTTCTTCTCCTGCCTACCTACTGTGACAGTCCAATGTGCTCCATTCTTCCTTCCTTTTCTTTTTTATGGATCATCCAGAGGCAGAATGATATTCGTAGTGACACCCTGCCATCTCATTTTAAGTCTACAGGGATGCAGTTTGGAGAAGTCTAATAAATTCCATTGGTATTTGTAAAGATGAGGAGAATCTGCAGCTCAGACTATGATTTGTGTAGGTTTGACAAGGAGTGAGGATACAACATTATTTAAATTGGGGGCTGTAGCACTTGGGCTGCTCTTCTCTGCAGGTGCTGTGGGAGAGAGTGGTAAAATACTTTAAACTGGAGCTTTATAGGTTTATGAAAGTGTAGGAATTTTTTTTTTGCTATCATACAGATAGGAAATCAATCTTTCATATTGGATGTGGAGTCCTTTCCGAGGTACATGTGCGTAGGGGGCTTTAAAGGAGATTGAATTTGGTTGTTGTTTTTTTTTTCCTCTGTTCATATTATATAAATTCTGAGCAATAAAACTCTTTCTAATCACCTGAAGGCTTCTGAAAAAATTATTTCCTTCAGTCATGCTCCATCTCCAGTTCTGATGCTTTATCTTTGTGTGTACATTTGTAGACCACTGCAGAATATTATGGCCAGAGAAAGAATATGGATTTGGGTGTTCTGCAGTTCTCAGAGATACTCAAAATCTCTCGTGTCCTCAGTGTTAAATGTCCCCAGTTAGACCTTACATTTTTGGTGAGAAGGGATGTCCTACTGCTGTCAGATTATTAGAGGACCATTAGGTTTTCTTTTTCATGTTCTTTAGCTTGGGTGTGGGGGACACACAGTGTCATCATCAGGGCTTCTTTCAGAAATTCCTCACTACAACAGGGACCAAGATGATGATGGTGCCCTCAAACCCTTCTGCTCAATAATGGCACATAATAGTTGTATTTTTCAGCTTTTTTTCTGGAGGTTTTTCACTTGGTATAGGATGTTAAGGGTTTTGAATCTGGAATGATAATGCTCTGTGACCTTTCAAACTAACATTTATGATGTGTTTACCTGTCATTATGTGGGTCTGGGCCTAATAAAGAAGCTTTGTGCTGTGGTGCTGTGGAGAATGAACCATGGATCCATAGCACAGTAGCTTTTCCAAGCAGGATATTGTGAGTATTACAGCAATAATGCAGAACATGCATAGAGCTTTCACAATTCCCCAATTGGAATTGAAGCCCATTCTCACATTGCCATGTAAATAGTGTCAGATCCCTGTACTTATGGAGCCTGGCTCTGATTTGTATTAAATGGTCCAGCTGGTTAATTAGGATGAAGTATGTTTTGAATGGGTTTGTGCTTTTTTATTTTTGTGTTTAATATTGATTAGCTCTCCTGACATAACATAAACTTGAGTTCATTAACTGCAATTAGGAATTGACATAAACACGGTGGACGAGTATGTCCGGTGTGCCCAGTGAAGGTTTTTATTTGTGTTGTAAGGTGACTCTCATGAATTTTAATGAAACTAAATTAGAAATTGGAGTTAGCCCACTTAAAAGCAGGCTGGAAATAGCAGAACATGCAGCAAAATGTCAAACTTTTCAATTTGGTGTTCTTTAAATCACTGGATTGTGGTCATTTAAGGAATTGATTCTATCTATGTTTTTTTTCCCTCAACCAGACTCAGAGACAAGAATGGGTAGCAAACATAAATGTTTTTTTGCAAGTTAGAAAATCCTTAGATTGTTCCTTAGAGCTTATGGAAAAAAACTTAACAGGTTTCATAAATTGTTTTGTAAATCTTCTGTAGAAAAGGAGAGTACTTTTACTTGTCTGAGGATTGATGGCATCTGATAAATAGAATTGCTGTCCTGGATAAGTTGTTGATGTGAGGTTTGGGTTTTGCTTTTTTTTAAATAAATGTGCTAAAAGCCAACCAAAGAGGAGATTGGAGTTGTTTATAAATGTTTTGAAGGAAACATCTGTCCTTGTAGACACAGGCTCCAGCATAGTATGTCATGTCCATGTTAGGGTGGAGGGCTGGCACTACCTCTGTCCTTGCTCTGAGATGTGGCAGCAGCAGCTGCCCGAGAACCAGAATGAAAACTGAGAAAAAAAAAATCCAGTGAGACTTCCCAAATCCTCACTTGCATCCAGCAAATTGTATTTCAAGAACATAATGAAAGAAGAGGTGGTGTATAACCTCTTTGGAGGGATCAGGGGTTTGTTCTGATCTTGAACACTGATGATAATGTGGGGAATGGTATTGGAAGCTTTCCCATAAGCTGTTCATTGAGGAAAAAGACAGAAAACCCAAAATTTCCTCACAGAAATAAGGACTCAGTGCTGCTGAGAGTAATGAGTGCTAGAGAATCATTTTCATTTTTAATATTTGCAATCCAACCATTCCCTATAAAATGAACACAAAGGAAGACAAGGTGTGTGCACGAGATCCCAACAACAGTGTTGTTCTAATCTGTTGGTTAATGGTGATGAGCTTACATTTGCAGGGACCTGTTGAGGGACCAGATGCTTTTAGCTTTGTATAATCTTTGTCTGCCCAAAAGCTTTGGAGCTTTTCCATTTGATTATGCAGGTAATGAAGTGGGGAATATTTTTCTAGGGTATGAAGGAGTGTAGCATTTAATAAACCCTAAACTCTTCTAAGCAAGAATAAGCTCTTCGTTTTTTCGATGTTAAATGTGGTATGGAGAGGAATTACATAAAGGGAACTCCAGCTGACTTTGTGCTGCACTCTTCAGTTTTTTAAAAGGATTAGGCAAAAAAAGCAACTCTTTGCCTAAGCTGCAGTTATTTGTTAGATTGTGTTTTTTTCCAGAGATAATAGAACAGGTGGGTTAGGAAAGCAAATTTGCAAATCACTTCTGTGGTCTAATTTAACTGAACTTGTGAAATGCACAGTTGTGAAAAATAGCTAACAGGTAATTTACTTTTATTTCTCCAGACACTGGAAGCCATTTTGAACTTTAAGTACTCTGGTGGACCAGGACACGTGGAAGGGTATTACAGGAACCTCTCGCTGGGCCTTCACGTGGAAGTAGAGCCGTCGGTGTTCTTCACTCGTGTCAGCACCCTGCCAGCAACAAGGTAAGCCTGCTCTTGACACTTGAATATTTGACTCATTGTCTCTGCTATATTGGCTATAACTTAAAGACCATGCTGGAAACTTTCAGTATCATCAGCAACATGTAGATAAAGAATTATGTGAACAAATTTTCAAAATTCCTCCTTTAGGAGTTTAGCCTCCTTTAACTGCAGACTATGATTAAAGCAATCCATGTGCATTCAACAACTTCTGAGGTTCAAGCATTTTTTCATGATGATTTATTTTAGCAGGGTCAGGATATCTCATGTTTATTGTAAAATTTGATGTCTTCTTTCTTGGCAGTTGTGGTGTGTTGTGTGTTACAGTTTTGTGTTTGTATAGCAGAATCTTACCCAAAATTCATGTGTAAATGATTGTGTTTAAATGTGAAAAAAAAATTGTGATGTCTCTGGTACTTGCTTTCTCTTGGAAGTCACAGAGTAGTTTCACATATCATAGTGAGTTTTAAAAGTCGTGGCAACCACGTGATGGTGGTCAAATGCTGTGATCACAAAAATCTGTTTGCCTAAAATGCATCAGCCACTGGGTGCAATCAGTTTTAATAATTAGCAGGATTAATATGAAAAAAACCCAACCTCTGTGCATAGTGGGAGCAAGAATTTTGTTTGATTTAAATTCTGAGATTGTTTCAGTGCAATTATGTACTGCAACACTAATAATGAGAGAGAACTTACTTGATCCAAGAGATTCCTACTGGGCCTAGAACCTTTTTTGACAGACTTCAGAAATCCAAAAATAGACAAGAAGGGAATATCAGGGAGAATATTACATTTTCAAAGGAAAGAAGTGAATCACCAGTATCATACCATGACAAAAATGTCCAAGGATGGATGGAGAGCTACAGAACCTGCAAAATAAGAAATGTTTCTTTTGTTCCTGTGAGCAGAAGTAAAACCTCAAGGAAAGTTTGGGGCTTGAACATGAAGAAAAGTGGACAAGTTGGAGAAAGTCTGGAGCAAGAAGAGTAATAAAATGTGACTTATGCTAAATCATATATTTGAAGAAGCTCATGGTCTTGCTGAAGGAAAGATGACTGACAAGGGAATGAAATTTTTAATCCTGGCACTGCCACCAGGGGTCGGATTCTGTATTTCACAGCAGATGTACAGCAAATAACGACCTTTGCAAACAGCAAGGGAATTTGAGGTTAGGCAAAGATGATGAAACACTGAAATAGTTTTTGTAAAAAATGTTTTAAAATGAGACAAAGAAGATTTTTTTTTTAATGACAGGATTGTCTCTATTTCTTATAAAATCACCTAAAACCATGTCACTTTATCGGTAAGAAAGTTTGTCAAGCATTTTGCTGCTTGAAAGTGTAACACAGGAGGCATGGTTTTATTCTTTCAGGAACTGCTCTAAAAAGCAAATTTAATGCTGCTTGCAAAATCAGAACATGGTATCTGGAACAACTGTTTGCAAAATTCCAGGACCCTTATTAATGATGTTCAGAGTTTCATCCCTGCAATTGCACATTCTTAGGCCTTTGTGAGGTTGTCAAGGTTCAGTGAGTGATCTTTCTTTAACAACTTGGAAGTACCACAGCATGTATTTTCAACAGTTTTGAAGAAGAGTCTTTACACAGGTTAAAATAATCAGTTTATTATTATTTGAATGCACAGTCCCCTCCATTCAGTGTCAGAAATGTCCTTTATACTCTCATTGTGTGTATTTTTAATGGACAGTGCAACTGCTCTTTGGTTCACTGCAATTACTTCCATATAGTCACAGGTTACCTTGGGTGTGAAACCACAAACCTTCCACAAAAGCTTCAAATCCAACCTGATGCCTTTATTTGACTCTCTCTTGCTGGGAAGTTGCCCTTTTGTGCTCAGCTCCCCCAGCTGTGTTTTGTGTAGGACAAATCCTGTCCCTGCCTTGTCAATCTGTTCTGGGGAATTTAAGATGTGAGGAAAGTATTTAATCCTGAGATCTTTAAAAATAGATGGAGGTGCTAATTCAAAGGGAGAGTTTCTGTGTTCAGCAGGGAGCAGTTTCACACGTCCTGTGGCAGCTGGTGCTATATATAGTGGCTCCAATTCAGCCAAGTGCTTCAGCTCATATTGTGTGTGTTCATTCTTTGCCTGTTCATCACAGTGATCAGCATTAAAGGCAGTGGAAACTGTCAGTGATTTGCTGATTGGAGATGTAGTTAAAGATGTGACTGCTTTTAAGGGTGCCTCAAAGCTTTACTGAGTTGGAGAAAGATACTGCAATATTTACTCTTCTTTCAGAAATGTTTTCTTGCCAGACCTGTCAAAAGGCTATTGATTTTTATTTTTTTTATGACATTAGATGTATGTTGTCTGCTAAGTCATGAATGCATTTTGGTGTTAAGTTCTTCTTATCTCTTGCTGCTTGTTCCATGTTATTATCTTTAGTGATCTGTAACACCCTTCCTTTAGTCTTGTGCATCCCTGTGTAGATTCTCCATCAGAAGAAGTCATGTGGCATTCAGTATTATAGTTGAGAGTGAAAAATAGCAGAAATATGTCATCTCCTAATCTGCTCAGGATAACTGTCATCATTAAATGAAACAGTTTGGTTTTTGACTGTTGATCATCTCTGCCAATATCTGACACTCAATGACAGCAAATTATAAGTGAAATTTTTTACTTGCTCTGTTAAAAACTCTAATCTGATTTCCTTTTGATTTACAGCTGAGACTTTGTTCCTTAAATTCTGTCTGAGGCGCTGGGCTATGTTTGTTTAGTCATTACAAGAAATTGTATTTTATAATTTACCTCCTCAGCCATCATTTCAGAATGAAAGTTATCATTGCTTTCATAATCTGCATTAAATTTTTTCCCTTTCTTTTTCATTTTTGCCATTTTTATTTTACATTTTTAGCTCCACAAAAATAAGAAGCATTTGCTTGCCTGCTCCTGGGCTTAAAAAGTCAAAGCAAACTAAAAAAAACTTTCAACACTGATTTCTCCCTTAGGCCTTTACTGAAAAAAAAAAAACCAGGAAAAATGTTAATGAAAACACTTTTCCCCCCATTGTAGCGTGAAGATTATGGTTTATGTAAAAGCCTTCCAAACTTAATTGGTGTTTCTTTATTTAGCTGCTTGAGTGTATCAACCTGTGCTCACTCAGCTGCCTCCATCCAAAGGGACTGACAGAACAGCCTGGTGCTGGGAAATGGTGTCCCTTTGACCATGGAACTCACATTCCTTGGTTCTGTTTTTTCCTGCTTGCAGGGGTGATTGTCTCACAAGGCATCATCAAGAATGGGGGTGTTTGAGGCAGCCCTGGAACAGGGTATAAGAGATAATGAGTTAATGTTGAAAGTTCTGCCCCACAGCTCAATGAAATCTTGAAGGGCTTCAAGGATCTACTTGTTTAAGCCTTTGTTTGCCATAAATCAGAGATAAATCTGTAAAGTAAAATTGTATTGTCTTTTGTAATTGACCATGCCATGTTAATTGATTTAGCCCCAAACATACTGGTGTGATTCCAGGCCTCAAAGCAGTGCAGTTACCAACAGATCTGATGCTCCCAGACTGCCAGTGGAGGAGTAATGCAGATGGTTCTGTTGACAGTTTTGTGTGATACACAAAATACCCCTGTTGTTTCTCTCAAAGGTGTTATCTGCCAGTTTTGGTGGGCACTGAATGTCCTTCCTTACTGCCTTTATCGAAAAGCATGGAAAAATGCCAGAAAATATACTGCATGTCTGGTAGGAATTCAGGTAAGGTGTGCTCTGCACACTGAGGGGCTTGCTCGTCTCCTTGTGCCCCAGGCCATTGCCCCATCAGCACATAAGTGTCTTAAATAAGAGCCTACAATGGTCAGAAAATTTTGGTCTTGCTTATTACAGTGACGATGGGATAGTCTGAATTTGTAGATGAATCAATCCTCAGTGCAATAGGAATGTTGCCTTCACTTTGAGCAAAGTTGGGAAGCCAGATATGGAAGAATATCCTTACCTGTAAAATCTACAAGTTCAAGATGATGAACAAGGAAATTTTTAATTTTTTTTTTGAGGGAATCGACTTTCCTTCCTGTCTTCAAACCCCCATACAACTGATGAGGAGGTACCAGCTGCAGATCTCTTCTGGCAGGGGCTGAGACGTAGCCTCTGTTCTTGTATCTCAGTAAAAAAAAAAAAAAAAGGAATTATAACAGGTCTGAAACTGTTAAATTCAAAGAGTCAGTTCATCTAACTGTAGGTTCAAGTTAATTTTCCTTTGTACCATTAGTGTATATCATTAAATGAAATGTTTTGGTTTTGTTGAGAAGGCATCAGTCCATAACAGAGCCCGCAGTGGTCTGAGGCTTTGTGTTGGTTTGGATTTAAAGTCAGGAGCCAGATTTTCCAACGGGGTTTCACTGGCAGTTTGGAGAAAGAACAGTCTTGGCTATGGTGAGGGTTCTCAAGAGATCTTCAGTTTGATGGGTAGAACTTTGGGGCTTAATGAAATCAGACATAATTTTCACATTCTCCATTCCAGTGTCCAAGGTTTCCCATCTTTTCACTACAAGTTGCAACACATCCTCTTCAGCAGGTCATGTTGGGTCAGAAATCCTGTTCATTATATATTTACAAATTATACAAGGGAAAGAGTAAACAGGATGTTTCTTTACCTGGGCTCTAACAGACCTTTTCATTACATGCTAAAAGTTCTGTAGCATTTTCTGAAACCCTTCTTAGTTTTATAGAGCCAGATTTTTAAATTAAATGTTCACATTTGCTTCAGTATTTCTCAATATTTCGGTGTTCAAATGTCACAGAGCTTTGCAGGGTGGAGAAAAACCTCTTTTGTTTGAGTGCTTTAAGAGCAATCTGTTTAGTGTGGAGGAATACTAAGATATGACCTGTTTAAAGTAATCAGATATTGCTATATGGATAAAATAATTAGTATTAAATTCACTGTTTTTTAATGAAAAATAATAATAATAATAAAAGCCAGTCAGAATGGGAACCAGGCAAATTCAGCTCAATAAAACAAATAAATCTCTTGTTTTGTGCAATTATACTGATAAATCGTTAGAAAAATCTGTCAAACAATGGATTTAATAAATATACTTCAGTGTTCTCAGGACTGGATGTCATTCTAAAATATATTCTTTATTTATACACACATTATTGAGTTCAGTATAGATTCTACTGAGTGGTAACTCCTTATATGTGGGAGGTTACACCCAATAGTTAAATCATCCTGGTAACCTTAACCTCTGCTGATGGTGTAACATTGCAGTGGGTTCATGGAAGGGCAGCAAAAAGTAGCTTAGAGATTGAGAGAATTGATTTTTGAGATCAAAATGTTAAATATGTATGGTTTGGCACATGAAGATGTGAGAACATAAATCTGCAAATATTTATAGATGTGCTGGGAATGTTTAGCATAATTGAAAAGGTTTGCAACTGGGAGAAGTCAGATGAGGACACTTCTTGGAATATGTGAAAAGACCTTTTGCCAGTAAGATGGATAATTTGACTTAATCATCTAAAGTTAGTCTTGAAAACTTCATTTTTAGGTAGTTTAATGAAAATTAAATTAGAGAGACCCTATTGAAGATGCAAGAGCACCAACAAAGATGCTCCAGATCATTGTTCTGCTGTGTTGCTCTTTGTGTTTGTCGGTGGATTTTGGAGAACAGGGTTGTCACAGGCACAGCATTGCCTGCCATCAGTGCCAAAGCTGCTCTTCCCTTCCTCATGCCTCGTTTTTAGAAGGGATGGCTGTTCAAAGAAAACAGAAGAGAAGCAAAAAATAAAGTTGATGGGGAAATGAGAGGAGTCAGGATGCAGAAAACTTGCCAACCCCCTCGAGGTCTTCTTGTTTAAAGTATGTTCAAAACTAAGCTGGAGACAGAGCTGCAGTGAGATTGTTCACTGGGGTGAGCCCTCCTGGCAGCACAGCAGCTGCACTGGGGTTTAGTGCTGTGTTAAATGGTACTGAAGAATATCCTCTGCTGTCACTTCGAGTGATCTCAACACCCCTGAAAGAAATTTCTAGATCACAGGGTAACTGTCACTTGCCTGAAGTTCCCATGGCCCCAGTTTTGTGACTATTTTTGGAACCATAAGTGGCATTGTAAGATTTTAAAAACATGGCACAATTTAGTGTGTGATTTTTTTTTGCGTTATACCCTAAATTCTGCAGTAGACAGAAATTAATTTATACAATAGATATTTAAGACAGTGCTAACTCAATTTTCAATAAAAACAATAAGATTTCTTGAATTTTTTTGTTTGATATCAGTATTGACTTGAGTTTGGACGTTATTCTGAGATGTTCAAATGATAAATCAATCAACTGAAAATGCTCCTGTAATTGTAGTTTTTTCATGTACAACCTTCTACTGTATAAAGTTTTGTGTCACTTGTAAAAGAAAATCTTGAACATGAAATTTATGGAAGATTTCTCAAAAGCAAACATCATGAACTGATAAGGAAGATCATAGAAATGGAAAATGTTTGGATGCTGTGATTTTTAGTATTCTTCCTTTTAGGCTCTGTTTGTTTGATCCAACCTTATTTCCTTTTCATTAGCAGTTGACATGGTAGATGGAAAGAAGAGTAAAACCCTTTCAAGAACTTTTGTTCTTTATATTATTGTCTATATATGGTCCAACTGATGCCTTAATTCATCTTCATTTAATTTGGACTTTTACCATAATGCAATAATTTGTATATCATTCTGTTCAGAAAGGACAGATGTTGTGTTTGTGGTGTCTGCTTTATTTTCTGAAGTTGTATATTTCATTTCATAGGGAGATATAAAATATAATTTATATGATCACGTGAACTGGGTGGGTGAAAAAGTTTGAACTATTATATGGTGGTGGATAGTTTGGAAAAGGGAGGAGAAATTGTGTATATGCAGACTAGGCTTTCCCAGCTCCAGAAATCTGTGGTTTATGCCTGGCATTTCTCGGCCCAAAAGGTCAGTAGGCCATTATGGTATATAATTTAATCAACTTTAGATCCATTTATTATTTTGAGTGTTTTATGTTTGTTTTTTTTTAAGCTTACACACTTTGCATAAAAACTTCATTTATGTAGTGTTGAACTAATGGTTTAAGATTTACTCAATTACCTTAAAATCCTTGAAACAAGAGGACGTTGGAAATTCTCTGATAAAGAGCCTAATTTGAGCAACACATTGATGGCTGGACTTAAATATAGTAGTTCAGCAAAACCTTCTTGGAGTTCCTTTATCACACTTGCATGAATGTGATTTACCTCTCAAATCTCATTTACTGACACTGAGATGGGTTCTTTAATTCCTGTCTCACAAAGAAACAAGTGGCCTTCTGTAAGTTCCCATGTAGGGAAAACTGATATGAATTATCTGGCTTTCTTGTTAATTCTCTGTTTCCCTGGAACTTTCCTATCTGAGCATCAGTTCTACACAGTCCTACTGATTGTAACATGTTAAAAAAAAAAAATGCAAGTTTTCAGATCTTCAGCAAATTGCTCTTCAACAACTTGAGTGTTGCTTTTTTTTTCCTTTTAACTTTAATTTGATGTTACCTCTAATTTTCCAGAGCTTATGCTTTCTTGGTGTCCTTACTTGGATGCAGTTTCCAGTATTTGAAGCTTGCTGTTTTAATTCAAATATTTTTGTAATCTTTAATTGTGTTTGGCTTTCATTGCTCCAGTAGTCTTTGATACTGTCCTGTATTAACTCTGAAGACCTAATGCTCCCTTTTTTACCTTAATGTTACCTTCAATCTTTTTATACTAATATCTTATTCTTCCAAGTTTTCAAAGTACTGTAATAATTCTGTAACTTCAAGTTTTACTTTTTTTACTGAAAGATTTCCCTGGAGAATTAACTTAAAATTGACAAGGAAAGAATTATTTCTCCTACACGTCTATTTTGTGTAGTGTTTGAAGAGGAGGAAATAAATGTCATAATGATGAATAATTTTCAAGGGTCCATATTTGGGAATTTTTAATATTACTGTTGGTGTTTAGTCCTGAAGAGCAGCTTGTGTAGGTCCTTTGTGGCATGAATTATTTTATTGGCAAAACTTTGCTTCTGCTGCCAAGAGAGATTGCAGGATGCTTGAATGTTTTTTCAGACAGTTGTTTGGGTTTGCTGTGGCATAAATAACAAATTCTCTCCATATTTATTTTTGTAAACATTATCTACACTAGAGGTCTCTTTCAGATCATCACATTGTATCTACTGGGGAGGCAGAGGTTGTCTGTGACTTTACAGGTCTCGTCCCACCCTCCCAGTGATGAGATAGAACTGATAAAAGCTTTCTTCCCCCTTTCTTTTTCATTCCTTTCTACCCACAGGGTTGCTGCTGCCTTGAGTCCTGCCTTTCCAGTTATTTCTTCCTTGTGAGTTGGGAAGGAAGGGAGTTTCTAACAAGAGCCATGACTCCTTATTTGTTCTAAATTCTCAAGTTCTGACATGTTTGCTTCAGGCACTCAGCCACCTTCCCGCATTCTTCTCTGTGTTCAGTAGTCACTGGGGCTTTACACAAAGAGTGTGAAAACTCTTAAAATATGTATTAAAAAAACCTCCATCCCCACTTTTGCTTTTTATTTTTGCTGAAAGACATGGACCTGTCCCCCAGCAATGCTTGCTTGTCATGTGGTTATTATCATTTTTGTGACCTGAACCTCAACCTCCTGTGCTTGTCCTGGGACTGTTCCTGTCTCAAGGGTTGGCAACACATTCCCTCCTGTATGAGCTCTGAAAAGGGCATCTCTTGATATTCAAAGAGAGTCATATTATGAACCAGAGAACGTCTTTCCAAAGTGGAAGAACAGTCCTTAAACTCTTGGACCTCCTGAGTTTTATTGCCTTTGGAATGGACATTTCAGTCCAGCTGTAAATTATTCTGCAATAGGATAAATTCTCTTGGTTGCCCCAGACAGACAACTGGAGCTTGAGCATCAAATTGTTTGAAGGATGGCTCTGACAACTCTCACCTCACCAACATACTCCTCTTTCTTCCCTTTTGGGGATACTTCTGTGTTGTTAAGTAGCTTTATAGGAAGCTTTGAATTTCAGAGTAGACTGGTAAGGCACAATTGAAACTGTATGATTGTATTTGGCATTTTGGTATCTGGTTCTGATAATTTCCTGACAGTTTTCCATGTATATTGTATTAGAATCACTCGATGCTGCTCTTTCTGCTTAGTTTCACAAGGAGGAAAAAGTTATAAATTAGAATAACTTGTTTAGAATATTAGTTAGAATAAAATAGTAATTAAAGAATATTAAAATGTAATTTAATTTTATTAATAATAAAATAAATGAGCACATTATTAATGATAATTAATATTAATTTAGTTAATAAGAACATTAATTATTATAAATGATATTACTTGGAATTAAAATGTTTATTAGAATAAACCTTTGCAGTAAAGTTTCCACTCTGTACCTTTGTTAGTATTATTTTCTAAGGTTACCAGAAATGAAGTTGGTATATTTATACCAAATGCTTCTGGGGAAATCTGGATTTGAAGGATAGTAGCTGACAAATAAAAGGTTTTCTGTGAGAGGTGCCTGTGTTTGTCTGTCTTACAGAAGGGAGAGAGTTGGCTTCTCTCTGTCAGAGTGGTTGTTCTGGTGGTTAAATGCTCTAATTGCTACTTGCTCTGGTCTGTGGACAAGCCAGTGATTGTAGTTAGTGGAATTGCACCTTGCAGTTTAAATTTTTGCTCGTAAATTTGTTTCTTAAAGAGATCATGCCAAGGTGATTTGAAATAATAAGACTTTTTTTTATGTGAATGCTCAAAGAGCTGAAACATTCTGTGGCCTTTTCCTCAGAATTGAATCTGAAAGCTCCAGCATGAGAAAACATATATATACAGGTGATCAAATGCTGTGGGGCTTGATATTTTACAGGTCATAATTGTCATGGAACTTGTCTTTAGGATATACCCTTCTGTTTAGTTTTAGTAAAAAAAAAAATCCAGTTATTAAAAAGATTTTTTTTTTAATTAAAACCATAAGATACTCTTTAAATCAGAGTAGGATATAAAACCTGTATGGAAATGTGTGGGTTTTTTTTAATCTATATTTATATTTTTTATAGATATGAATTCTGATAGACATATAATAACTCAGTGCTGTGTTATTGAGTTTGTGCTGTTCTTTTTTCCCCGATCTGAACAGCACCAGGCAGTGCCATCTACTCCTTGATGTCTTCAATTCCACAGAGCATGAGTTGACCATCAGTGCTAAGAATAATGAAGATTTGATCCTGCATGCTGGGGAGTGTCAGCGGTGAGTGTTCTCAGCACTAAAAGGGCCCCGGGTTTAACCCTGTTATTTGTTTATACACCACTGATGACATCTGGGGCCTGTTTTTCTTTTTAATTTCACACATGTCATAGAGTACGAGTTTTGCTTTCTTTAAGGTGGATCACTAAGTTTTAGCAATATTTCAAGCGAATTTATTTTGGCTCTGAATCTGGTAGTACTGAAAATAACAAAATATGAGCTAGTTGGCACTGAGGTGTACAGCTCATTGAACTTGCTTTTGTACAATGTTTTAATATCATTTTCCTGTGCTCTCACTGTAGTTCTGATGTTAAAACCTGATCTCACTAGTTCGTTATTCTTTCTCAGTTTTAAATTTTCTTTCTGTGGCTTCCTAGCCCTTTCATCACCTTTCCTACAAAGAAAACTGCAGGAAGGAAAAATAGAATTGAAGAAAAAGCAATCCCAATCTCTGTGGGAAAATATATTTCAGATTAAGTAGGCTGTTGTGAGTATTGATTCTTAGAACCCCACTACAGTGATGTGCAGCTCATTTTGTAGCTAACTACGACCATTATTTTCCATAATATATCTGCCCAGAATTCCTGCTGCTGGCTCTACCCTACATTGCTTGGTTTATCTTCTTCAGATGATCATTACATCTAGACACCATTTTCATCTTAAAAAAAGATGAAAATGTGAAAAAGGGAATATTTATTTTTGGTCCTGGGCTCCCTGCACCGTTGTCTTCTTTGGGAGAGTTGTGCTGCACTCTGAAGTCATGGAATTGATAAACTTCGTTAAAGGGAGACACTTTCATGTCTTCAGATCTCAGTGTGAATATTGAATTCAAAGTAAAACCACATCACTTACAAGGAATGCAGTTGTCAAAAAGAAATATAGGATAGGTAACAAGAGCAGTAAATTGGGAATGATTTTTGCCTTGGTGACTCCCAAAGCTCAACAAGAGGAAATACATCGACTCAAACCCAGGTTGAATTTTCTCAATTTTACTTTGCCAAGGAATGGACAGAAATATCAGTAACATACAGTGCTTGTTACTTTTATTTGGAAAGAATTGGCTTTTTTCTTTTTTAAAAAGCAGTCTAGTCATCAAAATGTTCTGGTTCTTGTCTGTATTGTTTTGTAATTTTGTTTTTATGCCTCTTGCTTTTTCCCATTATTTTTGTGGTTGGTAAACCCCTTGAAATTTTTCATTCCCACTTTTTGGAAGAACATGTAACAAATAGAAATAAAGTTAAAAATAAGGTTATAAAATTCCTTTGCATCCCCTTGATTGAATAACTTTTATTTTTCTATGGGCTTAATAATTTGAGCTTAAATATCCTTAAATCATTATGTAGTAAAAGATACAAACTCTTTCAGTAAGTCTTTTGAAACAGTCATTTATTAAGGCAGATCAAGTATTTGTTGCAAGTATTTAAACCTTTTAAGGATGAGGTTTTATTCTTGTTGCAAAGTATTTTTTTCCTGTTGGTTAGAAATTGCACTGAGTTTTCTGTTGGTTCTAAATTCATTTATTATCTATTTCTTGAACAATGATTACTTCTAATTGTAACAGTATGTCTATAGCTCACATATTACTCAGAGTTTTAATTTTTATTCTGGTGGATTTACCACAGAAAAGCAGGTGTAACATACACTGGGTCTTAAAATTAACTTCCTCCTCTTAAAAAAAGCCTTTTGTTACTCTTAAAAAAAAAAAAAAAGAAAAAAAATGAGAAACCTTTGCCATGTTCACCACTTTTTAAGCAATGGTTCTAGATCTTTGGTTTTTAACATAGGAAAATCATTGTCAGGAATTTGCATTTGAACCAAGGTTTTAAATCCAAATATACAATGTTTTTCATCCTACTCTTACATTCTCCTTTTATAATTTTTTTTCTCTGGACATTGATTTCTGTTAATATCTGATTAATATTTAAAGACAGGCTTTTCCATCACCTTCATTTTCCCCCACCTCCCCTGCCCTGTACCTTTTTGATTCCATCCTCATTTTCAGTGTTTTCCTCATTCCATATCTATTTAAATTATAACTTTTTTTGCCAGCTTTGGCCACTTTCACTTCTTTTTGTAATTTACTCTCCCCCCATTCATCTCCATCATTGTGAAATCTCCCTTTCTGACAAAGTGTAGGGAGCAGGAAATTGTTTTCTTCATTCCTGTTGTGAGACTGAATGTGTTTTCTGCCCACAGACCTCCAAAGAAGGATAATGGTGCATCCTACTCCCTCTCCCCTCTTTGCTTCCCACTTTGGATGCTTAGAAAGTCCATTCAGGGCAGTCCCTGGGATCCATCTTGTAGTATCCATATTACTTGGTGCATTCCAACCTCCTCCTGTTCTCTGACTTATTTATGTTTAGGTAAAATGGATAAAATATGTAGAATACTACATAATCTTTTGATTTTAAGGTCTGAAGAGGAGTTTGCTTCAACCAACTTAGAGACAGGGCAGTAACAACTGCCTACAGCAGGAAAAAATGGTATTATACTAGTAAGGAAAAGTGACATCCTTTAGGGCATTAAAAGACCATTTGGAAAATAGATGGCTTTTTCTGCAGTAAGAGTATTCTACTGACTAGTGAAAATTATCATTTTAGCTTTCAGAAAAGCTTAAGCTTACAGTTTGCTGTATTTTTTAAGCCAGTAATTGGGATTATTTACTGTGTGCATTGTAACTGTTCTTGGAGACATGTATATAAGCAGTGTTTCCGAGAAGAGACGCTCTTTTCCCTCTATTTTAGGATAGAGAAACACATTTTACTCCCTGTCATTTTATAGTGGGCTCAGTGATTATTTTGTTCACTCATTTTTCTGTCTTTCATTGTTGTGTGTTCTGCAGACACACAAACAAAAGGATCAGCCTTTCATTTTTTTTTTCTCTGTATCCCAAGATGTTAATTAGAGATCTTCATATTCCCCTCCCTGGTTTCCACATGAAATGAAATGTTCCTTTGTATCCCATTGTGGGACAATTAGTAACATGCTCTACTTTGAGGTTTTTTGTTCTCACAGGTTTGTGGTCAGGAGGGGAGAGAACCACAACTCAGTTAAGGAAAGAAGGAGAAGACAGGAATTTGTCCTCCTTCACCTGTGAGGTTGTATATTGCAGAAAAGAGAGGAGAAAGAGTTTTGAAAGGTTATTTGTTGAACTCCTGAAAATAAATTTAAGGTTCATTACAAAGCTAGATTCAAAATTGAATTATTTTTTTGCTGCTTTACATCCTCTGGAGTTTCTTTAATATCCACGGGGAAATACACTGGAGAACTGGTATCCTGACAAAAATCTGTCAGACAAGTTGCTCTGTGGAAGTTCTGGGGGCAGTGAGTGATGCTGAGGTATTGGCAAGGTCTTCAGTTAACTTAAAATATGTTTGTTACACCACACTGGGGTGTCAACATGTTTTCCTAATCTGTCCAGTTGAACATGCTACGTGTGATGATGAGGGAAGCAAATTCCCTCGTGTGCTCTTGGGAAGTTCAGCCTTCAGAGGTTTTTCTAGACTAACTGAGCCTCCTGTCTGCAAAGCTGTCTTGGAATATTCAGCTGCACTGCTAAAGGAGTTTTACAACGAGACAGGAATGTTTTGAATGTAATCAGAGGTGAATCTGAGCTTGTTTATCCCAGTGATTTGGTAACCAACAGGTTGTTCTGACATGGAAAAATATAGCAGACAGCGCTTGGAGGGGAATTGTATTTTGCATGGGAACAAAAAAGTGTTGCCATTAGCAGTGATTTGAAGTTATTGAAAACCATCGGTACAGTAATTATTGTGTTTCTTACTTGATTATCAAACCATTAAAATTAAATTTCATGACAACCCTCATTTATGCGTAAATCACTTCATAATTTGTGGTAATAGATGTTATCTCATTATGTGCCCCAGGATATCTCCTTTTGTACAACACACCCTGCCTTGCCTTTCCATTTCTGTTTTGCCCACGGTGTGTGTGGCACTCGGGGATGGGGAACATCAGTGGTCATGGGAGATGGATCGTGGGGATGGGAGGAGGAGATCAATCCATTCCACTCTCCTTGTGCTGCAACACAGCTGAGTTGTTGAAGTCTTCCATGTGTGAGGGACCCCACAGTTGGCTGTGGATTTAGACATTAGAAATTTCAGACTGTTTTGGCCTTAGCATGAGGACCAGAGGGATTAAAGCTTGGGACTGCCCAGGAATAGAACTGGAGGGAGGAGTTGGGAAATGGAGAGCAAACAGGACCTGGGTTGAATGGTGTCGGTCTTGGAGCAGCTGGGAAGGATATGAAGCATCTTCCCCACAGAGGGGATGTCTTCTCCACTAGGTGCTGGGAATGGAATTTAAAACTTTTGGAGCAATTTATTCCTTGAAAACAGTAATCAGCCCTGAAGTTTCTGGACAGGTGTATCGCTGGAACAGGTCATGGTAAATGAGGAAATGAGTAAATGAGTTCAAATGGCACAGGCTTTTGTGCAAAATGTACAAGTTCTGAGAAGTGCTGGGTGTCCTGTGGGAATGCTGATGTGAAAAAAGGTGGTGGAATTTTTGCTTTTTAATTTTTTTAATTGGCAGTTGCCTAATTAAAAATAAGCTAGAGAAATACTGCAGGAGTAAAGTCAACACTCAAGTTCAGAACTGCCAAACTTCCTTCTGGGTCAGCAGTTCCTGCTTTTTAGCAGGGTTAGAGGGTTAAATGAATGAGTTTGCTTACACATGTCCTCTACAGTAAGTTTTGTTGCTTTTTTTCTTCATAGTCAGCAGAATCGTAGGCACTTTTCTGAGTTTTGCTAAGTGAACTTTTGTGTGTATTGACTTAACCCATTTTTAATTTTTTTTGTTACATTCTGATGAGACAAGAATAATTAAAGAAACAAATTCTTATTTTAAATTTTGTGCATCTCATCACATAGTATGGTGTTTCTTTCATCCATGAAAAGCAAAGAATTTGTTAAAAGTCCTTTGTGTGCATACTATTGAGTGCCATTTCTGCTGCTTAATTATTTGATGTAAATGTGTTGATTAATTGAGTTGTGAAGTCTGTGATGTCTTATACTGCAATTTCTGCTGTATTAGTTAGCAATGCACAGTCAGACTGAAAACATTTTGAAATAAGTCCTTTTTCAAAGGGAACGAGAATTCAAAATTCTGCCCTTTTTTGAACCAAAAGTTCCCTTAATAAATTTATAGTCCATGTATAAGTAAATTGTGATTGTTATTTCTCACAGCTGCCAAGTCAGTGTTTAATTTGTGTGTCTGTTTATGACAGGGCATGTTGTCTGTATGGGAGATTAATGATTTTTTCCATACATTGCTGTTACAGTTTATGTTTTAAGGACAAAGCTGCTATGATTAAGGCTCTGCATGCTGTCATCGAGAGAAAATAAAGTTTCATAGCAGTTGCCCTGAATCTTCATGTTAAATCTATGACCAGCTGGATATTTCTGAGATACCTCCAAGTCAAATTAATAAATGTCAAGTCTTGTTTTAACATAAACATGAAAATTACCTTCTGTTGTCAGAGTAATTGTTTTTAGATTTTCTTTTATTTGACATTTTTAAAATATACATTTAATTTTTTAAGGCTTGCCTTTTTCAACCAATAGCCAAATCAATCTTTAAATATAGTACATAATTTTGAGTGAATAATTAGTTACTTTCAACAAAAAAATTGGAAAGGAAATGTGTGTTGGGGTAGGGATGGATGATATATCTAGCACTGGTCAGATCTGTAGTGTGATCCAGATCTAACGTTCATTTTTATTTCAAAGCACTTCGCAAAAATTGGAGATGTTATAGGAGGAATCTGCAAAAACTGTGGGCTGGCAAAATAACAAAGAGAATAATGAAAAATAAAGAGAAATAGAAGAAATAATAAAGAGAAATTTCAGGTTTGGAAGTCATTTGCTTTGTAATTAAAGCACTTGAGGAATTCCTTCGCTGACAGGATCACGTGTCCCATGAAAACCAGACATTGGTTTGATAAGCACAGTAAGATCTAAGGGGATTATTAGTGCATTGTATGAAGGGGGGATGGAGAAGGGCTCTCTTGTAAAGGTTAAGGAAGCTGAACGTAGGAAGAAAAAATGAACTTTGAGCTGTCTGTGAATATGTCTAGGAATGAAGAGATTTTCAGGCCTCAGGCATCATCAGACTGTTTCCCTCAGGGGGAAGTGGAGGCAAACCCCCTGGCTGCTCCGAAGGTGCCCTCAGCAGGACTGCTTTCCAACAGGAAGACCTTTTCCAGTGTTCTGTCCCTGTGATGGACAATGAAAACATTGTAGGTTTTACAGGAACAAAATATGTCCCTGTTCCTCTCTCTGTCCTGTCCGCAGTGCAGTGTCATCCGTTTCTTCTGGATGTGTAGTTATGGTGTGTTTCCGTAGGGAATGTGCAAGATAATCCCTTTTCTATGATTTGCTTTTGAATTTAGCATTTCTGTTTCCCTCAAGAACACACGTGTTTGAGCACAGATAAACCTCCCTTCTCCAACTGCTGGAATGGAGACCTTCCCTTTGAGTTGGCTTCCTCAGACTTGTCTGTATTAGGTGTTTCTTCTCTCCCCTTCCCTCCCTTCCCATGGTTTGACTGGAAAGACTCTATTTCTAGGCTGCTACACTGGGTAGGCAACTGTTTTGGTGTTATATGACTTTCTGTAAGATTCCTCTTCTCTTCCCAGTTCTTCAGTTGACTTTTGCCCAAGCAGGGGTGACTGTCTCTCTGGATCTAGCCTGCATGGCAATTTTTCTGACCTCTTTGAACATTGCCTTGACCTCAGGAGACCCAATTTGCACTATTTGTAATATTTTGTGTTTGCAGCCAGGGAGACGGGAGGTTTGTGAGCGCAGGCCAAGTTTGTCTCTGACAGGATTTATTAAATTTAATGGGGTACAGCATAAACATGGCTGCATAGGTTGGCAAAATATCACACAAATGTGAGTTTGCTGTCCTAGTTTAAAATGATCTATAAATCACTCAAAATCCAAACCAGTCCTCTTCATTTTCTCCTTAAATCCTGAGTAGATCACCGGCTGTAGGACTTGCAGGGTACAGAAGCTGTCTCTTGAAAAAAGTCAAAATAATTAATTTCAGAATTAAGACTTAGAAATCATTAAAAAAAAATAAAAGAACTTTTTTTTTAAGAGGAAATGTTCTTCAATACTTGAAAAACTTATTTATCTGTTGAAATTTTTGGGTGCTTGGCCCATTTGTGGAAACATTCAACAAAGTGCAGGTCTGTTAAAAAAATTGACTGAAGTGCTGAATTCTGTCTTTTGGGATTTCATTTTTGTGCAAGGTATGTGAAAGAAAGAGTAGAAGAACATTGGTAATTGTTGCTTTTGTTAGATAACAGTGGGGCAACCAGCTAAACAGGAAAAAGTACTGTTTGTGCTTGCCCTTAATTCACACATATTCAAACCAATACATTTATACTGTGGTTTTAGAAAATCATGTTTCAGCATTGATGGATGATGGAAAAAAGTGGAGAGGGAAGGTGAACCTTGTCAGCCTTTTCCTGGGTATTAGTCTCCTCATTAGAATGAAATAAAAGATAAAAATATTCCCAGGAAGAAATTATTCCATGGAGTTTTGGGGTTGGTCTGTTCTTTTTCTAGTAGATTTTCTGAACATTGAAGGAGGGAAGGTAAGTTGTATTAATCAACATTGTTTATTCTACCTAGGTTTGTCCATATTTCTGTGAGGTTGAAGCCTAATCAAGATTTCTAGTTTTTCTCAGACCTTCTCAGTGGTCAGCACACCTGAGACAGTTGTTGCTGTCTCTCTCAGTAAAATCCATGTTAGAAACCTGAGAATACAGACTGAAATGAGGACAGACAGCCACGAGGTAAAAAGGGGTGCCATACACAGGAGCAGAGGCAAGCAGGGCAGTGCATTTGTGCAGCTCTAATACAGCTGGTAGAGCCCAGACTTGCCTTGCAGTGTGAACTCAAGATAGGCTGCAAACATTGTTATTGCAGAGGTGGTTTCAGGATTCTTTCCTACCCGGTTGGAAGCAGCAGAGCCCGAGGCACAGCACAGGCAGGAGCTGAGCTGTGCTCTGTGCCTGGATGGGAGCAGGACTGCAGAGAATGACAACCCCTTACCTGCTGCTGTGCTGCAGACGTGGGTCTTCATGGCCAACTTCCAGGTTTGAGCTGGAGACCTCCAGAGGGACCTTCCAACCTGCAGAATTCTGTGATTTGAACATCTGCCTAATCCTTGACAAACTTGCTTGCTCTTCCCAAAGCCACCATTGTTATGGGCATGTGCCCATATGAATTCATCCCTCTACCGCTTTCTTTTGCCCTCTAAGACTTTCTGCTTTTGCAAGATTTGTTCCGTGTCTCTTTTTTGTTTTTCTCCTCCAGAGGACGAATTCCTTCCTTAGCCTTTCCTTCTTTATTTTTCTTTTGTTACAGATGGCACAGAGCCAGTTTATGGTAAGGTTCTTGGCCTCCAGACTCATCTCTTCCTTTAAGTAGTGTGTTATTGTCAGTAGTGTGAATTTGCACAATCCTCTTCCATAGGTCCAATTAGAGGCATTACTTTTTCTGTTCGCTGTCACCTAAAACCTGGTGCCTTGTGTGTTCATCTAGCAGTTGAAAAATTGCTGTGGAATTGATTTTGCTGATAAACTGCTGTGATGTGGTATTTGAAGACTTGGAAATAAGGAGTGAAGGGTATCTGAACGTTGTCTAGACCCTTTAGAGACTGTAGGATCAAATGGTGGAGGTAACTGAATAGTTTTAGTTCATTTCCCAGTTAACCATCATCTTTATTTTTGGGGAAAAGCTACCTAACACCTTTCAGGCCATTTTTGTTCATGCTGCCAGTAAAAGAGCGAGCATTTGGTGTAGATGCAGCTCCAGGTCACACCTGGTTTGATGGATATCTGTAGATAAATAGATTAATTTAGGCTATAGCACTCTCTGTATTTAGGAGCACTCACTGTGTTTTGTGGCTGTGGTGACACAGTGGCTGCGTTAATGGGATGAGAGAAGATTGTCTTGAGTGGCTGCCAGTTATGTCTGCCTTAATGGCCAAAGGATTTATGAAAGTTACCCTCTGATGTTGCCCAGGTTTGGCTTTCAGCCTGCTCTCTGATGCTCTGTAAAAGATCACGATGGTGCAGCGCAGATTTCCTGAAGTTGGAAGTAGAAATATCCAGTTTCTATTAATTTATTTTAGATGATCAAAAGTATAATTAAAATAACTGGTTATGAGTCTTTCCTTCAAAGAGAACAGTCATTTAAAATTAGTGCTTCAGCAGCTTGAATTTATGCTTCACTCTTGACATCCATTTAATTCTGCCTTCATTAACTGGAAACAAAAGCTAAAACAACAGTGAGTTGAAAAGATCACTGAAAGATGTTAAGGAAATGCTGTAGTATATAAAGCCAACTTCTTAGGACATTTTCGTTTTGCAGTTACAAAGATGTTTCCAGAAATTGGTTTGAAATGGAGTCTCCCCCCCACCCCCTCTGATGCCAGCATACTAACTGGGATCACAGGCAAAACGTTGAAGCCTTCTTTGGAATAGTGCAAGGATTTAGAGGTCTTGAATTAAAAAACCAAACTGCTATTCTGCTAAGTTTGAAAACAGTGTAAGATTTGCCCTGTGGAAGTGTCTAATCTTGACAGGGAAGGGGTAATAGTAAGTCTACAAACTTCCCTCTTAAGCCACTTTTCCTTTCCACTCAGCCCCCTCTTCTGATGGCTGCATCTTCCCAAGGGAGAGCTTGGCCATGTTTGAAAATGCACACTCCTAATTTGTTTTCTTATGGTGGACAGTTGTAATAAAAATGAAGAGTTCTGCTCTAGCTTTGGATTTTTAAAGAATAATAGACGGTTCTGAAATAAGATCTTGGGGAGTTGTTTAATTTCCTGACCCTCGGCAGGACTGTTACTCGAGGGAGAGGAACTCTAAATCTGGATCCTGTAGTGCTTTGATTTCTGCCTAGTGTAGTAGGTGTGTTTGAAACCTCCATATATACACTTTTTAAATTACTCCTTGTCTTACATAGTGCTTTCAGGCTATGAAAGATCCCAACATTATGGAAACATTCCAGATTTAATATGTTGAATTGTAAATAAGTATCCTTAGGAAAGAGGGTGACTTGTAATAAAGAAGGTTAATTACAGGTTTATTTCAGTTTTATGTGTACATCTGCATTGAATAAGTGTGCTGAATTGGGAAAGAGTAAACAGGGAAAGATGCAGGGAAGATGTAGCTCATAAATCCATTGAAATTCTGTTCAGGAGTGAACAAGCTTCTGTGTAGGGAGTATCTGATGAATGTAATTCTCAACATATGACAAGAGTTTCCCACCAAAGGAGAATCCAGGCTGCTCTGGGATAAGAAGGGAAAATTATTAATTGGTTAAGAGAGGGAATAATGACTTGTAGAGCTCAAATCCTCATTGGAACTCTCCTGGAATCTAGGCTGGGCCCTGACCTGCCCAGCTGCTTTTGGAAATGTGTTGGAAAAGGAGTGAGCAGTGGACTGGGGAGGTCCCTGATCCTGGACTGTAAAGGAGGAATCTGACAGTGAGAAATTACAGGGGACAAGATGATGAATTTCCAGGTGAACTTCAGTTTTAATAAATCCAAAGTGATGAAAAGGGTGGAAAAAGATCTGAACTTTAAATAGTGAATTATGAGCTCAGAGCTGCCTTTTACCTCTTAGGAACTGGATCCAGGTTTTAGTGCATCTGTGAAAATCCTAGCTGTAGTTCAGTAGTGGGTGAATACAAAACAAACATCTCTTTGAGCAGATGTGATGTATCAGCACAGGGTAGGATGTTTTTATTTCCTTGAAATGATCTCACCAAATGAGAAGGTGATACTTCAAAATTATTTAAACTGAAAGGAAGTACTAGGAAGAAAATATTCGCAAAAGGGAACCAGGTATGAGTGAGGAATACAATGGTACCATTGAAGGGAAAAAAAGAGAAAATAACAGCCAGCACACATTGTAAATGAAAGAATGAATTATAAAACTATTTCAGGTTTAATAGTCTGAGATGATTGGTAGTATATTATTTCACCCCCTTCCCCTGTTCAGTTCTGGGATAAAGCTTTGCTGTCTGGTGTAACTGTTGGTAAGGTGGTTAAATGGAAACTGGTTTGTCTTCACAAACTAAATTATTTACTTCTTGGTGAAGGTTTTACCATTGTCCACAGAACTTTTCCTGACTCCTAACCTGAAGGTTTCTGGAGTATTCCCACACATTCAGTTGATGCAGAATTTGCACTTCTGAGGTGCAGCTGTAAGGAGAGGAGGAGCTGGTTGGAGTCTGTTTATAGCAGGTTATTTGGGGATGGAATAGAGATTTTCCTCACTGATGGCAGATGCTCTTTCAGATTTCTCAAATACTCTGAGATATTTCTCTGCTCCCCAGGTGCTTATTCTCCTCTTCCTTTCACCCTCTTTTTTCACATGAATTGTGCTGATGCCAAGCAGCTGCTCATAGGCCTGTCCTTTAACTGAGAGAGGGGAGCAGTGGACAACCAGGAAAACAACCTTCTCTTTAATATTTTTAAAGTCATCTGAAAGAGTTGTAAATTCCATGACAAAAATAATTATGATGTGGATAAATTCATGTATGTATTGAAATTAGATATACTCAGTGTAACAGAAGAGAGTTTGGCCAGTGGTTTAGTGTGGCTACGTGCCTTTCATAGAATTAAAACAATTTTTCCTCATTGCTGTATAAGTTGTCAGAAATGAAGCTTGTTTTGGAAAGAATCTACTGAGTCATTGCTTGCATGAGGAAATTCTGTCTAAATTACTCCTGCTATAACAGTTTACTGGGTCATCCATATGTTTCCTGAAGTGTTTATTCCTTGTCTTTTTTTTTTTTTAAGTTCAAACTGAAATATATGTGAACTGCACAGAGCACATGACAGAATATGAATTCTGTTAATAGTTTCTGTGAACTGTGGCTTAAAATCCCAGCTATGGATATGTCTCAGCTAAAAACTTTTCCTTTGACAAATGAGAGCCTAACATGTAAGTTGTACTCCTCACCAAAGTTTCCTTCCAGGGTTACTCCATCAGGGAAGCTTCTCAGTCCTATCTTTTATATCAAAATTGAGTTAATGAGTTGTGAATCTCCTGAGGAGTTGGCAGAGCTTTTGCAGCTTCAAGGAGATCTAACACCTGCTAATACCAGCGTGAAATCTTGGCTGCAAAGTTGCCAAGGCTGCATTTAGCCTATTTAAATCACAAGCTGCCATTGATCTAGTTTTCTTAGTGTGTTCTCTTGAGTGCTTTGGTTTCAGATGTATTAGTTAAAGAAAGAATTTAGTATTTAATTTGCAGTGTTTAAAAGGAGAAAAACTAACTCTTTGGCATTGATAAAGATAACAAAATACAGTTTAGTAATGTATTGATAATAATTTCTCAGCTCATCAAGAAGAGCCATGTAGTAGTTTTCTACTGCATGAAGGTTCAGTTTAGTACGAACAAAACCAGACTTGATCAAGAAAAAACTACAGATGGTGTGAATAGAAAGTTTTAGTGAACTCTGTGTATGTTACCGGGGGAATGGGAGCAGTGAATGACACTGTGTACACCAGGATATCCAGCACAGCTGGGCCAGGTTTGGAGAATGGTGGTGGTGTTGAGCAAAGCTTTCCATCCCCATGTGTCATTTGAAATTGTAGAAACATAGAATGGTTTGGGATGGAAGGGACTTTAATATCGTCTTGTTCCAATCCCCTGCCATGGGCAGGGACACCTTCCACTAGACCAGGTTGCTCCAAGCCCTGTCCAACCTGGCCTTGAACACTTCCAGGGATGGGGCAGCCAGAGCTTCTCTGGGCAACCTGTGCCAGGACCTCACCACCCTCATCATAAAAACCATCTTCCTTAAGTCCAATCTAAATCTACCCTCTTTTTGTTTAAAACCATTGTCCTGTCACTGCAGACCTTGGTGAAAAGTCTCTCTTAGTCTTTCACACAAGCCCCTGTAAATACTGGTAGGTGTTCTAAGGGCTCCCCACAACCTCCTCTTCTCCAGGCTGAACACCCCCAGCTCTCCCAGCCTGTCTCCAGAGCAGAGGGGCTCCAGCCCTCGGACCATCTTCTTGACCTCCTCTGGACTCACTCCAGCAGTTCCTTGGGCCTTTCTTTGCTGGGGGCCCCAGCGCTGGGCACAGCATTCCAGAGGGGGTACCAAGGAGATGCAGCAGCACACATTTTATTTTTTTCTTCACAGTCCTGAAAAACATGTTACTTAGGGTCCTGATAGGAGCTCTGTCATCTTATGTGTGCAGTAATGAGTAACACGAGCTTGTCTTTAGTAAGGGTGCTCGTGGTGACAGTGAAAGTCCAAGTTTGACATGAACTTTCTTTTGTAATCAACTAGAATGAAGTTGACTTTGTGTAGAAAAAGGAGAAACCTTATTTTTTAAAGCTGCTCGGTCTTGAATACTTGTTTGTGTGTATTTGAAGAAAGCCAGACACATCTGAGATAATGTCCAACTGGTAAAATATATTTTATAATGATAACAGCTGCGTATTGTATTGGTAAATAAGAGAATTGATGCAAGATTTTTTACAAATATTTGCCTTAGTTTCTTACCCTGATCCTGTGTCCGCGTTGTTTTGAGTACATAGGTGAAAATCTTTCACTCCTTGGATGTTTTGTATGCCTTGTGAGCTAAATTTGTTTTGCAAAGAGTAGACAAAGCGTGGGTAATGTCTGTAAATCTAAACTGTTCAATTTGAATAAATCTTACATTGAGGTCTTAGCAGTTCAGTGACTTGAGAAAAGGAAAAGAATACAAAATTGGAAAACTACACATATTAAAGCTACTTGTGTAGCAGTTTATTTTCCTGCTGCTCTTCGAAAAAAGGGGGCAGGGGAGAAAAGTGTCTTTAAATAGCCTGTCGGGCTTCTGCTGCTGCTGCATCTACTTCCTTGTGTGACAGATACTGCATTTCTCATTAAAGGGACCTTGCGAGTGCCTGTGGTCGCCATAGTAACTATCTTGGAGCCTTATACCTTAAATTTATCCTGACAAAGGTTATTGTGGCAATTCCTACTAATTGACTTTTTTTTGCTGCTGCTATTTTTAGCTCATCCCCTCCTCCTCAGTTTAAGCTCCAGATCCTAAATGGAATGAATTGGCAGAATTAGTGAAAAAATGCTTTACAGGGCAAGACTAATTGGCAACTAAACTCCGTGTTTTGTTCTTCAGTGTGAGAAAAATCTAAATTGTAGCCTTCAGTGGTAACTAAAAGGTTATCAGATTTGTCCTTCAAATTTTTTGATATGAAATAATATCGGTGTTCTTGAAATACGGTTTTGGTTCATGCAGGCTTCTACTATTGTGTATTATCGAATATTAGTCATGCTGTTTATTAGCAGATATTACTACCAGCAGAGATAAAAGGAAAGGAGCCATATCCTGAAGACCTGGAAAGCTAATTTAAAGTAAGCCTCTAATAAACAGAGGAGTGCAAAATAAGCAGAGTTAGCTTTGTGCTGTAGCAGTACCTGGGATAGGTGCTATATTGGTACGAGTGCAGTTACTTGGCATTTGCTGGTACAGCAGGTTGAATTAAAAAGTTATTCATAGGCTGATGATATCATTGTTTAATTTCCTGTAGGTGTATTAGAGGATGACTGCTACATTTCCAGTGGCTAAGAACTCTCAAATTTAATTGCTTGATTGACTCCAGTTACAGTTTCCAGGCTCAGGAATGAGATGGCAAAGCAGTGCCTTGATGAGCACTCGCAGGGTATTCATTTCATGGGTGCAGGGCAGCAGGGAAGAAGAGCCAGAGGTGGAATGGGGGGCTGTCAAGCACTGTAACTTCTCCTGGGGGGCAGGGAATAGTTCAGTTCTGCTGAACAGTGGGAAATACGATTGCAGGTGTGATAAGGGACAAAATGTAGCCATAAAGAAGGCAACATAATAGGAGGAAATCAAACCATGCCATTAGGGGAGGGGATGGGATGAAGGATTCTCAGCTTTCCAATAGGATGGAGGGTACAGATGCACATTCAACCCACTGTTTTACTTGCACTCAGCCCATTTCTGTGTGGCAGAGTTCACCCAAAGGTGAACCTTCTTTCTTTTGAGATATATCAGAAAAACTCTTAAAACTTCACAACCTTTAAACATTGAGCTTTCTCGTTTTGATATTGTCAGTTCAGCCCTGATGTAGATCAGCACGTAAATTTAGCACACAGGAAACTTAAGAGATGTAAGAGATTCACTGTTGACTTCTAAAGCATTAAGGCTGATGTGTTCAGTTGCTTTGAAGCCCAAGAATACATCCACTAGAACTTCTTAGAACAATTTCATTTCTTCACTTGCTTTCTCAGCAGGGATTTACAAGGACTGTGATCTCATGCTTGGGAATGGAAATTTGCTACGAAGCTAGAAAGACCCCTGTAGAAATTGTAAAAATAAATAATGGAGATTGGGGAATGATAGATATTCTCAAGGGTTGTGCAGGGGTATCTTTAATTCCCCATTGTTTTTTTTCTTGTGTATAACTTTGAGCAGAAACCTCTTTTTCAATATAAAAGCAAAATGGAAAAGTCTGGATGATTGTCATTGGCTTTCAGCAGTTTTAATTCTCCTTTAGCTTGAAGGATAAGATGAAGGACTATTCTGTCCTAAGTAGATGGACAGAATTTATATCTTGCTCACAGTAAGTCTGCCTTTCACACAGTTTGAAATGACGTTAATGGAGTTTTGTGGGGTACAAAATCAGTATTTCTGTGGAGCCAGTTCAGTGGGCTTTGTAGAACCCTTGTTCTCTTTCCTAAGGTATTTGATGCTACAATCCCTGACACACTGCTGAGCTTTCTGGATTTTCCTGTATTCTTCACTGGGTGTGGCTGAACAAGACTGGGATTCAGAACTGACACTTCAATCATTTAATGTAACAGGCAGTGAACTGGAATAACACACTCCATCTCACATATTTTCTCACCCATATGCTTAAGTACATTATAAAAGAGGTACAGGATGTGATTTGGGGTCTGAGACACTAAATGGTGAGTGATATTCTGGCTGTGGGCATTGAAGTGCCAAGAGCAGAAGCACAATTTGCCTCTCCGGGTTTACTGTAGCTGTTTGTGGTGAGTGTGGAATTCACTGCCCTGGCAGGAGGGGAACACGGGCCCTGTGCCTGAGTGTGGATGTTCACACAGTGGTACCAGAGCTGGGTTGGGCAAAGAGCAGCTTGGAGGTTTCCAGAAGTTTTTCCTTTAAATACATCAGCGACAGTGATCTGAAATGTAAATGGTGATTTACAGGCACTCAGAAAATTGCAGCATCGGTAAAGACAAATTGTTTCCTCCTGTGGTCAGCCCTGAAAATGCCCGAGCCCTGCTGGAAATCTGAAATTAAATGTGGATTGAATAAAACAGCATCCACATGCTGTTACAATTTTTCAAGCTTTTGAGGCATTTAAACTTTAATTTTGAATAGCAAATTACACTCATTTGCTGCGTAGAAGAATTTCTATCTGAACACCTACTGAGGATTTTTTCTTATTTTGTTACCTTTTCTATTGTGTTGACCGTTAACTATAATTTTTGTTCTTCTCAGCAATTTTGTGTCTTCATTTTGATCATAAATCCATTGGCAGTGGGATGTGTTTTTCTTGTGTGTGTGTTCTCCTTGACATGTAGTGATTTTAGGTTTTTCATCTGCCACCTCTGGAATTACAAAAAGTTAAGGAGTAATACAAAGTTATGGAAAAAGAAGAAAATACTAATTAAAACTTCAGGGGGAACTGTGTTCTCAGATATTTCACTTAGGCATTCAGAATGTATCTAGTAAGTCATAGATACTAATTTTATTATTGTTGGGGGGAACTAGAAGAAGTTTCAATGGAATATAGTCATATACCTGTTTTTAAAAGAATTTCTGGCAGCGTGCCGAGAGTGTTCAGCATGTTTTTTCGGATTTTGCTTTGCAGTTTCGTATTAAATCCTGGATTTGGATGATTCAGGATAGCTAAGCAGACTAAGAAACCGACAGAAGTGCTCATGTTGGTAACACAGTTCTGTGTGTTCTTGCAGTGCAAATCCAATTTATGGATGGCTCACTGTAAGAGACTTGTGAAAGCTCATGGAGGGTAACGGTCTAATAAAATCTGCAGCAAAAATTGATTTGTTTGAAAAGGCATAAAATTTTATCTTTGTGTGTTAAAATATAAATCTCGTGCTCCTGACAGCTTGGGCCATTCAGAGTTTTTTCTTTGCATTACTAGTGACAGCAGATGTGGTTTAAACACTCAGGAAGTTTAAGAGCATTTTGGTTTGGGTGTGAATGCTCTATCAGAAGTGTTAATGAAATATATCCTCACAAAATCATTCACGGAGTTACTTAAGTTGGAATGGACCTCTTGAGGTCTGATAGTCCAGTCCCCCTCCTCGAGCAGGGTCACCTGGCACAGGTGGAGTCTTCTAAAGTGCTGTAGTGGAATGTAGTGTTCTCTGAAACTTCTCAGAGGGAAGGATTTTTACCAAATATTTCCTGTGCTTCTGCTTTACTTCTGTTATAAAAGATTCTGAGGTTTTATCTCCGCCTGAGATCACTTGTTATATTGACTTTAAGCAATGCAGTAACTTCACAAAGAACAGAATCCCAGTATTAAGTGTACTGTTTCTGCTAAGGACTGAGTTTTCTAAGACATGATTCTTCTAAGCTGCTGTTTCTGTCGGCTCTCACGTCTTTGAAGATCAGTTTTAGAAGTCCGGGCATTTATCTCCTGCCTCAGATGGGACTCAGTCCTGAGTGATGAAAGGGGTAGGAAGGTTCCCCACAGAGCAGCTGATGAGTGAGTTGTGTAGATGCTCAAAATCCTCCCTTAACTGACAGTGATCCAGGAAACGTGGTGCACAATAAAACCTGGTCCTTCTGGGGTCTGGCCTAATGACTTTTTGCCCCTTATTTTTTCAAATCTCTCTTTTTTAGAAAGGATTTGTTTTGTTTGTTTGGTTTTTTTTGTTTGTTTTTTTTTTTAGTCTTTGTTGGGTTTTTTTTGTTTGTTTGTTTTTTAGATTTTTTTTCCTTTCAAAGACAAGAAATAGTTCCAATACTATATTCAGGTTTTTTGAGCTCCTTATTTCTTTTTTGAAGGTGGCTTTGTTGACATTGTTAATCTGACATGAAATCTGTCTTTTTTTTTTCCTAGATCCAGAAAATCAGGAGATTCTTTCTCTTGCTTTCGTGGTGTCATTTTCCTCTCTCTCTTTCATGGCTTTTTTCTACACTACCAAAGACACCTTACTGGTTTTAAGTATCTAAGGGGAAGTTTTCATCATGATCAGATCTTAAAATCAGTATTGGTATCTCCATTTATTGGTGAGCTTTCTGCCATTGCCTTTAATCCAGGTGTGACCTGTATCAGAGATTGGTTCCTCACTCTTTTTTAGGTAATATGTATATGTGTGTGTGTGTGTGTGTGTATTTTCACACTTGTATTTTTCACACTGGAGGCTTTTGAGTTTTTTCATCTTGTGTATCACTTAACTTTACCAGCATTTGTTTGAGAAATGTTGAAAGTATATTAGAAAACCAGAAGTTACTTTTCCAGTTTTCTTTTAGTGGTATATAATAATTAAAAACTAACCAGAGGCTCATAACTTAAAGGTTAATTTATGATGTGTGAGTAAATTTCTAATTTTCAAATGGTGTCAGTGGTTGTGGTTTATATCTGATCTCTGAGACCAAAAATTATTAGGGTTTCAACTTTTTTAAAATTCCAAGAGATAAATCAGTATCTCAGTACAGTTTAAAGAAAATTGGGTTTGGCTTAAGGTTTTTTGTACCCTCAGGTAAAATATTTTGCCTTGTTTCACTGAAGAAAAATTGCAAACAGCTTGTGTCCATCTGTGCATGAAAACTGAATAGATGCTCATCAAGAACGAAATATGTGGATCTAAAAGAAGTTAATAGGTTTTGAAAATCATTTTATTTACTAGAACATGTTTGTGCTGCATCCAAATTACAGCAGGATGCTGGAGGAAACACAAGCAATAGAGAAGTATTTTTCTTTTGTGAAGGTGAGATAATACCGACAGGTACAGACTTACACGGTACCTGAGTGATCAGTTCTGCATACCCAGAGTAATTATTTGCTTTGCTTTATTTGGAACTTTTTAATTATTTTAAGATCATTCATATGGAGAAACTGCATGACAGATACAGAATCATATAAAGGAATTAGAGAAATAAAACATTAGAGTAGAAATATGGGGTTTTAAAAATATTTGCTCCTTATTTGAGGGGGAGAACTGGGTAAATGTTTAAACTGAAATGGTAGAAATTGCAGGAATTACTCTGTGGACATGGGATTCTGTTTCTCACAGTAGAAAATTTAACACAACAGGGTATTCTCTATTGTACTACAGTTCAGATCTTTGCAGATATGATGAAAAGTAAACCAGAAGAAGATAGAATGTAATTTTTTGTCATCTCTTAATTGTGAAAGATTCCCCAGTACCAGTGGGCTTTGGGCACATTTAGGAAGTTAGTTTGTGTCAGGGTCTCAGTCCTTGTTTGGAAGAGGAACAGGTCCTGCATTCCTGATTTCTGTACCAAAATTTGCTGAAAGCTTGAGCCTTGGTACCTTCACTGCATGTCTCACAAAAATTACCTTCAGGTCCAGTTAAATACTGATTTAGCCATAAATCCTGTGTGCAACGAGCCAGTAGGAAATTACTTTGGTAGAATTTGGTGCACAAGGGACATACACCAAATCTGAGAAAAAGTTATAATTTTTGATCAACATCTTCTCCTCTGATGAGCTCGCTGAACAATTAGACTGAAGCAGGTCTAGTTTTGATTTAGGCTCCCAGTCAGTACTTGGCAAGCCCCCCAGGTGTCAGTGATGCCTTGCAGACCCCTGTGGGTGTGTTGTTAGCTCAGTATTGACTATCAACAGCACTAATTCCATGAGAAGTCTGTAATTACAGTTCTGTCGTTGGAAACACATTGCATTAAAAACTAACAAGGAATCGAATATGCTTTTCTGAATCCACTGAAAAACAAACATGCTGAGAGCTAATCACTTGGAAATTCATCATTTTTCGAGTCTGGTTCAGATCATACAAATTAAACTTATTCACTGCTAAGTGTGGTGTCTGATAAGTTTACAAAGAAGTAACGATCTTGCACAGAAATAGTAATCTACAGTTTTAAAATAATTTAATGTAAATAATGCATATTATGACAGCATTCTACTGCTGGTCTGAGATTATTTTCTCTTAAAAATCACCCTTCACCGTTGCACACTTATTTCATTGCTTTTTACATGTTTTTGCTTGCTTCACTTCAGAAATAAATCTGACAAGTTTCCAAACCCAGTGTTCTCTTAGTGTTTAAAGCAAAACTAATTATTGTCCAAGGTCTTGAATAATGTGCAGAACATACTGATAAAGAAATAATTTATTTTACCTAGGAGAAACATTACTTCTCTTTCTAGAAGCAGTTTTAGAAAACAGTAATAACATGCACAAGATAAAAACCCCAAGGTTCTCTGACAGGCGGCACTGGAGCCTCTGCTGTCATTCAACTGATGTTACACCATCCAGGTGAGCAAAGAGGGTACAGAACTCCTTCAGCCAGCAACTAAATAATGTCCTATTTTAAGAAATCCCAAATGGACAGTGTGATCTTTGGGGTGTTGTGTCTGGCTAATGGATTGAAGTTGGATTAAGCCCAATTTTTCAGACAGGAAAAAGTTGTAATTAAGCAAGTGCCTGATCAAAGAAATGCATTCAGGCCTGATCTGTCCTGAAGCTTAGAAAATCAGAGAACCAAAGTAGTCTGAAAGTTTAGGAATGAGGTGTGTCCATGTCCAGAAATGAGGCTGAAGGTAGGAGACCGTGAGCTTCATGCCAAAAACTGTAGTGGTGTGACAAGAGCAAGGGCCCTGTGTTCCTCAGTGCAAGTCTGAGTCATCTTTGAGACCTTGGTCTGCTAAAGCAATAAAACATCTTTCTTGTCTATAAAATAAAGGTTCAATTTTGCATGATGTGCCAGGAGAGTGATTATATTTGACAGTTTCAATATTTTGATTTCACACCGTGCCCCATTTTGAATTGCATCTGTCAAGGTAAAGGAAAGGTTTGCTCCTACAGCGAGTATTGTCTGTAAGCCATGATAGGCTTTATTATGCTGCTCAGCAAATTTGTGTATTTCTTTTCAGCTTTGTCTTCAGCAGGCAAAGAATCAGTTTTATTCTGGGTATGATTAAAAAGAGAAAGAATAAGGAATTAAACAGAAGTAGTCTAGTCAGATAAGACCCAATAATGATGGAGAGTTGTATTACAGTTTTCTACCTTTTTTTTTTTTTTTTTTTTTTGCTAGCTAGTGAAATGAAAGTGTAAGAATGGGAAGTAATAGTTACAGAAAGTAAATACAAAGAAATACCCACTCAGCTGGATCAGTGTGATTTAATTTTTGGGGTACATGCCGTTAGTTCTATCTTTTCTGTTTGCACTCACCAGTAGTAATTAACTTAAAATAACTTGTTTGAACATACTGGCATGACCTGGGAACATTACTTTACTTGTTTTCTCTATTTTTTCTTTATTTCTATTTCTCTGTTACTGAATTGACTGTTGTCAGTATTTTGTGATCCTCAAGTCAGGTCTGTGCTCAAAAAGAGAACAAGAGAATAAGAAGCTTTATAGTTCTGGTGGAGGAGAGTTGTCTGCTCATGAAGAGTGAATGGATACCACATACTGAACGTGCTATTTCAAGTTATAGAGTCACAGAATCACAGAATGGTTTGAGTTGGAAGGGACCTCCAAGATCATCTTGTTCCAACCCCCCTGCCATGGGCAGGGATCCATGTAAGGGACTGCATGTTGATCTGTTGCAAGATAATCAGAAATCTGAGAAACTAGTCAAAGAGAATTTTCTTTTTTTTTTTTTTTCTTTTCCTGAATCCAGCAGAAAATCATTCCTGAAATGCAATTTAGGAAGGAGTGTGCTGTATCCCAAGTCTTAGTGATTCAGAATGCTGCCAGAAGATAAACGTTGCCGAGCTTAGTTGAACTAACTTCAACCTTCTCAGATAGAAAGAGAACTTCTACTGTTACAGCAAATTCTTCATCTATCTGAAGTTTAATGGTGTGTGTTTCATCTGAGCTGTCTTGGTGTATTATGGTTAGTTTTACTTAGGACTCTCTGAACCAGCAGCCTCCTCTTTGCATGATAGAACTTATCACTTCAGGAGATTCCCATTAGAACCCAGTTCCCTATTCATTAAGTACTCCATAAACAAAGTGTTTTATTGATACAGAATGTCATTGAGTAAATAGGCAGCCTCAAACACTGTAGTAATTAAAAGTCATAGTAAAATGCAGTTCTGCAATCATTCTGATGATTGGGCTTTTCTGTGGAAACTCCTATTAAATTCAGAGCTCACCAAACTTTGAAAGCTGTTTGGTGATTCAGAACATGGTACCTGTCCAAGTACCATGGGTCTGAAGACAGGGTTCATCTGGTGTTGACCTGGAGCGTGTATTATGTCTGCCTTGTGTCAATTCTGGGTGCATTAAGTAGCCATGTAGAAAACCCAGAATTATAAAATTCCTCAGGGGTTCCCTTTTGCATCCTGCTCACCTTCTCTCTCTCCCTCATTTCCCAGTTTAACCTCTATTTTTCTCTCACCCCTTCACCTTAAGCCACTTCCCATCTCAAATGAACATATTCTGGAAGCAGAAGATTTTACTTTTTTCTCCCCTGCTCCCTTTTGGCAATATTTTGTTTAGACATTGGGAATAGCTGAAGGTTGGAGATTTCCTTATAGAGAATTCATTTTTGTGAAATTAATTGAAACAGCAGTATGAAATGAATGTACCAGAAAACTTCCAGTTTTTGTGAGGGCAAAGATAATGAGCAGGAGATGATCCCACAGGTTCTTGTGTACATTTCTCTTCCACTGTGTTAACATGTTTTCTGAGCTAACTCTGCCTTATGCAAGCAATCTTTCAAGTACTGAATGTAAAAAAAAAACCCAATCCAACTCTGTATAACTTCACCTGATAAATAGAAATGCTGTACTTGTGCAGATGACATAAATATTAATTCCTGTAGAGCAATCCTTTAAATGTTTTGTTCTGTGTTTTCCAGCTCCTTTAACATTTGGGAATATTTTATGTATTGTCCATTGAAGATTCTCCCCCATTACTTTTCTAATTATTTATTAGTAGGCTAAACCTGGACTCAGGGACTATTAGAGGATAGACATTCTGGAATAACCTTCAGACTGATAATTTTATGAATACGGTTACAGAATCATACACAGTCACTGGCTGCTCGGGGACTGCAAAGCCTCTTTGAGACACCTGTGCCTGACCACCCTCAGAGTGAAAAAAGGTTTCTACTATACCTAGGATAGAATTTCCCATATTTTGGTTTGTGTCCTTTGCCTCATCACTGGGCACCACTGAGAAGAGCCTGGATCCTGCTTCTTGCCCCTATCAAGTATTTGTGGGTAAGAAAATCCTGAGCATTCTTTTCTTGGATATTAGAAAGAGCTTCTTCACCCACAGTGGTTGGACAATGGAACAGGCTCCCCAGGGCAGTGGTCACAGCACCAAGACTGACAGAGCTCAGGAAGCTCTGAGACATAAGGTGTGACTCTTGGGGCTGGTCCTGTGCAGAGCTGAGGGTTGGACTTGATGATCCCTGTGGGTCCCTTCCAACTCAGCGTGTTCTGCGATTCTCTGGGGTGAACAGTCCCAGCTCTCTCAGCCTCCCTTTTTATGACTAATACTCTTATCCCTTAATCATCTTCGTGACCCTGGGCTGGACTCGTCCTTATTTCAAAATGCTGCTGTAAATGCTTTAAAGAGGGAACACAAAACTGCATATTTTTGCCATGTAGTCTCCTTTTATTTGTGGCCTTAGTTTTGTTTTCAGTGAAAAATGAGCCAGTTGTTGATTTGGGATACCAGATCAAACCTCAATCCTCCTTTGTTTTCACCTTGTCTTTTTCATTGATAGTCCTTGGTCTTCAAAGTATCACAGAATCCTGGAATGGTTTGGGTGGTGGAAAGAGACCTTAAAGATCATCAAGTTCCAACCTCCTGCCATGGGCAGGGACACCTTCCACTGTCCCAAGTTGCTCCAAGCCCCATCCAACCTGGCCTTGGACACTTCCAGGGATGGGGCAGCCACAGCTTCTCTGGGCAACCTGGGCCTTACCACCCTCCAAATTAAGAATTTCTTCCTGACATCTAATCTAAATCTCTCATCTTTTCTTACTCTTTATTCTTCTTATTTTGATCTACTAGTGTGAGTTACAGATACTGTGTTTTTAAGAGTTTTCATTAGGATATCACTGTGTTCTTATACCAAATGTAATGTTAAACCATTTCAAAACTACTTTCAGAAGTGACTAATATTTGAGTTAGAGTTTCCAATTTAGAAGATCATCTTGATTTGTGGAAGCACTAGATAATTCTGTTTTTTTCCTAGAAGCAAATATTCTGTAGTTGGATTGTACTTCTGAGTGGACAGTATGTTTTTATTTTTTTTTCCTCTATTCTGACTTCTGGTAGTGTTGTATTTACCTCATGTGATGTTTGATGAATCTTCTGCCAATGAAGGAAGGAAATGGATATTTGACATCTTGTAGAAAATGTTGTTTTCTGAGTTTCAGTTAACAGTAAATCAATTCATCTTTCCTGTTGTCCCCAATTAGAGTATTCTACAAGTATTCTGCAGAGCAGAGCCATTTATGTCTGTTACATCAAGAAAAATGTTTATTTAAAAATAAACTTGCTCTTTCCAATGTTTCACTGAGATTTCCACCCACATAAGTATATTTTTAATACAGGGTCAGCCAATTTACTTAATATCATCTTCAGTAAAAAAAAAAAAGGCAGATTTTGATCAGGCATTATTTAGTGGGTGCTTCAGACACTCTCTATGCTGAAATGTGCTAGAAGAATGTTGTTAATATACTGCAAAAACCCTGCATTCATAGAATCAGAGGATCAGTAAGGTTAGAAAAGACCTGTAAGATCGTTGAGTGGAAACCATTCTCCCAGAATTGTCAATTCCACCACTAAAACATGTCCCCAGGTGCCACATGTACATGTCTTTTGAACACCTCCAAGGATGTTGATTGCACCACTTCCCTGGGCAGCCTGTCCAGTGCCTGACCACACCTTCTACTTTGTTTCTTCACCTTTCAGCTGATTTATTTTGCCATACGTCGACGTTTGACTGCGTTGTTCCTTCCCAAGCACGTAAGAGCCAAATTCACCTCGTTAATTTAATACATAATTCTTAAGGCATTTTGTAATTTCTCCAAGGAAGTTATTCATTCATCAAGTTGAAGGGAAATTCTTAAAATGGAATTAAAAAGCTTTGTTAGTGTTCATGACTTGTTTCAGGTTGTATTACCCAAACTTAACAAATGTTATCAGTAACATTGAAACTGAAAATCAGATATAATTACTGAGGAAAGTAGTATTTCTGTACATAGCTAAAAACATGAAAGACCCTCAGGACATGAGGGTGGTAAATCTATTTTTAAAAGGGAGCATTGCTATTTAATGAAATGCTGAGCCCAGGAAACGCAGTCAGGGATAATCACAGGCACTTATCACCTTTGACAAGGTGCAGTATTTCTTACGGCTTTGTTTCAGCCCGTGACTTTTTACTTCAGTGATCAAATACTTTCTGTGCCCATTTCTAAGGAAAACATTAAAGCTTAAAAAAAAGACATAATAAGAAAAAAAAATACAGCTGCAGGGGATGGGAGAATACTTGAAACATCAGATTTGAAATATTTAGATTCCTTAAATCAGACTTTCAAATCGCAGGAGGGTTGGCTTAGTCCTTCATCCTTTGTAAGGCAGATAAACTCAAGTCAATGCAGAATCATTGAAGTCCCCAGATTGTTGTAACAGTGAATCCCTTTCCTGGTGTTCAGAGCACATTTACTGATGATCTTGTTAGATTGTTTTTCAAGGTCTACAAAGAGGAACTCTCGGTCTTGTGATACAACATTCTACCAAGTGTAGACCTGACACAGCCAAAAAAAAAAAAAAGAGAAATTCTCAAGGAATCCTGAGCCCCCATTGTTACCACTACTTCTACTATATTTTTCTACTCTGAGAAGCATGAAGTGTGTTAAAGTAGTGGTTGGGCTGTGATGTGACTGATTTTGTTTCCATCAGGAGCTGGAGAGGAATCCATTAGAAGATCCACATGGACAAGTTTTCTGATGTAGCAGGATCAACACTGTATGTGACCTCTGCATTCATAGTAATGAGTCACATTGGACTACACTGAATGTGGAAAATTACTGTTTTCTGCCTTAATGCATCTCAAATACCTTTGTCCTTGTTCTCCTTCAGTGGTACATCATTAACAAGGAGTAGAAAGAACAGGCACCAAAGTTTATTTTCAGTTAGTAAGTTCAAATAAATATTCTCTGAACACCAGTCAAGTGGTTCACTGATGAGAACTACACGAGTATCACTCAGCATAAGTTGACACTGAAGAACTGTAAAGAAATAGCTGTGGACCAGTGGCAACACCTTCCCTTCTGTCAACAATGTTTTCCTGTTGGCAGTTCTTTGTAGAGCTTCACTTCTTTGTGTCTTCTCCTTCTGACCTTGGGGGTAGGCAGCTTAAAGGTATTTTTAGACCTTTTGTGAGCATATTTATGTGACACTGACTTTTTTAAATTTGAAAAGCCAAGTAGCTTTTTATAGCATTGTTAAAGAGGCAGTGGTCATGGCTCAGTAGTTAAAATTGAATTCTGTTTTGCGCTTAAAAGCTGAGATTTATCCTTTTAAGCCTTGTGCTGGCTTAATGATTCAATGCAACTGTATGTTTGCTGGGAGGTGGATTCTGTCTGCTTTGGTCTGGTTGGGTGGTTTTCTGCCTTAAAAAAAACAGGTATAGTTTGTAGTGTATCATCTTTATGCTGTATTTGTAGATATTTTTGAAAAGAAGTGCAATTTTGGGATTAAACCAAACCCCCAGATATTCCTAAAATAGCCAAAGGTTTGAATCAGCAATTTAAACCAGGGCAAAAAAATTACCTTAACTATCTGCACATTAATCACTAAATTTAAAAAAAAATTCACAATTAAAACATAGCTCAGAGAAAGACTGGTTTGTAAGGTGCTGTACAGGGGCAGTTTCACCAGGCAATGACTTGCATTTTGTCTTTCTATTTTTTTTTTCCTGGATGGAATTGAGAAAAGCTTATCTTGTAATCTCATAAAATAGCTTGCTTCTTCTGCACACATCATTTGATCAAAGTCTAGGATCTTCAGGTATTTTTCTGTTAATGAAAACTGGCTGTGGAAATAATGCTTTATAGCAACTACGTCAGTTCTCTTTGTATAGTTGGCTTTTGACGCATTTTGGTGTTGTTAAAATAAACACAGCTGGGTTTTTTTTCCTCTTTCAGTGATTGCCCCATGTATGCTGTCTAACACAGATGTGTGTTTCCTTCTGCTTGTCACCAAATACTTTAATTTCTCCCATACTCAATGAATTAATGCCTCTAAAATACGTGGGTACCTGCTGAAGGAGACTTCCATCGACCTGTGTGATTCTTAGCATAGCATTGCAGCTGCATTTTTCTCTTTTTCTTGCTGTCTCTTCTAGAATATTGCCTTGCCTGTGTTCTGAGAGCTTAGACAAAATTTGTATAGGTGTTTTTCAGTTGTGGATGTCAACTTCAAATCTGTTGGGCTTTGAGGGTCTCGTTCATGTCTCTCTGTTTCTGCCTCTCAATATCAATATTTGATGCTTCAGCCCAAAGTGCATAGGTTTTCTTTTCTTGGTTTCCTCTATTCAAATGCAAACAAAAAAAGTTTCAGAATTGAAACCCAGTCTTGAGGCAGGTCACTGATTTGTGCTCTGATGTGAAGAGCAGAATTACCTTCTCAATTGCTTAATGGCCCTGTAGGTAAGTACAGTGTGGGGTCGGGCAGACCTCAGTCCAGCTGCCTTTATCAGCCTCAACAAAAGCAAGAAAATTGTCTTCCTCAGCCCTGGTGGTCCCTATGGCCACGAGTGCTTCTGCCATCAGTTCCTCACTGCAGCCCCTGTCAGGTCAGTGTTCTTTGGTGAGCCCCACTTTGCACAGTTCCAGGGAAATCTCAGTTTTTCCCTGAAGATTCCACAGCATTAAAACTTGCAAGACTACTCAAGAACATCTTGAAAACCTTTTCTCAGAAACACAGTTACCTTAATAGAATTGTATCCTTTCTCTGCGTCCTTGAGATACCTGGAATTACTGCTGTCCATAACATGTTATTAACAACATACCTGTTATTGCAGTCGGTGTGCTCAGTTAATGACCTGGGTCATTACTGGGGCTCAGGTCGGTGCAATGGGCAGGTCCTGCAGCTCAGAGACTGTTTTCTCAGAACTGAGAGACACAAAGCACTCTGCCAACAAGAAATCCCACAGTTGAAGGGGCTGGAGAAGAGGGAGTTGCAGTTTCTTGGGAATACGAGTGCCTGTAAGGCTTCAACTACTTTTGCAAAAGCTGTCATTGGTTCTCTGACCCTGTAATCGAGCTCCAGCAAGAATCTTTAGCTTTACAAGAGGATTGTCAATGCCCCTCATCTGCCTTGGCTGCAGTTGTTGATACACAGCAGTAATGGTCATCATCATGGCATCCCAGATCTTCAGCAACCATCCTCTTTGTCTCCTTCCCTCTCAGTTCAATGGGTATTTAAACACTTGTGTGCACAGCACAGCTGTATTTTATCTTGAAGTAAATCCCACTGTTAAGTCCCTTGCCAGTGAGAATAACTACTGTGCCCAGCAGTTTTTCTCCCATCGTTTTCAGGAACATTCCTCATGGAAGCCTGCTTAGAAACACTACTAAATGTCTTCCCCACAAGTTTTCCTCTCATTTGAGAATAATGGAGCTTTACAGCAGCTGTTTTCTGGTAACAAAGAGAAAAAAGAACAGAGACTTATTCTGAATTTCAGAAAATTGTGGTTAGGGTTCAAGTTAAATATAGTAACTGTGGATGAAATAGAATTCTATCACTTCATGAGGAAAACTGATTTGTATCTGTCCATCTTCTGGGGGTGTGTGGTTTTCATATTTTGCATGTTCTTGTGTAAATAGAATCAGTTTTTCCTAGGACAAAACTCTTATCTATGCAAGGATGTGTAGTTTGGATTCTCTGTAGCTCTAAGGCTGTACATGGGGGTCTCTGCACCAGTGGATATGGACACCTCAGGTTAAGTGGAGTTATTTTTTATCATTACTCCAACCAGGTACAAAGATTTCTAGAGATGATTGTGCAGCTGTTTCACTTACTGGAGTTAATTTGAGCCATGCTTTTTGTTTGATGATGAAACATGACCAGCATCTGCAGAAAGGAGCCTTTCATCTGCAGCCCTTACCCTGGGATGGCTTTTCCCTGGTTAGGAGGCAAGATCTCTGCGTGTGAGCACTGGAGCTCTGGGCTCCCTCACTTTCCAGGTCCTGGTGGGTGCTCATAGGATGTATGATATGTAGTCAGTAAATCAGTGTGAAGTGAAGCACAAAGTTTTTTGATGTGTTTGAGTAATTTTTGTCTTCCAAACAAAAGAGGTAACACCCCAAATAGTGTCCTTTACTTAATTTTCAGCACTGAACACACCTGGAATTTCATTTGTGTTGGATACCAACCAGAGATTGGGCTCTGCTGTGGGTGCTACTGTCCCAGATCAGATTTGTTTCTAATTCACTGGTTTGTGACTAACAGTGGATGCTTTCCCTCGATTCCAGTTCTTAGTGAAAATATCTTTAGGAAGAACTCATTGAAGCTGCTGCAGTAAATATATTCACATTATCATAAGTGAGTTTCCAACAGCTGCTTGATCTTTTGATTTATGAAATTGCCCTGAAGTTCAGATTGGAAGTGCATGGTCTGGGAGCCTCTCTGCACTGAACTGAGTGGTGAATTTACCCCAGATCAGCTACACATATTTCACTGACAGCAGGAGAAGGTGCAACTTGTCTCTTATAGAGGGCCAGAGAATAATTTAACACCCAGCTTGATAGAGTTAATTACAAACTCTTTAAGGCCTTCAATTTTAAGTCAACTGATTTTTTCCCTTTATCAATCTCATTTTTTAAGTTGAATTGATCTTGGACATTGAGAGAAGCTGAAGGGGGTGAGGGAAGTACACTATCTGGTTTTGAGGTAATTTTCCAGATGACCCATCATGTGGAGGGGTCATGGCTTGAGCGAGATGTTAAGTGAAGTGAGAGGGCTGAAGCTAAAAAGGCAGTTTCCATCATACAGGTGAGTGCAGGCAATACATAAACACTCAAGTGGACATAGGAAAAAGAACTTTCAATTTTTGATAAAGAACCTTCCTTTTCCATATTTATAAATATTAAAAGCTGATTAGCTACTGGAGTGCAAGAGTATGATACAGGGATTCATTATAGCCTGGACCATATATTATCTACAGGACTTTTAACTGAATTCTAGTTACTTGGCCAAAATTTGTCCTTCCTTTGCACTTCTGCTCTTCTGGAAATAGCAGAGACTTTGAAAAAGTTTGTTATTGATAGTGATGAGTGGGAAAAAGGATTATAAACATTAATAATCTGAGTGTGGGGATTAGAAGACTGGAAGGCAGGAATTAAATGATAAAAGAAATTTGATTTGGAGTCACTGACCCAATAAACTGTAGGATAGTTTTTTAGAATATCATTAGTGCATACTAAACAAAGTATTATTTCTCAAGTTAGCTTAATTTAAGCTAATTTAAGAGTATTGAGCTTTTATGGGCAGGGCTAAAGTGTCGTCTAAGGATTTGTCTATATTTTTGAAAAAGCTGTTGTGTGGCAAAAAATCATTTTTATTATTAATAGAACTGAGACTGAGAATGGATGATGACTTATCTGTAATAAAAAGGGTACATCAAAATGCAAAATGTTTTTGCGCCTTCTGATCAGGAAACCTACATCTCTCCTAAAGCTGTCACAAAAAAGTAACTTATTGTCCTAGAAAGGCTTAGGACAATAAAAATAATGAAACAATCAAAATTTTCACCCTTAAGAAACTACATTATGACATCTACTGAACTTTGGAGGAAATGTGAGAAAAAGAATGCAGTGACACTGGTAGATTTAGTAAATATTTCATCATTATTAATTCCATGCACTTGCAGAACTTTAGGGTTTGGTGTTGTTTTTCTTCCATTCTTACATATTTGATACCCATTATTGTTACAAGTGTCATCTTTTCAACTGCTTGATCAGACCTTACTCTTTTGGATGCTTACATCAATGTAACAACTCTGTTTCACTTTCTCCCCTGAATTCAGTTTAGATTTATTCCTAGGCATTATACTCTATATTGTGTATTATTTATTATTCACTGGAGGGAAAAGCAAAGTATGCATGTAAAATGAAATGAAAGGTGAACGCTAAGAAATTCAGGAACATTAATTTAAAGGTAGAAGAGCATATGCATCATGATGGAAGTCGGGAGCTAATCCTGTTTTTCATTTGAATTTAGACTTGTTGAGTAGTAAATTTGGGAAGTGAAGTTTGTGGTAAGTCATTGAGATGCTTTTTAAAATATCCATAATAATAATAAATAAAATATTAGGCTGTGCTGTGTTCTGTAAACAACACTCTAACTTGCTTCTTATTAGTGTATTTTGTATTACTCTTGAGCAGGCTGTACTCTCTCTCATCCTGCAGCAACGTTGCCATGCCCAGCAGTGTCAGGCACAAGAGATCCATCATACTTGACTACTATCTCCTTTTTCTCCCTTGATATATTGGTGCAAAGCATATCTTAACATGGGCATCACTGGCACCTTATTTCAGCTGTCACTTATTTTCCTTCTGCATATGCAGGGGCTTGAGTAGGATGGGACCTCAGAATATCCAGAGTAGTGACCTGTTTAATATGACAGAGAATTTCATGGGAGTAAGTTATGGAGTGATTAGTGAGTGCTGATAAAATGATGACAACAGGCAATAAATACAGAAAGTCAGGCTTTAATCATGGAATTTAAATCTGAATGAGGAATATTTTTACATCAGTCGCTCATTATTTGTTTTCCAGGCTGTTCCATGTGGGTTCAAATCAGCCTCTTTCTGGTGTTCTCTCCTGTGTTTTGATGTTAGGTCTCCTTTTCTGGTAAAAGCTGGCCGTCTGTAATTTTGAAGGAGAGCTTCTTGTCATTTATCTGGCTTTTTCTGGGAGGCTGTGCAGGCTGGACTCCTGTACGATGATATTTTCAAGCACAGGGTGACATTAGACAGTTGGTTGTGTCTGTACAGCTTGTCCTGAAAACAGGCTCACCAAAACAAGCCCTGCTTTTTGTCTTTCGTGTGGCCTCTTGCTATTCTCAGTGCTTCTGTCAGCTACACTAACTCACTTATATTTGATCCTTTGTGTACAGGAACTGATTAATACAAATAATTAACATTTTGAGATATCAATAATTTTTAAAAGCTGTTTGTTCTTTTGATATAAACTCGTTAATTTTTTTTCCAAGGCAGTTTAAGCCATGTGGGGTCTTTTTCCACCTGCATTTCCATACTATTCAATTGAGAAAGCAAATCACTTTATTTCCTTTCCAAGTCTCCATTTTAATTTGTGTACATGTATGAAAGAAACAGTGAGATGATATTTCCAGTATTGAAATAATGATAATGATTTAACCAGGTTTTTTAAGCTGGTTTAGCATGTATATTCCAATAGGATAGGAACTTCCTTGAGACAGAAGGTCACAGATTTGCTATTGAAATGGTATTATCTGAAGAAATATAAGAAGAGATCAATAAAAAGTGAGTTATTGGGAATTACTCGAAGGAAAATATCGATTTGGCTTAGGGTTGTCCCAGGTTTGTGAAACTGTTCATCCCCCTTGGTTGCTGAACAATTGCAGAATTAATTTAGTTCCAAAAGGCAGTTTGTGCTCAGAGCTGTTAATCCATTCCCAATATTCTGATTTGCAGCTAAATGAACAATTGTTAGTTTAACTAATTCATGTTGTATTGCTCTCCAAGTGGGGTGGAGATGCCTTACTTCTTAACTGGTTTAGACAATTTTCCGAAAGCAAAAGAGTGGAAAAAGCACAATGGGAAGAGGTAAATGTTTCTTTTCCTCCTCCTCTGGCTTCATTGCCCAGGAGAGTCCCTTGTATTTGCCTTTTGGAATTTGCTTCCATCCCAACCTGGATTCCAGCTCCAAGGGCTGGACCAAAGTGCCTGTGCAGGGGCACGAGGACAAAATACAACAAGCAGTATTTTGTCTCAATGCTGAGAATGGCAAGAGATGAAGAGCCAGAAAACTTGTAAGAGTTGTTTGCACTGCAATTTTTTCTCCCCCACTACATCATTATTTTTGATGATGATTGTGGTGAAGAGCAAAATTATCCCTAGTTATGTCACTCCTGTGTTCTATGAGAGTGTGTGGATTTCTGTAAGGGAACAGTCCCACTAGGAAAAGCATGTGTAGGTACCCTTCTGAAGGATATTACAGCTAAAAAAAAAGGAAAACTACTGTTTTATGACTTTGTACTCAATTATGCATAATTTAGAGTCTTGTGTATTTAGGAGGGAATGCTCCTGTTTAGCCCACTTCCTACCGCCTGGAAGTAACTTGATTTACAATTAAGAAAAATGCTCTTTTTAGTGATATCAAAACTCTTAATGTACTATTGTAGTGACATGTCATACAATGTGTCATGTGCTGATTAAAGTCGAGTTTTGTCCTTTTTTGGGGGAACGATTCTAATGTAGTCTAGTCAAAGAATTTAATTTAATTACACGTGTAATACAACTTTCTGCCTTTTACTTAATTGGTCTCGCCTACGTTGTTTCTGCCTATTAGATGATAATTTAGCAATTTCCAATTTGTATATCCCTGAGGGAGGCTCAATGGGAATAAATGGGAGTAAAAAAATCTCTGCAGCTTTATTCCTCGATTTGCTGCTTGATGGCATCTCTTTTGTAGTTGTGTGGAAGAAGAGAAATAGAGAACAGTAAGCAATAAAAAAGGAAATCTTTTGTGTAAAAAGCTTAGTTTCAGAACAAAGCAGATTGTGTAATCTTTACTTAGTATTTTTACAGTATTATTTGCTTAGCATAGGAAATATAAATCCAATTTTAATAATATGTGCTTCCAGTTTTAATATTAACCCTTTAACTCATTTATACCTCTATAATTGAGTCACTCAGAGCAAATTAGTGCGTCAGAACCGAGGTGGCTTCTCAGCTGGGCACGGGGAGGTTTATCAAACTACTACATAATTTTGAGGTACAATTTGTCTGGTAGTAGTAGCCTGTCATTTTGAGATAATATGGCTCTGGAAATTCTTTGTTAAATTGTTCTTTGTAGATGGAAAAGAATAAAGAAAAAAAACCTGTCAAATTGGCTCAAAGCTCTGTGTATGTTAATAACTGTGCCATTCTATGTATCCGTTCAGGGGGTTTGGCTTCTTTGCAGGAGCTGGGAATCACATGGCACAGCATGGTTTGAAGAAAAAATGTGTAGGTGATCTATATACCAGTGGATTTCAACTCTTTCATAAGCTGGAAGTGAAAAGATGATGAGTTTCCACCCTCTCTAAAGGTGGAGAATAAGTCTGATTCCTAAACTGGGATTCAGTTTGAAATGGATGCCTAAATATAAATATGCCTGGGTTTCTTTATAGTCAGATAAATCTAGTCAATGAGTGGAAAGTGTATGTAATTTTCACAAAAGAGATCTCAAATAATTGTTTTCTATTTCAGTACCATTGAGTTTTACCTTTTCTTAAAAAGGGAAGATTGTCTTACAGAAGTTTAGATACCATCATCTTCAGGGCTTTTTTATCTCTCTATAAGGGAATACTCCAAAGAAACAGAGAATCACAGAATTTTGGTTAAAATTTTTTTATAGTTCATAAAATTTAGATTTAGGTGAATGAAAAGACTTAGTAAATCTCTGTGTTAAAACTAAATGCTGAAGCTAATCTCACCTTCAATATTTATGCGTTTTAAATACCAAATTAATGTTTTACTTGAGGCAATTCCTTCTCAGTTTATGAAGCACTGAAAAGATTAATCTAAAAATAAGTACTTTTAAAGCTTGATATTTTTAAAGCATTGTTTCAAGTAGACATGAGTGAAATACTTAAATGAAAAATTATATCACTCCTTTATCCTATTAGAGTGTTCCTCATTTTAGGAAGAATACCTTATCTTAAAAACCATGCAACTTCTGAAGAAGTGTAGTAGCAGACTCCAAATGATATCTTCAATGTAAACTTTTAATTGAAAGATCATAATTTGGGGATTTTGTTTTAAATTGTTCCTCAGCTGGGGACTTTGTGTTTGCCACAGTAACAAAGGGTGCTCAGGGAAGTCTGTAAAACCAAGGTGTCTTGATCTCACACCACTGGTTGACTGCTCATAACTTGTGGTATTTATAATCCCCTTTCCCTCATGTCCTCCAAATGTAGTGAAGAAATCTATTCTTATATAAAAGATTTTTTTATATGAAGCTGATAAGAAATGGTTTTTTATTAGTGGCACCAAAAGTCCTGGTTTCACCTCTGAGTTCCTTTACACAGCTGCATATTCTGCGAAAGCTTCCCAGGCGTGACTTTGCTCACAGGTGAAATTTTCCTTTCTAAAATCCAGACTACTATGTTCAAACTATTTCTGAACCATAGGAAACAGGAGTAAAAATCCCTTTGATCTCATTTGACTTTAACAGGTTTGTTTAATTTGCTTTAGTTCTTTGAGGTGTCACTGCCTGAACATCAGGGCTGTGCAATCCATTGTCCGTATATGATTTGTGGTCTACACCACCCTAATCGACTGAGGGGAGTTAATGTGACAGGCAGCTGCTCCAAAATGAGTATCATTCAATCATGATAATTAAATAAATACTGAATTTCTGGCTTTAGTGTTCAGATCTAAGGCTGGTGGCCCTTTGGCTTCAGGACCCTTTCCCGTAGGAGCTCAAGGTCACGGCTCACTGAATGTGAGGGCACCTGGCAGGGCAGTTATTTGGTAGGATGTGGTGATTTCCAAATGGGAAGTTTTGGCTAAAATACCAGGGTATTTTAGAACCATCCTCATTTTCTGATATAGTACTAAAGCACATCAGACAACTAACACAGCACAGCAATATGTGGGGCAAAGTGTGCAAAGGTAAATCAATATAAAGGTGATGAGATAAAAGTGAAGACAATCCCAGCTCTGCATTTGGCTGAAGTTGGATCCAGGACTGCCAAAAGCTCACTATAATGAGCAACAGAAGCAGTAGATGCTACACCTTGGTTTATTAGCCATTATTTCCTTCAGTTTAAAACCATTAGCTCTTGTTCTATCACTACAAGTCCTGCTAAAAAAATTTGTCCCCATCTTATTCTTACAAGCCTCTGTCAAGTACTGAAAGGTTGCTATGAGGTCTCCCAAGCACATTCTCTTTTCCAAGGTGAACAATCTCTACTGGTTTGTTTTCTGAAAACAGCTGTTTTCTGAGAGTGTTTCTAAATACACATAGAGGTGTTATTGCTGGAGGAAGCATTAAATAAATTTATCATATATACAGTGTCTTGGGGGAAGAATTGTTTAGGTGAAACTGTGTGCATATGAGTGAGATGTATATAATTTTTATTATTAATGCTGAGCAGTTGGCTGCTATGGAATCTGTATTCCTCCTCAGGTGACACACACACACACTGTAAGCCGAGATTTAGGGAACGTGATTAAAGCTTCTTGCACCCCCACTTACATTTGTGAACATTATTCCTGGCACTGGTTAAAAAATAAGTTTTGTAGGTCAGACTTTGTGGACCACTTTGCTTTGGTGGGTGATGTGCACTGTTGTTCTGGTGCTTTGGTTTCTTAAACTGGTGATGTCCTGATGTTCCCCCAGCTTTCCTCTTTGGCAAAGATTCTAGATTCCCTGGTTAAGTATGTCATCACTCACAAAACTTGCTTCTGGGACTTGAGAATCTCCAATGAAATCTGTGTAACTCTCTCTATGAAAAGAATTGCTGTGTCTGTGGCAAAATAAATGTTTTAAACTTTTCCTGGGCTAACTTGAATACAAAGCTCTTCAAGGGACTAACCAGGCAGTACTCTGAACAGCTGTTGTTTCTTTAAGAAATTCAGAAAATGTGAAGGTTGCAGGTGTGATAGAATTACAAAGGTTATAGTGGGAAAACAGTGACTTGGAAAAGAATTTGGTTATCACAGTAAATCATCTTGAGGTGAACTTCCACTGCAGTGCTCTGGGAAAAGGGCAAATGTTGTCTTTGTATATAAAAAGAGAAGACAAGCAAGTAGCTGGTAAATTAATAATTCATTATGAATGTAAAGTCTAATTTTATCTTGAAGTGACAGTCCATGGTGAAATGTGTACTCTTGCACACTGAGCATTCATGCATCCTGTGATTCTACTCAAAAAATGTTTGAAACACTTCCTTTATGAGAAACTTGCATTTTCCTGATGTTGTGTATAAAGCTCTGTATCTCTGCATTTTCCCTTGAGTAATCACTGAGATGGACTCCACATGTGGATGATTTCCCAGATGTACAGGCTGTCCTGGTGTTTTTTGTATCTTGAGTTTGGTTTAGAGTAGGATCTCAGCATCTTCTCTGAAGTTAACCTTTCAGGTGTGGACAGTGTCACAGTCACTTTCCTTTAAAAGTGGAGCATTGATTTATTGTGGATTTTTATGCCTTTTCTCTTCAGAGAAAGTAAATTGATGCTTCAGGTTTGTCATGAGCAGGAGGCTGTGAGACCCCTCTGAATGTCTTGGGGTCCTACACACACCCGACTCCACCCCATTTGTACCATCCTGCAGGGCCCTGGGAGCAGCAACCACCCTTAGTGTGGGACAGGACAGGGCCCAGGCTGTGAAATGATCCCAAACCACAGTGCTCCTTTCCAGTGCTTCTGGGATCTTCGGGGTGTCCCAGGGGCAGAGACACTTGTTGGTTCTGTCCCTTGTCCCTTAATGCTCAGTGTGGGCAGAATCAGAACAAAGATAAGGGTTGCAGCAGGTGAACACCTGGTTCCTCCACTTGAGGCTGCCTGGAAAAGATGTTCTGAACACAAGAGAGTTGCTTCCCTTATTCAGTTCTATTTTTTCTTCTTGTATTTTGGGGTCTCAGTCTTTTCCTGAGAAGATTCAGGCAGCTGGAGCAATAACTAGGCATGACTGTAGAATTGAGGGTTTCTTAGTCTTGTTTGCTATATCTGGCACAAAATTCCATGTTTTTAATTTGCATATGTTTTCTTTTGAACTTTCTGCCATATAAAGGCAATACTGAATTGCATACATGAGCAACTGAATATGAACATATATATTTTGACATTTGTTTCTCTGATTATTACTATTCTACTGAGATAGAGGTAGGAGGTACAGTATGGCATTATTTTGGATAATGAGAAGACTGCAATCCTTGCATGGTTCAGCTGTGATAAAGGGAGGATATTTAACTCAATCTTCAAGTATTACCATACTCTTCCAAATTTTCTAATGGTCTGAAAGACTATTAATGGTCTGTTATTCCCCCTGTGGAAATTTGTGTGTTTATAGAGCAGATATTACCATTATTATTATTTTAAATTTCTGATTTCCTTAAGTAGCTTACAGTTTTGCTTCATGGTAATTGCCATAGGAGTCCAAATTATTTAAGTGGGTGAGTGAAAAAAGAGGGAAGTAGAAGTTAATTGTTATGCCTCTTCATTCCCAGTTTATGGTTTTCAGATTTGGAGCAAGGAATTAAAAAGCTATATTCTCAGCACGCTTAGTATAATCACATTTAAACAGAAGATTTATGTAGCTAACTATCTCAACACTGCTCCATTTTCAAATATTCCATTATATACAGTGCAACTATTCTTTCCTGGTTTAACTTTTTATTGTCTGAAACACCGTGGATCAGATAAATATAAGCTGTTGAATATTGCAGACTTCAGCACTATAGTTTGAATTTTATCTCCTCTTCAATTATTTTAAATAAATAATTAAGTTCTAAATGCAAATTTTTTAATTTAATTGACCTTTCTCAAGATTAATGGAAAAAATTATCTTTTACTCTGTGTAGTTCAGACATTAAAGTCCTCGTTTTTCTTCCTGCAGTCAGTTTTAGGCCAGGAGGAGAGATTGTTATGTATGGATTGCTTGAGCTGCTGAATTTTACAGTTGTATTTTATTGTAGTGAGTGAAATATAGATTGTACTTCTCAAACTGTGAAATAATTAGATGTAAACACAAGGAATACGTTAATTTGCATTACTTTACATTCTCATTTTCAGCTAATGATACGTACGTATTCATCTCACCAGAGATTTGATTCTTGAGGCCCCTCTTTGCCTATAAAGTGTTATTACTGGGGTGTCACTTCCAGTTTTATATTAGCTGGAGGACTTGTATTTAGGACGGAATTAATGTGCACCTGAAACACGATGTTATAAAAACATTATTACTGAGATTGCACAATGGAATTGGGCAAAGTTTTTAAAGTAAACTTGCCTTTGTGCATTTATTTTTCCTCAAGAATATTATCCTCACTTCAGGCTTTCCCTGAATTTAAAATCATTCACTATCCTTTTCATACATTCAGCATTTTGCATAAGTAGTAGTACCATGGTCAGGCTCAGTGTCCCTTCTGTCTACTTTATATAAGATAAAAAGAACAGGAAACATAATATTGAATAAAGTGTCCAACTGCCTCCTCTCAGCTTCATTATGGAAGCAGCTTGCAAACTCATCCATGGATGATAGTATTTAAATAGGTAGTTAGCCATGAGGAAGAGTTTTTGGGTTCCTGTTATATTGTTTCTTCCTAAGGATAATTGAATAAGGAATATCTCTATATTTTATTCTTCCAAGCTAAGCAACAGTGTTTTATTCACTTAATGAAAGACGAAATCTAGTTATGTTGCTTTTCTTTTAATACCATGCCTGCTTTTAACCTTGTTTTGTTTGGAGAGTATCACATAATTAATTTCACTTCATAGATTCATCCTCTTCTAAGAGATGAGGACATGAAAAGAGCTGAGCTGCGTCACTGAGGATGGGATATGCCTGGGACCTGCCTGCTGTCCTGCCAGGAACAAGGGCAGGAGTTTACAGCACTCCCAGCAATACTCCCTCACTGAATTATCACCTATTAATTCTGTCTGCCAGTTGCCACTTCTGTCAAACTGTCAGTGATGCCAGATTTTAACTGGCACTGCTTTAGGAAAGAGGGATGTGCAAGGCACTGGCTCGGGAGTTGTGATGCCATTTGAAGCAAGTTCCTTTTCTCCATCCGAAGGCCTTTCTGCTTTTCATTTTGTTGTCAGGACAGAGTAAGATTTCCAGTAAAGCTGAAACTCATTTTGTGGGAAGTGGTGAAATGGGCTGTCTGGTGCCTTTAGTACTTCTGCACTGCTGCTTTAATGGGACTTCAGACAACTGTCATTGAGGTGTCGGCGGCATCATCAGGAGGTTTGTCATATTTCCCCCCCGTAAGTCGTCCTGACAGATGACGTGGGATGATACTGTGCAGACGTATCATCAGCCTTGCCGAGGAGCTGACCTTTTCCTCTTCATTCACTTAATTTGTATTTGAGTAATTTGCATCCCTGCAAGGATGCTCAGTTGTCTGAGGAGCTGTCACAGCGACGTGCGCTCGTTTCGTGACAAAACCCAGTAGTTTCAAAACACGATTGTTTCATTATTCATGAAAACTGTTGTTACTTTATCCCTCCTCCTGCACAGGCAAGGTTGACCAGAGAGAAACAAAAGCTGTTTTGCATTTGCAGGATTGGATATTTAATTATTTTTTTTTTGCATAATGCAATGTTTTTATACAAATATCTCATGATTTATTGAAAAGTCATCTAGTAAGAAATTTGGGTAGCTCCACATGAGGCAAAGAAGTTAAAATGGAATTCTAGTTCCTTTTCCTGGAGTGAGTATATGTTTAAACTTTTGAGTTTTAAGATCTTTTCTGCTTTCTCTGATATGTAATTACTGTGAAGGGCAAGGTACAGGTGCCCTTGCACAACATGAGCCATCATTATCTTGGCTGTTTGCAATAAAACCAATGCTTGTTTCAAACTGAATTGTCTATTTTTACCCCTTTTGATATAGATTCCATAGATTCTTGTAACTCACAACAAACAAGGACAAATTTGGGGAGAAAAGAAGTGCAGAGAACTCTTGACAAGAAACAGGTTGTAAGGTAACTGCAGAAGACAAAAGCACAGGATGACTTTTATGGCTAAAATACATTTTAGTGTCATTTTTCTGAGGCACAGCCCAGTGACAAAGTTGGGTGATGTTCAGGAAGTTGCCTTTCCTTGCCTTCTCTTTCTTTTAGCTTTAGTCCATGTGACCAATTAAAAAGTTTTAAAAAATCCATTTTTTCGTTGGTGATTGTAACCCAATGTCCAGCTTATCCATTTTCTCCTTCAGTCAGCTATTTTTTGGGAATTGTTTGCCCATTTGTTAACACCTCACTGGTGAAATGTGTCTTTGGAGATGGGAGAAATCTTCACGTTAAAAGCAAAGAGAAGAAGCTGGGTTTGAGTAGGGGTACAGTTTTAAGGATGAGTGACTGATTTAGGTTGTGGTATTTATTTTTTGTTTTGATTTTTGTGCAAAGCCTTCCAGTTTACTACACATTCCATAGGCCGAGGAATACATACCAAAGCAACATCACTGATAAAAAATGCAGACACAAAACTTGATATGAATATTTTTAGCACAAGAGAAAGCAGAATACTGATGATAAAAGGGAGATGTGTTTCAGAAAAAGAGCCAGGATTTAATTTTGTTGTGCTTTTCTTTGAGTGGATCTACAGTCTTGAAACATTATATTTTATCTCTGTTTATTGCCTTCATATATTCTACCTAGAGCTGTGTTCATAGCACTGTTTTGTGTGATATTTTTCTCTCTGTACTTGTCTTTTACTCCAACTCTGCTTTCTAGCTGGCAAGTATGTTGTTGGGGGTGTTTTTTGTAGCTTCTCATGTGACATGAGGTGTCACGGTGCTAAATACAGTTTACACAGTATAAATAAAAGCATGGTTAGAAGATTTGAGAACTTAGTAGAGCTTCTGAGTACAAAGAGTCCTGTTTACTGAAGTTTTCCATAACTTAGAGCTGAATAAAAGTTACTTCAAACAGAGATGCACAATGAACCATTGGTAAGAGTAATCTATGCTGTATTCCTGAAGTTGACATGGATTTACTGTGCACTATTGAGGTAAAAAGTGCTTATATTCCTATTTAATTTCCAGAAAAAGAAATTACCATATTGCCAGTAACAATCCTTTGGCAGAGGAATGCAGCCTGAATGCCTGCAGTTACATATTAAATATTGTTAGGAATATTTTTCTAAAGTATTAATCACTTAGAAAAGTGCAACACAATAATTAGATGGGAACTGTTTTCCTGGTCCCTTGGGATATGGATTCTAAATGTTTTTGACCGTCCAGAAACTAAGACAATTTGTTAAAATATGACTGTAGGAACTACCTGTATTTCTGTGAGAATTTAAGCAGTTTTGTGTATATAACAGAAATGAAGTACAGGGTTTGCATCTGCTCACGTACCACAGAGTGACGAAGTGATCTCGGAAACAAAGACTAAAATGATTTTGTGATGTTCCAGTTGTGCCTTCCACATGCATTACCCCTGCCAAATCCAGGAAACCCAGCCTGCATTTGCTGAATCAAATCATACTTCAGTGGCAGTAAGAATTGATGTTGTTAGTCATAGTTTCAGGCCTGATATTTTTTCAGAATCCAGTCTTCGGATTGTATTATCTGGGTGTTTTTCATTACATTCTTTATTTCTGGCTTGATTCTGGCAGTTATTGTGATCCACTTTTGCATCTCATGTTTAGCTTTTTAATATGCCCAGCACTTGATGGACTGTGCAGGCAAATGAAGAACTTCTGATGATCTCTTGCTATAATAAAAATAGCCAAAACAGAACCCTCCCTTAAGAGAGGAATAGATTAATTCCTCTACCTTTTGGATGTGAAGATCACCAAAGGTGAAGTGTGCAGAAGGGGTAACTTAGAGAGACCTTTGCCTTAGTGCTTTGTACTTTCTAGTCATAGAATCGTGGAATAGTTTTGGTTGGAATGTCCTTAAAGATCATCTACTTCCAAACATTCTGCCATGAGCAGGGACAGCTTCCCTTCTGTCACAGTTTGAAATTGGCCCCCCTTGAGAGTTTGAGGGGCTCAGGGGTGATTGGGTGCCAGGGCAGTGTTCCCTGGAGAGCCAGTCACCACTCATGTTGTTCGCTTCTGCTCAAAAATCATATATCACAGCACTGGAAACGGTTGGCAGTGCAGTCTTGTTTGTTTTGCTGTTGGTGTCTGCTGCGTGTAGGTGGACAAGGCCAGGGGGTGGCTGGGCTCCCTCTCCTCCCCTCCGGGGGGGAGAGGGGAGCCCTGCGACCCCCCAACTCAGCCTTTGGCTAGAGTTAGAGTCAGCATTTGGAGTGTGTGCTGTGAAGGAAGAGATTCACAGCACCTGAGGTAAGAGGGAGGAGGCTAGGCCTTCTTTCCCCCCCCCCTTTTCTGCAGTGAAGCTGTAGAGGGGCCTTTTCTTTCCCTCCACTGTGGGTGGAGGAAGGGCTCAGAGTTGGAGCTGAACCAGGAGATTGGGCTGTGGAGGTAGGCCCGGCACTCAGGAGAGGAGTCCCAGGCGAAATTGGAGAGGAGCCAAGAGAAGCTCGGGAGTTGCCTGCTGAAGGTGACCGGAGGCAGCCAAAAACTGACTTAGAGGAATGAAGATTCCAGGATGTGGACGCTTGATAAGCTACACTGCAGCAGCTTATGAACCGAAGTGGGACACCGAGAGGGAGAGATCACCAGCAGCAGGAGAGCAAGGACTCACAGCTATCTTCTGGGACTTCATGAGGAGGAGAGACTACAACAAACAACTGCTGGACTTGGTGAGGAGGGAGTGTTCAGGAGCCCAGAACACTCCCACAGCAGACTGTGTTAGGTATCAGCCTTAAAGGCTGCTCCTGGACTAAAGTTAAAGGAGGGGCTTGAAAGGACTGACTGATAGTAATGTTATATATATATATAGTTGCCTCTAGTTTGTATAGTATTTATTTGTGTAAAAAAATGTATATACTTCCCCCTTCCCCTGCAGAAGCCTCTGGCCTGAAAGTTTCTCTCCGGTGTTAGGATAAATTGTTGAGAAGGGGTGGGGGAAGCGTGGAAGTTGGATTTTAGATTTCTAATGTGGCTCAAACTGCTACACCTTCCAAGAAGGTAGTCTTGGAATGTTAGAAGCTTATCCTCAGGTGTCATTTTTTGCTCAGTCTTGATAGGCCTATTTGAATTCATCTTCCCTCAGTAGACTTCACAGACTCTAGATTATTCCTTGAGCTTGTAATTGCCATCTATCTTTACCAGTTTCTTTTAGGGTCAAGATTCTCTTAAATTAATGGTAATTATAGAAAATCTCTTCTGGTCTGAGGAGACTTCAAAGCTCTTTCTTCTTGACCTTTGTTACTGGTGTTTCCCTTTTGGCAACAGTTATAGAATATGTTTCCCTCTTTAGAAGTAGAAATAGATAAAAGAATAATAGTAATGCTGTGTTTTTGTGAAATGCCCTTCCCAGACCCCCTCTTAGTTTGTAGTTGCCTTTCCTCATGAATGGTTTTCAGAGGTGTTGTTCTCTCTTCTCTTTTCCTTAAGTGCAAAGTCATCTCAAGAGCAATATATTTTAATTCTTCCCTAATTATTTTTCTATTTCAGACGATTCAGGAAATTAAAGCTGTTTTGGCAGCACAGTATATTAGATCTGCTATAACCACATTTCATGTGATGTGAGCTGGTCTAAATTCCCTTTTATATTAGATTAGTGATTCTAATTTAACATATAAGTATTTAGTATGCATTATAGAGTACTATATTTAATTTAATTAGCTTTTGTGCCTTACTGTACATTTAATAAAGCAATTATTTAACCATTTGCTACCAATGAATTGTACTGTGATATTAAAATTAATACTGTCTGTAATTCATGAAGATACTCTAAGCAAGATGGAAGTATCCTTTTAAAAAGAAATCAAGGGCCGCATTCAGACCCTAGTACTGTGCTTATTTTGTCTTTCCTTCCTGAGTTTTGTAAGGAAAATTCAGGAAGTTACTTGTAAAATCAATGAATTTCTAAGTGTGGTACAGTTCACTTCAGGAGACGCTTTCGTATATAATATTTTGGTTCCCTTTTTTATGGGTTGGTATTAATAAATGACTATAAATAGTATATTCATCAGCATTTGGTGCAGTCTTGTTACTTTTCCAGCAAGTCTTGAGCACACCAGGAGCTTTTACACACAAGAGTGGAGGTGGGTGGTGAACCTCTGCAGAACCACAATAAGGTCAGATGGTTGCAACTGCCAAATGCATGTCTTGTGCATCCCTCACAAGGGCATTCAGATTTTGATTGATGATTTGTAAAACATCTGGCCATCATCAATAGGCTTAGACTTCTGTTTTCAGTAGCATATATCATATGCCTTATATGTCATTAATATACAGAGTAGGTGCCACTGAAACAAATACACAGTGCTCTGCAGTTCCTGCAGAAATAATGCCTGTAAAAATTGTTACAGTGAAAATTATGTTGTTTTTTGTCCTTCTTTTCCTTTGCTACAGTATGGCTATCCAAGTTGACAAGTTCAGTTTTGAGAGCTTCCCAGAATCCCCTACTGATGGGACACAGTTGGCGAATGCGAAGCAGCTGGAAGAAGAAAGGCAACAAGCAAAAGGTCTGGAGATTAACAGCAAGCTGGATATTTGCTGGAAAATTATATCCTTTCATAAATACTTGCTTTAAAAATATATAAATAGATGCCCTATGACACATTTTATTTTATAATTCAACTCACTTCATAGCAGTGTTGCTGAAAAGAAAAGTAATTAGAACTATGAAGCTTATCATAATTATAGACTGCTTAAGGTTAATTGTGCTGTATATTATTTAGGTGATACTTGGGTCATCCTGTAATGGCTTTTTCTGAGTCATTGAGCCTGTCATAAATACTGTGTGTTTTTCCCAACTTTTAGGGAACCGAGGAAGTATAGTTAGGATTGAGGAGAAATAGATTTATAGGGTCAAATTTTTCTATTCTCCCACACACCAAGTAACTGAATCATGAAGAAACATATGAAGCTGGATTTAGAGAGTTTGCATATATTTAATTGAATTTGAGTAAATCAGAACATATTAGAATAATTTATTTCCAATATATCTAATCTTGTGTAGCCTTTTAAGGCTTAGGCAGGACCTGTGAGATGAGTTAGTCATTCTAAATGCACTAAAATATTACCTTATGATTATTAATAAGAAATTGCATTTGGTTTAGAGTTAAAATAAACCAAGGGTGTTGCCATAAATTTCATGATTTCTATAAAAATTCTTGTGCTTGGCTTGTCAAAAATACACTTTCTCATGATTTTCTTCAGGGAAACATTCTGTACAGCCAACAGCCCCCCATGCCATGTGATGATACTCAGCACCTTCCAGGGGATTTATATTTTTCACTCAGATCATACTCAAATTCACATGATAGTGGGTGGCAGGAGATGAGAGAAGAGTGGCAATCAAATCATGCTTTATTTGTTTATAATTTTAATTATACTTTTATCTAGTGATCTGAAATGATGTTTCATTACTAACTATTATGAGGAAAAACATCTTTACTGTGTGTGTGACTGAGCACTGAAACAGGTTTCCCAGAGACTCCCTGGGGAGTCTCCTTCCCAGGAGATGTTCAAGGGTTGTCTGGGCACAATCCTGACTAACGTGCTCTGGGGACCCTCCCTGAGCAGGAGAGTTGGACCAGATGACATCCAGTGGTCCCTTCCAACCTTAACTATCCTGTGATTATTAAGTTACCTGCCCAGGGTTTGTTAAAGGCAAGGTCTGAGGCATAAGTAACAGTCCTAGTACCTGGTTCATTCCAGATTCCCTAAGCAAGATTTCAGAGAGAGTTCCATTTATGCAAAAATGTCAATATTTAACCAGAACTCACTTAGAAAATGTCTGTGTTATGGAAAGACATAAATATTCCATGGTAGCATAGATGAATTCTTACGCTGGAATTGAGTGCATAGTTGTAATCATTTTGTCAAGGTGTAAAAATACATCCTCACTCATTTCTGTTGCTGGGCAACACTGTTTACATCCATCCTGTGTTATGTATTTAAGCCCAGTTTTGATCCCCAAACTGCTGTGGCTGACATGTAAGTCAGTACCTCAGTAAACCAACAGAACAATGCATGGATTTTGTGTGCTAAATGAGTGCAAGCATTAGTTTCTGTGTTTTTAATACTTAGGATGATCGTTCTCTCTGTTCCAGAAACTAAAACTATTCTAATTAATGAAAGGCAAGAAATTTTAGATGTGCTTAAAATCCTCAAAGAAATATGTACGTTCTGTTCCACGTTGCCTGTCCTGGCTAGGGTCAGTCTTTCTCATAGAATCATAGAATTGTTAATGTTGGAAAAGACCTCCATGATCATCAAGTCCAAACTTTGACCTAATACTGCCATGTCAACTAAACCACAGCGCTGAGTGCCACGTTGAGTCATTTCTAGAACACCTCCAGTGTTGGTGACTCCACCACCTCACTGGGCTGCCCCTTCCAATGCTTGACCACCTTTCAATGAAGAAATTCCTCCTGATGTTCAGCTTGAACCTCCCCTGGCTTCATCCTTTTTATTTCTTACAGCAACGTTGAGATGTGCACCAAAAAAATTCTTCTCTCACTTCTGCTAAGTTTAAGAAACTTGTTTTCTGAGACATTTTTCTTCCACCAGAGTAATTTGGTGCTGGCCAGAGGTGTTTATTTCAGACATACTGATGCACAGACAGGCAGAGAAATGGATGAATAGTTTAGCTGCATAAGCCTTTTCCTTCAGTAGTCAGCCTAAGTGCAGCTAAGAGAGGAAAAGTATTTGGAAAAATACAAAGGGATAGAGTTGCTTATATTTCCTACTGGAAAAGGTATTTTTGCAAAAGTCCTTTGAATAGTAAGACCAAGTGATCTCTTTTTTATTCCATCATCTTTGAACTATTTTGAACCCAGGTAACTTTTCTCTGCTAACCATGTGCGTGACCAAATGGATGTATGTTTGAGAGAACACAGTTCAGATGTTTTGTTGTAAGTAATCTTAAGTTGTTTACAAGAGAAAGGCTGTATTTTTTAGCTTGCAGTTCCTTAAATTCTTGCTTTATTAGTTGATACCACATGAAACCATCAAATAAACAACGGGTTCAAATTTGAAGTGTGTGGATTACGTAGACTGCAGTGAGAAGCTCACTTATAAGGAATTCCTGTGTGGACCAAAAATAACTCACAAAGGAAGAGGATTTCAACACCAGAAGAATTTTCCAGCATGGAAAATCTATTTTCCATGACTTTATCCATTGAAATATTAAGGGTTTCAATTGATGAGATTTTCAATACTTCATTTATGAAAGTATTGCAGAACTTGATCGATTTTCGTGTACTTTTGGAGGGCTAAAGGCAGAAGGTAAAGACAACACAGCATATCATTCAATTCAGCCTTTGTACGTTTTTTACAGAATGAAAATTATTAGGAAGATAACCTTTCTTATGAGAACCCTTACTGCTGTGCTCTTTCAATGTAAAAAAAATCTGAAATAATGTAATTTAGAGTATCTTTGAGCATACAGTTGTATTGAGATCACTTAAATTAAGAGTATGCTGTCTTGTTTTTTAGGATTGTGGGGTGGCATCTGGTATCAGTTTAACAACTGGGGTTTGCTTTAGCACAGAATTGGAATAGACAGAGCACATGTACTACTAAGGTGACTAATTATGCTTTTCTTATTTTCTGGATGTTTTTCAGCAAAATTTTTATTTTCTTCAGGGACCTTCTGTGCATTCCAACTCATGGATCTGTACTAAGTGGCCTTTGAAGTTTCTAGAATGCTGTTTCCCTTGTTGAGTTCTCCAAGATTTCCATCTTTTTATCGTTACTTTATACCTGAATTCTTCAAAGTCTTGCATTAAGAAATATCCTGTTCCCCGTGTGGAAGATGATGGGCAGAGTAAACTTCTCTTTGTGGACTTTACACACTCTGTGTTTAGACCCACCATAGATTATTACTCTTCAGAGTATTTAATTGATTTGTGCAGTTTACATTTTGACTTAAGAAATGGAAACATGTTCATAATTATTTCAGAGAATTAGGTCATATGCAGGTGATCCTCATTTTTAGAGGAGTAAACAAAGATTTATCAATGTTCAGATGGTGGAACAGGTTCTTCATAGGAAGAACAGAAAGGTTCTGCTAGGAATAGCATCAAGAAGTTATTTATGTTTGTTTTATGTCTGTTTTAGTTTGTCATAACTCTTGCTGCTGCTTAGTGAACTGCAAGGAACTTGGTATCTTGCAGGATGGACCTCAAAGTCTGTAGAGCAGGGCAAGAAGGGGAAACATGGGAAGGTGATACATTTAGATTACTTAAAATCACTGAATCCACCCCAAGGTGTGAACAAAGGCTCATGTCAGATGCTTACAGCTGAGCTTGCAAAAGCATGAGGAGGAGAAATCGGAGTGCACAGGGAATCGTCAGAGCAGGAGGGATGGGCCACTTGAAAGCTTTTGCTTCAAGGGCAGTCATCCAGCAGAGTGAGGTGGTGTGCATTTGTTACTGACCACCCAAACAAGAAGCAGTGCTGGATGAACTGGAAGGAGTCTTCCAATTGCAGGTTAGATTATTTCTGGAGTACTTTATGGACATTTTTAGTGTACAGGTGCTGGATGGCTTGACTTGGTATGTGCTGTGTGGGATCTGCTGCTTGAAAATAAGGAAGATCCAATTGGAGAGGTGAAGTTTGATGGCAGCCTTGGCTGCAGTTGTCCTGAGATGATGGAGTTTGATATCCCGAGGGAAGTGAGGAGGGCAAGTAGCAGGATAATGATCCTGGACTTTAGTAGAGGAGACCTTGGCCAACTGGAGGGCAGAATTGCACAGGAGGCTGCCCTTGGTCCCAGGAGAATTGATGGGCCTCAAGGAGCAACCTCAAAGCCTGAGAGTTACAGCAGTCAACAAAATTCATCTGAGTCTTCAAGCAAGGCCTATCCTGAGGTGACTGTAGCAAACTGCAGCCAGGTAAATTCCAGTTAGATACTAGGAAAATTCCTTTCCACAATGGGCGTGCTCAAATTCTGGAACATGTTGTCCAAAAGTGCTGTAAAATTGGTGTCTTGGAAGATGTTAAAAAACTCTGAACAAGGCCTTGAACAACCTGATGCAATTTCAGTATTTTCCATGCTTTGAGCACAGGGTTGGACGGTGACTCTGGAATTGCCTTTCAATATAAATTATTCTGTGATTTGTGCAACCAGGCAGAGGGCTGGGTCAGTGAATGACTGTTGAAAACTAAACTCCTTTTCCTTCCCCTATCTCCTGCTCTCCACAGGTTCTGTTGCAGCCAAGAAATTTTCTAATGTACTGTGAGGGAATTGCTATTTCAGTGAAATGAGACTATAACATTTTGGGATAATTTTATTGAAAATATTCTAAACCTGGCCCTAACAGCCTTTAAAAAAATGAGACTTCCAGTGCCACCCTGAATATCATGCTCCATTTTTAACTTTTCTAATCGGTAGACTTTTTTTTTTTCTTACTTCAGCCTTAATATCTGTGATGTATAGGAAGCCTGTCCTATTTGCAATGTTTCCTTACATTTTTAAAATTGTATTGTGTGCCCCCTCCTCAGTTTTTTCTTTTCTGTATTTAAACCTAATTGCCTAAAATTTCTTTCAAAACACATTTTCTTGCAGTCGTATTGCTGATGTTGTTCTGCAGTACAGCTCTATTTTTCTCAATATGTGAGGTCCAAATGTGGAAGCAATACTGCAGGTGAGGTTTCTCACAGAATAAAAACTTTCCAGGTTTCAGATATATTTTGCTCTGAGAACTGTTCTTTAATACTTTTGCAACTGTCTCATGTCTGATTGATTTTTTTTTATTGCACGTAGTTCAACATAACTGACTGAATTCCCAAATATCAGTTTATAGATTGTTGATTCTTTCTGGGGTGATTCTTGGGACTTTTCTTCATTGAATTTCATCTAAATAATCTTCATAAGTTCCACTCATTTGTTAGCTTTTGGAACGCTGACATCTTTTCCAAATACATAAAAATTATGAATGTTTTTGTATTTCATCATCTAAGTAGCCAGTCAGGGTTTTGAAATTAGTGTCTCTCAGACAGAACCTTGAGCCATCTCATTTGCTTGAGAGCAAATCACTAATTTGCTGTTATTGAAATTCATTTTTCTGTGTCTGTTCCGCTTTTGATGACTTCATCTTGATCATAATTATGAATCTTCGGTTATGAGAATATTATGTATTGTGGAGCTTTTGTACATCAGTGAAGGTTTCCTTACATTTCCATACAGCTTCTTAGCAACACCAGTTGTTTGCAGAAAAGTAACTATCATTTAAGACCCTAAATAACTGTATATAATTAGTTTTAATAATAAAGTACCACAATGATAATCAAATGGAAAGCTTAAAATATGATTAGGGCTACTGCTGTAAGTAAATTGTGATCGTTAATAATGTAAATTTATTTTCATTAGTGTAATTCCTTTTTATGAACATTTGCTAATTTTTTTATCATTGTGTGCATTCTTCCACCTGGATTTATTTGCAAAGGACATATATATTGAAAATAAAATTTTTTAAGATGCAAAATATGGAACGCTGTAGGGAGAAAAAACATGAGTCACTTCCAGATATAAACCATTTTTTAAAATGTGTTGTCTTTTTAAGCAGGAGGTTTTAGATAACATGCTGTGTTCTAATTGTGGATACCCAGCTACACATAAGACAATCCAGAGAGTATAAAAGACCAAAGTTTTTCATGGGGAAATAACTAGTTCATTTGACTGTTGTTTAGGTTTTTGGTATGAAGGAGTTTATATCATATTCAGTCTGTTGCTACAGAACCATGAAGCAAGGGTGTCGACTGTGAAAAATTAGGTTTTCGATTTTATTTCTTTTTAAAACAGCATCTGGTGATTGTGTGTTCTCTGGCTCTGAGGCCTATTTGACTGTTAAATACGAACAATTGCACTGAAAACTGGAAGTCAATTGTTTCAGTCCTGGCTGATGCATGTGTTGTTAATAACAAAGATTTGACAGTAGGAAATGAGGCCAGGGTCAACAATCTGACTCCTACAGAAGAACAGGTTTGTGATCACAGTGAGATTTCAGCAAAATGTGTGGAGGTTTAGTTGAGAGATCCTGCAAGGTCAAACTTAGGCTTGGCAACCTGTGCTTCTGTTTATCTGTACAGTCTTTTTCATTGAATTTTAAATCCTGGATCTTACACTTGTGTCTTTTATCAGCTTTGACTTTGAGCTAAGAATGAAAGGGTATATTGGCAACCCCTGTTCCAACCGCTTTGCTTTCATTGACTTCTACAGAGTTATCTTAGAAAATACACAAACTCTTGAGTTAAGCTTTTGTCTCTTGTTCCTTTGACATTTTCTTACTGCATATTTTGGTTGCTTTTCATCTCCAAGGTAATTAGTTTGTTGCAATGTTCAGTTTTGTGTTTCTCATATAATGAGCAATTTTATGTAATTGTCTGATAATATAGTCAGGAGACGAAGATCAGTGGTACAGAATTCCAGATCCCCCTGTAGGTCCATGTGAACACATAATTTGTTTTAACAAGTCAACTTCTTTGATTGCATCTCAACCTTGCCTTTCTCTCCTTTGCCACCAAATTCCCTTATGCTGTTTCATTCAATGATCTCATTAGACAAATGCAGTTTATTTCCTGAATATGTGTGTGGTCTAACCAGCCTTACAGAATCACAGAGCCACAGAATGCTCAGGTTGGAAGGGACCACAGTGGGTCATCTGGTCCAACCTCTCTGCTCAGGCAGAGTCATCCCAGAGCACATGGCACAGGATTGTGTCTGGACAGTTCTGAAATATCTCCAATGAGGGAGGCTCCACACCCTCTCTGGGCAATGTGTTCCAGTGCTGGGTCACTGCACAGGAAGGAAGTTCTTCTCATGTTCAGGAGCTTCCTGATTATCAGTTTCTGCCTGTGGCTTCTTTTCCCATTGCTGGACACCTTCGAACAGAGCCTGGTCCATCCTCTGCCTCCTCCTGCAGAGGATGTGGCCTCACCTCCTCTGGTTTTACCTTCCAGAGTGAATGTTGTACATGTGAATACCTGGATCTGCTTTGGCTGCACTTACCAATGATAAAGTATGGAGAATCACCTATTTTATAGTAATTCTATAGTGGTATCTGAGACATAAAGCTTTCCACAGAGCTTTAAGGAGTAAAAACCAGTAATATTCCAGGCCCCACTGTGAGTCAGTTGTAAGTAAATTACAGTGAAGTTAGTTTAATGTTACAGTTAATGGCAGCCATTGTTTTTAAAGCGTCTTTTAAATACTGCCTTTTTATTAGTGTTTTCTCTAACTTGTGTTCCTTACATTAAAGATGTGATAACAGAATTATTTATCTGCTGTTTCTGTGAAGTAATCCAAATTATGTATTCTCTGTCCTCTAGTTTGTTTTATGGAAATTACTCAGTTGTGTTCATGTTCTGAGTCTTATTTTTCAGCAGCAATGTTCTTCTAAGGTGATATTCTGCTGCCTTCGTTTTTCCATATAGATGCTTTTCTTTAATGGTGTTTACAGCTTTTTAGACTCTTAGGGGTTTGTGAATTCTTTATTTGTGGTCTTTTTAGGGAAAAGAAGAAGTGCTATTTATGACACTTTTCAGGGCATAATGAGAATATTTTGAAAAATAATGGCAAGAATCTTGTACAGTGTATTGATTTTCCTCTTCTGTCATCTCCTTGAGCTCTTGAGTCTCAATCACTAATGGATAGATCTATTTTTGTTCTGAGGTTTCAAGACTTTTCTTTTAAATCTTATGTAGAGCCTGTGAAATAATGTCCTGTGATAGAAATTAGTTATCTGCAGTACTTGTTAATTTTCTTTTAAATGACATAGATGAGTACATACTCTAGCAGTCAGATGATGTTCCTCTCTTTCCAGAGTTTTGCAGAAAAATGGCTGGTCACATTTAGAAGCTGTTTATAAAAGCTCAGATATTCTTTCATGTTTTGCTGTATTTTTGATGAACGTGGTTACAGGCTTTTGGAGTCGTTGATGTAAATCTTGATGAATCTCACTGGGAGCTTGTCCTTTAATTGTGGGGGGACTCCACCTATGGGTGTTTCATTTGAAGATTGTGAAGTTGGAAAAAGAGTGTTTTCAAGGCTCCAAGGGGAACCTGCCTCTCCCTTGAATATCTTTCTGTATGATGCTCCCATTTTGTGCAATCATGAGCTGAGCTGTGAAGATGATGCAGGTTTTGCCAATATAAGTACAGTTCTGGTGTAAGAACACAGACTAGAAGCTCATGTGCATCCATGAAGGAGCCATCCTTGCTCCACCTCCACTTCTTCTTCTCACCCTCACCAGGAGAGGGGCTTCTCATGGTACAAAATCACACCAAAGCCAGGGAGTGCAGCCTTGGCTGAATACGAGATGGTGCTGACACCTGCATCAAAGTGCTTCAAAGCCCTTTGAGTTCAGTGCCTTCCTGAATCCAGGGAATTAGAACCAAGAAATCCAGTGCTCTTCCTGTTACAAATGCATATTGCTGTGATTGACACATCACATGAAATTACTGTTAATTGGTTTAAATGGATAATCCTGTCTCTGTGTTACATTGGATATTTCCTGTGCTTTTTTTTTAGTGTTTGTTGTGTAACCTGTTTTGAAGCCCTTTTGAAGGAGATTCTTCTTTTCCCAACATTTTATTTCTGTGCTCCACTGTCCTTAGAGGAACAACAATTTTCTGATTTTTTCTCATTTCAGTCTGAGCTTGTTTCTGAGCTCATGCAGGGTAGAAAGGAAAGCTTTCAGGTTATGTGCCTGTGTGGTCCTGGTATGTTTGCCCTCAGTAATGACACTGTCACTGCATTGTCCAACATCCCTGTACCACCACAGAACTGGCACCAAGCCAGCATTAAATGCTGTCCTAGCAGACATTTGTTCTGTTTTATGTTGCCCTATTCAATTTTAACCTTTTTGTTTTCAGATTGTTCCTAATTTATCATCTTGAATTCTCATCCTGCGCCACAAACTTGCAGGTTTTGCATTTTTACGGCTTCCAGGCTCTTTTACCCTCGTGTTTTATTATGGTTCAGGTGTATTTTACCTTTGGTTTAACACTCCTCCATGGAATTAAATACCTATATTCTGAAGTTATCAACTGCTGTAATTTTTATTGTTGGTCAGTTCATGGGTTAGTTAACCATATGCCACATTAACCTTTAAAGAATCTCTTGCTTGCAGTTTTGGTTTCCAATAGTAAAAGTTGTACATATTACATGCCCTTTTTCTTTCTGAAACAAAATTTTCCTTAATTCCAATTTACCCTTCCTTGAAGCGTGAAGGGGAAGCAAGTGTGGAAGGAGTTCTTAATCAGTTGGTCCTGGAGCATCTACAGTTGGCTCCTCTCCAGTGGGGTGAGTAGTGTCAAAATCAATTGATGATCCTTTTAGAGGATGTACTGGCTTGTAATTTTTAGCAGCACGAGAATGATAATGTTTTCATTTACTGACAATCTATGATACAGGAGAATTTGATAGGAATTTTACTTTCCTTTAGATATTTTACTTAGCTGAAGATAAATGTAGAATTGGTATCTATTTTATTTTAAGTGCCACTGTTCAGTGATAGTAAATATGAAACCTGACCGTGCACTTTTTCCTGTAATTTGCAGTCCTAGTTGTCATGTACGAGAGGTGGCTGATACGTAAATTTTGCATTTGCCTGGCAGTGTGCTTAAAACCTGTGTGGTTTTAAAACAATTTCTCTACAATTTTTTTATTGAAATGGTAATGTACTTTGTGTTATGTGTTTTATTATGATCTAGACATTTGCATTACTAACTTTTTAGGTACAGAAAAAGTTGTTACTCTGGGTAGTGTGGAAGAACTATTTATCTTAATTTTGTATTTAGAATGATGTTCTGACAATGAAAAATTGAATTAATTTAACTTGGAAGAATCATAATGATGTGACTACTCTCTGAGGTTCTCAGCAAGGCTTGTTAAGAGGCTTTGGAACATGGAATGTTTCATCCCCAACAATTCTATGTCAGTTACAAGTTTCAGAGAAAGTCCTCAGGTCATCAGAAATTGTTTCCAAAGCTTTTGCTTTTAAAGCAAATTTAACTCTATGCTCCGTATTTTAATACTTTGATGACCTAGAAAGGATCAATTTTAAGGAACAGTGATCCATCACTTTTGTATGTGTTACTACTAAAACTAAAACGACCCCAAACTCCAGTATTTGTGTGCCCCTTGAAGTGCCTGGGTTTTTTTCAACCATGGGGACTATCCTCAACTCATATATTAAAACCTGTGAGTGCTTTGTTTAAGGAGGAGAAGATTAAAAATTGTCTAAAGTTGTTTGCTGTAAGTATGTTGATCTTTAACCATAATCAGCTGTCTCTGAAATCACACTTACCTGGCCTCAGTTCTTCAGAGGATTCAAGGGTTTGGTAGCATTCGCTCATACTACCTACTGGATTTGGCCATGACTGCCCTGGTCCTCAGCAGTAAAGCAGTGGTTTGTGGCAGGTGTGTGTTGAGAGCTCAGAGAGGTCAGTTCTTAGGTCTGCAGAGTGGCATCAACCATGGACATGTTTGTACCCTGGGCTCTGCGTCTGAAAACTTTCCTTTGGCAATTCCGAATGGGACATCATCGCCTTAGGGATGAAAAACGTGTTTTTCTTCTTTCCCTATATACTTGGTTTTCTTCTTTTTGTTTTATGCCAAATTCCACTATTTTCTTAGTAAAAGAGGCTTTTTGAATCGTAGGATTGTACCTGACACTCCTGCCTGAATGGTGACATTCTTTGATGAACTAGCCAACAAACATGAACATAGCACTGCTTTCCAATAAAACCTGGTTGCCTGTGGAGCTCATTATTTCTTAGGCTGTTGATTAATTCTGTTAAAGAATCCCAAGTACTTCAGTTTTCATCCGAAACTCTGCCTCATAACTGCAAAATCTATTGAAGCACAGTCTCTTGACTGATGGTGTCATATGTGTTGATTTTCTACATTAAATGAAGCAGGGAAAGGGACGTCCTGTGGGTTATCAAATACTTGGTTTGCTACAACTTATATATCGTGTTTCCTTATGGACAGTTCAGTGTTGCAGAAGTTTACTTAACTTTTTAGTCTAATCTTTCTTGATCTTAAGTTGCTATTGAACATTATTTTGTATAACATACAAAGTATGTAGAAACTGTAGATCACTACGGTGATTATTGAAAAGGACATTTCGATTAAGTACCTGATTTTACTTGAAAACAAAAGCAAAAATTGAAAATTAAAGGCGATGGAGAAATTTTAGCTTCTTTAAATTAAGCATAATTTTGAATATTCAGCAGTTCAACCTTTGCTAGTGTTGTAGCCCTACCTGTAGTCCTCCTGGGGAAAGCTACTACTGCACCTCCAGAGTCTATGCCATGGCAATATGGCAATGTATGATTTTGGTTTTATTAATGTGTGGGATGGAGAAGGAATGAAAAGATTGTTATTATTAGTTTAGTAGGTGGGAGTTATAAGGAGTTGTTGGAATGTCTGGACAACCAAGGGTATGTGTGTACACACGTATTTAGACAATGTGACATAACTGTGTTTTGGAGTTTAAATTCTCTTTTGGTGCCAGAATATGTTTCCTTTTCAACTCTTACAGGCATAGAAAAATATTATGAGTTTCAGATGATCTACAATGTAATGTGACTGTTGTTTTCCCTTTGTTTTTTTTCCCTTGATATTTTGAAGTGATTGACCTTTAACTGCCTTGTAAGAATCAGCTCTTTTCAGGGTAGTGATCTGAGTACCACTGATGAGATCAGTGTATGCAAGTGATGTTATTCTTTGACTGTTAATATTTCTACTTTGAGAGAACTATTACATAAAAATATTATATAAACATATATATAATTATACATAAATATATAAAATAATATATAAAAATATAAAATTAGTAAGGGAACAGTCTACAGATTTTCTTTTGTCATCCTGCCTTGTCCAATATTTTGGGCAGCTGTCACTGATAAGGTATTTTGAAAATACTGTAATACTGTAGTATCAGCCAGATTTCTTTTTTTTAGTCATCACACTGTTTGTAGACACAACCTGGCTTTGCTTTGAGTTTTATTTTTATGTTAACAATAACTTGTATTTTAATGTGAACTCTTTACTACTAACCATCATTGTGGTATAGTCTTTGCATATATTGGCTAAAAATTTGGCTTAGTTTTATGCAATAAAATTTTTTCCATGATTATTCAAGGATTTTGCCATATTGATGGCTACACTGAAGGGTTTACTTTGTTATAAGTGCTCACAGTGAAGCATGAATGAATATTTAACATGGTTTTGATTAAAAAAATGACTGGCTCTTATTCAAATTTGTAGAAACTGGACTTCAAAATTCCTTTTAAATTTGGCATATTTAATTCATATAATAGTTAATATTACATCTCTAAAACTACAAAAGCATATTGAAATAATTTTTCATGTAAATTTGACAATCCTGTCCTTTTTTCATTAAATGCAAGGCAAAGAGTAGAAATAAAAATTGGTGACATTGAAATTTTGCTCTGAGGGTAAGAAGTTACCTCTGAAAGTTGTCAAATAGAGGGGAAAAAAGTGACTTGTAGTGAACAATTTTGTTGTGATTTCATATAATTAAATGACTGGGGAAGGAAAAAGTATTTAAGACATGAGGAATCAAAACCTAGGAAATATATCAAAGGCTAGAGTGAGAGTTCCTAATGTGTTGTTAAAATTGAATTTAAGATTTAAGACATCTCTGTAAAATGAAGTTGTCTGTTAGGCAGGTTAGTAAATCACATGTAATTGAAAAACGTAATCCTGCTGAACACCACCAAGTTCAATGTTCTCTAAAATTTATGACATATTTTCTCTTTACTGCTGGGCAACAAACCAAATGCAGGCGCAGCTGTGGTTTTAAGGTGAATATATTAATATGATCAAATCAAGGAAACAGCCTGCAAAGTTTAACGAGGAGAACCAAGACTCTTCAGAGGTGTGTGTCGTGCGAGCTCCGTGGCTTGATTTGAAAAGGATCAGATGGAGGTTTTTGTAGTTGCTGCCTGTGCAATGTTTTTTCAATCTTTATTTGATTTATGTCCCTAAGTTTTGCAAGGAAGCAGAATTCCGGGAGCGAACACTTATCAGTTTGATGGTGCTCTTCTGCTTTTCGCAGCAAAATTATCACAGGTACAAAATCATGAACAAAACTATAGGCTGAGCTTGAAATAAGACTGTTGATTGAACCTGGAACAGGCCAGACTTGGGATATTCCTACATTCAGATGAGGAGTTCCTCTGAAGCGAGAGGTTCCTGACACTTTGAATGCTGTAAGCAAATTTCACAAGAGAAACTTATTGTAAATTCCCCTCCATAAAGCAAAACAAACATTACTTCCTTCACTGCCTGCAACCACAAGGCATAGACGTGTTTTCCTGATGATACTCATATGAAGAGTGAAGATTTATTAGAGAAATTTGGTTTAGGAATTTAGAACTGTAGACACTGAAAAGTGCTGGAGGTTTTAATATATCAACCAAATGCTTTTCTTTCTCTATAGAAACTGAGTAACTGAAAATCAATGATTATACATGAACTCTAGTATTACTAACAATAATGTTCCAAGAAACTTGCATTTGTCAAGCTTCACCATGGAAGAAGTCCAGAAACAGCTTTTTGCTTTCATTCATTCTTTTATTTCATTCACTCATTTCATTAATTCTTCCCTTCTTTCTTCATAAAATTATGAATTTCAAGACAGTTTATAATGTTTAAATAAATCATGGATACCTTTTCACAATGCAGTGTGTTTTATTTCCTAGTATGTGATTACAAGGAGAACTAAAATCACTGCTGCTGAATTCTGCTCAGATCATAAATAAGAAAAGTGATGGTCAGTAGCCAAAGTCTTGATTATTTACTTATGGGTAGAGAATGCTACACATCTTGTGGGTTCACAGTAAAGGGTGTGTCCACCTACATCATGTTGGCATATTGTACTTAGAACTAAAAACCTCAAAAGTGATGGTGGTTTTAAATTGTCCCTCAAAGGCAACTGGAATCAACAGGAGAGGAGAATGTAAAAGTATTTTGAAGTGTTTTATGAACATATGGTTCTTGACAACTTGTTTGGAAGTTCGGTCCATTTAAGTTTCACAAAACATCTTATGGATGCATAACTTTAAAAATAAGTTTTCTTAATAATTTATTGCATGTTTTGGAGAGCACCAAATCAGAATCAATTTTCACAGGTTACTGATTTTAAAAGTAATGACTGAACTACACACTCATTTTATTTTGCATTTTCCAACCTGACCTTAGACCACAATTTCTGTGATTAACCCTTACAGATTGCAACAGCATCCTGAATACAGAGGAAAATAAGTTAAAACATCTTTCAGTGAGTAGGAGAGGAAATTATACACCTCCAAGCCTGTGTTTTGGATGCCAGCTTGACACCCTGATAACTTGTTGTCCCCATGGACTTAGTTAACATGAGCCAGATCTCTGCACACATGAACATTTCCTTTAGTCATGGCAGTCCTACAGTATTGTTGTTCTCTCATTCCTGGAATTCCAAGGCTATCTGGGATGTTTATTCAAAGACTAGTTTTAATGGGGAACTGTAAGGAAGTAGTTTTACTTTCTCTTTTAATAAACAGACCCTTCCTAGGCCCTAGAGAGGACCATTTATATTATACAGATACAAGCTTGGAGATACAAAGAGATCAGCAGGGTATATAAAGGTCTGCCCTTGAGAAAAAGGATGAGTTTTATTGTGTTCATTCATCAAGCTAAAATATTCTTTAATTATTTCTATTTTAGAATTACAGTAGTCTGGCCATTATCATAGTTAGAAAGATGGTACCAGGAGTGTTAGCCAAAAAATCTCAAGAGTAAGCTGTCTGTGAGGTAGAAAATCACAATATGATTCATAGGAAGACTGAAATTGAGAAACAGTCTGGTGGTAGATGGATTTTACAAGGTAAACGACCTTTCTCATCCATTTAGAAGAATCCTCAGGTTTTTCGTTTTTATTTTTAAGATCCAAGAGAGGTGGGAACACTTTCATATCTTAACAGCTTGTGTGCAGGCTGTTTTGGAGGATATTTTGGCAATGTCAAACAAGCAACATGCTTCAGTTCCTGGGAAGTGTTGAAGGACTGGGGTAGTACATAGGAAAAATGGAGTAATTTGATGAAAGTGGAGCATCTGGCTCACGGATAATGGTCTTGCATGTCAAAATACACTATTTTGTGATATGTTTGGAGTCTGGTGTTGTTTCTAATTCCTACCGAAGCCTTGGTTACTCAAAACTGAAAAGAAAAAAAACTTGTAGAGAAAAGGTTTTAGACATAATCGGTAGTGATTTCAAAGAAAAGATGCTAAGAATAAAGAGAACCCCCTAAAGTGACAATGAATTAACAAAACCTCTTATGTGAGGACAGACAGCTGGAGAGAGGTTGGGTGGAGGGCAGTGGTTACTTCATATCAGATTTCTGAAAGAACTGGCAGCTGAAGCTGCAGGTCCAGCACTTCTAAGGAAGCAGTGAGAAGGGGCAGGAGGGAAAAGGAGGTGATGAATGCTCGTGGAGAAGTCTGAGTATTGGTCTAGGACTCACCAGTGTGAATCATTACTGATTTTTGCTTTAAAAGTAGATAGACAAAAGGAAAGGAGATCAGACGAGGAGGAATAAACTGCTAAAATATTCTGATGGCTAAAAGATTACCAACAGCATCTCTCTAAAAGGAGATGAGGCTACTGCACAGAATCACAGAATCGTTTGGGTTGGAAGGGATCTTCAAAGATCATCTAGTCCAAAACCCTGCCTGGGCAGGGACATCTAAGACTCTAAATTATGTTGCTCAAAGCCCCATCCAGTCTGACCTGGAACAATTCCAAACACAAGACATCCACAGATTTTCTGGACAACCTGTTCAACTGTCTCGCCACCCTCATTGTAAAGAGTTTTTTTCCTTAAGTCCAATCTAAACTTACCATCTTTAGTTTGAAACCCTTGACCCTCATCCTGTCACTGCAGGTCTTGGTCACAAAATATCCCTCTGTATTTCTTATAATCTTGCAAGAATCTCCAAAACCAAAGTACCATAAATGAAATGGATGAAATGTAGTCCAGGAAAAAAGGTTATTTGTTCTGAGAGTGGTAACAAAGAAATCTGCTGCAAGTTCAGATCTGCTGTCTGAAGTGATTGGAAATTAATTTAAGTGTCTCTGAGCTACCAGAGTAATTCAGCGATGGTTTGTGATGTTTGTCCAAGCCTCTACTGAAACCTCCCATGGGAAAGTTCCTACAGAAGAGCTCAAATCAAACCAGAATAGGAAAATGTAAAGTTTGGGAGGTGATCAAGGAATGAAGACTTATTGCCAGGTTTATGCTGTAGAGATATTGCACTGAATAAAGCTCGATCAGTTCTCCAAAGCTGAGTAAATCTGGCAGGTGAGTTCAGTGTTCACTACTTAGGACATCTCCAGTTTTGCTTGCTTTGAGTTTCAGTATCTCTGAGCTGTTTTTCTTTAATTAGCAAAATTAAGAGTTGACTGGTCTCCAGGAATCCATCAGAGGACCGGGATCTCAAGGAGAGGAGAAAAACTGCTGAAGTGGGACTTTATTTTCAGTATTTCATTTACAAAACCATTGTATTTTTAAGGGGGAAAAAAGAGCAGCTGTGAATAGTTTACTTCTTTACAAGAATATTGCTTATGACATTTCAGTGAAGCCATAACAGGTGATTGAGGAACACCATAATGATGATAAATTGTTATGCAGTTATTCAAGGTACTTAATTTTCTAGGCATTGTTAGAAGTAAATTGAGTAATAGATTAATTGAACATCCAAATTAAAAAATGAAAAGCAACCGGAATAATTATGACAATGAGTTCAAAAAGAGCTGTGTAAAGCTAATTGTAAAGAAGAAGATTGAAAAGACAAAAAAACTGGCTTGTAAAGTAGTTGGTGAAAAACTATCAGTGAACCTGCAAAGAAATAAATTTCTATTACTTTGATGGATATAGAAGATACCACTTGAATAAAAATTCAGAAAAAATATGCTTCAGCTTGTGGACAATTAAAAAAATGGAAAAGAGATCAGAAGATGTATGTATTAACAAGAGAGGCAAGAAAAATGCTTTGATCAGGCAAGATTTTAATTGCCCAGCAATTAAATGAATCGTACAGTTAAGTGTGTAGAGAATGAGAAATGGAAAATATGCTAATTGTGGTGGAGGAATATTCAGAACAACCTGTGTAGCACAGGCTTAAAGTGTGATTGGTTTGGGGCAGGAAACAAGAAGGGAGTTCGGAATGCACACATTGGGCTTTCTTTCTCTGGGTTCTGACATTTGTGAGCTTTTGTTTTATTTCATATGAAAAAATAACACATGTTTGGAACTGGAGGCCGCGGATGCCGTAAATGAGGCAGTCATTTCACTGGCTGTGTTGTACTTGGGATCAGACTCTTTTTTACTGATGAACTGTGTCATTTCACTGGACCATGATGTCTTCTCTGTAGAAGTGCACTTGTTCTCTCCTGTAGTTTCAAGTTTGTACTTGATTAAGATAAACTGGATGTTTCTGCTTTAGTTTTGTATTTTACTTAAAGCAAAATTTTCCAAGTGTTCTTCCCCCACCCCGTGTATTTTGACTCATTGGTTAAGGCCAGTGTGACCTACCATCAGTAGAAGTTCTCAGGCAAACAGATGTTTTGAGGGGAGGGAAGTAGGTTTCATTTTCACTGTTCATTCTGAAGTAGTCTTTTATTTCATCAAGGAAGCAGAAGTGAATTAACAACTGCAAAGAACATAAATCCAGCTCAATAAGCCTTGTAATTCTGAAATTAATAGCTTCCAACTGTCAAAACCTCGACAGTACAAGCAGAGACCAGAACAGACAGATTTGTATGAAGAAACACACGCTTTGACTGAAGTGCTCTCTTTCATGTTCTCTCATTTTTTCCTTTTTAGTCTCTCTCTCTCAAATTTGACAGCTAATTGTCTATTTTTTAGCATAAGAGATTTTTTTCCCTCCATTCTGTGATTTTTCTTAGCCTGTCACATCTCCCCATTGTCCCTTCAGTAAAACAATATCAGAACTAGATTTTACTTTTGGGGTTTTTTTAATTTATTTTCTATCCCAGACCTTTGGATTAAGCAATCATAAAATTTAATTTCATTTGGTTGATTTGAATCATTAATTGATTTTGTTTTACAAAGGAAACCAGTCAAACAAAACCTTTCCTGAGCTGTGATTCTGTGTACTTATTCAGACTGTATACTCAATAGGGAGCTTAGACTTTTTATTTAATGTCTGTTTCCTCACTAAGCAGAAATTCAGGCTCACTTCAGTAACATTTCTGATTACCTGTGGATACATTAGAAGAAGTTTCAGAAGGAGAAGGGCTATTTTTTTTTCCCGTCTTAGGATATAAAGGAGGAACTGAGCAAATGTATTCTGTAGGATGGATTTGTACAAAAGGACTTTCATCAAGTGATACTCAAGTTCGTTTTTATTACTCATTACATTTTTTATGGTATTGTATGAAGTTGTGGCTCAATAATATCAAACACCTACAGAGCTGTTACAGAATTTCTATATCAAGGCCAGACACATGAGATGAAATAAGGAAGAATCTTAATTTAAAATGGTAGTAGGATATAGAAAGGGTAAAATGTCTCGGCAGTATCTGGAATTACACAGAGAAATAATTGGTTGCCTCATGTGAAACTTTGGGAAAGAAAAAAAGGCAGCAGCAGCAATCCTCAATAATTAAAAGCAGTGTTCAAGGATAATTACATTTCTGTTGTTTGATAAAGAGTCAACTGTCAGTTTTCTGAGTGAAAGATGGGGTTAGGTTGTTCAAGTTAAAGGAAAAACCCAGGTATTAGAGGAGTTGGAGACCATAAATCAGAAACTTCAGAGCAGCAGCGGGTGCCACAAGCCTCAAATGGTTCTGGTTGGAAGCCTTCCAACAGTGCTCCCAGCTGTGGGAGCATTTAGCAAATTTGTTTTAGCAGGACATGAAGTCTCAGAGTTGGTTTGATGCTGCACACAAACTCCAGACTGCAGCTGGAGCACTGCTGAGCAGGGAGATCAGCAGCTCAGATCTGTCAGGGCTTCTTGTCTTGGGCTTTGCCCTACTCAGAACTCGGACTGGTAGACAGTAAAACATGGCTTTGCACATGAGATCACTTGACTTCAGAACCCTTGTTTGAGATGAGGCATATTTATAACTCCTTCACTGCGCCCAGAAATTCAGGCCCATGTATAGACCCCTCAAAACAGGAGATGACCCCACAAGGATGAGTGTCCACACTGCCCTGCCTAGTGAGTTTCTTCATGGTGTTTAACTCCCCAAAACTGCATCACCTCTTGCTTTGCTGTCACAGGTTTTCCCATGTATGCTTCACTTCCAGAAAGAAAACATCCAGGTTTCTCTCAAATAGCCAAATAGTGGTTGTGAAAGAAAGAAAATGAAAAATTAAGTGAGAAACATAATCTAAGTTTTGAGATGGGGATGAAAATAAGATCAGTGAACAGTTATCAATTGTAGTGAACATCCTGAGCTTTGCCTGTTAAAGAGTCCAAATGACCTCTTCTGCTTTCCTAGTGACTGTAATTTTGTATAACTTACTGGAAAGACCAGTGAGTTTCTAAACATCTGTTCCTATTGAAGGTATTAATCAGCAATGTGCTCACCATTCACTAATTATCAGCTATTTTTGTTAAACATTTCAGCTGTACTTGAAGGAAATTATTTGTTGTTCATGGGTGCTTGATAGATAGTGCTTTGTATTGTCTGAATATTGCTTTAAATTAATCTCATCACATGAAATGTACATCTTTATGTTATTTAATTCAGAAGTTGACTGCAGAAGGTGTCTCAATATGATTTTGTTTGGAGAGCCTTTTGTAAACTTATTGAGCTCTGTCTGAGATCCTTGCTGCGAATAGGAATTTCAAGATTAAATTTATTTGTGACTCATTTCCAGCCCTTTTGTTCTCATGTCAATATTGTTCTTTAGTTTAAATAGCTTTTCTCAGTCTCTGATGTTTGCCTTTTATCACTCTTGCTCTTTCTTTTGTGCATCTCCAGACAGCAGTCAGGACTAACTCTCCCAGTCTCTTTGATAGCACAAGGGTTTTTTTATTTCCCACCCCACAATTATCTCAGTAGCCTTTGTCTGTGTCTGGTGTAAAGTGTGTTTTTTGTTTTCTTAGATCTGGTTGACAAGCTTAGATCTTCAGTAGCATTGTTCCTGACACGGGTCCTTAATGATCTCTGCCTTAAAGTGAGTCTGTGCTTTCATTTCCACGACTCTCTGTTGACCCTTATTAACCACCAAAGTTATAGTGAATATTTAGTATTTCACAGAACATGATGTAAGCTATTGAAACCAACGTTGCCTCCTCACAAACACGAGTTTGAAAGAGGCAATGATGGAGTAAATCCAGCTCGTTAAACCTTCTGGCTCATATCAAAGTTTATGTATTAAGACCAATGTAACACAGTGTTCAGCAAGTTGCTGCCGTCTCTCTAATGTATCTCTCATAGGATCTTAAATGTCTAAGGTGGATAATAATGTAGTCACTTTAGGTAAATGCAAAACAATTAAACCACTAAAACTTTTAGAAGTTAATTTTGATTAAATTACACGTTTTGGGTTCTCAGCTCCATGACCAATAGTGTAATAAAGCAGTGTGAGGCCTTACTGGCTGGAAATGCAGCAGTTGTTCGGAACCCCAGACATACAGATGAATTTCAAGTTTAGGTTAGTTTTTATTACACAATAATCACATTTTTGGGAAGGTTGTAGCGCACTTCATGCAGTCCTTTGGGATCAGTAGTACTCAGAAATCCCTACACAACCAGTACATACTCCACAAAGGTAAAAAACACGCTGGGATGACACAAATCAAGGAATAAAAATGCAACAGTACAGGATTGTTGGCTTGTGAGGAATTGTTTTGGTTTTCTGGCTGTCACAGTACATGGTTTTGTGCAGGGGGTCTGTTGAGAAAGCTGTGCATGATTCAGACAAGTAAAAACGAGCAGAGGGGACAGGACTGTGACATGCAGTGACACATGTCTGATAGGGGAGGCAGCTTGTCACAGAGGTTGGTGATGATAATCTTGAAGCTGTTTTTCAGAAGGCATGGTGGCAGACAATGAAATTCTTCTGTTATTTTCAGAGAGTAAAAAAAAACCAGCAACTTGATCATCCTGCAGAATTAACCTGCACAGGTTCCCTCCTGTTCTTGTAACAAAATGTTTCTTAGGCAAGGTATTGGGTGAGATTATGAACAGCTCTTTATATCATCATTCTGAATCGTTCTTGTTCTCCTTTAAAGTGTCTTTTGCATTCCCTTAGTGCTGGAAACTTGGTAACAATCCAGTTGTTTTACCTAATTTATGTAAAATACCACAGATGGCATTTACCTCTGTCATTCATCTGGAGTTTCAGACTGCAGAGCTGTTTGTTTGCCACAGAGTGCCATGACAATCAGCAAACCTTTAGTCAAATTAAGTTGGATGGTTTGATGATATGAACTCAGCAGAAAATTGTTACATGTCTAAATGTAAAGATTTAAAGGGACCAAAAAATTGCAGAAAATCAGAGATGTTATTTAGCCCAGGAACTACATTTTATTCACATTTTATTGTCTGTAATTACTAAAATGTTGCTCCCTTGGACTTTGAAAGCAGATTGTCTGTGCCTTCAGTTATCTCATATTATAGTTTACTTTTCTAATTATAAACTCTCTCTATTCTGTATGGGTAGTGGACATTTCTCAGTTACACAGATACCAAATGTGACCCTTGAATGTTCAGTTATTTTCTTCATTCATGAAAGATCATGCTAAGAACATGCATATTCCTGTATGCCAGTATCTTTTGGATACCATTGGGTAATACCATACACAAACTTGCAGTAATGAAGTCTTTGAACTACCTTTGGGAAGGAGCTTTAAACTGAAATACTGTGATGATGACTCCTGTGCCTTTCCTGACATGCTAAAATCTAGAGAGGAGGCTGCAGGAACAGGTTTTCTGAGATAGCACTGACAAAACAGGAGATGGAAGTGCAGGTTCAGATATTTCCAGTGCTAAAGTAGAATTGCCCTGAGCATTTCACTAGAAATTAAGTTTGAGTACACGGTATCTGGCAATTAATAGCACAGTATCTTTATAAGCAGTGATTTGTGATTAGTCTTTAACTATCATTACTTCATATTCTGATGGCAAACTGAATTTAATAAAGTTTGCAAACACTGGAAAAAACACAAGTAAATATTTTACTCAGTAAAATATGACTCGTATGTAATAATGTCTGGGAGAAAAGTCACTGGAGATTCTTTCTGTTTTGAAACAGGGATTAAAGTGAATCCATCTTGCTATTCATTAAGTAGCTCACTCCTGCTCCATCATAAATAATAAATGATATGATGGGAAGACTCATCATTGTTAGTGAAATTTGAATATCAGCAAGTAAGTTAGTAGATACAAATAAAAATGAGCCATAGTCAGCATAAAATGTCTTTAAAACTTTTGAAAACTGTATGGTGAAAATCAGGGTTAGATACCTTCTGTTTCCTAAAAATATGGAAGTTACTGAGCTCTACCTGGAGAAATGTTTCCTAATTTTCCCAGCTGACTCCATAAAACCCCAGCTGAGACCCCTACCCCAATTTTTGGTGTTGAACATCTTAGAACTTATGGGGGCAATTCTGGGAAGATAAAAGGATGGTGCTGTCAGTAGAAATACATCTTTCTTTCTCCTCTCTTCCTATCCTCTCCTTTTCAATCTTGTCTGGAGGTCTCTTACTGAAGCCAAATGATGTTTGTGATTTGGAAGATGTGTGGATTAAAATATTGTAGGCTCTGCTGGATGCCTGAAAGCACAAATGACACCAGGAAATTTATACTTTACTCTGCTAATTGTTGGAAAATACAAGCCCTTGATTGGTATGCAATTAGAAGTGTAACATTCTGTTAAACATATCACACAGCATATGGCATGTTAGTAGCAAATCCTCTAATTTAAAATGAAAAACCAATATGCAGTTCTCCTATTACAAATTTTTGAAGGCAATCAAAATTTACCATTTGTCTAAATGTCGGGAGGGGGAAGCCATCCTTCATTATTTTGGTAATCTAAATTTGGTTTATGTTTGATAAAATTTCTATTCTCTAACAATGAACAAATATAAAAGAGGAAAACCTAGAATACAGGTAAATGTGCCATTACTCCAACTAATCAAAACTATGTCTTTTATTTAAAAAAAAAATTGAATAACATTACCACATCTGATTTGATTCAAGCAAGTTTATAGTGCTGAAACAAAAATGTATTTACAGAACCTCGGGGAAAAAAAATCAAAGTCCCATGGGTGGAATTCATTGATGGGCAATGGGATTGTTCACTGGTTTGTCAGTTGAAAATATAGAATGGCTCCATAGACAGATGTTCCTTTCTTTAACAACCTCAATGCTTTGAAGGTTTGATACACCCTTTTGATGCATATTCTCTGATCACCTTCTATTTGGTGACCTGTTTTGGGATAACGTGTTCACATATCTATGAAGGTGCTGCAAGAAGTTCCCTCCTGTTGGAAGCTGCTTGTGTGGGCCCAGGGCTGAGTGGTACTTAGAATATGTGCTGTCAGCCCATTTATGAGGCTGATTGTTACTTGGCATGGTTGCTTCATGGAAAGGTGGCCTGGTAGTCCAGGCTAAAGCAGGAGCGTTGGAGGGGATTGTGTTTCATTGATTGACTGCACACACACCACCAATTGTATCAGAGAAGTTTAAAAATCTCTGAGTGCCTGAGACACAGTTTTGTTGACAGAGTATTCGACAAGCTTGTATTTTCTAATATTTGTAGATGGCCAATTTATCTCACATTTGGCAAGTAGTGTTTATCTTTTCCCTTGAAGTTTCTGACTTCCTGGTCAGTCTTTCACTGGTGCCATGTTCGGATAACTCATCACTTTAAAAATGTGCCTTATTTCTACTTTAATTACATCTTGTCTCCGATCCTTTTCCCATGACATGGTGTTTGTGAGACATCAGTCCAATGGTGTATTTGCCAGTGTTTCTCAAAGTAACTTCCTAAGGCTGGGTTTATTATTTATCCTGAAGTGGTAAGTGGGATTCCCATTCTGCTGATCTTGTCCCTGACTTTGTCCCCCTCCTACCTCAGTCCCCAAATGTGGCTCGTTTGTAGCACAGCCGAGCGTTACAGAGCCACAGCCCAGCCCTGGCAGGATTTGTGGCCCCATCTTAAACCAGGCAGGGGAGGAAATTTTTCTACTCCAGCAGAAAACTGATCATTTGTTATGCTCAAGTACTGACATCAGTTTTGTTGTGACTTTGTTCTTCATTTTGACATTGCATTATACAGTCAATTTGGCATTGAACTGGAGAAAATGAGAGTACTAGGAAGCCGATTCCTCAAACTATTAATTTTATATCAAAGACAGCTCTCCAAAATGTTGCATGGAAGGGGGGAGGGAGTCCTTTTTCGTTCTACTTTATTCCCCAAATTACACAGTTACTTTAGAAATCTTAAATCTAGTAAATTTAAAATCAGCTTGTGCTACAAAGCCCGAGGTTTGGTATCGGTTGTTCCTGTTGTGTGTTGTAGTCACTAATCCTTTTAATGAAGAGCTTTTAGCATTGAAGAGATTCTATTTATAGTAAAACCATTAGAGCATAAAGCTTCTCATTGCTATTCTGTGGCATGGAGCTGTAATATTTGTCAGTGGAGGAAAGATATTTTTAGCTGCAGCATTGAAAACCGAGGCTGAAAGGTCAAGAATCCTCGCGGGGATATGTTCTGCTACATCAGTGCTATCACACAGCTGCTGTTTACTCTCTTATCGCTCTTCAGTAATAAGAAGATTTTTTTTATTGTGACACTAAAGGTATAAAGCATCAAAAGGATTTTGCGCATGAAATGAATACTCGGGGAAAGGATGATGTGTCCAATCACGTTAAATGTTCTGCTTCTCTTTAAGTGAATGATTTTATTTTCCCAAAGACTGTCTCAATAGCTATTCTTCAAAAGATTCATTCTAGGAAAGGGTTTTTTTATTTTTTTATTATTATCAAAGGGGATGAGACCTAATGTGAGCACAAGACAATGTGCTGGAGTAGTGAAGACTTTCAAGCACACACTATTTCTGCCTGACATCTACACCATTCACTTCCTTAGCAGAGTGTGCTGCATGAACGGGAGACATGATAGCAATGTGTAGTTTGCCAGAGGAAAAAGAACCTGGAGATTTCTCCTGGTAATTTGAGGAACAGAGTTGTGAGTGGTGGTGGTTATATCTGGGACAGGACAGCTTGTAGCACCCTGGATAGGTACTCAGTGAGCACAAAAAGATCATGTGGTCCTATTGAAACAGGATATGATAGATGGCATGTGAAAGGGAGAGGGGAGAAAGGAGGGGGGGAAAAAGGGGATAATTATAGGAATACAAGGCTGCATATATTAGCTGAGTGTACAATGTGAAGGCTTCAGAGGGTTTTCTAATATCTTTATATAAAAATCAGGGGGGGAAAGAGATTAATTGCCACATTGGGAAAATTAGGACTGTATGATCAAAGGGAAGGCAGAGAAGAAATGGCCTGTTGACAGATGGCTTATAAAAATGAAAAGATTTTTCAGAGGATATGAGTTTGGAGTTTTGTGCTGCTTGGGGAGACACAGTCACAGTCATCATATTTTAATAATAATAAGCTGCTATATAATCCTTTTTATTCACCAAACATTTTGTAGCATAAGAAAAGTATGAGTAAAATAATACACTGATAGGTACGGTTTCTTCTCAAGGTATAATGAAATTAATTGTACTTCTCTAAGAATTTATTCAAGGACTTGCTGCTGGAGGTTGTTCTTATCTTCTAACACATGGAGTCCATTATCCCTTACCTTTTAAAACAGTTTCTTTCATATCAGGAAATTATTTTAATTCTACTCTTTCTGCATACCCAAACCATTTTTTAACACCATCTTTTCCAAGCTTTCTGTATAGGCAGTATTTGGTTTAATCCATGTGGTTGTAACTGCTGAGTTGTTCCCTCTGCAAGAATGGTACCAGGCAGCAGCACAGAGTGAACACACATTAATAGGCAGCTCCTGTCCTCAGTACATAAATAAACCAAAAGTTGAAGGACTGTCAAAAAAGAATTGAAGAAACTGAAGGGATCTCAAATCTACAATTATTTTCTCTTATAATTGAATGAGATTTAGGTAAATGGGCATTGGCTGAAGGGAGTGACAGAGAAATGGAGGGTATGGCTTTGTGAAAAGACAAGACAGTAATGGCTTGTTCCTTTGCCAGGTGTTACTTAGTCCCATTATCTCTCATCTCTCACTCTGATGTGAAGGAAGCTCAGTGCAAGTATGTGAGATATGTACAGGGTATGTGGGATAGAGGAATTTATTCTGAGCTCTTGACTTCATGATGTGTATATAGACACATTTTCTTAATGAAAGAGAAATTTTATAAACATCACTGATGGATTTAATATATTGGGAGAACTGGTAACTCCTGGGATTTTGATGGTAGCACAAAGATTTCTTTCAAAAGAAAGAATCCAGGATGTTTTTTGTTTCTTTCTGTAACCACTGGACTACAAAAGGAATCAGCAGAGAATGTGGTAAAAAATTACGTAAACTCATAATCCATGATCTCAACTGCAAATAAATAAGTTATTTGTTTATAGCTTTCACAGCCTGAAGCAGTAGTCATGGTCTTTGTGGAAGAAAGTAAGTTCTAGGTCACGGACTGATAAAATAGTGTTTAAATTGATTGGTGATATTTTCTGTGAAAGTGCATGTGACTTTGCTGTTCTAGCTACTGGAGTGTTGCTGTGTATGAGTTTTCCTCAGCCCCCCTAGTTGATCTTGATGCTTTTTATACTCATTAGTCCTGTGCAGTCCCATGTAGGTTTGCATTCTCTCTTGTTTCTCAGGCTGTTTAACTCTTGTTAGGGCTTAGACCAGCTGTAATTACTTCAGTGGTTGTGTCTTTGTCTTTGTTACAATTTTACAGTCACTATGACATCCTTTTTTTTCCACCCCATGGTTGTTCTTTTCACAATTAGCTGTTCACATACTACCTAATTTGCTTTATTAGACAAATGTTCCTGGGAGAAACAAAGGTTTGTGGTTTTTTTTTAATTTTTTTACCGTTGGTGGGTTTGGTTGGTGAAAACAAAGGCAGATCTTTTGGAGTCTAATGTGCTAATGTTCCTCTTTGCTTGTGCCTTGGCATGAAGCTGGAGGCTGGTAAATTTGCTATCTATTGACATTCAACTTTGCTGTAAATTTGTAAAATTCAATGCAAGACAGTTACTAAAACACTTTGTTATCATTAAATTCTTCCCTGGCTCTCTTCCTTGTGCAGAGATAGGTTAAAAATAATTACAAAGTAGAGACATGTTGGCCTTTATTGACATGGAGTCAATGAACATGCAGCAGTTGACAGTTACCTTTTACTACTTTCATATTTTCACTTTAAATACATAGTTTCTGGGAGAGAGTGGAAATGTCAAAGCTGTATCTGTAGTAAAGACAAAAATACTTGCCTATAATTACTGTTCTCTGATTTTTTTTCTGAGACAGGTTTTATCTGCTCTCCTTTCTGCTGTATCTGAGACTTGTATATTCTTGTCTTGATTTGTTTGTTAACCAAGGGGAATTTTTATCTTCCTACTGGCATGTTTTGAGATTTATTGTGTGATTGCCTCTAATTTCAAACTTGGCAAATCTTATGAAATATGGAAATGTGACCTCGTCGTGACCTCCTATACCTACGTTGCATTTTGCAGTGATGCCCCTGGCATGTTTGATGGCCCTGCAGGTCCTTTTATTTGCAGTCTGGCGTCACAAAATGGATTTGGCTCCTGGCTGCTGTATGAAAGGATTAACGATTCCTGACACAGCTGAAGTTTCAGTTTAGGAATCTCAGTTTAAAATCTCCTTGCAACAACTGAAATATCAGAGGTTGAGTCTGTCTGGGAGGTGTGTGGAGACCAGGGCAAAACTGTGTGTGTGCATTGGGGAGGTGTCATCTTTTCGACAGCACTTTGTTGGCTGGTACAGAGCAGTATCTGGAGAGTTCAGTTTATCTGCTTGAGCTAATCTGTGACTCGGGTTTATTGTATATCCAGAGCCTGTGCTGTAAGTCCAGTTCAAATTAAAACAAAGTACAAGGCCTTGGCGTTTCACTCCATCTGAAGTGGCCGTTGTTGATGGTTGGGAACACTTTTGCAACGCTGCAGGCAGTGGTTAACATTTTAATTGTCCTGTCCTTTAAATTTGCTCATTTTGGGAGTCTTGTCGATGCTAATGCTGTCTCCCTAAAACAAAGCTGGGATGACTTGTGATTCCAGTCCTATTTGTTAAGTGGATGTATTTTATTTGCAACTAATGACTTGCTGCTGGTGGATGGTAAGTTTAACTGCTGACTTGTTTTATTATCTGTTTAAAGCTCTCGTGAATCTCTGAAAGAGTCTTAAGACACATTTTTGCTGTGGTTTCCTGCTTGTGGCTGGATGTCATTAAAGATTTGTAAGGAATTAAGAACTATAGGTAGCCTTGTCTGACTGCATCTCTCTCTATGTAGCATTTCAGGATTTGGGATCCAGTGCAATTCATGTTAACAAAATCTAAATTGGGATACTTCAGGGTAAAACATTTCTGGAAATAAACTTTGTTGCTCTTGTTGTCAATTAAATGACTAAGTCTCAGTGTAAAATCTTCCCCTTTGTTCAAGATTCTCACTTGTGTGTTGTTGACATGCTGGAAATGTAGATAAGATGTGATAAAAGGTACTGCTACTATTGCCTGCCCACATATGTAATTTGTTTGCTGCATAAACACCTACAGGCTTGTTCCATACAGAGGTCTAAGTAGCTACACAGAAACATGTACTGGTTTTGTTAATTCACAGAATTTTTCTTGTTCTGTTTAAGATAAATATAGATAAATAAGTCAAGACTTCATTAGGGAAAACCATGTTTCTGCCAAGTTGCATTACAGTAGCCCAAAAAAATTCCTTCCAAAACATTCCTCGACACTTCTGAAGAGAATACCTGTGACTTCTAAATAATCAGTCTGTTCCTAGGGAGTAAAAGTTGAGGATTGAAGGATAATTTCGCCTTTTTACCCAATAACTCTGAGTCTAGGAACTGTACAATGAATAATTTAGATGGATTTTTAAAAACAGGGAAGGAGAACGTAGGTATGGTGTGAGGGATCCAAAGCCTATGAAAATGTGTAATTTGTACATGATGCTTTGCATCTAAGAACAAAGTAAAATATGAGCTAGAACCATGACTCTCTAAGCAGATAGCATCTTTGATAACTGAAGTGTCTAACTAGTTCACAGAAGAAGATGTTGCAAAATGCTCCTGCAGAACTGCTGGAGCTCCTCTTTCATACTGTACATGTCTGAAGAAATGCATCATTATCAGTCTCTGCAACTGCATTGCTGACAAAGGCTCCAGTGGAATTTTGATAATTAAATGAGAAAGTCTTTTTAGCTGCAGAAGCAAATTCTGTCTTCCCCATTTTATCTGGTTGCCTTCCTGAACTCCTTCTCCCACATCAGCTTTCCAGTTCAGCTTGTACTCATATGCTCTCTGGCATCTCCCTCATTTTTCTTGGCTTGTGCCGTCCTCCCGCGCTGACAGAGCTCAAGTCTTGTCATTCCCATTCTCTCTCAGGATTCGTGGGATGATGTGGAAGATCTCATCCCTTCTGGCTCCAGATTAGAATTCCTGAAACAGTCAAATGGGGATCTTTCTCTGAGGGCAGGATGAACTTCTGACTTTCCTCTTCTGGCCAACATTATGTTTAAAAGGCTGGAAGATGACTTGGAAATGCCTTTTTTTTTTTTTTTTTAGTTTATATTTTTTAAGTACAAACCTTGGAGAACTTGATGCTGCAGAATGGTAGGTATAACTCTAGGTAAAAAGTTTGTTGTAACTTTTAAATTGTCCAACTGCACTGGTATAAGAAGGCCGTTTTTTTTCGCTCTGTTGCTTACCTCTTGTGAATTTATGATGCTGTTTTTCTGAGAACACCAAAATGTTTTTTATCATCATATCCCTGTGAGAAGCATAATGTGCATATTACATATAGACAGATTGAGAAGAGATCATTACTTTGCCTCGGGCTACAAAATAAGACAGTAATATAGTGGGAAGCTCAGTCTCGCAGTCTCCTGATTTAACCAGTGAATGACTCATTATACTGGCGTGAAAAACACCAGGAATGAATGGTGGTGAATAAAGCTTAGGAAATGATTGGTCAGAACTGTGTCTCCTATTCAGGGTTTTTAATAACCTGTGACTTTCACACCAGTTTTGAAATTAAACTAAAAGTATGTGAGTATATTTTGCTTCTGGCAATATCCCTGATAATAAGCAAAGCAAATGGTTTTTCCACTGAATTACTTCTAGTATCTTTATTTACACGTCAGTGTGTCACAGTGGTCCTTTCACTTGTAGTTTGGCTGTTCGGCAGATCTTGTTTTGTTACTCCCTTTAGCTGCCACTGGCTTGTCAATGAGGTGGCATCAGGCTTATGTCCTTCGGAACGTGAAGACTTCTAAATATCCTCCTCGGCATCACAGCAACATTTCTGTCCAAAGACCTTCCTGATCCTGGAATTGCAAGAAGTCACTTCTAGGAAGAGGTTTTATTTTTAATTGCAGATAGAGCCTCCACAAATCTCTGCTCAGTTTGTTCCAATTCACTATCAGGGCTCAGAGGAACTTGAGATAGGAAGTGTCTTCCTGATCCTGCAAACTCCAGTTTTTCTTCTCTTTCCTCAAGTGTAGTTTGAGGAACTTTTTTCTTCATGTAAGATAAGGGCTGCTACAGTCTTTGTGCATTCTCCACTTCCCATTTGTGTACTGGGTTTTGGCTCCAGTGTTTGTTTAGCTGTCGGGTAAGTCAAATTAAGCAGCTGATCTCTCTGAAAACAGTTTCCTCCCTCACTATCAAGTCTTCCTCCAGACTATTTCCTCAATTATATTTTGTATTTTCACTACTTAATTTGTTGCAGCTTTGCCTCTTACCAGACTTCCCTGTGCTGATTTAACAGACCAGTCCAACAGAAGACAAACCCAGTGAGAAATGCTAGTGGTTTTCCATGGTGTTGGTGATTGGAATGGCTGGGGGGATGATTGCCTTCATTGCTTTGAGAATTACAGACTCAGATCTCCTGTTCCCAAAAAGTTTCCCAAAGAGAAGAAATAGTTTGCTAAAGACATGGAACCTACTTCATTCCTATCCCAACCCTTCTTTGTGTCATCCTGATTAAAAACTGTGTCTTATGACCAATGCCTGTCTCTCTGGGTTTCAGTGCACCAACCTCAACACCTCCCACTGCTGCAGTGCTTCCCAATCCAAGGCTGTTTCTGTGCACACGAAACCCCACTGCAGAATATCCTTTGGTTTGAATGCCTTTTCAGCTAGAGATTTTAAAATATAAAACTCTTAAGAACTGACTGCTCAATTCTAACCAGAATTTGCAAATTATCTGACGGTTTAATTTTCCTCCAGAGTTGTATGACTAAATGAGAGAAGGGAAAACAGATTAATCATCAGTGAAAACAAACAAATAATGACTTAATAATCACAAATCTAACTGAGAAAGCAGTATTAATTATTCATAGAGGGTGGTTTATCTTGAAACTTACTGTTAGACTGGCAGCTGAAATAAAGGCAGATGTTTCTGCTTTGTCTCAGAGGGTTGGAAGTACAGAACCGGGGTCAGATTTGATGCCCACATAATAATGTGGGAGGGTGTGGAGGTTTGTACAGTTGTTATTTGTGTATGAAATTTTCTTTGAAAGGCAGATAGAAGCACTTTATTTAGTATTTATACTGTTTCTAGTTTCTTAGACTCATAGAATCATAGAATCATAAAGTAGTTTGGCTTGGATGGGACCTTAAAGATGATCTCGTTGCAACTCCCCTGCCATGGGCAAGGACCCCTTTCACTACACCAGGCTGCTCCAAGCCCTGTCCAACTTGGCCTTGGACACTTCCAGGGATGGGACAGCCACATCTTCTCTGGGCAACCTCTGCCAGGACCTCACCACCCTCATATGTAAGAATTTTTTCCTAATATCTAATTTAAACCTTCTTCTCTATGTTGTGAGAGACTGCACTGTAGCATCTTTCCTTTAGCACTCCTTCTGCATATTTTGGAACAGATGTTTACAGGAATAGGGACAAATGAAAAATACCATGTATTAAAATTTTAATGGATAGTTTAAAATTATGAAATCACTTCTAGTAGTTACATTTCACCTTTGAAGTGCGTTGCAAACACACCTAAATACCTCAAACTGATAGTTTCAGAATATAACATTTAGATTAAAGATGCAGGTCCTAAAGTAAAAAGAATGAAAAGGAAGGAATAAATTTCTGACAAAGTCTTGAAGTCCACGTCTCACTACATCTGATTTTGTCTTCCGCCTTTATGGTTAATTCATTGTGATGCTTTGGATAGGTTGGTTTTGCTTAGTTTTGCTAAAAAGAGTATTTTTAACAGGCTATTGAAGTTTTAAAGAAGTCAAAAAGCACTAAACAATGCCATGTAGGTAGACTGAACCTGTGCCATTCTCTCTTCAGACCCCACTCTGAGCAGAGACAGTCTTAGTATCAAAAAGAAGAGCTGAGTTGGGCCAAGTGGTACCCCAGCATTTCTAGTTAATTTGCTTATAGAGATCTGCAGAGGCCTCTGACGTGCACTGAAATTTTTCTTCAGTAGTTACATTTTTTATATTTAGAATTTAAGGTGAGATGAAGGACATAGGGTTATGATGAGGAAAAGGAAAACAAGTTGTGAGAGTTAAATCACTTTTCTAGAATGGGAGCTTGGAATCTGTTGCCTTAGTTGAGGTGTTAATGAGGTGCAAGGTTAACACAGGAAACCTTGTTAGTAGGTAACTGTTTTCTCCTTATGTCATTTCATCTGTTAAAGCTTCTGACATCATCTTGGTAAGTGTGGCAACAGGATTTTTATTCTCAAAAAAAACTAAATCCAAAACAGCATGTATTTGTATTCAGTGCTTTTCCTACCGATCAGCACAGATACATGAAAATAATCCAGATTTACTTGAGCACACTGGGGAGATTTGTGGTGTTTACAGTTGCATGTTTGTATTTTTCTTTGTCCCTGAATTTTGGGCTGTGTACTAGAACAAGCAGAGTTTATTAATACATATAAATAAGTCATGCAGTGCATGGAAAGGGAGCCAGCAGTGGCCTGCCTAGCTCTGCTCTGCTCTCTCTCATTGTGGCATTTTCTTGTCTTGCTGTAGTGATGGTGCACATGGTTGCAAGAGGCATGTCAGGATGTGCAGGCAACTGCACGAAAGTGATGCCCTTTAACTCTGCAGATCCAGGTTTAGAGGATTTTTCATATTTCTTTGATGAATCTCATGTCTGGTTTTTTGGACACAGAGACTGATAGGTCTTAGTTGTGTCTCTTGTGGAAATGCTAAAACCAGGCCACTTTGCCTTTAAGATGCAAGAAATCTACTCTCCCTTCCCTTCTTTTGTTCAGCCAAGAATCTGATCCTGTGGGGTTTAAGCATCCAGACTTACTTGTCATTGCTAAATAAACTTCTTTAGGTATTATGCTGCGTCCAAGCTTTCCAGGACTAACTCCCAGGATTCCTACTTTTTTTCTCAACTATGGCAAAGTGTAATAGCTTTTTATGTATTTTAAATCTCGTTTTTTTCCTGGGCACCCTGAGAGTGCTTCCTTTCAACGTCTCCATCTCGGAGATTTTAATGATTTTTTTCCTGATATTTTCTTTAGAGAGTCAGTTCTTTTCTGGAAACTTGTTGCCAGGCTAACTGCATTATGCTGTTATTATTTAGTTGTATTTTTTTCCCCCACTAAATAACAGCAGAACTTATAAGAACTTAATTTTGTGAGAGTGGTTGACCTTTTGTGGTATTGAAATCCCACACACTTTCTTTGAGAAGATGGTTGCATTTTATCTGTAGGACATCAGTCTGGAAAGAGTGAGAGAACTGCTTGATAAGAACTTCCAGCTACTTTTCTGTACTGATGCCTAAAATAAAATCAGTAATAATTGCCAATGCCTCTTCGCATGGCTTAATAATAGAACCTATGGCAGAACATCCGATCAACTGAAGGCTTCATATATCATTCCAAGAGAAAAAAGGCACATGGAATTTTAAGAGCCTCAGGCCTTGTCAAAACAGGTGATTTTTAAAATTTTAATTTTCTATTGAAGACAGTAGTTCATTTGTTTCAGCATTAGCAATATTTGGATCTCTGACTTACACACCCTGCTGACTATTATTCTTAGTTTTTACCCCGAATCAAATGCATGATGTTGTAGGAAAAGGCTTTTGGCTCCCAGTTATGCATATTCTTTTCTATTTTTTCTGAAAAAATAATTTTGGAATTGAGCCCACCTTCTCCAGGAACATACTTCTTTTGTGTATGTCAAGTTAAAGCAAAGCATGAGACTAATGGATGTTTGATCTCCTTGGAAAAATAGGATCTCACCACATAATGAATTCTGGCTGAACAATTATTACTGCTTTCAGTGTTACCTGTGGTTGTCACACTGCGGCACAAATCTCTATTCCTGGCATTTAAATAAAAGTGGTCAAGGTAAATTGGGAATTTTCAAGGTTTAGTGATCTTTGTTCCTTTACTTGAATCATCTTGGTATTCATTCGAGGAGGTTCTTAGTTTTTTTCCTCTGCTTTCACCTTTTTTTCCAGAAAATGCGTTTGTTGCTGTTTCTATTTCTAGGCACAGTTTTATGTGCTTCTATTTATAGTGTTTCTATCCATGTGTATCACATGTACAAAAAGTGTCCTCAGGCTGTATTTAGGTCAGTGTAGTTTACATGATTAGTGCGCGATTGTACAAAAAAGTTAAAATTTGGAGGAGAAGAAAAGCCCATGGACAAGATTATGGAATCCAGGATGCAGAAACTCACTAATTTAGTCTTTGAAGACACAAGTAATATTTTCACTCTGCATCCACTTGCTGCATGTTCTATAAATAGACTTTATTCATATCCCTCTAGGAGAAACGTGGCTGCAATTTATGGAAAGCTCATCATGCTTCATGGAAAAGCTGAATGCTGCAGCTTTCACTGAAGCTCACTGGTTCATAAATGTTGCAGTGCTGTGAGCAGTAGAAAAGTGCACTTTCCCCCCCCCCCCCCCTTTCTGGCAGGCGATACAGTTTTATTGCTTGAAGATGACTCCTGCAGAGTTCAAAGAGGGAAAAAAACGTGATCTCCATGAATTTTTGAAAGAATTTGGTGCTGTCTAATAAAAAGATTTTCAAAGTAATCTGAGAACCTGATTGACAAGGCGTGGTTTCAGTGGGCCATGTACTTCTGTTGCTTCTGCTCTGCCCTGTATCCAGTGTCACACTGGAATCAAGTCATCCATTTTTGATTTGCCTGTCAGGAGCTAAAATTCAGGGAGAAACCTATGCTGGGGCCCGGGTCTGGATAGCTGCAAACCTTACAACTTTAATAGTTTACAATGGTAAAACAGTTGATCAGTAGAAAGGAGCTTTGCTGTGTGGTGATTTTTATTTTCAGAAGATGAAAGCTGTTAGTCACAACAAATTATATTCTTCCCTTATACCAACAAGTGCTTCCATACTGAGGAGAAATACTACCATGGTGAAACTGGAACTTTTAATGTCCCTGCAGTGTCCTTGGCAAAGTGCTTGATGGATTAGCAAGAGAGTGGTTCTATTACACAGATTATGGGCAACTCATTCTTCATAATAACAGCTGATTATGGTGCATTGCTATTTACCACTCCAGGCATACCAAATTAAAGTTTGAATATGGTTTTATTAAAGCCATATATTAAAAAAGAAAAAAAAGGGAAGGAAATTAAAAAGGATTCATTGTAGTTTTAACTTGCAGGTTTTGAGTTCATGAAGCACCTCCAGCTCTCTGGGGCCTCAGGTTGTCAGTACCTTCCAAACCTTGGGTGGACACCAAGGATTCTGGGTCATCTTTAAGGAGGGACCAGCTCTCTTAGTTCATATCTTGTGTGTTTGAGTGTAAATGACCCAACATAAAGTAGTTGTGAGAGTACAGATGGAATATAGAGAGCATGGCCTAATAGTGCTTTAACTGGGATAAAGCCTACGACTGGTTTTCTTCAATCCTGCAACCCAACTCCCTGCTCTGTTACTTCCCAAGCTGAAAGTAGGATATACACTTACTGCAAGGAAAGCATGTTGGTGTTGCATTTTAGCTTTTCACTAAATGGAACAATCCGGAGTATCAGGAAGATGTAAAAAGCCCTAAAGAAATATCAAAATGAATGAATATTTCAAAGGAAGGACTTTCTTTTTTTTTTCCCAGAAAGTAATTAGGTATCATGAATATTTTGGTTACTCTGCAATAAGCAAATCCTTAAGGGAAGAAAATATACTCTAACTAGCTGCTTTGCAAATTTATAAAACTCATAATGTGTATGATTAAAACTTCTGTATTGCTTACTTAAGCATTGCACTGGATTCTACAAACATTTCATGAAGAACAGTTCATAAATCTTATAAGGTACATGTACCATCTGTCAAAGTCTGATGTATGACTGTTGAGAAGTATAAAAAATGTTCAAAACTAAATAAGAAGTTAGAAATACTGTAAAGAAACAGCTCTTTATATTATTGGAACCTTGGCAGTCTTGGGACTTGAAATTTTTGGTTAGAATTGTCTTGTATATGAGATATTTCAATATTCTTAAGCATGTTAGAGGTCTGTGACAAAGGATGAATGGGGAAGCAATGCTGAAGAGGGCAGAAATATAGAGTTCTAAACTGACAACAAATTATGGAAGGGATTTCTGCTTGTTTTATTTTTGTATTTTTAAAAATAGAATAATTAGGATAATTTTACTGTAATTTACTCAAAACCTTTAACAGAGTTGCCGTAAAATAGACAATTTTCTTCCCAAACTCTGAATCTGTGGGTGAACAAACTAATGTGGTCCTCTCAGTGCAAACACTGACAAATAAAGTCAGCCCATTAGCTTATAAATTCTTCTGCTGCATACATGAGTTGCATAAGAATTGGAGGTTATAATCAAGCCCTAAATAATGTGAGTTTGTCTAAATAATACATGCACTGCAAATGCTGTTTAGTACAATGCTGTTCAATAACCTGTTTCTTGAATGATCCTCCGTGGGTCACCTGAAGTATCCTCCTTACCTCTTTCTTTGCTGAATTTTATTACACACCCCCGTGATTTTCCAACTCAGAAATAATGACATAATTGCTGTGTTTTCTGTTACTGAAATTTTCTCAAAGCCCTTTAGCAAAGTGGAACTGAACCAAAATTGGTGGCATTCATCAGCCCCAGCGAGCAAACAGGATCACTCCTCACCTCAGAAAGAATCTTACTGTTTCATTACAATCCATAATTAAGGACCCACCCTTTCCTCATCTCCCTCTCCCCAGCCTGTTTACTTGGCCATTCATAATACTGACATTTTTGCTGATCTGTGTTTCTTAAAATTATTTTGTAGGTCTTTAATTCCATTTTTCCAGATTACCCTGAGGTGAAAATTTTTGCTGTTCTCTTCAATGACAAAGGCACTTAAAAAAAACAGCTCATCTTAGTATAGGATTAATCTCAAAAATTAGCTCCAAAAGGTTTAAAAATAAGAAATAATGAAAAGAAAAAAAAAAAGAAAGTCACACAGAAAACAATGTATGATGTTTCAATGGGAGGGAAAGAAAAATCAGTTGGATGTTTTTATGTGTTACAAAATCTGATGCTCTTCAGTTCATAGGATCAGCATACAGCAGATAGGAAAAGCAGTCTGGGAAGTCAGATCATCTGGAAAGTCAGATCATCTGGGAAGCAAGCAGTGATCTGATTTTAGTTAAGAACAGTCAGGTTATTCTTTATTTGAGATCCAGTGGCATTTGCCTGCTGTTGAGATTATGGAAAACTTGTTCTCATGTGTTGACGCTTTTTCCCTTATTGGCCACTTTCATTTGTGAATTGCAGTTTCATGAGTTAAAAAATGATTGGAAAGCAAGAATGTGGAAATTTATTAGCAGTATCTCCGAATTTTGGAACAGTATTGAAGATTATATATATTGGAATGCTAAGTTTTCTTTGCTGTTGACTACAAAAATCCACTTGAATTTAACCAACTTCATATTTCAGTTTGGCAATGCATCTGTACATGATGGTCTACCACAAGTGCTTTTGAAAATACAAATCAAATTGATCAACAAGCATTTAAACCAAGGAAGATTTTTTTTTTTCTGGAGACCTTTTTTTCCCTCTAGTAGTTGCTGTCAAGATTTTAAAAACTGTTCTCTTTAAATGAAATATTGTACATTGTTTGTTTTTTTTTTCCATAAAGAATTTAAAAACATAGTTTTACAAGTTTTAGAAAACCAAAATACATGGTGTTGCACATAATAATAGAAAGTAAAAATACAATTTAGAGTATGAAATTGGACATTTGTAGCCCAGAAAACCAACCATGTCCTGGGCTGCATCCAAAGCAGTGTGGGCAGCAGGTCGAGGGAGGGGACCAGTGCCTAAAGGGGGCTCCTAAGAAAGATGGAGAGAGACTCTTTACCAAGGCCTGTCTTGGCAGGATGAGGGGAAGTGGTTTAAAACTGAAAAAGTGTAGATTTGGACTGGATATGGTGAAGAAATTTGTTGGATGAGGTACTGGAACAAGTTTCCCAGAGAAGCTGTGGCTGCCCCATCCCTGGAAGTGTCCAAGGCCAGGTTGGATGGAGGCCTGAGCAACCTGGTCTAGTGGAAGGTGTCCCTGCCCATGGCAGGGGGTTGGAATGAGATGGCCTTCAAGGTCTTGTCCAACCCCAAGCAATCTATGATTCTATGAAACTGGAAAAAGAGTTTGAGTAGTCCATCACCGATTTCTGAAAATAATTTACAATACGAGATTTACTTTTTTCTTAATATCGTTGAACCATTTAATATCTTCTATTCATAATATTTTTAAGGCAAAGCTTCTCTAAGTGTGTACTTTGAAGACTTGGTGCAGTTACAGTTATGACTTATTTTGATTATTTTCTAACCAGTTCTATTTTTCCCTACTTTTACTTATACATTCCAATTTATTGCCATTGAGCCTTGTTTCAGAACAGGAGATAACTGCATTTTTCCCTGCTCACTATGTACTTTAACTTTCCACTAACTCTGGCTGAGTGAGTGGGCAACAATATTTGTTGCGGTTCATTGTGTGGGTACAGGAAAGTAAGAAATGTAAAACTGTATTCAGAAAAGTAATTCTCAAGGAAAACATTTTTTTAAAAACAATTATTAAAAACAAAGTGTGAAGTTATACACACACTGAGTCAAAGTTCCCTTGTGGGTTTTCTTAGTTACATCCCTCCCCCTCTAATTTTCTGTAGTTCCTGTTCTGCCTAAGAAAGCAAGCAAAATAAGGCCATTTTCTCTATAAAAATTACCACAGGATAGACTCAATTTAAATTTATTTCACTAGATTTTCATTGCTTACCCACTGTGACCGTCAAGAATTCGTGGTAGATATTAGTGCAAGTCATCCCATGGAAAGTGTATTAAGAGCAGACTCGTTTAATTATGAAATGCTTCATATTGGACTGCTTTATCTGATAGTTTAAGCTTTCAGGTCTTAAAATGCAGCAATTTTCATGCTAAGCGCTATTTAATAATTGTATAGCATCAATCTAATATTATCAGAGAGTCTTTAAGGTGTACAGTGTCTTTATCAGCCTCTTCAAAAACTAAGGGTATCCAGACCTCGAGTCCTTTTGGGGTTTTGCTGATGTTTCTAAGGGAGAATTCTGACACTGTGTCAAAAACTCCCCAAATTCTGCTCCAAGAAATCAGGAGCACATCAGTAAAGTCCTTATCTGTCAGCTCCTCATTCTGTCCCTTATCCAGCAAGACCAGCCCTTCTCCCATTTTATTGGAAAAATTGCCTTTTATATTTCATGCTGGAAAATTGACCTCTGGGAAGTCTCCCACTACTTCCCTAATTTATAAATCCCCATTTGACAGTGTAGTTTTTTCTACGCTGTGAATAAATGGGACACAGATCTGGAGAGACAGATCCTAAAGGAGACCTATAATAAAATCAGAATTAAAACCAGAAGCAGTCTCACACTTGGGTGAATTCTTCTTTCTTAGGGATGCTCATTCAGGCATCTTATCCTGAGCTGCACTGACTTGTGTTGTCTTGGGCTTTTCTGTTGGCTCTAGGCAGTCTGTAACTGCAGCAAAACTATCACAAAAGGTATTACTTTAAGCTGTGTATTTTACTGTTTCTGTCTGTACCAAATTCTCTCATGACATACTGGGAGAGCTTATCTTTTCTGCACTACTGCCTTCTGTGTCCATAGTAAAAATAATTTCTGCTTTTGCTTACATTTTTGCCCATTCTTCTTCTCTTCCAAAGTGAGTTGACAGAATAGAATTTGAAAGTGGAAATATGCATAATATCAAGAATCAGTTTTTCCTGGAATATGTTAGAAAACCTGCCTGCTTGAGTATAGGGGTGAAAAGGGCACACAGTGGTACTGCTGTGCCATGCTTGGTACTGCCTGTGGGGGCAAAACAGCAGGTCATTATATCCAAACTTTAGCTTTTAGCTCACCTTTGGCACTTTTTCTGCTTTATCTTTTCCTTCAAACTTACAAAGTTTGATAAGTTTATCAACTGAAATTCAATCTAGCGGTTCAGCCCAGGGCATAAATCTAGGCACCCGCCTAACTCTAGGAAGTTGGGGTCAACAAAATCATATTTATTCTATAACATTCCATTTTTCCTGCATTATTTAAACGAAGGGCAGCTGTTTCACAGTCAGAACATGCTGATGTGAAACGAGCAACCTACCTGCTCTCATTTAAAATGGTTTGGAAACATCTTACTTTCTTTCAGAATCTTAATGACTGCCTGCCTGACCTCTCCCTCCTCCTTTGGTCACCTACATCTGCAGCCAAGTCCAGTGTTCAGACACCGGCGTGTGAGTCACACAGACACTGCAGTGAGAATCACAGAATCACAGCATGGTTTGGGGCAGAAGGGATCTTAAAAATTATCTTGTTCCAACCCCCTGCCGTGGGCAGGGACACCTTACACTAGACCAGGTTGCTCCAAACCCCATCCAACCTGGCCTTGAACACTTCCATGTGCTCATGGTGTTCCTGAAAAAAGTGAGAGAGAGAAAACAAGTGTGTTGGTTGCAGATTTTAACTTACAGTAGGGAAAATGAGAGGGACTCACAGTCTTCATAACGTATTTCTGAATGAAAAATTGTGTATTGCTGTTAAAATTAAGTGTTGTATTGTAGTCATATCACAAACCTGTACATGCAGTTTTCAGCTAGAAACTGGGGTTGCCCAGATTTTAAGACTTCGTAATGCAGTTTGCAAATTCAAACCCGGGAGAGCTGTTAGCAAAGATGCCAGTTCAGCACTGAGTTAATCAGCACTAGAGGTGGTTGGGGATAGCTGTTTTTATTGTTGGTTCAGGAGAACTAAAAGCAGTCCTGGTACACAGCTCTGATCTGAAGGGTTTTTTTTTTTGAGTTTTGGTTACAGATTTATCTGGACAGTCCTTAAAAAAACAGAGAAAAATTATTCCTCACTGAATAAGAATGGTTTTCAAGTTGAAGAATTTCCTTCTGCAAAGGAGGAGAGACAAAAAGCCACGTCCTAGAAGCAGAAACTGCTAGAAAAGGGAGGAGAAATTCAGCCAACCCCTGTAGCTCAGGTTGGAAATGGACCGAGTCTGTTGCCCCTCAGAACAGTGGTAGGGAAGGGAGATGTTCAGAAAGAAGAGCAGTTGGGGAAAGCAGCAAGACTTTCTTAACCTCTGTTTTCAGTTGTTCTGAGCAAACTCTTTTTAAAGAAAATGCCTAGTTCATGGTGTAGGAAAATGTATTGCTGGTAATTCCACCACAAATTCTGAGGGCTGTGCCCCGTCTCTCTTCACATCAGCCTTTGCAGTTGTGTTGTCCTTGCTTTCCCTGCTCACTCCTGCAGCAAATTGGGCTTTTATTACTGCAGCATATTCTTGCAATTTTGCAATTTGCTATAGTAATATTTCATCCAAGACAAGGAATTTAACTGAAGAGTCTTTCAGGGGAAAAAAAAAAAGAGATTCTTCTCTTTGTTATAACATTTTGGTCAGTGATGAGTCCATACCCATGTACAAAGCAACCCTTACTTTAGAGAAGAATTCAGGTGAGATCTGTCCTGGTTTAAGTATCATGGAAGTTTTTTTACAAAGCCATCCATCAATTGTTTTTGAGTTGCTTTCTAAGTTCTTTCAACAGTATCTTTTGTAATGGCTGGAGTTTGTTTTTTTTTTTTTTTTTGGTCAAAATATTTGGTGTCTCCTGCTCAGTTTTTGGGGCAGTTGTTGGATGTTGCTGCTTGGAATGATGTGCAGTGTAGCATGTGAAGGGTTGTGGAGATGATTTGATTTTAGTGTCAAATAACCATCCTATTCTGACCAATATTAGTGTTTCTGCACTCAGAAAATTTTTTTTACAATACTGGAAACCTTTACAGAACTGTCAGTGTTTTAAACACTGTGCATGTAGTCTGTGTGGCTGCTTGACAGTGTGGACAAATAGGATGGTTATCTTGGCAGAGTTTCCCTTCAGAACTGAAGGTTAACAGCCACCTTGTACAGCTGGGGCATGAACGTGTGCTTTGAAACTGGGTCTTGCCAGAGGTATCTTTAATGGGTTTATGTTCAACCATTTGTTTCCTATCAGAGCCTTTCTCAGCTGTGAGATTGATCTCTTGAGAGGTGATTATTCCTATACACCTGCGTTTTACCTTGCTCAGGAGGCTTGGCACAAAGTCTGGCCTTTCTCTGACAGGCAGTGTGAAAAATAGGGGAATTTTTCAAGCGTTAAAAAAGCGTATTTTTCTCCTCTCCAGGTTTGAAGTTTCACCACAGTCAGAGAGTGTAGTTCCACTCCCAGATTCATTCCAGCATCATCACCAGTTAGGGACATGACAATACAAAGTGTGTACAAAGTTCTCTGGCAATGTCTGCAACAATAGTTTGAAGACTTTGTAAAAAATCTGAAGTTTCCCAAGTGTTGGTGCTATGAGCTTTTGATCACTGTACTGTACTTTCTGGCTTCCCTATTCCTGAATTTATGCACTAGAGTTGTGACATCAGTGGCAGGTCCTCTGCTTTCAATTACATCCTTTTTCAGTACAGGAGAACGGGTTTCCCCACACTGCTGCATGATCCTCACGTCTGAAAGTGGGATATGTAGAGAATTGGGATGGTTCTTACTGAACACACTAAGCTGTGCAGCTACAGCACTGCATATCAAGAGGGAAAGCAAAAGCAAAAAGAACAAAATAATAATTAAAACAAAATCTACCTTTTTCACGTGTGTTTTTTTTTGGAGTGAAGCCATAGTAATAAGATTTTCACTTTGGAAAGGGAGTCCAAGAAATCAACACTATTAAGGGAAATTTTAGCTTTCATAATTAGACTGGGAGATGCGTAGTTTGCTAACAACATGTGTGTGCTATTTTGTTTTAGATGCTTAAAATGATGTTACCTGGAGTAAGTATCAGTAGAAGTAAAACAAAGTCCTAGGGAGTCAAGGGATGGAGCCAGAGTGTGGGAGCTTGTTCAATCTCTTGCTGTTTTATTTGTGCTGGTTTTAAGAGGCATTGAATAAAGTGCTTGTCCTGGTTCCCAAAGCAAATAGGAAAAAATCTTCTTGCTCATAAAATATAAATAAATTATAAATCTTTTTGTGCTCATCCTGGTGGATGTTTCATTATATTATGTGTTCATCTATTTTTCATTATTTTTACCTTAAATTTGTCAGTGTTTGCACTCCTAGGAAATGTGTGTTGTTGCAAGGGGAAAAAAAGAAAAAAGAAAAACTTTTCAAATGTTGATGGCAATAGAAATGGATGAGATATACATAAATAATAGAAATGGTTTTTATTCATTGGTTTCAGACCACTGATGTATTTTACTGAGGATTTTGGTCAGGGAAATGGATAGTTTGAAGTTAAGCAATGTTGCCATGGGCTCTGATTAAGCAGAGAGATTTGGAGACACAAAGCAGGTGGCTCTTGTGCACATGAATTCGTCTTTCCTAAGCTACACCACAGCTCCTTCGCTTGGGGCTCTGTGACGAGGTGAGGTGGAGGGGGACGACTGTGAGGGCCCCTGGTTTGGAGGTAAGTGTCAGATACAACCACAGTTTTAAAAATTGTGGGAAAAAAATCATCTCCATTTGTCAGTCAGAGAGAAAGCAGTGAATCTGCCTATGCCCTGGCAGGTTTGCACAGCACAGAAAAAGGGATTATTGCAGAATACACTGTGTTCTTTGCATCCTGAGTTGTCAGAAAGGGACAAGATAAAGAAATCCTGTTTTCATGATGAAGCAGCACAGTCAGTTCTTAACATTATATTAAAACCCTGATATCCAGGAAAGGCTCAGAGAAGTTTTGTTGCAGTGCTCCAGCCATGCAGACCTGTTGCAAATTGTGTCATTTTTGTGAAGGATGATGTTGCTTAGAGAAAGCAGTATTTACTTTCTTATTTGAAAATCAACTTTCAAAGACCTAGAAGGAGAGAGTATAATTTCAACTTGTTTTCTGAAGTGTGAATTTGTAACATTATTTTTAATTATGAAAAATTTCAGGAGAGGACCTTTTACATTCAAACAATGCTGGTGGATGCTTTTCTGGGGAAACACAAAGTTCTGCAAATTTTTCAGGTCATTCAGTAATCTCATCTCCTGAACTAAGAGTGCTCTTGTTTGCTCTGCAGGTTTGGAAGTCATCGGCTATCCTGGGTCAACTGGCTTGTGTAGACAAAAGGAAGATAAAGTTGATGTTCTATAATGTTTAAATCTGATGGTCTATTTATGAGTATTTATAGTTTGTAATATACCCACATAGCCTCAGGTGGAATAATCCCTCAGTGATTTGCAGGATGCTGAACCAGTGACTTGAAGCTGTCATTTATTGGTGGGATGAGAGAACACTTAATACGTGGTTTTTAGTTTCCAAGTGTTCATTAGCATCGTGAATTCCTCCTGGGGAGGAAAACCAGGAAATATTGACTTGAGAATATGTCATAAGGTGGAAAACCAGTTTGGAGCTAGAAATGTGAAATATAACGGGGTGCTGTGGATGGTACTTTGTGTTTAGTGCACATGAAAATATTATTATCAACTTGCATGTTGAGGGAAGAAATCTCTGGTCTGCAAATGGCATCTCATACCTTGGCAGAAAGGTCAGCATCAATCACTGTGGAAGGGAAGTTATCAATTCAGAGTTCTGTAAAGTTTCTTTCCCAGATTTGAGCAGAATATTGGCAAGCATGACCTCACTCTGAAGCTGTGCTTTCAGAAAAATGTGCCTGCTTATTGTAGGCTGCTGTTGTAATGAGCAGTTGGAGCATTTTCTTTAGGACTGCTTCAAAAACTGTCCAAATTGCATTTATTTATTAAAATAACTTAGAGAGTTTATTTTGAACTATTTATCACAGTTCGTGGCAATAGGTGTCTAAATAAATGGGATTTTGTCATAATGAAATGGCAAATTAAATGCAAATTAGACCTTAAAAAAAATTTAAAAGAGAGATATAGTTGCAGTAAAATTCACTGATAATAAATACTTAAAAAAGAGCCCCCCAAATGACTAGACAAGATGCATCACTGATAACTAACAGAAAGTATCTAGTTAGTGCTAATTTCAGCACAGCTAATTTCTACTGCTGAAAGCAGAGGAAAAGTTTCAAGTCCCATATCTTGTCTCTGGTTTTTCTGTTGGTTATAAAGTGGAAGCTTCAACATAGATTTAAAAAATTATTTTTTGTGACCTTGGTATTTTGTTTGGTTTTTTTTTTTAAACGAGACAGGAAGATTTTTTTTCCTTTACTCTTTAAAAATATTATTTTTCTTTTTCATTTGATACTTGTGTGAAAGAATTAAACTGAACACAAAAGTTGCTATGGACTGTCAGATGGTGTCAGACCTGAACCAACTCTGCTATCTCCCATTTCAGGTTTAGCCACTGTAGGAGACAAAACAACACCTCCATAACAGCTTTCATTTGCATTAATGTAAAGTTATCTTTGTTTCTCTAACAATATACCAGAGTGCTCTGCACAAGTGATACCGAGGTGTATCCTCAGGCCTGTGTTGTAAGATCATGTGGGAGCAGAATTGTGGTGGGCATGATTTTGGGAAGAAATGCAGATGTGAAGTGGGACAAAGCTGCAGATTTAGTTCGACCACTGGTCTTGTCAGTAAGAGGTCCAGGACTCTTGGGAACTGTGAGGAGCAAACCTCTTACCATTAGACATAGCTATTGGGAGCCAAATTAAAAGCTGTATTTAAAGCACAGAATTGAAAGTATTTTTTAATTAAAATTAAAGTATGGAAACAAAAGGGTTTTTTAAAATTAAAATACACTTCACGTGCCAAAAAAATTACAGTATGTATTTTATTAAAATTCTGTAGACACAAACATAAGCCAAATTTTTTAGGCCAGTTTTTCCCTCCCAAGTTCATGATTGCTATTACTCATCCAGATTGACTGTTCTGGTGGGGATCTGAGAGATGCTCCATGCTTTCTCCTTAATTGGGCATGAAGAGAAGGGGAGGAGAACAGATGAGATTTGGGGATGCATTTTTCCCTGCCTAGAAGCTCCTGCAGCCTTGCCAGATCTCTCCCTGAGTGTCATCCTTCTCCTGTCTGCTGCAGACTCTGACCATCATCTTCATAATGCACATTTTTGTCATTCATTCCCAATCACCACAGCTGTGATAAGAAAGGCAGCATGGTCTGCTGTGGAGTTGGATGAGTTTAAATTAAAAAAGACAAAAAAGAAAAAAGAAAAAGAAAAAAAAAAAGAAAAGAGGAAAACAAAGAGGAAGATTTAGCTCATTTTAAGGAAAGATGCCAATGATACATCTATTCTTTGGGAAGATGTCAATCAGGGTGGAAGGTGACATTTTGGAGATGTAGGGAGCTTGATTTCTTTTTTCCTTGGTAGGGATGGAGAGGGGTACTTGAAAACTAAATTGTTGGATGTAGTAGCTAAAGAATGGCTTCTTCTTTTATTTAGCTTAGTATGAGAATTAGTGAACTTTCTCTGCTCTGTAACATTGGTTTTTCAAGAAGCTCTTCAGAATATTACACTTTTAACTCTACTAATTTTGTCAAATTTTGTTGAAATAATAAAAAGTATTTTAAAAAAAGTTACTAGAAAGGGACAAGTTAATATAGAGATGATGTGATTGGCTAAACCTTGTTTAAGTATGAAACCTGATACACTTGAGCAAATCTGAGCCAGATACATAGAGATTTTTGCCTTTTTTTCTCTGCAAGCGTTGCCATCAAACTCAAACTTAGCTGGATTGCTCCATGTTTTCCCCCAACCAATCAATTAGCAGAACATTAATTTTTTATAAATGTCACACTGTTATAAAATTGCTTTTTGTCAGTTGATTTTCCCCTGGAACTAATTTTTATAGCACAGGGAGAAGTACTGAAGTGTATAATTTTTTGGATCTGAACAAGATTTGTTACAGAAGGATAATAACCATATGCTTTAAACCAGATGGGATGTCACTTATTTTCTTTGGGCCTGCTTTCTTTCACCACAAAACATTCGATGAAAAATACTATTGTTTATCAATAAAGTCTTTCTTCCCAACCATCTTGATGAGATTCATCATCACATATGAGAATTAAATCTCAGTCACAGGTTGTCCTAAGCAAGTACTGAGTAATAAAATTATTTCTTTCTTGCTAATCCAAGGCAGGATCGTTGGTAAAGATTTAATGGTCTTGCAGTTAAACTGTTGCTATTTCTATTTTGCTGCAATTTTTGCTTTGGGTAGAGGAAGAATTGGGAGCAGAAAGATGTCTAAAGATGGGCCATTAGCGTTGACCTCTGAATTTTGTATCAAACTTGTCAAGTTTCCCTGATAAAGTTTTAACTCCTGAGATTCTGCATAATGTATTTGGGATTTTGTTGTGATTACAGTGAAATACATTGATCTTCTTGAAATTTTACTTGAATATTTGTGAATTTTTCCTGGTGTAAGGTGAAGATGTTAAGAGCTACTACTGTGCTCTTAGGCACTCTGGAATAAGCATGGAAAAGACACCACTGGGGACCACTATTCCCTGCTTTTCACAGGCTTCCTCTGTCCTCCCCATGCAGTGGGAAGTGCGGTGTTGAACAGCCTTCCATCAGAAGCTCTTGTCTTGAAGATACACTTTCATAGCACCTCACTTGCTATTCACTAACAAATCCCTTAGGTTTTCTTTCCTTTTGGGTTTGAGAACTCCACTGGGTGAGCTGTGTTAAAGGAGACTCGTGCTTGTGATGTGAAAGTATAAAAATTTCTGTTTGGTCTTAAAAGTGTGAATTCTATTTTACAAAAGCAGGACAAAATATTTTTCTTCTCACGTTCATTTGAATTCTCGTCTCAGGAAGGAGTCTGCATTTTCTAAAATCTCAGTGCTTTTTAAAATCCCTGCACTTCTATGAAGCTCTGCTCATAGAGAGGGGGTGTCTGTACAGCAAGTTCTTATAATTCTGCAATAACATTCTCCATTTCTTCTTAATGTTCTTATGCTAATTTTTCTCTACAGTGAAGGTAGAGTTGCTCTCACCTAGGGAATCCCAGGTTTTGAACTAGGATATGTCTGCCTGTTTGCTGCACTCCTGCTTCTCATTCTCTTTGATTTTCTGTTTCAAACCACCCAGCTAAAAGACATTTGATACTCTACTAAGAATATGATTAAAATATGACATTAAAAAGAAATAATAATTCAAGAATACTTAGCAGCTGTCCTGGTGCATATTTGCTTTTAGATAAGGTAGCTGTGTTTTGCTGTTGTTAGTTTAGAAATATAAATCTCTTTTTTATATAATGCTTTGTTTAGGTATGGTGTATCCTTTTCATTTTTTATGACACTCTTATCAACCTGAGGTTTTTGTGAGGGTACATAATTGAAAAAGAGGACTGCTAACTGCACAGTCAGCCAGTTTAATCTACAGTCATTGCAGACAAGAAACCTTGACTCACAAAAATATCAATGTTCCTACAAAGCCATTTGTTACTGTCTTTTGGAAAGAGTCTCATGTGGCACAGCCACAAAGCTCTGCACAAAAGGAGGCATAAACCAGAAGTCCACCAAGAATGAGCACTGCACTCATACTTTTAAGTGGTCAACAGCCTATTTTCCATGACTGAGTTGTAAAGAATATGATGTGTATCATTTTTCTGCTCTTTCAAACAGCCAAATTTTCTGGGTGCAGTTGTTTGGCACTTCTTGTGAATTTTGTGTGCGTGCTGCTCATCTAACTGAGGATAATACAGGTTTTGATATATTGGTGTGTCCACTTCATCACTTGGAACTGTTAAACAGAGTAAAACTGTTGGTATCCTTTTGAATTAAAAAAGGCTAGTCAAAGGCATTAATACCCTCAAACAAGACAATAAAGTTTAATGAGTAGGAAGTAATTGAAAAGGAAGCTCTGGTTTTCCAGGAGGAAGTGGTGATCCGTAAGGAGAGAGAAGAACTAGAAGATGATGTATTTTGGGGAGTTTAGTAAGGTTTTGGACATTCCTTCTCATAACACTTTAAACTGAAAACACATGATTTAGATTTTCCATACAGCAAATGCAGAACTCCTTGGAAAACCACCTGTGGGAAAGCTGGGAGTGGTTCTTTGTGAGACTGGAAGGACATAGTGAATGTGTGAAATAACACATTATTATTAGATTTGCAGGTGTAAGGAAGTCTGTAGAGAAACTTGGAGAACTGGACTGAAAAATGTAAGAATTCTCATAGCAGTGAGAACAAACTGCTGACTTTAGGTGGAAGCACTTTGTTGATTCTCTGTTGTGCCTTTGCAATAGGGTACAGACCATAGAGAACTCAGACTATAGTCATGGTTATGGTTAGACATCTTCACAGCATGGTCTGAGGAGGAGAATGAGAGAATCTGGGTTTTTTTAATTTGACAGAAGACCAGGAGGTACATAACAGCTCTCTAATATGTTACTTCTTGTACTGATTTTGGCTGGGATACAGTTAATTTTCTTCTTAGTGGCTTGTATGGTGCTATGGTTTGTATTTGTGATGAAAACAGTGTTGATAACCACAACACCTCTGTTGTAAAAAAGAAGGACAAAAATAACAGATTGTTTGTTTTTCTGGTTAAAACAATGTTGAAGTAAAGTTCTAGGGAAAGAGGTTTATGCAGTGTATCTGAAAAAAAAAATAAATCACAAAGTTATGGAAGGGTTTGTCTTGGGAGGCTGTGGTGGATTAACCATGGAAGCCTCTGAGATCCAACCAGACAGAAATGTCACACAAATTATTAGGTGTAGCAGGATGCTCTGGTGGGAAAAGGAGATGGAGCAGATGTCTTCTCTGGGATCAAGATCTTCTGATTTTCCTGACAGCCTCTCAAGGTTGCTGAACGTGGTACACCAGAAATGTGTGTGATCATCCATCCTCACCATTTTAATTGGTGGGTGTGTGTTCAGGCATATAAACGTGTCAAGCCATATCCTCCATTGTTGATGAGTGGATAAATTAGCTCTTTATTTTTACATTTATGAGACTGTAAAGGCTTCCCTCGCCCATCAAAACAGAAACTTACACATTTACTAATGGGTTGTAGGAAGCAAATGAAGCCTGAATTCAGTTCTTTTCATTTTGACAACTGTTATTGATATGAAGTGTAATGGAAACATCCTGTTGTTAGCCTTTTAGGTATTTGCTATGCTTTTTCCAGCCTTTCATTTACGAGGATGAAATAATTGACCCTGTATCCTTACAGGCCTGACTGGGAATTACTGGCTGCAGGTATGTTTTATTTAACTGGTAGCACTGTGCCTTTGAGAACAAATGAATGTGTGTCTTTAGGGAACATAGAGGATGGGCTGGTTAAACGTTCTCTTAAAGATTTTTGGTACCTGATAACCTTTTGATTTCACAAATATGGACTAATTTGTGAATGATGAACAGTGATAAATTCAAAGGAAATGAAGCAGAAAATATACATTAATATAACTACTGCTGAGTTTAGGTTCTCATGGCAAATACAGAATATTTTTCTTTACAGTCCTACAGCTGAGCCCCAACATACTTGCAAAAAGAGCATGCTTTTTGGTGTGATAATTACAATTATTTTAGTGTTATTACTGTTTCCTTTAGTTGGATCTGATAAGCACGTAAGTTAAAACAACTTAATGCTTGTTATCATCCCAGATATGAATATCCTTTGAAGAGAGTTTGAGGATCACTACTAAACATAAGTAAACCCTACAGAGCTCCCAGGGCAGAGCCACAGCATCGTAGCAAGTTACTGACTTTTTTTTTTCCTTCTTTTTTGGTTGCAGCTAGGGTCAGATTTCTGTCAATTTAACAAAACTGAGTTTCATATCAGTTGTATTGCAGCTAAATTTTGGTCAGAAGTTTACATGAGTTCTGCAATTGGCAGAGTGAAGGATTTGACCTGCAGAATTTGAGACGTCATAAAAGCCACTTCTTCCTTACAATAACTTGACCCTTCTCCCTCCTCTTTACACATTTGTAAGTTGTGCCCCATCCTACTACTCTGATGCATGGATCTTGTTTGAGTATGTCTAATCAGAATTTGTACATAATTATTTTTAATTATTAATTTAGGGAGTTATATAAAGAGTGGGTTTTCCTGGATAAGAAAAGTTATTGAGAGCTGTCAGCAAAGAGTTTTGCTAAATTCACTATGAAGAAACTCTGATATAGTCACCTGTCAAAGGAATAATCTAAAATTAAAAGCCTGAAGATTTTCACTGGAAGCACTAAATTGCCTTTTGCCATTCCATTACACCAGAATTATCACACATCTTTTGTTTTGACTCATTATAAACTTTCCATGGTATTGACTGGCAGTTTAATACCAGCAACCTCCCTTGCTCCAAGTTCATCGTGCCCTCTCTGTTTTTTTTTTATCTCTTGCTCCTAAATACTCATCCTTCACCTTTCCATCTCTCCTCAACTTGATGGTGTACTCTGCATTTCCTTCTTTCCATGCTGTTCCTGTTTGAATGTTAAAGTACACAACACAGGGGGAAAGGTGGGTACATCCCATGCTGTTGTGGGTGCCTTGCTGCAATATTTGAGGGATGTATCACTCTTGGTGCCCTCTCTCCCTTGCTCCCTGGGACAGTGACCTATGCCAGGTTATTTTCTGGAGAAGTGTTTGGGTTGCTGTTTTAGCAACCCAATCCATACTGGATAAGGTGTTGGTAGTTGTCTGCTAAAGCTTCATTTCTCATCTTCTTGCCATGCTCTTCCTTTTCCTTAAAGTCTGCCTGCTCTCTTAAATCCTTGCTTAGTTTTGCAAACAGATTTATGGTTGAAATTACATTATTAGTACGGTACCTAACACAAAGCCTCTGGGTGGCACCACAACATGAATAATGATAATTATAATGAGTCGAGTCAGCCATTAAATCACTTCACCTTCAGATCTTGGCTACATGTGGAAGTCTTTTTTTATTTCTAGAGCTGACTTCTTCCAAATCTAAAATTCATTACTCTGTGCATTTTTCATCTCCACAGACGTGCTGGTGCTCAGAGAAAACTGGGCTGCAAAAAGAGACCGAAAAAGCTTTAATTAAAAAGCAAATAGCATTTTTCAGCAGGGAAAAGAGGTGGTGAGATCTCCCCCAGGCTTTTCTTACTATAAAAAGATCCTTCTATTTTTGTTTCACTTGCCTTTTAAAATCCACCACCTACCTTGTTTATTCATTCCCATTTGGAGTTTACTGATCCAGATGTACGAGAGGTGTTCAAAATGAGCAGCTGTGCTGTGGCAGCCTTAAGGGGTATATGACTTCCTTGAGTAAAAACAAAATTGCAGGCGCTGCACATTACTTGTGGAACTACTCAGCTGGGGGGAGGAAGCTCTAATAGTGTCAGTGCCTTTTATATTCAGTATTTAATTACTCAGTGTGTAAAGATGGATTACTTTTGGCAGTAAGTAGAGCAGGTAGAACATGGGGGGTTTATTTTTTTTTTTAATTATTTTTCAGAGCAGACCAGGCTGATTAAAGGAGAATAAGTGAAATGCTGTGGTTATCATCTCATTTCAATTTTCAAAGTTTCATTTAGGATGGTGTGGGTTATCAACCCTACTATTGATATTTTGGGGGAGAGTTTGGAACTTTAGCATACATATCTTTTACACTATTATTCACTTTGTGGTGTTTAGGGACATGGTTTGGTGATGGACCTGGCAGTGTTATGTTAATAGTTGATCCTAGTAGTCTTTTCCAACCTTCGTGATTCTGTCATTGTATGAATAAGTAATGTACTTATCACATTTCCAAACTTGGCAGAGTTGGCTGAGTTATAGTACAACTGCTTTGAAAGCTTTTTTTATGCAGTTTACTCTTTTGTATTCAAAATCAAAGCAATGAAAGCCCATTACAATTTATTAGCTATTTGATGACCAATTGGAAATGAAACGTGATCCTTCTTTGTACTTCACAAGAGCATATCTTGCTCTGTTATATTTAGCTGTAATTGGCATCTTTATTGACAGTCTTAAAAAAATGAAATGGTGAGGTGGGTCCTGGGAGCTGTAGACCCTCATAATTACTGAATATTTGTGCTCCTTGGAGACAGTTGACTGTAGCTATGGTGAAAGGGAACTTTACCCTGCTGCTCCTTTACAAAATCAGGAACTAACTGTGCTGAGCTTTCAGTCCACCATCCTTCATATGAGTAAAAAACAAGAATCATTTTCTTGAAACCATTTTAGTTTCCATTTGAATGTTGGGCAATGTATTTCTAAGAGCTTCATCAGGTGCTGCATATTTCCATGTAATGGAACATCTCACCCATCCCATGGTGTGGTTTCAGCTTCTCAGAGATGAAATCCTGATTTTACTTTAGATGGTAAGAATTTGATTTTTGGGTGACAACAAGGATTTCACCTTTGGTGTCGCATGTTAAGATGCCCAAGCCATCAGCTTATGTAATGAAAGTTTCCTGGATTTAGGGAATAAGATATCTTTAGTATTTTTCTTAATTGACATTTAAAACTATCACAGTCTCATACTGTTTTTTTCTGAAATTGTGGTTTGTGAAATTCGGAAGTGACATATAAATATTGAGTCTAAAGTGACTGCAAGGTATAGCTCAATTGTTCTGAAAACCATAGTACTTTTAAATAATGTTTGGGATTTTGAGTGTTTTTTTTCATAAATAGGCACAATGTGGTTGCTGTGGAGATTTCTGCTCTCTCAGTAAATGTTTAAAATGTCTCTGTGCACTGTCTCTCTTGAGATAAGATTTGACTTTTGAAATGTGCCTCTTTATGGTTGCTTCAAAATGGAGAATTTGCACTTCCAGCATTTTTCAAGTGGCATGGACTTTACTTATGACACGTGTCTTTTTGAATAGCATAAACTCCAATCAATCAATCAGTCAATCAGTTGATCAATCTCTTCTGCATCAGGGCTTTTCTTTACCCTCGTAATTAAGAACTGGCTTGGTCCTTATCATCAGAATATGCAGTTAGAGAAACCTGCAGCTGGAGGTGATTTGACAGCCTATTTTTTGTTATTTTATTTTTGTTTTAGCTCATAAATTTTGATAATCACATATAAAAGACCTCCCCCTTTTTGTTAGGATGTAGATGTAAGGTATCAATCCTTCCAAACAATGTCTTCATAAAGGGCTATTTTGAATTTATGAGTATAAACCCATGAGAGTTGGCAAGTCATGTAAACTACTGCCATCAAATATATGCATACAACTTTATGGCTTGTGGTTTAAAATCTTTTTGTAATATAAAAATGTTTGAAATCACCAATTTTATCGTAGAATTTTAGGTTCTGTTTAAGTCTTCGAAGAGTCGTCGCCTTATCTGGTGTACCTGAGTACCTCTTCCTTGAGTCTTTTAATACATGATTTTTAGTGGTTCCACTGAAATTTAATGTTCTCTTATTGAAGACTGCTGATAAAATGAACTCTGAAATTGTATGATGAACAGCGTGGAAACAAATAACTGTTCAAGTTGGAAACTTTGCTCAGAATTGTAGAAATGGATAACGTATACTTCAGAAAGGTCTTTTCCTTATCTATGTTACAAGTTGACCTTTTTCTTATAAAAATAAACTGGTACTGGAGGTATTGAACAAAAATGTGATTTTTGTGTCTAGAAAGAAATTTACTGTGTTACTAGGTGGAGATATTTCTACTTTAACTCTTAAACACTTATTGGAATTCTTTTACAGTGGATTTGAACCTAAAAGACGATGTCAGCTTGAATCATCAGATGGAGACTTTAGGTCTACCTCTGATATTCTTCATTTCATTTTACTACCATGTAATTTATATTCTCTTGGCTTTCAAAAGTTTTTCTCATCTTGTAGTTTTAAGCGGACTATTGTACGTATACTTTGATTTTTTCATTGTCCCTTTGCTTCTAGATTTTTAGGCAGTGTCCATCACCTTTGTTATATCAAGCTTCTTGCCTTTTTTCCCTGCTGAACCACATTGTTTTTATTTCTCCTCAGGCCAGGCCGATGCCAACTTTCCTTGTGACATTCAAATCCCCTGAGAAGATTTATTTCCATTATGATGCCCACAAAACTGTAGAAAAATTATAATGGTGCATTTTAAAGGCATTTATTTATTTTAAAGGCATTTACTAAAAAAGGGAGCATCACCACACTGCCTGTTTTATTTATGCATGTACCATTTTTTCCTAATTCCCTTCAGGTTTTAAATTCCTAAATTTGTGTATTAGTTGCAGGAAAAGAAGCAAATAATGAGAATTTGAGTGTTCTCCAAGTAACTGTCTTTTAATTGTCATCTTTCCAAAGTAGTTGCCTACACATTACCTACAAATTGTTCAAGTGTCTAAACTCAACTGCAACACTAGATACCATCCCCAAGATCTCCTTAGAAGAGTACTGGCAGATCTATTAGACACTAGCAGTAGTACTGTAAGATTTGGAAAATGATACTTTAAAATGAGCCTCTATAATTTAAATATTATTAAAGGAAAAGAGGGGAAAAGATAAAGTGTCAGCAGAAGTTAATGATGTGTAAGGTATCCATGTTATTAAATATGTATCACAGGTTTAAAATTTTCTTGGAAGTTGTCACAATGGAAGTACCAAGCACCAGAATTTTATATCAGTACTTAAAAAAAAAAGTGGTTTTTACTTGTTGGGAACAGTGATCTCAGCCTCTCACAGGCTTCAGCAGTTAGACTTGGAGACTAATAACAGCATTTCTTCCCAGTGATGAATGACCACCTAGATTTTCCTTTCAGTTAAAATTACTTTCGTGTAAAATACTGTAGATTTTAAATTGAGAAGGAAACTATTTATCCAGCTCTTGCTATTTGTTGTATTTCTTCTTCAGTATTGCATGGAAAAATGATCCCCTTTACACAGAAACAGACTGTAAACATTACACAATTTGGTATCGTAAACTGTATTTCTGCCCTTAAATATTCTCTTGGGAAAGAAGTGACCGTCTGAAGTTCTCCAGGAGCAGGAAGATATATCTGTGATATCAGAGGTTCAGTAAATTGAACAGGAAAGGAAAGGGATTGCACAGCACTGGAGTACTTAAACTAGGAGGAACTGTGAGGTAACTGCTCAGTACCTCAAAAGTCAGATTATCCTTTGCAGACAAAAGCAGGGAGAAGGAGGAGGATGGGGGGTTGTGTAATGTTGTGTAATGTTTGTTTCAACTTCCCAGTTAAACTGTGTTCCCCTTGGGACTCTCTCGTTCACTTTCTGAGAGATTGGGCCCCTCAGCAGGTGTTTGTTCACCTGCCCGGGGAATCAAGGGGAGCAGCCACTGGAGGAGGACACAGATTTATCTGCCCCACGAGCAGTGGCCCCAGTTGTCTTCTAATCTCAGCTGATGTCTGGTGGTTCAGAAGGGAGTGTGAGGAACAGGGGCAATACAATGTGATCCTTCCCATATGTACATGACCAGGGTTTACATTCCCAGCTTCTGGGAACAAGCAGGTTTGGGATTTTCCCATCTTCAGCTACAATGGATTGGTAGCTGCTTATGGTGTTATGCTGCTGCACAGATGAGCCTGAGCTCTTTTTGAGCTTCTGTACTCATGGCCCATATAACCTCCTGTGGTGGGGAAGTCCCACAGCTCAGCTATGCTGTCTGAAATGTATTTTCTAGGGTTTGCTTTACATTTGTCACTCAATAACTTCATTCGTGTCCTGGTTGTGTCATGTGGAACTGTGAAAGAATTGCTCCCTCATCATCTTTATTTTATAATTCATGATTTTATACATCTGTATCAGATCCTATTTTACCAGCTATAGAATCAAAATGCTTGGGTTTTTGTCATGTTAAAAGTGCCATGTTTCTATTTTTTTCCTTTTTTTTTCCTTTTCCTTTTTGTCATATTGTTTGGGGTTTTTGTTGTTGTTGTTGTTCTGCTCTCTTTGAGATGGCCTTTCCTGCCGTGCTGGGCATAGGGGCACACCATGGATTCCATGCAGCAGCAAGTGTGTTTTCTCTCTTACTTTCAAACCCATTCTTTATTAATGTTCTACATGCTGTTTTCTTTTGTGTTGTCTGCTGAGCGTTTGTATTTCCTGTAGTTCTCAGAGAGCTGTCGACCCCGTAGCTGAGGTTGCTTTATGGAGTGGTGATGACTAACTAAGAACCTGTCAGTGCTTACCTTGTACATCAGACCTGCCTGCTTCCCTCTGCATTTCAGCTGCTGTTTTGTCACCCCATCACTTGGGTGGTTTATTGTGGTGGGTTTGACCCTGACTGGACACCAGGTGCCCACCAAAACTACTCTATCACTCTCCTCAGCTGGACAGGGGAGAGAAAATACAACAAAAGGCTTTTGGGTCCAGATAAGGACAGGGAGAGATCACTCACCAAAACAGGGCAAAGCAGGCTTGACTGGGGGAAAAAATAATTTGTTACCAATCAAATCAGACTATAACAATAAGAAATAAAAAATAAATCTTAAAACGTCTTCCCTTCACCCCTCCCTTCTTCTCAGGCTTACCTTCACTGCCAGTTTCTCTACCTCGTCCCCTCCAGCAGCATAGTGGGACAGGGAATGGGGCCTGTGGTCAGTTCATCACATGTTGTCTCTGCTGCTCCTGCCTCCTCAGGGAGAGGAGCCCTTCCCCTGCTCCAGTGTGGGGTCCTTCCCATGGGAGACAGCCCTCCATGAACTTCTCCAACATGAGTCCTTCCCACAGACTGCAGTTCTTCATGAACTGCTCCAGTGCAGGTCCCTTCCACAGAGTCAATCCTTCAGGAACAGGCTGCTCCAGCCTGGGTCTCCTGCAGGTCCACCTGGATCCTCCCCAGGACACAGGGGAGTCTCTGCCCCCCCGTGTTCCTCCATGGACTGCAGGGGCAGATCTACCCCACCATGGGCTGCACCACAGGCTGCAGGGAAATCTCTGCTCCAGCACCTGGAGCACCTCCTGCTCCTCCTTCCCTGACCTGGGTGTCTGCAGGGCTGTTTTGCCTCACATATTCTCCCTCCTTTCTCCACTGCTTTTGTTGTGCTGCAGAGTTGGTTCTACTTAAATATGTTATCCCAGGGGCTCTTTCAGTGTCTCTGTTGGGCTCAGCCTTGGCCAGCAGCGAGTCCATCCTGGAGCCAGTTGGCATTGGCTCTGTTGGACAGAGGGGAAGCTTCTGGCAGCTTCTCACAGAAGCCACCCCTGTAGCCCCCTTTGCTACCAAAACCTTGCCACAAAAGACCAATAGAGCCTTCAGATCTATGTGCCTTCCTTTGTGTTTCAGCTACCATTTCATCACCCCATCATGGTGGTTTATGCAAGGCCACTTTTTTTTTTTTTGCAGCAAACTTTTGATTTTGATTATTTGGAATGATTTTCTATTGTCAGCAAAATTCATCCCTGTGCTAGTCCATCATTTTTGAGTTCATGTGCTAGTATTTTCAAATGCACAGGTCTCCTGTCTTCCTGCTGTGTAAAACTGGTAAGAGAGCTGTAATTTTAGAATACTGTAGATTCTCCCGCAGTATCCGAACATGTCTCTCTTTTGAAGCTTTTCAGTGATCTGTATGTAAAGAATTTGGTGGTTTTCTCTTCTGCACACGGCTCTCTGCACCATCACATTTCAACTGAGAAAGAGCAAGGACTTGAGTGGGTGTTGAAGTAACCTCCCTTCATCTGCTCTGTGGTTTGTTTTGGTTAGAAGAGAGTGTTCTGTGCTTTCTCAGGTTGGGAGAGATTCGCATCAGCTCCTCTTTTGGCATTAAATGGACATTTAAGGATGAATCATCATAAGCCTTGAGATATTGCTCATAAATGCAAAATGCCTTTTTTTTTGGGGGGGGGGGAATTTATGAAACTGTGCAATGTTTTTTGCTGCAACCATTAGTGTGTTGTGAATCTTTAGACAGAAAAATAGCAAGCAAAAACTACTGATCATCTGATATTCCCCATATTTAGATGCATGTAAGTACAATTTCCCTTTGTTGGTTTGCTCTATGGCCCTGGTTGGACCATCAGAATGAAGTAATGTTGACATGTTTCAGTTTTATGATCCCTTTTTTCAAAGCCAGAACTGTCTGATCAGTGCTGCTATATTTAATGCCCTTTGCTGTATTTCCTTAAATTGTAAGATAGTGTATGCTACTGTGATGGAATAAAACTCGAGACAACATAATGTATCAAAAGTTTATATTGAAATAGTTTTTATTAGTACTCCACTGGTAGATTTTAATGGCCATCGTGTGAGCTGTTTACCAGATACATTGGCATATTTACATTGCAGGGGTTTTATTATTTTTTTTGTAAGAGAAAGCCAAATTCTGTCAATCTGAGGAAGGTTCCTACAGAAATGATGGCAGGCAGGGTGCCCTCCCTGGAACACTGTTGTAAGACAGACTGCTGTGTGATTCTAGCGCTTAAGCTGCCCACATTTTAAAGTAAACCCCTCTTAGCACTTCTACAAAAACTTAACAATAATCGTGAGAACGTTTCTCTGTTATCAGGTAGAGCTGACTACAATTCTGCAGCTGACCATACTCTTCAGAGCCAGAGCTGTTTGTAATGTTGTAAGTTTATTTGCATTTATTTCTATCACACTTTGGTGGGTAATGACAACACAGAAAGAAGGTCCAGTTTCCATATGGACTGTCCATTGAATTAGCACTCAGGCTTGCTACAGAGCTGGAGCTTGAGGCTTTGCTGGCCTAGCCTTTGCTGCTGCTGTTATCCTCCCAAGCCACAGCACAAATTCATTGAATATAAGATGAAGAACAAGGGGATATGGCTTCAAACTGAAAGGGGGAAGGTTTAGATTAGATATTAGGAAGAAATTCTTTCCTGTGAGGGTGGTGAGGCCCTGGCACAGGTTGCCCAGAGAAGCTGTGGCTGCCCCATCCCTGGAAGTTTTCAAGGCCAGGTTGGATGGGGCTTGGAGCAATCTGGGATAGTGGAAGGTGTTCCCTGCCCATGGAACAAGATGATCCTTAAGGTTCCTTGCAACCCAAATCACTCCATGATTCTACTGTTCTGTGATAAGTTATGGTGTTCCTGCAAGTAGATGCAGGGCAGCAGTAACTCAGCCTGTTATTAGCAAGCCATGATATGGTATTTATGGCAGATAATTGACCTTGTGAAGTTAAATTCAATGAATATCACAAAATTTCTGACATCTAACTGTATGCACTGGCTTTTCTTTCATTCTATACTTTTTGTACTAGGAAGGTACAAAACCCTTGGAGGCTCAGCTCATTAGTGTTAGGAGTTGAATTTATATCTTCTTGCAAGTAAAGGAAAAATAAAAAAGAAAGCGTGAAATATTGTTCATGCAAAAAGTTGTTTTACGTGACTGGTCATTAGACAAACATCCCCCTGGGTTTTGAAGACTGGTACATTTCTTAGAGTTTTGGCACAGAGGAAATCCAGATTTTGAAGTTTATTAAATTAATATAACACCGTAGCTAAAGCTTGAGAGCTCTACTATAATGTGAAATGGCATGGAATATTTTATTGGCTGTCCACTGAAATTGTTCAGGAAATCTGGTAGTAATCACACACCATCATGACACACTTCAGGCAAATGGCAACTGCTGTTTGTGTTTGCATCGAGGATGTATTCTATGAGCTTCTTCTGTGTACTTGGTCCTTTCACTAACACATAATTTTGGTTTGCTAATGAATTTGGCTACTCTCCCCAGTGCTGGAGGTTGGATTGTAACAGAATTAATAAGCTTGGCAGGATTTTGGACTGATGATCTGTGAAGGTTTTGCAGAAGATAGTCTTGAATCAGGCAGGGGTTTATTCCCCAGTTACTTCTTCCTCTTGTAATGATGCTGGTTCTGTCCTTTCTCTTCTTCAAGTTGTGATCTCTCAGCTTTGAGGGGCTTTTGAAAGAAGAGTCTGTGCTGGATTTGCGGGGGAGAAGCTTCAGTAATACTTCTGAACTCCACTAAGAAAAATTTAAACAGTACACAAAACCATGAAAAGTGTTTTTATAGATTTAATAGGAAGACAGTGCAATCATGGTATATTTTTTAGACATTGAAATCAAGACATGGCTCATTAAAGAGGTGCGGAGACAAATTAGTGATGACACCTTTCTGACTGGGTAATGTTTGTCACTTTTTAATGAACAATTGAAAAATTTATAGCTTTTAGAGCTGTTCATTACTCTATAGACTGAGACTTGTGAAATCCTTGTAGTGCTGCAGGTCAGGCAGACGGGTTGCTGTGGGTGTGATTGCTGTTACAGAAGCAGTTGGCACTTTTCTTCCCAGCCCTATTAGCAGTTCTTTTCCAGCCCTTTCACTCTTCTGTTTACTCAGTTACCGGTAGCTGAGTTGGCAGCTCTTGTTTCCCAGAGCCCAGTGCAGAATTCTGTGGCTGCAGAATTTATTCTAAATTTACTTTCAAATGCTCTCAAGTCCTTTGTTTCTGTTTTGGGTTTTTGTTTTTTGGTTTTTGGTTTTTTTTCTCTTCTCACCAGTCTCGTTGCAGAGCTGTGGTTAACAAACCTTGCTGCAGAACTCGCTGAAAGTGGTCCTGTGTTGAGAACAGCAGCAGTGAGGCAAGTGGGAATGGCCTCTACTGGATATACCTATTACCACAAATTGAAATCACAGCTTGGAGTGATTTCCACGCTTCTGGGGGAGGTTACTCATTTCTGGTACTGCAGAATCATCCCTGCAGTGAACAGGAGGCAGGAAAGCATGTGCTTTTCTAGAAAGTAGTTTCCTAAAAATCCTTTGTCTTGCTCCAGACTGTGAGCAACGTGAACAAGGAAGAAGGGTAAGACAAGTGAAGAGGATGCTACTGTATTATCTTTACCATCCTTCAAATCACAAAACCTGAATACTGAGTTGTGCAGTAAGATTCTGCAAGTATTTCCGATATAGATTGGTTTTAAAAAGAGGTCCACAGCACTTTATCAATGAAAGGTTCTTGGAGTAGGAGATGCTGGCTAATCAAAGGAGAATCTCTGAAATCCTGGTAAAAAACCTCACTGTGATTATACCATTTGGTTGCATTGCTGTAACGTACAGATAAGTGTTTAGAAAGTAATTTAAAGTAATAAAAAGCCAGCATTTTCAAATCTATAGTTAGCTTAGTGCCTGGGTAAATAAATAATTGAAAGCCTAAATAAATAAACAGCTTTCAGTGAAGCTAAATCCCAGTGGCTTCCATAAACTCAGTTATAGTTGTGGCTAAATGCAGCTCCATGCCATTACAGGTGACTTGGAGTCCTTAATTTATTAAATTCCAAACCTCAGAGAAGATTCAGCACTTAATAATGTAATTGCAGGGCTGGATGAAATTAGTTTGCACTTGCATATTACTTTTTTTCCCCCCTAATAAATTCAGAAATTAGCAACTACAGCATATCCAAAGACCCTCAGGAAAAAATATCCTGAGGAATAGAGCTCTATAGCATGGGGTGTGCTTATTTAGTTTCTGGCTTATAGTATATTCAGCAGTGGTTTTCTCAGAATTTTCTGGGGCTTCACCACCAGACTTTCAGTAAAGAGAAGTAAATAGATTTTTGAATTAGGAGAAGTATGTAAAGACTGGAGGGAGGTATTTTTCATGAATTTTATCAGGATGACTATGCATTTAGGCATAGATATTAGAGCCAGCGCTTGCAGAAAGCTGCTAAATTTGCCAAGAAGCATTACCAATTAACATCGTTAATTAACAAGAAGCTGTGTTAAAATTAGTTGGGGAGGGGGAAAAGAGTGAATTGTAATTAGAAAAAGAAATCACAGCTGCTCTTTTGAGAAGTGGTGGGGAAGTTTGCAGGTCTGGCTGTTGGAAGAAGCACTGCATTGCGGCTCTGCCTTGTTCATTCATTACATTCTCGGTTTTCTAGGAAAGAGCTCTTTGGTGTTATGTATCAGGGTTTCCAAGCAATATTGACCACCCTAATCAAATCTAACTTCTGCAGGCTAACATACTAGTAAAAAAAAATGTATTTTTTTTCAGAATTTCTCAGAAAGGTGAGACTCTGAGTGTTGTCTTGAGCATTTAGTGTTCAAGAAATTATGCTGATTTTCTCCAGTTAAGGTTTTGGATCATGCTGAGTAGAATTTGCTCAAAGAAAAATGCTGCCTTCCCCAGCTTCTGTTACCCTGCATGCTGTTACTAAGCAAAGAGGAAAAATCAAGGCATTTATCTTTGCAAATTGAAATGAGTTTCAAACTAGAAATATTTGAAAGTTCCTAATGAAGTAGTGAATGTCTTACACATACTATTTTATTTTCCCAATGAAAAATGAACTGCGGTTAATTCAATAGGTTCCTGAATAGGCCTGATGTGAGCCCAGGGAATTTTCAGCTCCTTCTCAAGTATATTTATTTAAAAAATAGAATTGGGCATGTGGGTTAGGATGTGTGAAGCAAGCTTGAATCTTAGGTTAACCGTGGCACAATGAGACACTCAATCAATAGTCTGCATTACCAATGTTTTGGTGTGACAGCCACTCCTATGGTGGTATAGAGGAGATATAGTTTATCCTGTCAAAAATTGTCCTTTCTTGGCTATTGTAATTAAACTTTTCCACAAAAGGTACCAAACTTGCATAGAAAAGCATCCTCTTATCCCTGTTTTCTGCACACAGGGGAAAGGATTTCCTGCTATGCCCTATAGTCAGCGTTATAATAAGAACCATTCATCTTCAAGAGAAAGCAAATTCCAGCCTTGTTGTTGAGGCAGAAACTCGATCAAGAGAAGGGCAAGAGACCTGGACAAACGATGGTTCCTCCAGCCAGTGCTGTTTTGACTGTTGTGAGGTGAGATAGTCCAGGTTTAGGTGGTCAGGGCTTTCAGGTTTTCTCTCTCATGTGCAATTCATCATCAAAATTGAAGCAAATTCAAATCCTGTGCTCCATTTGCATTACCTTCTGGCCTCTATTCCTATTGGATGTGTGTTATGTGAGTAACCTAAGGTGTAACAACAGGTGTTTGTGCCAGGGCAGACCAAGGAGCGAGGATAGACCAGGTTAGACAGGCTACCTACTGATATGTTTTAAAGATGTGCTGGCAAATGTTTTGCAGGATAGTTTAGGTCACACATTGTGATAAGAGATGTAGCCCAGCCACCAAAGGCAGAGTCTATGCCCTGTCGGTTTATAAATAACTTAGGAACTCTCTTGTAGATCTGGAGAGACAATACCTGTGAAGAGCTCTGGTTACTGTACTTAAGTCTGTGGTACACAAATGAGGAGTTGTCTACTGTCTCTGTGGCTCCTGTGAAGTCCACACGTAGTGGTGAAACTAGCTTGGTGTCTTATAAACACCTTAAATCTTATTACTTATTGTTCTGGTTGCATTCAAGAAAGGTTAGAAGAGATAATATTTTTACTCCTAAAAAAAAAAGATTTGCTATTTAGTTTAAAATAACATTTATTTGACTTTTTAATGCAGTCAATACATCCTGAAAAGGTCTGTATGTACAAGCAGTTCTATTTAAGGATTATTAGAAGTTACATTAATAGCAAGTCTGGTAGGTTCTGCTTCCCATTCTCCATTAGAAATCATGATCCTTTGTTTTTGCTGACATAATTACCTCCATATGAGCCAGTTTTAATAAGGCAGAATTAAGCATTCACATTATAAATGAGCAGCAGGAACAGATGGACTCAGAAAATCATCAGGTTTCATGCAAATATCAGTAAAGGTGATTAGTAAAGCAGGAAAAGCATTTGACTCATATGTTCCTTTGTATTAATAAAGACTGCCTAACTGGAAAAGGCATGAGGCCAGTTGAAGGTCTGGAAAGTGAGATGTTTTGCTTCTGCACGTTAGAAAGCCAAGTTTTGGATTGAGAGAAGATGACACTGCCCTGAGTGGTGTCACACTGCCAGGCCCAATACTAAAATTCGTAATTTTTGGTTTAATTTAAGGGCTGGAAACATTACATTTCATCCAGTGAAACAGATACTGAGCTGAGGAGCTTAACTTAGATGAAAATACTGCTGTGACTGGGTAGGGTGGGGTTGGAACCCTTTTTGCCCAAGTTTCAGTTTTCTGGTTAGGGAACCTCCACTTGCAGATTCCCCTGGCTATGAGCCTTCCTCCTGTGCCTCTCTCCTTTCTCTTCCTGATGGTATCAGCTTTGCACTGGCTGTTTGATGGTGATACTGGTGCACCCCCATATTTCTCTGTACCATGTGGCTCTGTGCCCTTTGGTAGATCTGTTTGTCCTGCAACCATCAAGAGCCAGAGAGGAGAGCAGCAGCAGATAGGAAGCAGCTGGAGTGTGTGTATCCCACGTATAGCACGTCTGTGTATTCCTCTCCAGGATTTGTACATCATGTAGCATTTGCATGTTCACTCGCAGGTCTCTGGACTCTCTGGGATATCAGCACACATTTGGATGTTGTTTTTGTGTGCTCCACGGGTGCTGTGGAATTGCTACCCATGGAGTTAATGTGCATATGCACTGCCGATCTAATTTCTGGACAGCCAAGTCGAGTCTGTAGCTCAGTCTTGTCTCTCAACTATCTAGAAAAATACCCCAGAATTTGTCTGAACATCATTTCCTAGCAGAGATATCTGGGAAAACCTAGTCAGTCCTTATCTAAATCAGAAGGTTAAGGCTGCCTCCCCATTTTTCTCACATGCTCAGAGCTGCTAAGAGTCACAGCAATGTAGACATGTGGTTTTTTGTGGGGGATACTCAGTGTATGTGTAAAAACTATATTTACCCTGAAAACAAGAATGATTTCCCAGTCAGATAAAGCACTGTATGGAAAGGCATTCAATGACTTTTTTTCTTGTTTCTTATTTACTAATGAATGAACACTTGGAAGAAAATAATTCTTCACTTAAAATTCAGTTGTGAATATCGGAAATGCTCATTGCTCCAAGTAAGTCCTTGGGCAGAGTGAGGTGAAACAGTAAGATCTTTGGTGGAACTGACTTTGCCATTGAATGTTTTAGGTTTAACTTCCTGGAAGAAAGTCTCTTGTGTCTGTCCCTGGCTTCTGTATGTGTTTCAAGATCTTAATGTGGAGTCTTGTGATGAATTCAGAGAGGCCTTTGAAAAATAATACTCTGGTGTATTTGCATCGCTTGTTATCTTTGATTCACTTCATAATTCAGTACATTTACATTTACTTATTTTTTCTTTCACTTAATAACATTTTTTCTCCTCAGTATTAACAACAGATACTAAACCTTGGCTGTAACCTTGCTTTCCTTAGTTTTGCTGTAACCATTAAGACTTCTGGCCAGGGCCCACTCTTGTTTTTTTTTACAGTCTGCTCCAGGAGGACAGACTTTGTCTGCTAGAACCAAAGCCTCATGCATTTCACTTAGCTCTTGATCGATTTTGTTGCTGCTCGCTCTTGCTACTGTATTGAAATTGTATTTTTATTGTTGTAAGCTCCTGTGTGCTGTGGTGGTTGGCAATCTAGAAATGTGTTAAATAATATTGATTTATTCTTTTTCCCACCTGGCAAGAATCTTATTCTACTCTATCTCTAATACTATTTAAAGTATCATTTACTGGTTTTATTTTCTTTTTTATTTATGACTGAGCATCTTGCAGAGCAAGGGGCAATCACAGTGCCTGGAGATAAGTCCTGAGAGAGAGGGAGCTTATAAGAATATGCCTTCCAATTCTGGTGCTAGCTGCCTTTATGCAACAACAAGATGAGTTTCCATATTGTATTCTTATGACATCATTAAATAGTTGGTTTGTGTCAGAAAATTAAAAATTATTTTGCTTTTCACTGCAGTGTGTATAACCTGTGGGTGTCTTGGCAAATCAACTTTCAGAATGCATCTGTGTGATTAAACTGTTGTTTCTAAAAGTGGTTTTCATTGCAGCTATTAAGGGAGCACGATTACCTTTTCAGTTATGGTAATTGTCTCTTTCTTACAATAAGAGTGGGAGGTCAGTTTTAAACAAAAAGAGGTTAATATGGTGGTTTATTGTCACCATTTATTTGTTTCACTTTTGCTCTGTACAGATTTGCGAAGCTTTGAGTTGTTTCTGGCCACGAAATGTTTCTTTAATAAATAGTGCTTCAATCCCAAAGTTCACACAACTGTTGAAGTGTTTCATTTTGAAGCTTCAGACCTCAAGTCAGGCTGCTATGGCATCTCCTTGGAAGCTCTGTGTGTGTGTGAGAGGAAGAGGGTGGCTGTTTTTGTTGAAAAGGTGTCTTTATTTTAAAATTCTGAACACAAACTTGCAGGAGAAATTTCCTAAGCATGGAAAAATACCAGCAGTTCTTTTTTCTATTACAAAAGTCTGTATCTTGCTGTATGGAAAGAGGTAAAAAGAGAAATAATTCACCTCCTTCTGATGAATTGCCTTTCTATGTAGGAAGGTAGGGATAGAAAAGGGGAGTTTGGAGACTGCTTGGAAACCCCTCCGTGGGGGGCATGAGCACTCACATTTTTCAGTTGATTTTCACTCTGTGGAGACTGGTGAAACCTGACCTTGGATCCAGTTATCCATAATTCGAAGTCATAGTTAGGTGAATGCATGAATTTCCAAGGGAATGGCACAATATGAATGTTCACTGCGGACAAAAATAAAGCAGCCCTTATTTATGAAGTCCAGAATGAATTGCTGGTATGACTGAAATATTAACAGTTTGTTTAAAGGGTATTAGTCTCAATAATAATAACAACAACATAGTTTGAATTGTTACACACATATTCTCTATGTATGTATAAATAGAATCCTTGCTGTTACACTAATCCTTCTCTTCCCTTTCTGGGTTGTGAGGTTGATGGTCCCCATGTTCCTGAAGAAGCAGCCAGTGGTTGCAGCATGTTATTGGCATCCTCCAGTTCTTCAGGCCACTTGAGGCTGGTTTTGGGTTTTCCTCCTTGCTCTTTCTTGATTGTTGTGCACTGCACAGTATTTGTATTTGCTGTATGGGGTGTATTTTGCATATATTAGCTGCATACATTGGATATGTGTTTGATCTCTTTGATATTCCTCAAAGTGCTTTTCCCACTCTCAGGTCTGCATTTGGTAAATTGTTTATGGCTCTGAGTCTCCAGCATCAACCTGTGGCCTTTTTCCTACCATAGCCTTTGTCCTCCACGCCATATCCCATGTCCCAGCTTTCAAAGGCCTCTGCTGTCATACCAGGGCTGTGTTGTTCCATGCTATATCACTGTAATAAAAACTACTGTGTAAATACTCATATTCGTAAATGCTTCACTTTAGCCCAAGCAATTACTTGCTGTGGTTATAAAACATGAAGATAAGTGAAACAAATTAAGCCTAGCTAACTGTTTAGTAGGAAATTAGGTGATAAACTAGACAAGCTAAAACAAGCTAAAACAAAACTTTGTGGAGCCCAAGACAAGTTGAGATGGACTTTCCTGGGCTGCAGGACTATGGTGGACAAAGGGAAAAATATTTACATTGCATATGGAAAATTGGACTGTCTCTAAAAAAAAAGGAGTTTTCCCAGGCAGCTTTGGATGTGAATTACATTGGTGATTTTGGATCTCATCAGTAACAGCAGCAGTTGTTGCCTTTTTTCAGTATGCAGACCACTTTGAGACGTACTACTGTGAGTGTTTTTCCTCACTACTTCCAGAACCTGTTTCTGTAATAAGGACTACATGGAAAAGTGAAGCTAGAAAGGAAATTTCCCCTCTGAATTGAATGTGGGTACAGCAGTAGACTCAGTTGTTTAGAGGAGTGAAGCCAAGGACACTGAAAACCCCAGCCAAGGATTCCACTCCATATTTTGCCAGTCCAGCTGATGTCTCTTAGGGAGAGCACAAGGGAAGTAGAGCAGCACCTTTACTGCAAACACTTGGGGTCTTCCCAAAAACAGCAGTTTGTTTCAAAGTCATTCATGTGTCTTTCCTGTCCTGGAAGGAGATAAACCTTGTCCTGTCATCCTTGCAGTGGCCATACTCTGAGACACCCACTGTTGGGAAGCCTTGGCCCAGTGCTGCCTGAATTTATTCCCGGCCTTAATCCATTTCAGCTACTGAGGTTGACATTTGTTTCTTTTTCATACAATTTCCCTGAATTTCTCTATATAAACAAACTCTCAGATCTCCAGAGTGCGTTTTGGATTTGAAAATTAAGGAAACCTTTGTGCTTCCCTCCTCTGGGGTAGTCTCTGGCACCATGAACAGTAACTGTGGGCAAATTCTTACCACATCCAGTCTTGTGTTTTAAAATTTGCGTTGCTTCATAACACAGACATCATAGAACCATAGTGTGGTTTAGACCCTGCTTGAGCAGCAAGGTTGGACTACGTGACCCACTGTGGTCCTTTCCAACCTTACCTATTCTGATTCCATAGACCAGGTCACTCAAAGCCCCATCCAGCCTGACCTTAAACACTTCCAGTGTATGGAACCTGTATAGTCTGTGGGTTTTTTCCCATAAGTTAACATTAGCTAAAGTGTTAAAAATTCATCTCAGTCATTTGAGTAATCAGGCATTTGAAATAAAACAGCTCTTATGAGTAGACACTACACTGTATCTTATCGAGGCCTAGTATTATCTGTGGTTGAATGCGAAGGCAGGGCTCAGACAAGTTTGTAGCATCACATCTGTGTAACTTACATTCTAGTTACATTGATACCATAATGTAAATCTCCCTTCCTTTTACTAAAGTAAACAGAGCCTTTTTCTCAGATCCCTTCTGCAAGCTCATTTACAATTTTAATGAAGGCATGTTGTGGGAGTTAAACTTTGGAGATAATGTTCATGCAAAGTATTATTTTTGTCTGATGCTACAGTTGTATGCACGACAATTTACACATGAATGTAAGGGCATGAATCTTAATTAGTTTATAGTCCAGACTGAACACAATGCAGGGTACAGCACTAGGGCAGTAAGCAAAAGGAAGAGGCAAAGTAGGTGATGAAGTTATGATAATACAATGCTGTGACAAAGGTCTATTTCCAGTATTCATTTCTGTTGCATTTGTCTGTGTTTCTAAACCAGACCTGCCCCTTGGAACTGTCAATAACGCTCAATGACTGGATGACTCTGTGCTACAGAATCTATTTGATAACCTAATTCTCCTCTGTCAATTGATTCCTGACCTGACCTTTCATTCTTGTTTCAAATGGGTTTCTTAATAGCTCAGCTAACTACAGTTACCAGCAGTTGATACTTACTAAACATTTTTTTTAAATGTATCTTAGCATTTTCCCACCATCTGCTTTTAAACTGCCCATTTGTAGGGATTCTTTACATAAATATTTCGTGGCTCATTTGATTCTCTGCATAATTAATTAATTGCTTCTCACTTAGTTTTCTCCATAACTAATCTACTGCCACATAATTAACAAACTCTTTAATTCCTTATTAATTATTTACTGTTCTTTTGAATGTATGAATTAATTGACTGTTTAAATTTGCTGCTGTGGTGATTTGACATCTAGTTAATTGTTTTGATTAATCAATTAATTAGTTTCTTAATATCTGCTTAAAAGTATAACCCCATGACTGCCTTGCAAATGTTCTAGCACCCTTCCCTGTTCTCATCTCATTCAGTGCTCTCATCTCATTCAGTGCTATCATCTCATCCACATCTGGGTGCTCAACTCATTGTCCAGGACCTTTTCAGCTTACATGTATTCCCTCTGATAAATCCATCTCTATAGCCCCAGTGATGCTTCTTATGTTGGATCTTCCTCCAAATATGCTTTTTTCCATGTGACACACTGCTCAGGCACTGGAACCTCCAGAGAGATTCGACTCTGCTTAGTTAGGCCAAAAAGAAAAGGGGAGAATCAGAAAGAAAGGCATTAAAATATTGAGGTATGAAAACCCATGAGATAAATGTGAAACAAGAACAGACTTTGAGAATTATGCATTTTCGTGGCACACAGGATGAGGATGTTTTATATTCAGTATAACTGCTGAAGACATTTGTGGTAAATTGGTAGCTGATAAAGTTCCCAAAACTTTGTGTTTATGTATAGCTCTTTCACTAGACTTTCTTCGTTGAGACTGTTTTTCTCTGGTTCTTTATAGTAGAACCTTCACACTTTGCTTTATTTATGTGCTAATCCTGGACTTGAGCTTTCACATCTGGTTGCTGTAGAAGCTGCTATTCTCTTTGAGGACGGGATCTTTAAAAGACGTGTTGCCTGAACAAGTACTTTGTTGTTATATATCCTGAATAAGCCAACAAAACCTCATACCCGATATGATGAAAACTCCTTCAAAATGGAATGTTTTTTTTAAGTTTTCCACAAGGTGTCAGCTGCTCTTCAAAGGTATTAAATTGTGGCTTCTTATACAAGTGGAAGAGTGGGAAGTGAAATGGCTTTATCAGGCACTCAATGTGAAATGCAGGGGGTACTTTCAGGAGCATTACATTTTGCATCAGGAGAATAACCCAAGTCAGAATCCAAATAGGTTGAACCTTTTCATATGTTCGATGGGCACCGTCCTAATTTATTATCTGATGGTGATCAATCTACAGAAAATACTGAAATTGCCAGGAATAAAATACTTTTGAAGCCCATGAAAATGTACTAAAACTGTGTTATGAAAAATGTCAAATACATGACATGATAGGTTATGCTGTTATAATATGTGTGTAAAAAGTTGCAATATGCATAATACATGTGTTATAATGCGTCTTAAAAGGACTGTTTAGCATTAACACCTAGCTGGATATTAGGGAGTAAAAGACTGGAGCTGGTAGAGCAGTTCCTAGAAGTGGTTCTGTCCTGGCTGCCCAGCTCCTCCTTCTCCTGCATTCCAGTATCTATGGCAGCTCCATCTCCATCCACATGGGACTGTAAACACCAAGTGCACAGGGACATACCTACATGTGGGTGACTCAGTTTACATGTTGTACTCTTGATCTGTGTCCTACCCCCAGGTAGGGTTTTTAACAAGTCCTTTGGTAAGAAGGGGCTAGCTGGTCCATGAAAAATCACCTGTGGCAGTGGTCTCCATGCCCAAGTTGCTCCTCTGGTGGAAAACACTGGAGAATATGCAGAAGTTGTTAATATTTCAAGGGAGTGGATGCAAGAGTCTGCTAATCTTTTTTATCTCCAATTTCTGTGAAACTGATTATCATGAGAAAACAGCAGGCAATAGGCACAACCTACTAGCTTGTGTTTGTGCTGGAAGTGGAGAGGTGAAGAATTTAAGTAATTTACTTTTCTTTATTTACCTTAACCAATTTAACTTGAGGCTTTTTCAGGGCTGTTTTTGCAACACGTTGAGTCTAATTCCTAAAGAATCTGAAACAATTGGATTCCCTGCACATGTAGTGAATAATAATGAAAAGCTAAAGATGAGGTTTTTGTTATTCCTCTGATGCAACATCAGTGTGTGATATAGTGAGTGTGCTGCAGAGAATGGGTTATCTCTTAGTCCTCTCTGTAACTCTGAAGAACAAAGCTCACCTTTTAATGTTTCCAGACAGTACTTGATACAGAAGCTATTAATGCCTTTGATCAGCATTATGTGTTATATATAAGTATCACAGAATCAGAATCACAGAACTATTAAGGTTGGAAAAGACCTCCAAGATCATCAGGTCCAGTCTTTGACCAACACCACCAGGACAACTAGACCATGAACACCTCCAGGGGTGGTGACTCCACCACCACCCAGGGCAGTCGATAAAGTATTAAATTTCAAGGAGACCGTTTACATGATTAAAATCATGTGAATAAAATTAGATAAGTCAGTGGACCCAAGCCCTAACAGTATTCATATTGGAGATTTACCATTGCAAAAAGAAAAATAATTATTATTTTGAGAAGAGGTATAATCTCAGTGAAAAATGAGCTTTCTAAAAAAAGTAAAAAATTGCACAAGATGTGTCATAATGCAATGTAGCAGAAATATGTAAGGGAGTGATATAGGGGGGAGAAATTACATTTTTTATCATCAAGAAATATATATATATATACATTTACATTTATTGTCAGCATTTCTTAATAGTGAGAAAAATTATGTCAACAACTCAGTAGCCTACAGGAATTATTAGAGAAGGTGAAATAGCTGAGCCTGCAGGAATATAGTTCCCATTCAGCTCTGTCTCATTGCAGTTTTATGTCAGTATAAATTCACTGATTCAGTGAAATTCAGCCCACACCTTGATTTTTGTGTCAAACTGAAGCTGTGCAAGCAGAAGGCTGTAAATTTCTTAGTTCCTTTTTTATTTACTGCTGATACAGCATCATTCTAGGGTGGTACAGAAGACAAAATTTTAATATTTGGATTTTTTTTTAATAACCAGAACTTCTTCCTTGGCTTTCTGTATGTTTAGTAGCTCACTCTCGAAAAAGGTACCTTTCATAATATTCAATTATGAATATTATTCAATTTTTATTCAATTTGACTTTCAGTATTCCTTTTCTTTACTCTTCCTTCTAAAATGTAGAAGAATCATGCACAAAACTGGAATTACTCATTTTTTTAAAAAATCAGTCACAATTGTGACATGCTGTTATTGATTTTATCAGCAGAGTTGAGAAACAACATTTCAAATAAAAACATCTAAACCAATGGTTTCCATGTATACAGACATGTTGAATACTGAATTACCTGTTTTTTCCAGGGTTTACCTTTCTATCTTTCTACCAGAAGCAAAAGCTTATGAAAATAGGTAAAATATAAAATGTGCATCCGTCTTCTGGAAGAATTTGGTGTATTTGTGTGTGATTGAGTAGTTGCAGTTGACAAAAAGAATAGAGGCAGAATACCAGAAACTATTGATCTACCAAGGGATTGTGTTCCACCTCAGCTTTAGTAATCTGGTTTTTAATCATTCTGTGTACTTTTTAACATTTGAAAGCTGTAAGTGTTTATACTGGAAGTATATCAGACTAAGAATTGATTGGCATTGTTTTAGCAGAACTTTGGAAAAGTAAGTGCTGAGTAAAACTTGGCTTCTTTTGCTGCTTGCTCTTCAATTAAGAATTTATTTAGAATTTCAATTTATTTGAAAATAAGATATGGGAGAAGCTCAGTGTTCAGCAACTTAATACTTTAATTACCCAGTATTAAATTTTGCTTAATTATAAAACAACTCATAGAACTCTTTGACATGTGAACAAAACATTACCAGAAGCTTTCTTTTGAAATCTAAAAATCCAAAAGAAGAAGCAGGTGTTGAGACATTTAATAATACTCAGTTATTTAAAAAAAAACCTCCCTTGAAAGGCAATAGAGTGTTTTAATTGTTTAGAAATGTTTAGAAATAATTTAACTGCTATTATTCAATTTATGTAAGACACCAAACAGAAAATTATTTTTATGCCACAATATTTTCAGAAAAAATAACAAAAATCTCTCTTTGAATTTGTCTTAAAGTAGCCCAGTGGTGTCTTATGGTGTCCTACAGTTTGTGCAGGCTGGAGGACCCAACAGCATCACCTTTGCTCTGCTGCACTTGGGTGTTCAAATCAGGGAAGGCTAAAAAGAACAACCCATAAGGCTGAGAGAACTGGGATTGTTCAGTCTGGAGAAGAGAAGGCTTTGGGGTGACCTCATTGCAACCTTCCAGTACCTGAAGGGAGCCAACAAGAAAGATGGAGAGGGACTTCTTAGAAGAGCATGAAGTGTCAGGACAAGGGGGAATGACTTTAAACTGACAGAGAACAGATTTAGATTAGATATTATGGAAAAATTCTTCCCTGTGAGGGCGGTGAGGCCCTGGCACAGGTTGCCCAGAGAAGCTGTGGCTGCCCCATCCCTGGAAGTGTCCAAGGCCAGGTTGGATGGGGCTCTGAGCAACCGGTTCTGGTGGAAGGTGTCCCTGCCCATGGCAGGGGGTTGGAACAAGATGATCTTTAAGGTCCCTTCCAACCCAATCCATTTTATCATTCTGTGATTCTGTGATACTGAAACACTTAAGCTTTCCCATGGAGGGTTTCCTTTGCCCAGCACACGTGTAGAGCATTAATTACCAAAGCAGCACTTGCCTTTTAATTGCAGTTACAACTTAGCTACTCTTCATCATTCATGTGTATGGTAAAGGAGGTTTCAAACTTGTGGAATAAAACAAAAGTACTGGAACTACCTCTTAATTGTAAAGTTTTGGTAGACTTGTGGGTAGACAGTGGGGCCTGTCTCTTCCTATGTTATATCTCAGCTCTTTCCTTTAAATACAAGATTTTTCCAAGAAAAGTACCTGCCTAGGAATTAGGGAAAAGGCGAGGGAAACAACATGGGACAGAAGGTCTGAGTAAGGATGTTTTTAATAGAAGAACATCTTTTAGGAAAGAGGAAGAACACAGGGATGTGAGAGTTGTTTTCACAACTTGACTGTGTGTTGTACATTACCTTTTGGAAATAGATTTGCTTCTTAAATAGTCCTACTATTCAAAACATGCTGCTAAATTTAAATTCCCCCTGGACCTTTGATTATTGTCCAATTAGCTGACAGATTGGAAGTTGAGCAGCAAAGTTTGGATGCAGCAAGGTTTCAGTAGCAACAGCTTTTCCCCTGTCTGAGGCAGCCTTTTCGCTGCAGTGGAGTCTCGGGATCAGAGACAACATCCTGCCAGATGTTGTCTCTGATCTAAACTGTTGCTTTAGTCCCTAACAAATCCTTGAGTGTAACACCATGTCCCAAAGTTGGTGAATGCTAACTTGTTTTTGAGATTGCTGCATACAGAAAGGGACATGGCTTTTCCTTTCATGCAGATAAATAATACTGGGCAGAAATACCAGCCTGAAAGTTGTTGGTTTTCACATTGTCCATTAGGATGATCAGATTGATTCTTTTCCTTTTTTTTCAAGATTTTAGGTCTTCTCATAAGATTTTTTCCATCCTTGAACCACTTCTTGAAACATGATGATTTTAAATGGAAAAGGCACAGCAAAGCTGCTGCTGTTCCAGGTCTCTCTTAAATGTTCAATCTACCTTTTGTAGCTGTTATAGTATGATAGGACTAAACTAAAGTAAAAGGGCTTAATGCTGTTGAGAGCTGTTCCTTTGCTTTGACTCATTTTGCTACCAATTTCCAGTTATTTTTTACTCTCCTTCCAATAGATATCCTCACATTGCTCCCCAGAATATCTTCTAAGCTTCTGTTGCCCAGTAGATATTTTCTTCATAGACAAGTTGACGTCGGTAACAGGAACTGCTGGTTGCTTTCCTGCTTGGTACTGCATTTTAGTAATACTCTGTCTCAGTAACTTTGGCTTTTCTACAACGTTTTGTTTTATAATTGTGTTCCAGCAGAGTTGCAGAACATGAATGTCTTTATTTTAAGCTGTTAATTAACAGTGGAAGAAGGATGTGTAGTAAACTTTGCACATTTAACATCTAATTTTAAAGTGGTGAAGTTATGTTTCACGGTCTGCAGAAGATAGGAAAAGGAGCAATAGAAAGTTTTTATTTTTACCCTTTCTTCAGAAACCACACGCTGAGGTTCAGCAAAGTATCTAAGGATAAATGAGAGAACAGGAAAACAAAGTCCTAAGCCTGGTCTTGTTGGAATTTAGTAACCTGGGAGATTTTCCAAAGACTCTGGATTTTAACAGTTCCTTCAAATAATGGTTTAAGAGTTGCTGAGAGCCAAGACCCACATCTCTGGCAGCTTGCATTTGAGTAACAGGTGACAATACAAAGACCTTTAAGCATTTAATAGTCTTAGCTGTGTTTGCATGTTAACACTTACTTCTCCCCCCCTCCTCCAAAAGTCAGTGAGTTGTCATTTGCATTTCCCTCATCACAAACAGGACCAGGTTTAGAGTTGCAAAAAGCTGTCAGGATTTTCTTTATTACTATTATTGTTTATTACAAGGGGAGGCTCCAACTGATTGGCAGATGCAGGAGTGCCCAGCTCCCCCGGAGAAGGTACAGGCTCCTGGCAGGCATTGCAGGAGTGATGCCAGCTCACCTCTGAGTCCTGAGCCTGAACTGTCCCTGCAGCCTCTGAGTCCAGCCTGGTGCTGCAGCCTGTTGGAAGGATTGCTTCCAGCTCCCTCTGGCTGTCCCTTAGTACTCTTTGTCAAGCTGTGTAATATTTGAAGATGATTGTGGCTGATACTTTGCACTGATAAGAAGAGCCTGACCTGAACCATCACACATTCTTGTTTTGTTCATTTTTCATGTCTGTTTTTGCACCACATGTACCAGACTTCTTGTCTTTCAAACACCCATTTACAATCACTGGATATGATAACATGCAGCAAACCATAAGAGAGAGGGTAGTGATAAAATCCCTCCAGTGCTGTGTACCAGGGTGCATTCACAAAATCCCACTGCGTTGTGCAGGCAAATACTGAAGAGATTCTATATCCCAGCCTTTTACACAATAGCTTCTACTTTTGATTTCATCAAATAGTAACTTTCTTTTTTAGTAATAAGTTTCAAATCCTGATGGCTTTCAGGAAAATGTAGGTTTCAGCATGCTCATGTTTTTCCTTCTGCCCTTCTCCTGCTTGCTAGTAAATTGGAGCCTGTGTTTGTATTTAAGATCTCTTGATTTTCTTGCAATTTAATAAAGCTAAGTAAAAGGACAGTTTTAATAAGCTGAATACATTAGGGTTGCATTATAAGTAGTGCTTTATGCAGGTTTTTTCCTATATCAGTATAAAACCAATATTCTGAGCTTAGTGTGCTCATGGCAACAAGTTATGGTGAAAGCACCCAAAAATGAGAGACTTAGAAGCTGCTCTTTCATTAGGTGATGCAGTTTTATTTCTCTCTCTCTGCTTTCTCTTTGCTGGTAGCCATTTGCTGTTCTGAGCAGTTTTGAGAGCTGCCTCATGTAACATTAAAAAAATATTTTTGTTAGTCCTATATTTTAAATCTCATATCCTTTGTAAATTGAAATAGTCTTGTTTGCACCAGGACATAAAGAGTTTGCACAGCATGCGGGTGTCAGGTATCTGCTGGCTGAGAAACCAAAAGCACTTTCTTTACAATGAGATGTTGTCTTATTGAGCTGTGTCTTCTCACTGCTGGAAAAAACCCATTTCTGGTGGGTCACTCAGAGCTATTTTCATGGTACAAAAGGCCACACTCAGACAGCACTTGTGCTTTGAAGATAGAGAAGGAGTTCTTGTCTGTGTGCTCTTGCTGCTGCTGTGATTCAGTCACACTATGAGAGACAGAGGTGAAGCAGCCCATGGTACAGCACCACAGGGCCAGCCTGGGCACTGGGAACAAGATTAAAGCTGGATGTGGGGCCAGGAACAGGCTGAGAGAGTTGGGGGTGTTCAGCCTGGAGAAGAGAAGGCTCTGGGGACACCTTAGAGCCCCTTCCAGCACCTAGAGGGGCTCCAAGAGAGCTGGAGAGGGACTTTGGGCAAGAGCATGAAGTGATAGGACAAAGGGGAATGGCTTTAAACTGAACGAGGGCGGGTTTAGATTAGGTATTAGGAAGAAATTATTTCCTGTGAGGGTGGTGAGGCCCTGGCACAGGTTGCCCAGGGAAATTGTGGACCCCCCATCCTTGGCAGGTTTCAAAGACAGGCTGGATGGGGCTCTGAGCAACCTGGTCTAGTGAAAGGTGTCCCTGCCCATGACAGGAGGCTGGAACAAGATGATCTTTAAAGTTGCTTTCCAACTATATCACTCTGTGATTCTATGATATATGTCTGTATATTGGACTCCTGTCACTTCTTGGATGGTGGAGTTGGCTTGAAGTACGAAATAAGGCAGTGTTGACTCAAAACCAGTGCTGACCACGAGGTTCCACAAGGGCTCAAGTAAGCCCCTTGCTCTGCTGGCTGGAGGAGCAGGTGTTTTTCCATGGAAATCAAGCTCTCTGCCTCTGTGGAACTCTCTTCACTCATACAACTCCTATAAATACAGTCTGAAGAGGCAGTTTAACAACCTAATGTGCATTTTGTGTCCTACCTTGCAAAAATGAGATCTAGAGATGTAAATTCCTATGTTTTTGATATTTCACTCTCAAATAGCACTTCTGTCTTCAAAATAGTTTTGAGACTGCGTAGCTCATGCTCACAATTTCTGGGATGCAGCTGCTCCTTAGAGTACTGCTGGGAAAATATAAACCAAAAACTGAAAAAAATATATAGAGCTGGCACCAACTTTAGGACTCGAGAACTGTCCCTTTATTCCTCTGTACTCCATAAGGAAGAGAGGGGAAAAAAACATTTGCCCTCATGTGATTGGCTGGATATTTTTAGTACATATAAACTGTGGTTCCTTCTAGAGCTGTGTGATTATCAAAACAGTAAAGAAAGATGGAAGTTTTGTTTAACTCTCAGCAGGTGGATGTTCAGTGCCCCAAAAAAGTAAATCCCCTTGAAATCACAGAGTTAAGCAAGCACAGTCAGCACACTGCTGTCACGGGCTGTACTCTCAGAAATGGGAAACAAGATGAGAACTCTCCTTGGTTCAAAGCTGAGGCTCAAACTCCAAGTATTTCAAGGACTTTGTGGGAATTTGTGAATCTTTTATTGGCAAGGTAGTTAAGGATTCTTGACGCTTCATAAAAGCCCACTGCTATGCCTTCAATGTTCAGCTCCTAACCTAGAAAGGGGTTGGGATAGAAATGACACGAAACTCAGGTTCTTGTCTGAAAAAATTGAAGTGGACACAACATGAGGAAAGATGGAAGAACAGGTTGAATTTATAATGTGAATTACTAATGTTTGCTTGATCCTGGTCTGTGGAGACAGGAACCCCTGGTTCTGTGGTCAAGGCTGGTCTGAGCATGATTTTAGGATGAAAAGCATTGTACTCCAAATTGTGGAATCACACAGGAATTCCCTATAGGTCACTATCTAAATTTGCAGAGCAATAAAAGACTAAATAAGACTCTGCTGAAGAGCCAAGTAGGTTTTGTTTTTTTGCTTCTACTCCTCTTAAAACATCGGACTGTTTTCATAGTAATATCTCTCAGAACCTGAAGATTTTTTTTTTTATTGTTTTTCCTTTTGTGTGTGTAGAGTGTGAATTAAGGGTTCTTCCTGAAGCCGTTGTAGGGTGCACTGACCTCAGCTCTCAGCTGCACTCTGGACTGAAGAAAGAGTGTTGTTTATATGTGCTCACTGTAAAAAATATTTTATGAAGGATCAAATAATCCAACAAGGAAGAAAAATGATCATGCTCTTTGTCTGTTCCATAAAGATGATTCTAAGCTTATATGGAAGGTCTGGCTCAATGAGCTTTGATATCTCTGCTGTGTATTAAATATTTAAGTTAGAGCTGAGAAAATTTAATTATAAGCTTACGACTTATTTTTCATCCCTTACTGTCCAACCACATTTTGTGGATCACAGTGGGCTGAAGTGGCTACCGTTGTTTTTTTGATTTGGACAGCAGGAATACCTTTTTTTGGGCTTACATCTCACTACCATTTATATATCTAAAATTTTCTGCCTATTTTGGTCCTTGCAATATCAGAGAAATATTTCTGTGTCCTACCTAATACTAAAAGTTGAAGTTGCTGTTACTTGTTTTCTAGATTTAACTTTTTTAACTTTGTCTCTCTGCTGTTCAAAACTTCATCCTTTTTCAGGAAAATATGTGGGTCCCCCCAGGGGTGGCAATGCAAGTAAAACTCCTGCTGCTGCTGGTGCAGGGTGGGTTCTGGAGAGTGGTCTCCGGAGAGCCCCTTCTTCTTCCTCAACATACAGGGAGACTCAACTCCAGCATGGATCCTCAGATGCATAACGATTCACATATAATGATTTCACTAGTGGATGTGTTTGATCTAACAAATTCGAACTGGAATGGATTAAAATCCATAATAAATAATAATAAATTCTAATAATAAATTCTAATAAATAATAATAAATAATAATAAATTTAATGACTGAATAAATTCAGTCATTAAAGCTTAAAAGAGCGAGAGGTCTCAAAGCCAGAAACCCAGCCTTCTGAGAGAAGTTAACTGTGCTCGTTTTACAACAAGCACCAGGCTCATGAGTGTTGAAATGTGCTTGCCTAAGGTCAGAGTGAATTGACCACAGATCCCAAACCAAGACCTAGAAACAGGGTTTCAAGGCTCTAATTACAAGCTGGAAAGGGAAAAGTTGTCTTAAGCTGTTTTATTGCATTGCATCTTTGACCTGAGTGTAGTCAAGAAAAATCAATATTTTGCATAGACTTCTGGAGTTGGCTTTGTGGGTGGATGAGGACAGGCTGCTTTATTTAATGAAGCTGGTGGCATGGAGTAAATGCTGTCACCAAGTTTGTCACCACATATTGGAGGGAAGGCAATGATTTCTAAAAAGGCTGCTGTTTGTGCATTTATTGATCTTTTGGTGGAGCCGTAGCTACCGGTCCTTTTGCGATGCCAGATTATTTTATCAGTGACACATCTTGTGTTTCCTCCTCAGTCCATTTATATTCCCTTTAGGCACTGGCAGTGCATGGCAAAGCAGCCTCAGTTTTCTGGCAGAAGGTGGCATTTTCTTTCAGAGTTGTTGCATTCACTCTCTATCACTGCCATGCTAAAAATGTCTAATAATTAAGAACTGATGTAAGTTTGGTTATAAAGAGCCAGTGGGTTCTGACTGCAGGCTTTAAGGTTGTTACTTCATATGCTGTGTCTTTCCAATATAGAAATGGAAGACTCTCACTCTACTGTTCAGTGAAGCAAACTTCTCAGACACTCAGAGGATCCCAGTAAGTCACAAAAGGTGAAATAAGAGAATCTGTATCATAGTTCTTGACAGCCATAAAAGACAATTTATGATGAGTTTTGGCTCATGAATTTAAACACCAGTGGAATTAAGAAAGCCTCTTACAGTGTTACCAGAATGATGGTTGCCAGCTGCAAATGGCAGGGCTTTTTAGATCTGCTTGCTGTGTGATGGGAAGTCACTTACAGAAAGATTGACTTGATGGTATATTTTAATATTGTTAAACAGCTGCATGTATGGGATAATGAGTCCCTAAACTTGTTTGATCAAAGTGAATCAAGCAAACTCGTTAAAGTCCTTAAAGTCTCATCATTTGTGAAGTTTAAAAATTATTTTAAAAATAGAGTCTAATTGAGGTACATATTGCCATTTCTGTTTCTTCATGCTCCACAAAGCCAATTAATTCTCTCAGCAAACCAAATGTGTGACAAGGAAGAATTGAGCACAGCTCAAGGGTACTCATATCTTTGAAGGTTTATTTTTGGATGGGTGGCAGGCAAGAAACTTTTGAGCCTGTGAAATTTCAGAAGTGTCTAGGTAGTCACAAAGGCACTGAATGCCATCGATGCCCAAACTCAGGGAGATGCATGAGATGGAGACATGGGCTCAAAGGGGGATCCAAGAGGTTGGGTGAGCTGGTGGAGGTCATTCGGTGTTGTAAGTTGGCCATGCTGATGTTAGTATTTTTAAGATCACCTATTCTAGCAAAATCAGTTTTTTGTCTTGAGTAGGCAAGCACAGAGTTTTTTGTGTGTGACATCTCTTTTAAGGGGGCTTGGAGAGATGCAAATCTTCTTTTCTTAGAGCATTTCCAGCTGCCTCTGCACCACTAGAGGGAAAAGGAGTCTGGTCTAGGGAAATCCTGATCCAGATGGCTGGTGGAGTTTTATGGCCCAGATTAGAGTGGTGCAAAAGGTTACATTATTAGCAAGAAGTTGCTGCCTCAGAGACAAGTTTTTTAGCTTATCTTTAATATTCATAGCTTCCAGATAGCTAAGGTCAGTCCTCCTAACTCAGAGCAGCAGATAAATAAAACGTTTCAGCAGTGGCTCATTAGTGGCATGTGGCATCATCTTAATCCTTTTCCTCCTCAGAGAATTAATGTTTAAAAAACAAAAGTCCCATAAAACATTAGGCTTGCACTCTGTTAATTATCTAATAAATATTTGTTTTCAGTTCCTCTGTGTCTCTTACTTGCAGATGTTTGCATCTAAACCAGGAGAGTTGTCTATTTAGAGCTCACAGGATAATTTCTTCCCTACCTGGCAAAAAAGATGTTGGTCTTTTTAAGCAGAATAAAATAACCAGTTGCTTCTCTACCCTCTGGTGCACTTTAATCAGTTTTCCATCCCGTTTTCCAACCAGGGTTTTCTTAGTAATACCAGTCTGAGACTCTGAAGATAGATATCTTGTTTGCTGGTGTATCTGTAAAGCGCCTTTAGCACAAAGTCATTATCTGAGAGCTGCAAACCAGAATTGATCTAGTTTAGGCTTAGCATAATTTCCATGTCTGGACTGACCTGAATGTTATTGTCCAACAGGTTTCTGAAAATGTCAAGAGCCAGAGGGGAGGTCGCAGTGAAATTGAAGTTCTTCCTTCCCTCGGAGTAACTGAATTTTCAAGTCCCTAAGCCCTGTAAATAAAAGAGAAAAATTGGTAATAAGAAAGGGAATTAATAGGATAGTCTTTCACAGGATTTATATAGCTTTCAAAAACTGTTGCATTATTGTGTTTAAAAGTGCTGGTCTACAGCACTTTCACACCAGGAAGATAAGATTAAAAACTTGAAGGGGCAGCTCTGGGAATTAGCAGCCAGAAGAGCTGATGGATTTGAAATAAAATAAAAGCTGCTATTGGGGAAAATTTATTTTGAAGCTAAAATAGTGTGGCTGCCAATGAAGTATTCAACAGACTTGAATGTTTACCTTAATATTGATGCCACATTTCAATTTAGTAGGCAAGTACTTCTTTTCAGCTACTGTTGTCATTATGGAAATCAGCTGAATGAATCTGTGCCATGTAATCCATTATGGAGTAAATTGGAATCCGAGGCGAAGTTCCCGTTAGGCAGATGTGAGATCCTGTTTGGATGCGTGTGCAAAGTCATGTTATTGCAGCCCTCTGGAATACACTGCATTTGGATGGGAGAAAATCCAACCAGGAGTTAGAATGGTCTTTTAATTAGAAGGAAGAAAAATGAACAAGCACTGATGCATCGGCAGAGCATCTGTCTTTATTAAAGATCTCTTTTTCGGGGAAGCTATCTGTTTTAAACCTGTAGAATTTACGATGAAATACGTCTTTGCAGTGAGCTTTATTTAAGGGAAACAAGGGCACGGGTTGCAGTATTAGAGTTGGTGTGTTCACTCGTGATGGCTTTATTTGTAATGTATTTCTGAGTGTCTGTAAAGTCCTCTCCCTCTTTCTCTCGAATGTGTCTATGTTCTCATTTATTCTTGCTGTGAAAATGGCACAGAAGTATTGTCTTATTCATAGTTCTACTGTGCAGATAATGCATTGGGGATGAGATTGAGTTGATTGCTTCTGAAGGAAGGTGCTATTGGAGCATTCCAAGTTCCTACAGCTTTCCAGTTTTTCACTGAAACTCTTCTTTTTGAGTTTTGCAAAAAAACCCAAATTTGGCAGTTTATTTTGAGCATTTCCTGCATGCAAACTCATGCAAAAGGGGTCAGTGTTACTGCTACTTACTTTTTTAAATGAATATGTGGTCTTTTCATTGGAAGCTTTCTTTTTTTGCCTGCAGTTTGCTTTAGGGAGTTTTTGCTGAGGATTTCCATCTCCCAATATTGTTCAGTTGTCTGTCTTACTTTTTTCTTCCCTTATGAGAGCTTTAGAAGTTTTCTGGGCAAACAAATTGATTGTTACACTGCAGTGTGGGAGGATTTTGTGTTGCATTTGTTTGAAAATGTTATTGCTCCTGGAACTTCATGTTAAACTAACAAACTTCCATAGTCCTTGCTCTCTTTTCTGCTCCATTTGCATTTTTTTTTTCTGACTCCCTAGAAATAATCTACAGTGGTGCTAAAAGGAAGTTAATGAACAAAACATAAGAGTGCTGCAGGAATTAACAGAACTGTGAGTAGGAAATGCATATTCTTAGAAAAGGTTTGGTGTCAGCAGAATCCAGGATCACAGGATGAATTATTTCTTTTCTTTTCTTATTTGTTCTCAGGCTATTTATCTGCAGTATTTAGTACAAAGGGAAACAGAATAAAGTTTCTACCAGTATTTCCAGGAAAAAAAACCCACAACAAAGTGAAGCAAAAGCATGTAAAGCAGACTGGGCCTAAGGAATTCTAAAAGTTAACCTATTTTTTCTAGTGTATAACTGCTATGCTGTTCACTTGTAGTTAGCCTGTTAAGACCATACAGAATACTTAATGTTAGAAAGAAGTATCTGTAGGTCTGTTTCACACCCAGAAGTTCCATAGGTGCAGTGGATGATATAAAATACATGCTTTGCAAAAATCTGCTTATCTGAACAAGAATTCCACCTGTCAACAATGTTCCTCCACAGAACTCAGTTGCATTTTGTGGCGTGGGCCACGAAGCTGGGGATGTTCAACCTGGGAAGAGAGGGCTCCAGGGAGAGCTGGAGAGGGACTTCTGACAAGGCCATGTTGTGATAGTACAAAGGGGGACTGGCTTCAAACTAGAAAAGGAGAGATTTAGATTAGATGTTAAGGAGAAATTCTGTCCTGTGAAGGTGGTGAGGCACTGGCACCAGTTCCCCAGAGAAGCTGTGGATGCCCCATCCCTGGCAGTGTTCAAGGCCATGTTGGATGGGGCTTGGAGCAACCTGTTCTAGTGGGAGGTGTTGAATTAGATGGTCTTTAAGATCCCTTCCAACCCAAACCATTCTGTGATTCTGTGATTTTTATGAGCCGCAGCAATACAACAGAAACTCAGCACACCATGGAACAGAAGGTCCCCCTGACCACAGCTGGTGTTTGGAATGTGTATTGAAATCACCAAGTAATCACAGCATATGCTGGAGGAGGGAAACTACCCTCTCTTCCACCTTTCAAACACCTCCCCAGCACTGCAGATGCGTTACCAAATGGAAACTTCACATCAGTGCCAAAAATTAAGGACTGAACACAGCTTGTTGGTACATCTTAAAAACGACTATCCGTGCTATCTGCAGAGTCTTGAAATTAGTGTTTTAAATGTGGGACAAGCCTTGAGACCCAGGGTACCAAGTAAGGAGCAGAAGAGCTTTGATATCCTTCCAGATCTTCTGGACATATGAAATGGCCTCTTTCTTCCCTCTGACAGGGTTTATTACCTTTGTTAAGAGGACAATAACATAGAACCAGTGTAAGAGTCGTGTCTCTGTCTTTGCTAGACTTTGGCAAGTGGTGGTGCTGAGGACTATTTTGGTCCTGTTTTTTGGGCAGCTGAGAAGCAGTGCCATAGCTGCACGCTACCAATCACAACATCATGGAATCATTTAGGTTGGAAAAGACCCTTAAGATCGCGGAGTCCAGCTGTCAAATTGCCATATTGCTCATGTGTACTCCTACATAAGCTGGTGCTTTTGAAAACACAGTGTTCACGTGAATAGTTAAATCCATTTAAAATATCCTTTTTTTTTGAGCAAGTTTTCAGTAATTTTTGTGTATCAGCTAATCTTAAATACAGCAATTTGTAGGTGGCAACTTTCCCTGGAGCCTCCATTTCTACAGGCTGTTTAATATTCTTTTGGCAATCATGTACATTTTTATTGGTGGTTTGGTGTTTTGGTTTGTTTGGGTCTTTTTTGGTTTGAATATTGATCTTATTGTGCTACTTGGTTTTGCCTGAATAATTTTCAGGTATGTAAGTAAGCCCCAAACCAACTTTAAATTTCAAAAATGTGACAGTAGTGTGTTAATCATAAGGACTCCACCGGTAGCCTTGAGGTTTTTAGGTTTACTAATAGATTCATGTAAATCAGTGTTATAGATATTTCAATGCTAAATTATGATTGATAAAAATATTTTTTACGGTGAAGTTGCCCAGGGATTTAATCAAAACCCACCCAAAACCCAACCTCATGCAGTTCTTCTGATTTCATGTAGAAATTATGACCAACACAGTACCAAACAGCATTTTGGAACTCTCTGGATGCTCAGTACTTCAGAACATCAGGCAAGTTATCTGGATCCTTAAAAATTAAACCAAAGCCTTTTCATTTTTCATTTGAATTTCATTAAAAAACTGAAAAATATTTTTGCACGTTAGAGTCAAGAACCCAAACCAAGGTCCTTAAATGTCCAGAGGAGTGGGACTTTCTGCTCAGAATTTATCCAGGGACGTCTTTATGTGGTCCGCAATCACCATTTTATAGCAGTCACTGAATGAAGTGAGCAGGCTCTGCTTTAACTCCCCTGTGGACAGAGGGGAACTCCCAAGAGAAAACAATGGTGTCTTTTCTGCATAGACATCAAGCTGTTCTCCACACATTGCATCCAAGCCTTGAAACTCATCCTGTCCCCATGGTTTATGCCCTGGCTCTTATTATAGAGGCAGAACTTTCTCAGTACGAAGGGAAAGGCAGAATTTGTGTTATAGTTTATGCAGTCAGTTTGAAGTGTTTAAATTGCTCCCGAACCCGTTTCCAGTAAAAGTTCTTCTAAAATGTATGAATTTTGGCATTAATTTCTTTGGCAATAGCCTGAGAAGACGGTAAATAAGACTAATGATCTGAGGCAGATCCCAACTTCTGAAAATTGAGTTCAACTCCTGGCCATGCACAGGACAACCCCAAGAGTCACACTGTGTGCCTGAGAGCACTGTTGAAACACTTCTTGAACTCTGTCAGGTTTGGTGCTGTGACCACTGCCCTGGAGAGCCTGTTCCAGTGCCCAACCACTCTCTGGCTAAAGAACCTTTTCCTAGGATCCAACCTAAACCTCCCCTGACACAGCTTCATGGTAAACATACTGTCATAGTTTGAAATAGGGAGTAAGGGTTTGATGCGTTTCACGCTGCTGTGGCATGTGCGGCTCTGCATGACTGTGATTAAATAAGAGGAGCATTGTCTAAACACAGGTGAAGTGTTTCATCTCAGCACATCACTCTCAAAGCAAGGGCGTCACACTGTAAAATGCTCCCTGCACCCTGGCATTTCTGCAAACAGGAGATTTTATATCCTTTAGAAAGGCTATTGTTGATGACTGGGAGGCTTCTTCAGCAAAGGGATCATGAAAGAACCGGTAAGAGGAGGGGAAAGTCCGTCTCTTGGGAAATCTCTGATGGAGTTGGGACGGAAGGGCTGGCCATACTTTAAATATTTAATACTCCCAGAATGAAATGGAAAACTGTATGTCATCGTGATGCTGTGTGACACACACAGACAGTGTATATACACAAGGTAAATAGTACATGCAGTTCTCGCACGATTATCTTGCAGCAATGTTGTATTCTTAGTATTCACTTTTATAGTGTAGCAACAGAAAATGTATTTGGATTCAGAGTAAATCAAGCCACACAATAAAAATGTTTTTCTGGGTCGAGGCATTCTGGGTAGCAGCTCTAAATATTTGTGCTGCAGGGAAAAAAGTCAGCCTTAGACTGTCACCTGTGCTCTGCCCTTCCACCCTTCCTGCTATGAATATATTCTGTATCTGAAGCCACAGGCATCAGTCTGACTCCCTGGAAATTATTCTAGTATTCTGAAATTTTCAGTCCTTGTTATCTGAAGGAACTGGCAGTCATGACCAGAAGATGATTCCTGTGCCTGGTTTCTGCAGTTTAGTTTCCAGTCATTTGTGATTTGGGCTGTTTTGTACCAGAAATAATTAGTATATTTGACAAGGGCTGCTATCATTGTTTGTTTTTCTGGCAGTATACCTGGTACACAGTGTTGTATATCTCTAAATTGACTATCCTCTCATTCCCACTTGCCTTCTATTAGAGATTTTCCTCTCTTTGCCCTGCTTCCATCCCGTGTTTGCTCTGTAGATCTTCTTCCCATTGAAATTTGGAGGTTTCACCCCTGAAGAGTGAAGAGATTGCCGAGATGATGAGAAGTGTGAACTGAGATGGGAGATTTAATGAGAACCTCAGGTGTGCTGTTTCTAACTGGCACTCGTAGCAATGCTCGGTCTTCTCCCTCCATGGGTGAGACCCTGAACTTTATCTGCTTTCACACTCTGTATGTGTATTTGTATGAAGTTGTTTTGGTAGTTTGGGTTTTACTTCTCTCACGAGAAGAACAGAGTTCAAAATCGCCTTGGGTGTATCAGAGGTGTAGGCAGAGAATGAGCAGGTGTGGGAGCTCTGGAGTCTCAGCTGCCCAGCAAACACTGCAAAACAAGCATTGCTGAGAAGAAATTGAGGTTTTGCTTAATTACAGCAGCAGGTAGCACAGCAGAATGTAGTGGGTAACCTGGCCCTTAGTGGTGATCTCCCATGCATGTCAAAAACTTCCAAATTAATGAACATTGAGCGAAGTGTGGTAGAGTTGAACACATTACCAAATCTTCATAAATGTCAAATGCAGGCCTAACAAAGAGAAACCACCAGCTTGGAAAGCCGGTGGGGAGGATATTTCACTGCAGAAATGTGTCCCATGAAATGACAAAGTTCCCTGAATTATCTGAAGTGCTGTTATTTAAATACCCCATAACTAAAAACTGAAGTGATCTCAGGTTCTGACACAGGTTGCCCAGAGAAGCTGTGGCTACCCCCATCCCTGGAAGTGTCCAAGGTGAGGTTGGATGGGGCTCTGGGCAACCTGGTCTAGTGGAAGGTGTCCCTGCCCATGGCAGGGAACTGGGTGATCTTTAAAGTCTCTTCCATCTCAAACCATTCTAAGATAATTTGATTCTATGATCCTGGGTTTTTTCACAAATTAAGCTAAAGCTTTCATTAGCTTTGGAAGAAAACAAAGGCCACAGTATATGTATTCTGAAAATACACAAGGGAAATAAAATGCCTGTCATGGGGAAAAAAGAGAGAACCATTTTCCCTTCCTTAATACTGTAAAAATTCAAGAAAGTCTACATATGGATTTTTTTTTTAATCTAACCTTGATAATGTTGAATTTGAAGAACTGGATGAACTGTGCATCAAGCTAATGGTCATGATAATCCCTGAAATCAATACAGAAAAGGATTGCTTATTTAGTAGAAATGTCTTAATTTGGACATTCAAGGAATAAAACAAAATTAACCATTTCCTCTCCAAATATATTTTGAAAGGAGCATGTGTTTGCTGACATGATTTATGTGAGACAGGATTTCATTTAATATCAAGTCTTTGGGCAGTCATCTCAGCTGAGGGCAGAATCCATTTCTTGCACAGCTGTACTATGAATTCAGTTGTTATTCCCTGCATTTATTTGTGGTTTTGACCGATTCCTGTGGAATGAGGCTTTCTGTGCTTTTACTTCTCTCTCTCACCCCCCCCCCCCATGTTCTAACCTATTAGGTAACCAGTTTTACAAAAAATGGAAGAAAAAGACCCCAAATGTTAGTGAAATCAGAAAGAATCTGGAAAATTTGTCTGGTTTGTGTGGCTGTGGTGCTTAGGGACATGGTTTAGTGGTGAACATGGCACTGTTAGGCTGATGTTTGGACTCAATGATCTTTTTTCTAACCTTAAACCCCAATGAGGTTTTTTCTAACCTTAATAATTCTGTGTTTGGAAGCAGCTAATTTGTAGGTCCAAATTAACCCCAGTACTTAATCGCTTTTGCTTAGTGAAGGTGATCTGACGATGGAGAGGACGGAGAGGCAGAGCACACGTGTCCTTTGGCATTTCTGCTCTTTGCATTGGTGTTTTTTAGCAGCTTTGGCAGGTTATTTGTGTCTCAAAGCAAGCTCTGAACAAACTGGTGTAGGAAATAGTGGCCGTCTGGTGTGGACACCTGAAGTGCATCAAGGATTCCCTCACCCTGCCCAAGTAAAGGGAGCAAGCTGGTGGCTGTGCTTTACTTTCTCATTTTTAAAACCAGTTCACTCTGCTGTTGTTTTACTAGATCATATTTTTGTTTATATTGTTCAACATAAAGACCAGTTATTGCTGTGGGTAAATGCTGAACGAAATTATTCCCTTAGGCTCGATCAGCAGCATCTGATAGTGAAGTGTCTCTCTGAAGTGTGTCTTTAAGTATCTTCAATACCTACTTAAAAACCGAGCAAAACTCACATTCTACAGCCTACTTTAAAAATGCCAAGAGCTGTTTTGCTTGGTCCTGTCCTTCAGTGCAGGCTGAGTTAGTTGGCTTTGCTTTCTGGTACTCCTTTGTGCAGTAAAGGATTGCACACTCAAGTTTGTTGGGTAAAGGGGGCCTCATCCTTTACAAAGTGATTGACCATGCTCCAAAGAGCATAGCTTCAGAAAGGCAGTTTTTTAGCAGGGAGGTGAGATGAACAAATGATTTACTGTGATGGACATTGAGTACAAAATAACAAAAGATATCTACAGTTCTTAGCCAAAACAGTTACATTTTATTGTTTGCTAAATGTTGCTCTTAAAAAAAAAAAATCCAAAAAACTCGTCAGCTGTTCTGAATTTTGGTAACTGAATTTAAGCTTCGACTGACAGGGCAGTAAACTGTACTGGGCTGGTGATGTACATTAATTTCTTGGCTGGTGTAATGAGGCATATAGTTGTCATGCAGGGTCACTCTGGGCATAGGAAACAGTGCCAGTCGGAAGTGATAACTTGCATTCTGTCCTGCCCAGGTGGAATCACAAAGACTTGGCTGCACCAGCCCAGGCTGTAGCCAAGAGCTCATCATGCATGCAGAAACTTGAAGGATCAGATGGTGCCTTATGTGAATGGCAGGGGAGCAGAGATTAGTCAGGAACAGATATAGTTGGTATGTCAGCATATTTTATGTTTCTGTTCTTTATTCTTGACTTCATAGTTCAAGTCCACTGATAACTATCGTGCCATCTTCTGCTTATTTCTTTAGCTTACTTGACTACATTTTAGACTTCATTGGTATTGCAGTCCTTTCACTGCTGTGCTCTTGACATGAGCTGAGGATGCATCATTTAGGATGATCCTGTCTTTTGCTTTGTTCAATGAAATGACGACAGTAGGATGATGTATGTTGTGCTAAATATATCCTCGGGGTTTAAAAATGGCATTTGGTTGGACATATGGGGCAGTGCTGTATGACATCAAAAGTCATGCTTAAGAAGATCACACTTCTTCCTAAAAATCATACATTTCTGGCAGTTCTCAAGGTGTGTTACAGACCCAATTATTTTTGTTACCAATGTGAACTTCACAACCTGCTTCTTTAGGGTCTGACCTGCTCTGTCATATGTGATAAAAAGATGTTCCAACCTCTATGTCAAATACTGGAGGGCATTATTATAATCAAGAAGAGACCTTTTTGAAATAGCACTAGTTTTAACAGCAAAGCAGAGTATTTTCTTAATAGCTGTTCAAGAACTTGGTCATCTGTTAATTAACAGGCCATAAACACAGGCTCTGATTTTTAGAAATACTTTATTTTTCTTTCCTGATTGGCCATATGACTTTGAGCTGTCATTGAAAGGCTTCTTTGCTGGAATCAGAGAGTTAGTGAGATTCAGTGCAATATGCTTTAGGTTAGTAGAATTTTTCCATTACGCTGTTAGCATAAAAAATGTAAAGAATTATTCTTGGCACTTTTCATGGTGGAATGAAAAGAATAACTGTTATTTCAAAGGCATCTTGCATTATTGATGGCTAATCACAAGTAGCTATTTTGAATTTAAAAATAAATTCATAAGAAAAAAAAAAGACCCTGTAAATCTATTTGCCAGTAGAATCCAGACTTAGGCTTTTGAGGAGATGCTTCATGTTTCTTCTCATGGGCTGCACACAGCTGGTACCTTGCTGTTTACCTGTTCAACTGGTTTTGAATCAAATTCATATGCTTTTTTCGATGTAATTTTAGTATGTGCTTTGAGTGATTTGCTCATTGACTGGTTTATTAGAACATTAAATGCAGTTTGCAGGTGCAGAGTCAATTCTTACACACTTGCACACAGCTCAGCCACATCAGGATACAACAGATTTGCAGGATGTGCAAAGGTGGGAAAGAAAAGATTTTTTTTTCTTGGGCAACCCAGAATCCTTCATCTCTTAGTGGCTTAGGAGAAAGCACATTATCCCTGGGGAAATAACGTGGCATATTGGAATTGCACTGAGCTGAAGACAAGCACTCACGTGCTCCCAGCTGGGGAGGACAAAGACACAATGAAAATAAGGAAAGGAGCTAAAAATGGCATTCATTCTCAAAAAGAGTCTTGCTTTTCTGCCTGGTTTCAGTTGCAATAGCAGAAATCAGTTACTACAGAGCTTTGGGGAAGATATTCTGATTACTTGGTTTAGCGTAGCTGATACCTTCACCTTAAGAAGAAACAATTACAGGAATGGGCAGGAAGTACAAATGAGTTGTTCTGGGACTGGCAACGTTCATGACTCTGGTTGAAGCTACATTTGAGAGCTCCAAAGTTCAGCAATGAAAAGGCATCTGGTGACTACAAGGTGAGTGAGATCTAGTGAGGCTCATACTGAGGTGTTTTCACTCAAAGGTGTTTCCTTGAAAAAGATGCCTGTGCCCAGCTGATTGCCCCGTTTCTCATCTGTTTCTCTCTCCTTCCCCTTCTCCTATTGTGGCACTCATATTTAAATACTTGTATAAGGATTTTTGTCCATTTTAAATTTCTGCCTCTTGAAACAAAAGGAGGGATTTTGGAATCGTACATGAGGGATTTTTAATTCCTGTGCAGAGAACAGGTCAAAATGTTATTTTGTTTGCTTTGTCCTTTATTCACATAGAAATGGAAGAGTGCAAACACAGTCAGGCTTATTAATTTCTAACAACAGAAACTACAGTCTGGTGATGAATTGAGAAATCATTGAGTCAAACTTTCAGCTGATGGATTTTCCTGTGATTTTTTTTTGTGCTTATGGGGTGGGGGAAGAGGAAGCAGGAAAGCTTTAGCTGAATTTGTGAGTGCTTAAAAACAGGAAAGAAGTTCTCTGTCAGCCTTTTGTGGGAAGTTAGAGAAGCCTTGATATGTTGAGCAAGCTGTTGAGATTACGATGAATAATACATGTGTACCAGTGGAGAGATCTCACTACTGATTATTTGAGTGAATGTTTTTGTGGCCAAACTACTTGTGAAATATGTAGAAAATTTATTAGCAGAAGTGATAAAGAAAAGATTGAACAAAGCTGTTGAATGATTGGAAGTGAGGACATTTGTTACAGGAGTGGTTAACCACACTCATTGCATGATTTTTGGAAGACTGGCCATAGGTCTTCACAAATAAAGTTGTTATCACGACCCACAATGTAAAGATTCTTCAACCCACCTGGCTCGAAGAATCTCAACTGGAAACAGTGCATCACAGCCATTGTCATCATCTTTTTCTTTTTACTTGAGTAATTGATACTTTATTGATCCCAAAACAGATGCAACAGGAGCAGTGTGGGGTTCCTGATATGAAGTTTTCATGCTGAGGGCAGTGGGAGAGGCAGACTCCCACATTTTGAGAGCATCCAAGAAGGGTAGAACCAATTCTTCGCACTGTGACTGTTCCCTCAAGAAGGCTGACAATTGCATTTCACTCAGAGACAAATCAGGATTGTGGCTTTCAGTAAAACAAAACTGGTTCCCTGCTGTTTGAGAGGGTTTTGCTCTCAGTGAGGGGCAGGATGTAAAGATGCACCTGTCACCTCCCACAATTCCGCCCAGCTGAGCTTGAGGCCTCCTCTGGAGCTTCCCTGGCTCTGTGGAGTCTGTGCAGCAGCAACTCCTCAGCCCAGGTGTCCTTCACACTTGCCCATTCAGGTGTGTGACTTCAGCCAGCCTGAAATTAGATGATGAGGGGGAATACTCTAACATCTGTGGATCCATTTACAGTTCCATTTATAGCTGCCTTCAAGTACTACATCAAGCAACAGAACTGTTCTGAGTCTTTTCATTTGTTTGGACTTATTTTAAAATAAAATGTGCATGCTAAAATCATCATTTGAAGACAGTTATTTTAATATGCTGTGGGTATGTGTGCTGGTTTAAAAGTTAACCAGCAGGGGGAATGAACCCAACTCAAAGGAGAGATTATAAGTCAGAATAACAATTTATTAAAATAATACAGTAAGTACAATAATACAAACAAACAATTGGTCTCAACCCACAAAAACCCAAATGTATAACCCAGTACCCTGGGGCCTGAACAAAGTGGTGTTCCTTGGGCCCTGTTTGAGTCCAAAGTAAAGGGAGAGGGGAAGAACCTGCTGGTGGGAGAGCTGCTGCAGTCTGGCCAGAACTGGTGATCGCAGTCCAGTGGTGGTCTAAGTCTGGTTGAGAGCGATGAGATGCAGCCGTCCTCTGGATCCCACGAGTGGGTTGAAAAATGTTCCAAAACTCCAAGATTATATATCCTCCAGTTCAGGCAGGAATGCTTGGTACTCCCCTCAGGGTGGGGAGTTTCACAAAGGGTGTGAGGACAGAAACATCCTCCTATCTCACAGGCCTCTTAACACCTAGTTTATAGCCTGAGGAGTCAGGCTCTATGGGCAGAGGGTGCGAATAGTCTATTGACAACAATAGTCTAGTTTCTGGGAAATGACATGGAAGGCTATAGAATACAGTTTTGGGTTACACCCACCATGATGAACTGATCTCAGTTGTCCTAACTAGGACAGTATGATTTTATTGTATTTTACTTGCTGTATCTCTTCTAGACTCATGTAACTCTTAGAGAAAAGGCAGGAAATGCATTTAAGGTTCCTTATTTAAGAATTTGACTTTAGTGTATATTAATGACAGAAGCTGCGGGTGCAGTAGCTGGGCAGTCTGAATTCCTCCCTTCATGGGTATGAGCAATACAGGGCACACTTAGTCCATGCAGCAGTGCCAGCACCCCCAAATTCAGCTCAAGGATTAACTTCTTTCACACTTGCATTTTGATGTTGGCCCTTGTTTTTATGTGAAGATGCCACTGTGTGTTGTTTCACCCAGTGTTATTTCAGCCAGTGTATTGCCCAGCCGTTGGATGCAGGATGCAAAACACATTAGAGAATTCAGATTGTTGGAGAGGTTCATGGTAGTGTCCTTCAGCTGCTCATAAATGCTATTAACTGACCCCCTGACACTCTTTGGCCACCTTTGGCACCCTTCTGTACCATATGAACTGAAGTCATTGTAGTGAATGTCCTCACTCGTGTTTGAATGTATCACACACTTCACACTTCAAATGATGGACCCTGGTTCATCATTTGATCGGATAACAAGAGCTTTGGCTGCACTTTCAAAACTCTGCGCAGTTCTCACCTCCCAAATCAAGCTCTACATTCTCTGCTTTGCTGTAGTTTTTTCAGCTTTTCAGCAGATTGCCTCCTTTCTTCCCCTTATGTGGCCTCTTACATATATTGTAACACTTTTTGGCTCACATTTAAGTTCATGTAGGTTCCTCATCAGGACTGTTTTGCTTAAACTGAGATTAAAAGGGTTCTTTCCTTTTCCTAAACCCCTGTTGACCAGACTGTAAATTCATGCAAATCCTATACCAAACTCTATTTTGTTGCACCTCACTTCGGTTTGTGTGCCTTGTCCCTCAGATTTGTTTCAGTTTTGCTCTTGGTTCCACAGAGCTTCAGAGGTTTTGAAGTTCATTTATAAATTTGATTCATCCTAAGAGTGTTTGCATCAGACATTGCCATGTTCCAGTAGCAAAAGACTTAGTTTTGTGGATTGTTTTTAGTTAAATGGTAATGTTACTGCTAGGAATTCACTCTGAAATATGCTGCATGTGATTTTTCTCGAGCTTTTTACAAATATGACACAAAATCTTTTCTAAAATAAGATCCTGAAAATGTGACAGTGACCAGGAGATGAAAATTCGTTTCTTGACAGAGATGTGGTACTTTGGCACTCCTTGTCTCTGTTCATCATTGAGTACTATTCGTAGCAGAATAAATGGCATCTTGGTTTGCCATGGTTCTTACCATGTCTGGCTTCTTTGATTTCCACTTCTTCGTCTTCTGCATGTTGAAAGCAATGCACAAATAAGCACAGTGTATAAATAAAATAGAGATAATTGGTGGGACTAGGGTAAGACTTTTGGGCATTCTTGTGCCTTGGTTCATTGGTGACTACTGGATTTAAGTTCAAGAAAAATAATTTTAAGAAGTATCTTTGCAGTTTCTGTTCATCGCTGCCTGCTACAGGAAATGCCTTAATATTTCAGGGCTTTTATGTGCTCATCTGTCTCTTGCTTTTGGGTGAATTAATGGAATCTACCCTGTAATTTTATTGAGCAGATATATTGCTTTTCTGTCTTATTTTCATTACATGAAAGAATTGAGGAAGTAAAAAGCTATGCAACCTTGTTGGGAACAGAGACTGTTAAAGGCACCAATGTTCTTAAAATTGTGCCATAATAACCATTTATTTAAAAGAACATGTCAATTATAATGGGACAATGGTGCTATTAGATATTGATTTTTCTTTTATGTGCTTGCACATTATTAAGAGAAGCAAGTTTGTAGTTTGTTTTTCGGTTTTGTTTTCTTTCTTTTCCTTGTTTTTTGCACTATGCTAACAGGAGGGCCATAAGTAGAAAATCATTTTCAGAAATATACTGTGGAGACATGACAATTAACTCAATCTGTAAAACAGGTTGCTGACCAAAAGGATGAATTTAAATCAACCTTCTGATAAGATTAGGAATCAATGTAGGAAAGAAAGTATTTTGGGTATCAGTAACAATAGAGCCAAAGGACCTATTTGGTTAATCTCCACTGTGGTTTTACTGATTGCTTTGTCCTCCTGACCTTCAATATTACATGTTCTGTTTAGAACAACCTTTTGTCTCAGGCTGGAAGAAGGTTTTTTCTGTTGAAATATTTATTTTATTTATATTGATTTTGGATATTTTTGAAAATGTTGGGGTGTTCATATAATTTAAGCTTCCACAAAGTTGTAGACACTTTAATAGCCCCATGGTGGTCATCCAGTCCCATCTCCCATTCAGACAGAGTCTGTTGCCAACAGTGGATCAGGTCAGGTGTCACTTGTCTTAGCTGGGTGTTAAAAGTCTCCTCAGACTCATGCCCTATCAAGTAATGCCCTATGCTGCAAAAAAATGGAAAAAATAAATCCAAAGCTCATCCTTGGAAAAGATGACTTGGCTCCCACCTCATTAGAAAGTCTGACACATGGGGTACTGCCATGCAGTGACCAATGGCTAGTACAGTAACATGAAGCAAATTCAACTCTCTTTCACACAAAACTCTTACTTTCTGTTCACCTGATTTTGCTCTCTAGCCATTTTCCCAGTCTGTATAACCATTCAGACTGTATCTTCCAAGGAAAATTCATCCCTACAATAAGATCTGGATGACAGCAGTCAGATGACAGTTTTAGAGGTTGCATAACAGAAGAAGGGTTATATGGAATCGTAAAATCATGGAATATCTCAAGTTGGAAGGAACCCAGTAGGATCATCGAGTCCAGCTCCTGCTCCTTGCAGAGCTACCTGAAACCGAACCATGTGACTTGACTAAAAGCATCGTCCAGACACTCCTGGAGCTCTGCCAGGCTTGTGACCACTTCCAGATACAGCTCCAATCATCAGCTGGAACATTAGGATGGGGAAGAAAGTGACCTGGCCTCGATGCCCTGGGAGCAGAGGGTGATGGCTGCAGGAGCAGATGCAGAAAGGTTGTATATGGAACACAGTGAGGATTGGTTATTAGGGCGGGTATTTTCACAGAGCAGATTTTCCAAGACTGTGGCTATCTGACAGCTGAGTTATACTTATGAGAAAGCAGCTGGGTTCTGTCAGGGTTACATGCTCCAGGACTACTGGAAAATGTTATTCTGTGTTAGGTCAACTTTCCTGGGCTGTTGGTGGATCACAGTAATTTGCACTTATCCCAAAAAGGAGGAAAAGCTGCCCCTTCTTGCTGTAGCAAGTTCTCAGCAACCTGTTGACTTGGAAGAAGTAAACTTTGGAAGCTGAATCCTGTCCACAGTTCAGTGTCACCTGCTCCCCCTGGGTAACCAGGGACTGACTGGGATGCTTGTAAGGTCATAGCTGCAGTCACGTGAAAGCTTGCCACAGGTTGTGCTTAGAGAAATCAATTTTCTCTAGCAATGGTAACAAAGTGAAATACCTCTTGCAAAAGCCCTCTGTGATCTGTAATCTTTCTGCTTGTCTGTGTCCTGGTTTTGCTATGCTGGGAGTAGGAGGCAGCACTTGAGATTTTAATTTTGTGCTATCAGGAGAGCACAGTCTGAACTGACTTGACCAAAATAAAAAATTACGATGAACTTGCAACCACTGGACAGATACCGAGCAGAAGCAATTGTTGGCATTTCCAGTTTATTTTATATTTAGAATCTGAATAAACTAAATCCAGGATGAAGGATTACAGCAAACCTTCCAGATGGAACACTACAACAGCCCCTTTTTGAATACATAAAGAAACTCTTTCTGATAAGGTTTTACACGCAGAATCCTCCAATCCTTACGCCATTGCAAATGAAAACTCAGTTTATAAGGAAAAAGGATAATCTAAAGAACATTCCCATATGTCATAAAACTTAGAGAGCAGAACATTTTCATAACCATTCATAGTCATAGTGTGTTCAAAGAACTACATGTGCTATTTGTAAATTGTCTTGAAGCTGGAGAAAATTAATCTGTGCAGCTCCTGACTGTGTCTGACGCATTAGACAGACGTCAGAGTTTTCCACTGACTTCATTTCTCCCTGTCTGTACTCTTGAAGTTTTCATTTCCTTTAAGGTACACTGTAAGTATGAATTTCCTGACTTTCTAATATTTGGAGTTTATTTGGTGTATCACTACAGATTTGTAAATGAAGTTGCCAGATTTTGTCTTCAGGCTTCGCTTTGTCTTAGCTTTCATTTGCAGTCATGTAGCATATTATGGTGCATCCTGGTGGTACTATAAACTTTGACTTTTAACAAACACTGTAAGCTTTTATTTGTAAACATCTCATTTAAACAACAACAGTCAGAGTGAAAAATTTTGAGTACCACTTGAACTTTCACTGGAACATTATGAAAAATGTATGAGACTAGAGAAAATAATGGGTATTGACAATTACCTCTTTGTCAGATTCTCCCCAGAAAAATCTCCTTCCTCTGCATGCTTTTCAACGGAGGAGTAAAAATTTCTTTTCTTGTCCCTAGTCTGTATCATTTAATCTTGGTTTGTTGTGTACCAGAATATCAGTTATAGTTCAATAGCTTTTGTCTAGAGCTCATTATCTGTAATTGAATGTATGCACCAAGCTGAATATGTTTATTTGTGACTTGATAATTAAGCTGCTGCAAACACATTCTGGGAGGAGAGGAGACGGGCAGCCTGTTATACCACAGATGCTGCTCTGGCCTGGAATGGGAAAACCAGGGTGTGTTTGAAGGTGACCAAACTTCGCCTCCCAGCATTTACAACCACTGTTCATATCTCCCTGGGGTTACATTTTTTGTTTAATTATTTCCTTGTCTCCAAATTAAGAGGGCTGAGGAAAAGGGGCTTCATTGTTCTTTTCATAGATTGTGTTGTCCCAGGTGTTACTTAAGACTGGTGTCCTAAGCTTGTTTAGAACTGATTCTGTCCAGTTTCCATCTGAAGCTTCCTCACAAGGGGAAGAGGAAGAGCAGGCACTGATCTCCTCTCTGTGGTGACCAGTGACAGGACCCAAGGGAATGGCTTGAAGCTGTGCCAGGGGAGGTGTAGGTTGGATATTAGGAAAAGGTTCTTCACCCAGAGGGTGGTTGGGCACTGAACAGGCTCCCCAGGGCAGTGGTCACAGCATCAAGGCTGACAGAGCTCAAGAAGCATTTGGCAAATACTCTCAGGCACATGGTGTGACTCTTGGGGATGGTCCTGTGCAGGGCCAGGAGTTGGACTCAATGATCCTTGTGGGTCCCTTCCAACTCAGGATATTCTGAGGTTCTAGGTTTCTATGGTTTTTTACCAGCATAACTCCTGAGTTTAATCTTCCCTGCAGGTTAGTGGGTAGGATATGTGGGAGCACCTTTCCATTATTGCAGCTGATGCTGAACTATGTGAAGCTTCTTCTTCAAAGAAAAAAAAAAAAAGAAAGTTTAATGGGAGTGAATTACATTTTGGTAGTTCATGGTGATGAAAATGAGAGCGCACTGACGTCTGGTAGCCATGGTTGCCAACATTTCAGGAAGCACAAAAGCAGGGATGAAGGAAAAAGTCTTTTTTTTTTTTTTTCCCCAGTTCCTATGAGGTTTTTGAATAAATCAGACATATAGTGCCATCTTAATTTTTACTAAATATATCTTAGTTTGCTAATGCTTTCTGGGAGCAGACCTGAGATGGCATTGTAGAACATAACTGCTTTGTTTTTGCTCTAGTTACCCTTATGCATTTTTAAAAGTAGAGCGTGTTCGGTTGAATTTTTATTTTCTGTCAAGTGTAAGAGCTGCTACTACATTAAGTCCCATTAATCATGTTTTAAAAATAAGTCCAGATCCTGAGAGGAAAATCATTACATTCACTGATTGACTTTCTGGGTGACAGAATGGGGAAAATAAATTGCCTTGGGAAGAGCCAACATACTGCAAGGTTCTGATCACTGTATTCTTACAAGGTACCAAAGGGCACATTTAATGTCTGTGCCTAAGTTAGTCTTCTGAGGCCAGTAGGACCAGAGGTTTTATGAACCTGAAGAAAAAAATGCCATGAGGAGGCATGTTCAGAGGAGTGAGGTGCATGAGAGATGGGTCTTTCTGTTGCTGACTTTGAAGCCATCCTTATCCACAGTGTGCATAGTAATCTGAATACACACAGAATAATCCAAGGAAGAGATTTTTGTAACTTGGCTAAAGATCCTGATAAACTCCTAGCTGAGTTTGGTTAAATGTTTCAAATTTGCTTTACCAATTAGTATTAGGAGTAATCCTAACATTAGGATGAGGAGATTAGGATTTTAAGATGAGAACATGATCCCTGAAGTCTTCCAGGTTTGCCAGGCTGTGCTGGACTTGTTGGTTTGGGAGTCTGCAGCCATTTATTTTAAGCTAAAATAGACCCTGATACATTGATACAGAAAGTGCTGAAAACTGCTGAGTGGCACCTGTGTACAGAACATCTCAAAAAGGGACAGTTTGATTTCAGGCTGAACTCCTACCAGTATTTCTCATTAGCTGGGTAAAAACCATTTTCAGATCTGCACTGTCATTGTCCATGAGTTTATTTCACAGGAATAAAAAAATGCAACAAGTCATAAAGGAGCAGATGTTGCGAAAATGAGCAATGGTTGTGGAGCACATGACAGAAATTGGGAGGATTTTTTTCCTAAACTGTATGGGGTGTGCACGTATAGATATACCCCCACACAAAGATGGACCACATTTTGTATCCTAAGGCAGGGTTTACTGCCTAGCTTTGGTATATTTCCTGCTAGGTTTTGGGAAGTTTGAGATGCTGGGAATTGTGTGAGGTTTTATACACACCTTTGTCATCTCCTGGGTGCTGTAGCTGTCTGTGAGATAGCTTTGTTCCACCAGATTTTAATGACAGGACTACTTTCTGCCTCTTTTCTTTAATAACTGTTGTTTGGGGGTATTATCTTTGTCTCTTGAGCTCAGGGAGGATTGTTCTGAATCTTGTCAGCTTCTCTTGGTATTTATTTTAGATTTTGAGAAAAAATGTAGCCAAAAGCCATTCTGAATTAGAGCATCTTTACAGACACAGATGCAAAGGGCAATTTTATGAGGCTGCAGAAAGATTTGTGGTTTAATTTCTTCATTAGAGACCCCAAAAATAGGCATTAGTGTTAAATTTTGCATTTATAATCCCTTAGAATTAGTGTTATATTTTGGAATAAAGTGGAGTATAAGGAAGAAATAGCTGCCTCTAAATTCACTTTCTTCCCTCAAAGCAATGTAACTAAAGTCTCTGCCTGGCATTGTGTTTGAAAGACCATTAAAATAATCCATTTGATATGCTACTATGAAGGCTTTTTTAATTCTGAAAGCTCAATATATGAAATGATGAAAACTTTTGAATTTGTAGAATCTTTGAGTATAGCAGAATTTTACCTGGAGTGACCATTGCATCATACTGCTGTAAATAATTCAGGTACCAAGGAAGATGTTTTCTCTGCAGGAATTTACCACCCTCACTTCATCCTGTAATGTGCTTTCTTCCTTTCCATAGAATAATTTTAGTTCAAAAGATGATAGTCTCTGGAGGACATCTCACCCCCTCTGCCTGTACAAGTTCACCAGTCTTAATATATATTCATATCTAACAAAAATATTGTGCCTGTTTAAATAACATGGATAAGAACTCTCTGTTTTCTCACACCTGGTTTTCCTTGGTTTTCTTTGTGCTAGTCTTCTCAGTGAAACATTTTTCAGCAGGTGTCTCTGTGTCTTGTGGCTTTCTTCTATGGTTTTAATGTTCCCCATGTGTTAAAATAGTTTTGAATGTTGCTTCTCTGTTATTTCAGCTTAACCTGAAAGCCTGTGGGTTTGCTGTTTAGTACTCTTTTGTGTTTGGAAGTGGGCAACAGTTAGGATTGATTTGTGGGTAGGAGGGTCTTAGAAGTTAGCCCATGGTCGATTTATTTTGCCTGTTTGAATACAGTGAAAATAATTCACTGAGGGATTGCTGACTGCTCAGGAAGAGATAAAAAAAATAATTAAACTCTTTGAATGTTTTCTCTCTTTTTCCCAAGATTGATGTCTTAGAGACAAAGATAAAATGACACAGTTTTAAAAAGCATCCAACCCAAACACAGCAGCATCTGAGCTGAGAGTCAGGAGTGGAAATGTGTGTGGAGATCTCTATTGTCTCTGTATAAGCATTTATAGACATATGTGTGTGTGTGTATTTGAAGTGATATAACTCACATGTCCACTTCCCAGTTGGATTTCTCATCCTATGCCTTACATTCATTATTTATCACATATCATTATTTAAATGCCAGTACGTACAGTAGATTATATATGGTGATCTCTGATGTGGTGGTAACAATTCACCCATGAACCATGAACCAACTATGTTTAATAATATCTATTATCTTAGAGTATAAAAATCTAAGAGTATTCCTGAGCAGTGTTGTCTGTATACTGTGTTTTCTTTTATTGTTAACTTGGTAAGATGTTGCAACAAAGGGGTGGTGAAGCTGCCTTTGGGGTAGATTTTTATGGTTAGGAAGACTTGCTCTGTGCTCCTTTGCATTTGAGGGGGAAGCAGAACATGCCACAGCTGCAACCTTTTAACCTGGGACCTCTCTAACAGTGCCCTGGGTACACAAGGAAGTCAACTGAGACAGATTCTAAAGGAGATGCTTTGAGTCCATGAGACAGCAAAGTTAAATTATCAGACAAAATGCTTGACCAGTTGGCTTCATAGGCATCTCATAGCCAAATATTTGTACAAAACCTGGAAGGGAGTGTTATTTTTTTTTCCCTTCTGCCCAAACATATGCTCTGGTTTTGTGTTCTTACTAACAGGGCTAAGAGCTGTTGCTGGAAATTTACCCAGTCTCTGTAACAGTATAAGCAACTGAAATGGGGTTTCTTTCCACATCTTTCTTTTGCTTAAGTGACAGATAGATTTTAAGTCTTTGCAAATAGGAACTCTGGCAGCATTTGAGCCCGTTTTTAGTTTTTTACTGAATAATAATGAGAGTTGAACCTATCTGATGATTCTTGGGATGGACATTTTTTTCTTGACCTGTGGTTTCCACAATGATAAAACACCTGGGGATAAAACACCACCACCAAAACAATCCTAACCCAACAACAACAAACCTGGGACCTGTGTGAGCTGTTTGCTCATTAATAATGCAAAGGACATTTCTTGCTGTGGATTATGGGGAGTGAGCAGGATGAGGTGCCCCCTTTTGATCTGAGTGTTTGATTGGATATTGCAGGCTGGGATGAGCCTGAGCAGCATTTTCAGATGGGAGAGAAGAGCAATTTCCAAATCCTCTGAGCAAAGTTGGGGTTCCTTCTGAACTTCTGACAAACTGTTGATGAGTTCCCTGCCTAAGTTTGAATGACTTTGGTAGCTTTGTACGCATGAAAGTTTACACTACATTTTCCAGTCCTTTTGGAGCAACTGTCTGGGTTTGTCTTCTTGCTCAAAATGCAAATGTTAAGATGTATTTGTTGCCAACTGACAGAAAGCAAGAAAAATTATTTTAGAAGAAAGAAATCAAGCAAGCAAGCATAGCCATTCATTATTGAAATGACAGTGTTTCATGGCAATTTTGTCTTGAAATAACTTTCTGGTTTTGTAAATTGTGCAGCACTGTCTTTCAGTAGCCAAAACTCTTTGTCACACATTCAAAACCCCTTTGTGACACATGAATTGCTATCTCAGTAATGGAAAGGTAGGAACAGATAATTGGCAAATAGTATTAACTATCACTGTGTTCCAGTGAGGGCAATGAATCAGTGTTTTGCTTTGGTAAATGCATGTTGATGTCCAAGCAAATTGGCAAGCCTTTAGATTTGACTTGAGAAAATAAGTAGAAGAGTATTTTCTGTGTGTCCCCCAGAGTTGTCTTTCCCATCCTGCCTTTCCACCCAAAAATATGGAATGGAGAGGTTGTTTCCCCCTCAGCATGAAGAAGCTTTTTTCTTGGCTCTGACTCCTTCATTAGTATTACTATATAAAATGGACATTCTTAGTGAGGATCAGTCCCTGAGCTGAAGTCATGGGATGTGCCAATTTTGGAGGCTGCCAAGGTCTTTCAGGAGATAAGTTAGAAAGTGGCCGTGTTGTACATTTGGTATTTTTATTTTGCCATCTGCCTGAAACAAGTACCTTTAAGGAGATTCAGATCAGGGAAGAAATTGCATTAATTGTTTCTAAATGCCCCATTTTCTGCAGAATCGGTTGCTTTACAGGTGTGGTCTTTTAAAACTTCTTTATTAGAGATGTTCGGCTTTTTCCCCCTCCTTTCTATTACCCCACTGATATTTCAGGGGTGTCCTTAATATAAAAACAAGATTCAAGTTAGGTCTAATTTTTCATTAGGAGGGGATGAAACATCTAGTGATATACGTATAATGTGTTGGTTCTCCCCAAGCTACTTGTATTAGAAGAGAATTAGTATCCAAAAATTGTTGCAACATACCTACATGCAGCCATCTAAACACTTCTTTTTCTGGGGTTTTGAGGCAAATTGTCTGACTTTGAAAGCCACTTTTAGATAACAAAATAACTGCCTGAGGACTCGAGTCATCTTCTCTTCGCAGATGAATTTCTTCTGCTGTACCCAGCGGAGACTCTTATTTTGTTCATATCTCAGCTGTTTTGTGATGTGTGTGATATTTTGCCACGGTGTTTTGGCTTGCAGCAAGTTACCATGTGTGCTATTAGTGCACTCTCTCCGACAGTAATCTCTGTATCTGTTATGATAGGGATGAGCCCTACGAAAGCTCTCATAAAAACTCTCATAAACACTCACCATGTGAGGGCCCCCGGCGAGGGCTTGTTGAAAAGGTGTGTTATATTTCTCATGCACTGGTTTTCAGACTCTCAGCTCAGGAGTGGTTTACTGGAATTAATTTGGTTTTATATCTGACATTAACAAAAAAATTGTCACTGGTTGTTATTCCTTTAAGTAGGTTTTTATTTGGATAATTGAAGTTTGGAGGGGAGGAAAAAGCTGTGATACACCTGTGATAGATTCCTCACTTATCTGTGATGACTGTAATGCTGGAGTCCATTATCACAGTCCTTACTCATCTCTGTTCCCTATCAAATCAACCTCGTTTTATTGGGTTATCATAGACATTTAGTGGAAGAACTTGCTGTTGAGGAGGAGGAATTGAAGTTGTTGCTCTCTTGGCCCTTCCTGGACTCTGGACATGGGAGCTGCCTCCTGTTAGTGTGCAACACTGGAGCACCACTGGAGTATTTATCCATGGAAAGTGATAATAAATGGTATTTGTACTGCACATTCATGTCTGGAGCAAAACAGTGCTTTATATTAGATTCAAGAAATATTATAATAATAAAATTTAACTACCATGCTTGTTCTATTCCATGATAGTGCTATGCAGAAGTATAAAGAAGTAAGTTCATTGAAGGAAGGGGAGGACATGGCCATTAGGCAGAGCCCACACTGGCACTGTTTGTACCCAGCCTCTAAAATCATGGTATGGCAGTAGTGGGGCCTCTGGGTATGGTCATGGCTCAAAAAAATCAAATAATCTTTGTCAGTCAGTATCTCAATCTTATTAAATCAGTGTTTCATGACTCCACACAGCAAAAGTCTATTGTTGTCTGTGGACAAGTGGGCTGCGTTTTAGACCTAAAAGGGGAAATTAAATTCATGAATTAGTGATGATAACCAATTTTATGTTTTCCTTTTTTTTTTTTCTGTCCTGATGCTGAGATTAACATCTTACACAGATGCAGCTGAAAACACCTGGTGTTGCAGCTTAACTAAGTGCATATTTAATGTTCCACAACAACATGTGACTAAGGCAGGCAATGAAAAAAAATTAGTCCCTTATTGGCAAAGATTATACAGACAAAATACATTTCCTTCATGCAGTGAGAAGGAAAAATGCCAGCAAGGATGATAAAGACTTTCTTAATATGATTTCTGGTTTTAAATATTCCGCTTCAGACCTCTTAATAAAATGAGTGCACAGAGCTAAGATCGCTGTTGAATGAGATTATGTTCTCATCCATTTAATAATGATGCTGTTGTAGTTTTTTTCCTGCCTTCTCTTTTAACTTTAAATATTTAGCACTGAGCAAATTTTGGTTGGATTTAAGAGAGTCTATTTATTAGTTTTCTTTCCTAAATAAACTTTCAATTTGTGTACTCTGAATGGAACCTCATCTCACAAACGTCTCAACACAATTTTTTTTAGCCATCTTGTGACTTCAGTGTCTATGTACTGCAGAGGCCACTATGGACAGGAGCCTTTTCAGGACAGCATTTTGAAAATTGAATTTAAAGAGAGCATTTTGGTTTAATTTGCTGGGTCAATTTGTTTAAATGGACAATAATCTTGCATTTGTCCCGGTGAGACCTTGGACAAGAGAGTACATTTGGGCATCATTTTTGATGCTGTAGAATATAGCACTTGTGCTAATAACTGCTGGTAAACTGATACGTTTATGTATTTTTACTCAAAATGACTGATTTTTGGCTTATGTGTTATTTGTGATTGATTGCAGGTTGCCTATTCATTTTCTTTCTGGCTGGGCTGTGGAAAGAGAAATTACTCTTTCTCTTTACTTCCTTACTCCCCTCTGTTCTCAACCACCTCCCCAAGAGATCAGCTCCAATCTTGGCACTGTGTGACAGTTAGCAGTTGTGACAGGCTAGCCTATTTTTGGAAGTCTGTCCCCACTCTTTCTCTGCTGGAAAAGAAAAGCAAGTTATCTTTAAAAATTAATCCATTTGGAAGAGGAGGAGAGAGCTTCACGCAGCACTCCCCGCTCAGTGCTCGGGCTGCAGTTCTGCTCATTATTTGTTCAGCTTGTGTCACGGGATGGGAGAGGTTTGCACTGTGCCTGGCATTGATCACCTGCCCTGAAGCTCTGCAAGAGCCCTTCTGTTCTGCGTGGAAAAGGCAGCAGACTGAAATACAGCATGGAGCTGCATGGATGTTGTCCAGTCATGTCTTGTATTTCACACGTTTCTAAGCTGCTTCTGCAAAACCAGAAATACTACTGCTTGTCTCCAAGGAACAGAAACAGGAGTTCAGATTTTGGCATTTAGGGTGGAAAGACTTTTTTTTTATTTTAATCTTTTATTTTGCCCTTCTTTAGACTCTGCGGGCTCTACAAGTAGTAGAATATATATGATAAATCATATTTGCAATGGGATAACATCCATAACACTGCTCCATGGGAAGGAGTAACTTCTGTGTGCTTAGTGATTACATCTCTTATTTTGACGTTGTCTCCTTATAATATAAACTGCTACATCTCTGTGCATTGCAAACTCATCCCAAGTCAGGTAGATGTAGTCCTGGAACTTTCTCAGGGTTTTCAATTAAAAAATACCAAGCAAATGCTTTCTAATAGGGAAAGTGTGGCAGCAGAATTATGTTGTCAATGCATAGTTAATATTGTATCAAGAAAGCAAGAACTTAAAGTGCATAAAACTATTACTAAAATGGCTTTTAAATTCTCATTCCATGTTGTCTGTGTCCCTAAAGCTCAGGAGCACACTGGGCAGCTGATATTAGGGCTGATTTCCCAAAGCACTATTATTTTGTTTTCTCATAGGTGGTTATTATTAGGACTTTAAAAATAGATTCCTGCTGTCTGTTTAATCTATTCATTTAATCTTTTTCTAGATGCTTCCTTTTTTTTCTTGATGTATGATGTGAATACCTCTGTGCCTATGCTTCATATACCTGTCATTGCTATAGAATGTCAGAACACCTTTCCCTGGAAAGTCAGTGCTGAGTCATATTCAGAAGGTGCTTCTCCTCCCCACATCAGCTTGGTATGCAAGCACTTAAGTATGCAAAATACCATTGATGTAAGGGCCACAAAAAGAGTAGGGAACACTTGGCCCTTCATGGCTCATCCTTTATTTTCAAGAGGTCTATGGAAGCTGTGTTGTTTCAGGCTCCTGAACCACAAGGCACAGATTTCACAGAATCACAGAATATCCTGAGTTGGAAGGGACCCACAAGGATCATTGAGTCCAACTCCTGGCCCTGCACAGGACCATCCCTGAGAGTCACACCATGTGCCTGAGAGCGTCATCCAAATGCTCCTTGAGTTCTGTCAGCCTTGGTGCTGTGACCACTGCCCTGGGGAGCCTGTTCAGTGCCCAACCACCCTCTGGGTGAAGAACCTTTTCCTAATATCCAACCTACACCTCCCCTGGCACAACTTCAGGCCATTCCCTTGGGTCCTGTCACTGGTCACCACAGAGAGGAGATCAGTGCCTGCTCTTCCTCTTCCCCTCAGGAGGAAGTTGTAACTGCAATGAGGTTTCCCCTCAGTCTCCTCCAGGCTGAACAGACCAAGTACCCTCAGCGGCTCCTCATACGGCTTCCCCTCAAGGCCCTTCACCATCTTAATTGCCCTCCTTTGGATGCTCTCTGATGGCTTAATAACTTCTTATCTTTCTTAACCATTCTGTGTTTCTGTGATTTTCTGAAAGTGGCTTTCCCCTTGTCCCCTTCAAAGGATCATGGTAACAACATATGGCCCTTTTTGTCCCCTCTACCAAGTGAAGCTCAAAATGTACATAGGCTTGTCTGGGTAGAATGGATTGAACTGAAAGTGAGGTACATTAATTTAGAGCTAAAAAAAAGTGTGTATTGATTCCTCCACCTCTACCACTTTTTCTTCTTTCTACCTCTCAAAGAAATATATGCACATTTTACACTTTTTAATCCTTCAGGGTTAAGACCTTCAGGAGGAATATAACTCATCTGATCATATGCTCAGATAAAGGCTTTTTTTTTTATTACCGCATTACATAAAATTCACCCTTCTCTCTCATCTGCACCTTCGTTACCAGAAGGAGAAGTCTGTGAGTGTACAGGTACACACTTGTACTGTTTCATATCAACCAGTGGAATTCATGTTCACACTGCAGAAATTCAGACTGACATGGCCAGAGAACCAGCTCCATGTTTGTACATCTTTGGTCTGCACCCTACATGAGATGAGGTGTAAACTACACGTGTAATTCTGTGGATATGTTATGATATCGTTATATCGTAACAGATAGATGTTTACCCCTCTGGCAACTTCTTGGAACAGGAAGACCTTTAAGGTTCCTTCCAGCCCAAACCATTCTATGATTCTATGTTCTTGTAGAACAGGCAAGTTTCATTGTGGAGGACAAAGAAATGGGAGAGGAGAAACAGTTTTTAGGATAAGTTTTGATACATATATGTATATATATATTATCTGTTGTTTCACAAGGTGGATCAGTAAGGGGCAGCTTTCTTTTGGTGTTACATTCCTTCTGAAGGGTTTGATGAATGAAGGAAAAATGTTTTCTTTAATCCTACCCCTCATCTCACTTACAGAAGATTAAACATAATTAGACCTGTAAGTTGATGATCACTTTTTTGTATCCATCACCGGTAGGATGCAGCATTTTTAAATATTTATTTAAAATACATGTGAACTAGCAAAGTAATGAATGGGCTGCGCTTCTGGACTTTGTCTTTTCATATGCTAAGTAGTAATAGTTAATCAGCATTGGTATGTGGTACAACATCAGATCATCAGACCAAAAACATCCATCTGCTTCTCTTGAAGTGAATCATCATTGTAGCATCCTTGCTCAGTGTCTTCAGTAGGAGAAAAATGAAACAAACATCTTTTAGGCTACTAAGTGTTTGCTTGCTTATTCTGAATGAATATTTAAGAGGAGGGGGGGAAAGAAGTGAAGCAATATAGTTATGCATTTATATAAGACTGGGCAATCTTAACATCTTCTTTTCATCCTTTGCATCAGTCCACCAGAAACAGATGTGCTTCTTCACAGATTGGCTTGTCTGGACATGTGGGGAAACATCTGTTCCTGGAAGTTTTACACTGCTCTGAATTTGTATCCTAAGTGAGGGACTATAGTCATCTAATCCTTTTAGTTTGTATACTTTTACTAAAATATGAATTATTTTAATGTAATTGCATGTATTTCAGTTAGTAACTTCCTATACTCAATGATCTGCAAATCATTTCTTCCTTTTTGTCTCTAGATTTTATCTCTTTATCTGCTTTTCTCTGAACGTCTCCAGACATACTGATCTGAATTTCCTAAATCAGTTCTGTGGCCATAAAGTATCATGACAAATTTCAAGGCAGTCTATATTTGGACACACAGAGCAAGCCTTGGGAAGTTGCTGTGATCTATTTCCATCTTTAAACTATTGTCCTTGGCTTATAAAAATCATTCTTCTTGCAAGAGGTGAGGGGTTTGCCTTCACCAACTCTGGAGTTACTTTAAGAATAAATGTTACTTGTACCTTGTTTGTTTGGGTTTTTTTCTGTGGTCAGAGTTCTTTTTTTTGTTTTGTAAATAATTATTTAAGACAGATGATTAAAATAGTTTTGGTTGTGTATCAGACAATGGCCAATTAAACCTATCAACTGCAAGGAGTTGCAACAATTGCAGCATGTTGATTGTCTGATGTCTGCAACAAAGATGTAACCCATTTTATAGCCTTTTTTTATCAGAGAATTGTCATAGAATGCTTTGGGTTGGAAGGGACCTTAAAGGTCATATTGTTCCAATCCCCCTACTGTGGGCAGGGATACCTCCCACTATAGGATGCTACTGTTGTAGCAGGTCCAGAGGAGGCTGTGAAGATGGTCAGAGGGCTGGAGCACCTCTCCTGTGAGGACAGACAGAGAGAGTTGGGGATGTCCAGCCTGGAGAAGAGAAGGCTCCAAGGAGACCTTGGAACATCTTCCAGTACCTAAAGGGGCTCCAAGAGAGCTGGAGAGGGACTTTTGACAAGGGCATGGAGTGACAGGAGAAGGGGGAAGGCCTTCAAACTGAAAGGGGGTAGGTTTAGATTGAATATTAGGAAGAAATTATTTCCTGTGAGCATGGCAAGGCCCTGGCACAGGTTGCCCAGAGAAGCTGTGGCTGCCCCCTGGACATGTTAAAGGCCAGATTGGATGGAGCTCTGAGAAACCTGGTCTAGCAGAAGGTGTCCCTACTCATAGAAGGGGGGTTGAAACTCAGTGATCTTTAAGGTCCCTCCAACCCAAACCAAACCATTCTATGATTTATGAAATTATGCATGTGCTGGGGGACGGGTCACAGAAGACCATGGTCAGCTTGATTAAATAACTGAGCAAAAGTGATTTAAGGAGCCTCCTGACCAGCTCACGCAACCTCCTAGAGGAACTTTTGGAAATGTTTGGGGAAAAGGAGGCAAAGTGTTTATGTAAAGATGTAAGTTGATCATTTTGAGATCCACACAAATAGATGTGTAATGTGCCTCTGCAGTCAACTGAGGATGTGTGACTATCACTTGGAGCAAGCAAGAAAGTCTACCCAAAGCATCTGGCAGGAGATATGTGGTTTCCTCCTCTCCCTCCCACCTCCCTTGGTTTCCAGCAGTGTCTCCTGTTGGGGGTTCCTTCACCACGTTTTGCCATAACTAGTGCAGGTCTGTCCTCTGTCATTTGCACTAATTGGAGCCTGAAACAGAGAGTTCACAGTGCTTTTGAAAATGCAGAGGAAATCTCACTTTTGCCAGTGTAAGGTTGATTCTCCCTTTGGTCAAAGGTTGTTATTTCTGTTCACGTACATATTCATCTGGTTTTAAACACCATTCTTTTTCTTCTCTTTTTATTTATTGTTGTCTCAGATATGAGACAATGCTTGCATATTTTTTTTTCTAATTCTACTATTTCAGTGGCTTTCCAAGGGCTACTTATGTGTATGATTGTAACTCTGCAAGTTATGTCTGTCACTGAAATTCCAAATCATTCAAAGTGCTTCCATATGGCCACATTGGCTTTAGCACTTTGTTCACAAGTAAAGGAAGGGGTCTAGCTGGAATTTTTGTTTTTCATATGAACATCCGTCTGTTTTATTATTATCAGTATCTCCATGAATTTGGCATGATCATACTTTACTGTGGCAATTATGTGATTGCAAAAAATGCATCTTTATAGATTTGGTCGTTATAGTTCTTTCTCTTTGATTACTAGCTTGCAAAGCTGATCAGTGTCAAGATGCTTTCCATAATATTTGTTACAATCCAGAGTAAATCAATATCTGTGTAATGGAACAAGAATTATATGCATTAAGAATGTGAATTATGGTAGTGTCTCTGGTGTTGTTTAGTGTTTCTGTATTCCAGCCTTTCAGAAGGCTGGGATGATGTTGACTGACAACAATTATGTAAAAGAGATTGTTCATGTAATGTTTATTTACCTGGAAGTCCGGGTAAAGAGACCTGTTTGTTGCTTGTGCTATGTTTTAACAGGGTAAAACAAGGTGCTTTGTGCTACAATCTAAACCCTACTGTGTAAGTAGTTAGTTTTTTGTCTTGTATCTCCCACCTTGATTAAAACACTTCCATACTTGCATTTCTACCAAAACACATCAAATCACAAGTGAAACCACAGTTTCTAATAGCCAAATATCTCAATGTTAATGTGTTTTCTTCTCCTGTCCTATAGACTAATAATAATGAAAACTAAAATGACATCGTCACACTTACATATTAGTGTGCAGAGAGCTGGCTGCTTGTTAAGCTGGAGTTTTCTTATCAGATATAATAATAGGAAGCAAATACTTGATTTCACGTGGTTTTACCTAGAAAGGAGCTTTATGGTACCATTCAAAACTTGCTCATAGCTCTGCTATTTATGTAGTTACATCTGCTGAGTTGTTTGGAAGTGTTTTTTCTGCTTTGGATTACACAGGATCTTGGAAGCCAGTTCACCAAAGACAGCCAGCTAATGCCTGTGCATCACCATCAGGAAGCTTTATAATCTTACTGAAAGGACTGTGCTGATTCTTGAAAACATGCTCTTTTGTTCCCTTTGATGCAGTTACCTGTACTACATCCATCATGACATCTCACTTTAAAAACGCTGCTGGTGTTCTTGCTGTGTTCCCAAGAAAAATATTGGTGATATCTAGAATTTTCTTCAGCCTCGGATCTGTCCTCTGACTCTTTTCTTCTTGTCCTCTGACAATTTTCTTTTGGTGCTGTTTTATTTAAGGAATGGATTTCTTATCCCCAGAGTAAGTATTTTGAGATAATTTGGATGTCTCAGGTGCAAATCACTTGGAGGCATCAAGAACTGTAGGGATGTTTGACATGACTGGTGTTGATGGAACTGGTGAGATATTTGCTACTGGTGATGCCATGTAAGAAGATGATAACGCAGATTGACTTTCAGATCCCTTTTAGACCTTGGGTTGATCATGAGCAGCAGGTTTTAGGGGAAAGCAGAATGGATGTGTTGAGCATGGTAGTGTGGATTCTTAGCATGGAAAGCCACAAGGTTGTTATTCTAGGAATGCTTTTTGGAGCAGAGTCTGTTTCTCATCTCTAGTGTCCTTGATATCATGTACTTTTATTGGATATTCAAATAACATGGGGAAGGATATCCCAGCCCTGCTAATTTGTTCTCTGATCTTTCAAATGCTTTTTTCTATCCTTATGTTTATTCATGTGAGTTGCTCATTTGAGTAGCCTCGTTGCAGAATAGGAGGTGCATAAATAGTGCATTTTGTGTTTATTATGCAAAGTTCAGGAAGATAAGGGAAAGTGTGTCTATGTTGTTGCAGCTCATTTATTTCACGGTGTACTGTTCAGAACATACCAGCCTGTTCTACAACACAATTTATCCTTGTGCTGCTGGTGGTACAGAGGAGTGAATAAAATACATTGTTATAATAAATCATATTAATATCTAATAAAATAGCATAAGGATCTTGTTATAGATACTGTGGCTGCAATATAACCCAGGGCAATCTGTGCATAAGTAACGTTTATTACTAAGTGTAATTTTTATTCTGCTTTGAAAGTGACAAACATTTGACATGTTCAGTTAATAGGTTTAATTAAAATTCAAGATTAATTATGAAGATGAGTAACTCTCCTTCATTACCTTGTAGGAACAAAAGATACTTACATTTCAAGAAAGAAAATATGATTAACCCAGTAACATGTATCAGAAGAATTGCAAATACTCCCTTACAGGAGCACGGATTGTGAATATTAAATTCTGCCTCCCCCAACAAAGAGGGAATGAGATTCAAAGCAAATTGGATTTGCAGAACTGTTGGGTTTCAAAAAAGTGATTTTAAAATAACTGTAAATGCACTTGTCAAAGAGGTGAACTGTCGCTTCAGACAGATCAGAGATGATTAGGCAGGGAAAGTGCTGGAGTCTTGCTCTAAATTCCAACACGTTATCGGAGTATAACTCAGATGTAAAACACTGAATGTGGGATTGCTTCCCTGCGTTTAAGTTTTGAATATTCAACCCATAGTCATGTAAAAAACTTGAAAGAGGGTATTAGACAGCTATCCTAATTTCTTCCACTGTTTCCAAGAAAGTGGCAACACCAGCTGATGCATTGTAATATGTTATATTTATAGGTCAATTTAGCAGCTTTTCCTATTAAGTCTTGTCAGGCTCTGTGATTTATATGATATTTGTTCAGCATGCCTGTATCAGATATGTCTGGGTAGGTTGAAATATGAAATGTGTTAACCTCTGAGTTGAGCTAATGATAAAGTTGAATTAGGCTAATAACAGTTTAAAACAGCCATATGTTTCCTTTCAACTTTGTAGACATTCAATCTTAGATCTGTTTTAGGCTTGTATAAAAATAAAAAGTGATATTTCTTTGTAAGTACAGCATGTTGTTCTGAAGGGTCACCTCCAGGTCTTCAGCTTAGAAGTAGAAGAAAAAGGGGTTTGTTTTTGATATGTTCTGAAATTTCAATTTTTTAAAGTTGTTTCCTTCTTGTATTTCCCGTGTCAGTCACTAATACTTAGCTTAGGTTTTTAATCAATTGCCAGGTCTCACAACTGGTTGAAAATGACTGGGAAAGTTGTTTCATCTCTGCAGCCTTTTCTGTTGGGTTCTTTGAATTAGCTCAAAATAAGCTTCGAACACCACAACTCTCACCCCCTTTTATGGATTTGATGTGAAAACAAAGCACTGCTGTACCATTCATACAAAGAGACTCTTGAAACTTGTCTGATGAGAGAAAAGAGCATGTTGGCCAGGATTCAAATCCTCACTGTCAAACTTGACAGGCAGGTTAAGCTTTCCAAAGCTACCCTCACTTCAGTGGTGCCACCCACATCTTGGGTGGTTGGTGTGTCCAGTCTTGTGTGTGCTGCTGCAGTCAAACTATTTCAAATGTTAAATACTACTGAGCACCTTTTTAAAAAATGGAGTACTCTTTTTTGCTCATAAATGACAGAATTCAATTTTTAGGAGTGGCATTTGTGTCAAGTGTCATACCTTGAAGGACACAGTGTGTTTAATGATGTCTCATCATTGCTGTCCCTTTTATTCCCACTTGTGTATCCCACTAGTTTACATACAAATTCCTGGGGAAGCCCAAATTAGGGGGTTCATTTAGGCCTTGCTTCATTCATGACAGCAAAATATGTCTGGCAATGTGGAATTATTAGTGGAACTACTAGACTGGGAGAAGGCAAGGTGTAGATCTGAAATGGTCTTTTCTATCCTACAAGTTGAGAAATTCTTGTTGCAATCAGAAGTCCCTGCTGGTGACTCCTTCAACTGCTGTATGAATATCCAGGTGTAGAATCAAGCTTTTTGTGTCACCCAATAAACAGTATTGACTAGAAACTGCAGAAAACTTAGAATATCCCTTACCCTTGTTCTCTTTCCAATAATTAATTTATATACGAAATTTGTCTTCTTTTCATTGTCTTGATTAACAACCAATGTATTATTTTATACCCAGTAGCTTCGCAGGCAGATTTTTATATGTAAGTCTAGATGGACACATTTACCAGCACCGAGAATCTAAAAGTGTAGCTGTGAAGATTGGCTGTGATATCTGGTACAGAGGCCATAGAACATAATTAGGTTCCCACCAAAAAAGAATGTTAGCTGACTCATCTACTGCCTAGAGGTAGCCCTTAAAATCATACATATTTGTGCTGTGTAAATGGTGCTTGTCAAAATGTTTCTGTCGGGGGGACGTGGGTTTTTTATGGGGACAAGATTAGTGCTCGGACACATTAGCAGAGCTCTGTGCCTTGCCATAGGCAGTGCAATAAACCTCCAGGTCTTGACTGTCACAGCAGAGGTACCAATCTAGGGTGAATTTAGATTGCTTTTCAGCACATGGCTGTGAGATTGGATTGGAAGAGCCCAGGACAGTCTTCTGAGTGGAGTGTATCCATCACCTCATGCATCCAAATGTGTTTGTGTCCCCCATAAAAATGTCCCATAATGGTAAGCAGTGACTGCTGCGTATTTCTTGGGTGAACCATTGCCTGATGGCATGTGGTATATTTGAATAAAATAAAGATTATCTGCAGCACAAACAAAACCAAAAAGGAAATCCCTTTGTTGGGCACAGCTGTGGTGCAAGTTGTTTAGATATCTTGTGTGTCATTGTCCCCACTTCTTTCTGATGTACATCCTTTGTGTCAGGGGCTATTGGTCCCTCGGTGTCCTCTGTCTCATCAGGACATCTCAAATGGTTTCCCAGCTTTTGGAAGCAATGACTTGGAAATTGCACAGTGAGAGTTTCTCTGCAGTGGGGTCCTTCATCCAAAATGGAAAATCTGATGGATTTACTCTCTTGTTTTATGCCAAAACCCTCCTTTCAGGTTTTTTCTTGAAAATTGTAGGTCCTAGCCTTGCACCGTGGCAAGACACCAGTTTAGGAACATGTAGGCTGCCACCCTATACAGGATCACCTCATTAGCTTCATTGAGACCTCCCCGATCCAGATGGCAAAAATGTTCTTACAGAAGATTCAGTATTTCTGGAACCTTGGTAGAATCTGCTTTCTCAGTGTCCTTCAATATGAGGCCAATCTTGTAGGTCAAGAAATCATTATTACTATTCTCCTGTTTTACTTTGGGACCTTAAGAGCTCTAGGTGCTTGTGATAGGTAGTTATGATAGTTGGTGTAACCAAAAGCAATTACCTCTTCTAGAAAACTTGCTCCCATCAAAGAAATTATTTACTTTTAAGGTTTCGAGGCCCAGCTGTTGTTGGAAGGTGTCACCCGATGCTGGAAGTTCGGTGGGAGAAAATATGAAAAGGAAAAATATGGAGATCTTCATCTGCAGATACGTTTAATGTAATAATGCATTTTGAGGAAGAAATAGAAAACTTTTAAGTCTTTTAGTGTAGACAATTCTAGGATGAATAGGAAAGGTTTCAAGGTCACGTGGTTAGAGACAAACTGTGGAGGATAATGATAATGATGACTTTCATGCATTGTTTTACTGTTGATTTTTTTGTGTTAGGTAACAAACACATTTAAGCCCCGAGCACGTTTGGATGTTTTCTGAAGTGCCTTAAAACAAAGAGCTGGGCTGCATTTCAGTCTTTGCAGTGCATAGTCTGGAAAGTTGGCTAGTCTGAGAAATAGCACTGAGCTGTGCTTTTAGCTCTGAGGATTTCTTAGAACACAGAAAATTTTCATCAAGGGAAGAAGCTCATCCCTTTTACGTTTGAAGTAAGTAAATATAACTATTGGTCTGTGCATTTTCAGTCCCTCAAAAGGGGGTCAGTAAAGGTCTCTTCCACATTTATTTTTCACTTTTTCTTGGAAAAGAGTGGAAAAGAAAAGTTTTTATCTGATTTGGGATATTGTATATTTTTCTTAGTAAGATTTCTTATACTTCCCCAGGAAGGTTTGGCCCCCAAAGTGTCCGGTCCTACCTCCCTTAAAACTGTCAGTAGTAGAAGATCACAACTTCTCTTATTTAGGCAGAGATGTGAAGGCACATTGAAAAGAAGCTGAGTTTTCATTTATTTTCTAGACAGAGTGATCTGAATTTTTCAGAACTGAGATGCCCTTTTGCCACTTTGTTCTCTGTCTGGCGCCTGCCTATAAATAACAAACCCTTTTTTACATTTTCCTGCTGAACCTCTCAGTAGCATCACCTGTATCTGAGCTTGTAGGATGTCACATAGCAGAAGGTCTCACCTGTAGCCTCCTGTCTTTCCATCCAGCAGGTAAAAGGCCTTTACAGAATCCAGAAATAGGTGCCCGTAAGTTACACTGACAAATGAATGTTTTCATAGAGCACTTAAATATTGCTTTTCTCTTCAGCATTTTGGGGTCTAGAAGGAGTAACCAAACCATCTGTTTTAGGTGAGACCCCCCCCAACCCAGTATCCTTTTTCTGACAGTGGCCAGTAGCGTGAGTCTTTTTATAGGGAATAAAATGTCAAGTCTAAAATACCACTTTCCCAAATCAGTGCCCTTCTAGTTTTGGAAGACCACGTTCTAGGCACTTTTTGAGCCAGAGGTTGGATCCACAACTTTGTGTTTATTAGGTCAGGCTGAACTTTCTTGGATGGATTTATCTAATTAGTCTTTGAAACCACTTGTACTTTTCAGTGCCTGTATCACAGATAGGGATTTTTTATGCGTATTTTAAGGCAGCTTAAAGGAGCTCTTATGATTTCCTACAGCTGGAGCTTTTTTGTCTGCCATAAATCCTTTTCTAAGTGCATAAATCCAATTAGTATTGCTTTTGTTCTATCTGTTGGCATTTTAGTGAACATTTCTGCATCAACATTTTTATCAACAGGTTTGTACAACAAGCTGTTATTTCAGCTGCTGTGTACAACTGTCCTTAGCTGTGGAAGAAGGAAATGTTTTATAAAAGAAATTTACTAGAGCCTTATCCTTTCCTCTTCTTACTGAAGTTGGTGTCAATCCATAGGATGGTTGGTTGTCTTTTGTGTGAAGACGTATCTATTCCACATAATCCTCTATAAAACACGTCCAAAAACTTTTACTGTTTATTCTGAACAAGTTATCAGATATTTCTTGCTATCCGTAATGAACTGACTGGCCTCATTGTTCCTTTTTTCCCTTAAGCTTAGCACCCTGCTGTTTTCTCTACCTTGTCTTTTACTGTTGAAGAGACTTGGTTTCTCCCTCCCCTGTTTTCTTTATAGAGTTTTAGATCTGCTTGTGTTTAAATTCCAGGGCTAATGAGATTTTTGTCAGATAGCATTCAGTGCTTGTGTTTTAGGATTGGAATCTCTATTGATTATGCTTTTCATCGTGGCCATGCTGGTGTCCATTCTGGTTTTTATGTACTTCTTCTTTATCTTTTTCTTTTAGTTCTGAGGAATCTTTCATGATTTTAAGGGGCGCCAAATGAGGGTGTGCTGAATCTCTAAGAGTATTGTCTCTTTTTTCTTTTCTTTTTTTTATTTCCAACTTCTTCACCTTAAATTGTTGGTGATCTTGTATCTACAATGTTCAGTGTATTTTCTACCAGCCAGGAGGGAATAATGGGCTTGCTTCAATATTTAATATGGTCTCTCCTCTGGAAGCCTTGTGACTGCATGTTATTCTTTCATGCTTTTCTTATCGTCCATGTTCTCTGTAGGGCCTCTCTTTTTTTTTTTTTTTTGTCCCCCAGTGATCTTTATTTTACTGGTCCTGTCTTAGTTGTAGCTTGTAAAATGTATTTATCTCTAGCTTAGAGACTGTACTTCCAGTTCCTCCTGCCTCCTTGATCCAGTTTTGGAGATACAGTTTCTGATCTCAGCTTCTCTCCTCGCAGAGGCTGTTTTATGTCTCTTCTTTTCTCCTCTGGATCTTCTGTTTCCCACTTGAGCAGCCATATTTTATTTGTCAAGTTCCGAGCTGTGAACCTTCCTGAGAATTTCATTTTGAGCACTTGTATTTGCTCCCTTCCATAGACTCTTTCATAACCAGAGGAGTGAAGGTAGGGAGGGAACAGGGAGTGGTATTTTTGGAAGATTTTGACTTCTCCCCATTCAAACTCCGGCACCAAGCAGTGGCACTGTAGGCTCCTGGTCTCTTAGTGTTTCCTTTTCCTTTTTATATTTTTTTACCATTTTAACATAATGGCAAATTCAGAAATTAAAAAACTGTTTGGTTGCAACTAACAGACAAGTACCAGAGAGTGTGTGTCTTACAGATTTTAAAGTACCTGAACTTGCTTTTAAATTGCCTATCCATGTTGCCAATGTTCCTTAATATCATAAAATTTATCCTTATAAACCTCAAAGGAAATTGTAAAACTTCTGCAGGTAATGATTTCTTCAGAGGAAAGTAGGAAGAGTTTTACGAATCCAAAATTTGTTCTTGTTATAAAGGCACTGGTTTTAAGATTATAACATGTTAAGTGTTTCCACTTTTTATATAGAGCAATTTTTCTGGAAATTGTTGAGCTTTTCCTGTAATGAAAAGCCCTTTAATGGAAAACCTTGCTGCAAGAGATACTCTTCAGCTTCATTTGTGGAAGATGGAGGGAGGATTACAGAGAAACAATAAGAACAAAAGTGAGGAGAAAATTAAGGCTGTGGGTTTGGTGGCTTCAAGAAGGAGTGAAGGGCCACCATAAGGAATAAAATCCAAGATACAAAGCAAGGATCAAGAGGCAAGGAAGTGCACATGATGGTGTTAGATGTGACGTGTTGGGTGGAGAGGACAGCTCCATACAGGAACAGCTTATGTGTCTTGGAAGAAAGGGAAGGACATTTCCAGATTATCAGAGTAGGAAGACAATTTCAGCAGCTGTGAATTTTAACAGGCTGGAAAGGAAGGCAGTATGTGGGAATTGGAAGCCAGGTAGGAAGGAATTGCAGTAATTGAGACAGAAGATGATCAAGACCAAGATGAATGATTTAGCTGGTCTGGCAGGAGGAGTGTTTGATATTCAGTGAATTGCAAAGCAGGGCAGTGCTGGGACCTGCTGAGCATCCAGATGCCACTGGAGCAGGTGGTGTATGGCAAAGGCTGCTGGAGCACGAGGGTGGGAGTGGCATTCCCAGACATGGAAAGAGGAGACATGGGAGGGAAAAGAATCCACTTGTTGCTGGTGTGTGATGTGCTGGGAGGTCTAGGAGATGCTCTGGCAGACCATGCACAGCAATGCTTGTGTGCAAGTGGCTCATGAAAAGTGGCTTGTAGGCAAGAGGAGAAGCACAGAGGTGAGGGCTTGTGCAGGCAGACATTTTGCGGGTGGGAGAGTGAAATGAGAGAGATGCTGAACAAGTGCTCAGAGAGGAGGTTAAAGTTTACCAAAATTTATACCATCACCCCTTCCTGCAGCAAAGAAAGATGCGTTTTGGTGGCATCTAATACTATTTCCTCCAGCATGTTTTGATTTTTTAACAAAGTAACTGTGTGCTGTGTTTTCAGCTGGAGGGAAGTGACATATGGTGTTGTTTAATAATTGAATTTATTTTAGAGCATCGTGTAACATAATTGCCCTGGAAGTATGGTACATATTGCTGAGCTGCCTCTGAGAATGGGGAGCAGGGCTTGTTTCTTGCCTGTGACTGTGCTGTGATGGTGGTGCTAGATGGCTGTGAACAGCAGCAAGTCAAATCAGTGATGTTAAATGATGGACGTGATTCCGTAACCACTCATATCTGGGGAGGGGAGAGATTTTTTTCCTGGCTTTCTCTCTGCGTTTCTTGTCAGCTGGTTGTGACCCTTTGCCGGTGATGATGAGGCCAAGTTAAGGCACCTGATTGTCACTGGCTGTAAATGCAGTAAATATATTCCCAAGCACTTATTATTCTTGACTCCTTTTTGTCCATTAATAATTTTATTTGTGCAAATAGGTGGGGGAAATTGACATTTACTCCACTTACCCTTCCTGTATCTATAAATTTTTCATAGTGAGCTTTTGCTTAGGTTCCTTTTGCCCTGGCATCCTGCTTTTAGCAGGGCTGGCAAATGGGAGCACATAGGAAAGTGCTGTAGAGCTGCCTTGGGCAGCACTTGTGGGGGCAGAAATGCTCTCCCAGCATGGCTCCTGCCCACTGGTCTATCTGGCATTAAAAGACCCTGTGCACTGAGAAGGATCTTCTAGTTTATTCCCAAAAGGAGTAAAATGACTTGTGAGCATTGAGACTTTTCCTAGTGTAAGTCCCTGCTGATATTTTTTTGGATCTGGAAAAAGAAACTTTTATTCTAATTGAATTGTACTACTGCATTATTTATTAATGTATTTTAAATTTTTTTTTCATTTTATCTCTTTATAAGATTGAATATGGGCCAGAAACAGCAGGATTGATAGTCTGCCTTGGTAGGATATAAATTTTTTATCATATTAGCAATTTTCTTGTCATATTGGTTTTCTCTTTCAGTAGTACAAGGCATTCAAATGTTTATTTTCCTTTTGAGTTATCTGAAATAAATTATAATTTAATAAAAGCAAATAGTTACCTAAAAACAACATTAGGACTGAGGGGAAAGAAAGCTAAGAAATAATTAATATAGAGGTAAAGATTCTAGTTCTTTTTCTCTTGTTCCCATAGGATCCCTAAATAGACATTCCATTGCAGATTCTGCTGCAGTTTTTTGCAAGAAATTTCAGTGACCACAATATGGTTCTTCCTCACACTACTTTGAACCAAGCAGGGATGTTACACAGTTTGTCAAACAGTTTCCCACTCTCTTGAATTTGGGCTTTATTTATTACTGTATTATTTATGTTGTATATATGTATGTATTATTTATATACATATATTTATACACATTGTATGTATAATTGTATATTATTTATATACACATATCTTTATATATGTAATATATATCTATTACCTGTTATTAATGCTATTAACTGCAGCAAATAACTTCATTTGTAGCCTTCTACATTGTACTCAGTCATAGGTCCTTATAAAGGTAAATTAACTCTTTTAGGGGCCATAGTGGAGCAAGTTATGTTGGTTCTACAGTTCAACTTTGGTTCTTTAGAGCCTCAGTTGGTTTTCCTGGTACTCCTGGTTGCTAGTTCTTTTCATTTAGATGGAATTTCCTAACTGTATTTGAAACTGCTAAATAATTATTTGTATATAATGATTTGGCTCCACATTCCTTTTTTGCAGTTCTGAATTATATCTGCAATTGCACTTGTTTTGGGGAAAAACAGTCCTTTTGCTGATCTCTCTCAGGAAAGTGTTTTTGCCAGCAGATGTGTTGGAAGCAAAGCCAGAAAATCAAAAGCATCAGTCTCTATGTCCATTTTGAACCCATAACCCTATGCCTCAACGGGTTATTTTAGCTTTTAGGTGATGAAAGAGGCAAATAAGAGAAAAAGAGTAGCTGGCTGCTGCTGTGGAATCACCCCTTCCATCCTTCCCTACCATTTCCTTCGAGAGAAAATGAGAAGGATAATATGGAAGATAGTATCTATGTCTGTAAAGATTTCTCCAGCAGTTCTTCCAGGCATGGCTGGTGGTCAGTCCCAAATCACACTTACTGTCAGTCTTAGAGAGTGGAATAAGTAGGAACTGCTTGCAGTGACGCTCTGGGTGAGACTGCACTGTTCTGGGGAGGAAGGGAGTTTAACCATGTGAACATGAGACGTACCATGGCTCTTACCTGCCTGGTCAGTTTGTATTACTTTATACAAATTTAGTGTTTGAGGCCATTAGAGCTCCTTCAGAAAGCTGAATCTCCAATATCTTCCAGGAGAGATTAATTTGTGACCTCTTGGAACGAGAAGACCATAAACTTGATCTCCAGGCTCCCTGGTGGGGAGATTCGTGCCCAAACACGAGTGACTGGAGTTTCAGTAGGAGGAGGAAATGAAATTACATGTCCTGAGAAGTACAAGAGGTTAGAGAATGAAAAGATATATACAAACTGTTGGTTGTAATGTCTATGAATCAGGGACAAACTCCCAAAGGAAACACTCATAAATCTGAGCAACATACCTGTTCAATTTATTTTAAGCCAAACCGGAGCGTTGGTGGTTGGGCTCTTTGTATTAGGAAAAGCAGCAAAGTCACTTCACTTGGTACATAGGAACCTGAAGTCTCAGATTCTCTTTGCAGAAATTATACATAAAATCCATAAAAGAGGGAAGACTGCATATAATTTCCTACTTCCTGACCCGTCTAGAGCTTGCATGGCAAATTAGCATCACATTGCATTGTTTGATGAAGCTGCATTATGAGACACTACTGTTTCCTTCTCCCTTTCTACCCAACAACAACAAAAAAACCCACCGGAAAACCCCTCAAAACCAATCCACCATTTGTCATCAGAGGCCCAAAGGAGGGTTATTGGAAGAAAGGTGATAGGCTGCTATAGGCTGTGGAAATAAACAAATCAAGAAATTTATTCCATTCTAAACAGGGTTTGTGATCTGAGTAGTCAAGAAGGTAAATAACAACCTTGTGTTCATTAGAGAGACTCCTCATTTGTTTGTATAAGCATCTCAGAAAAATTACATGTATTTTTTTAATTATCTCAGGTGATATTCAGTGAAGGGAAGATGTATTCAAACAGGAACAATAAGGACAAGATTCATGTTACTCAGTGTATTTGTCTGTATCTAATCCTGTTGTATTAGGCTGCCTTTATACTGAAAGAAAGGCAAAAAATCATTTGTAAGGTCTGAGTGTCTTGGCTTGTGTAGCTGCCTGGATCAGGACCAAAGAATGTCTGTGTCTCCCCACTGACCCTGAGGGGACCATAGGGATATCTAAAACTGGTAGAAAACAGCTACATTTACCCATATGAATTCTACCTTAATTACTTCCTGTATTAAGGAGCTAAGGGTTTTTTTCCTGGTTCTGTGAGTTACAGAACACAACATTGGAACATCTCCAACCATACAACATGGTTTAGTGTAACATAATGATGAAATCTTTATAGTTACTAAGAAACCAAACAAGGTTTGCACTAACTACTAATCCAAATGTTGCTTTACATCCTGCTAACAGTCATTGGCATGTGTGCCATACCAGAGCAATATCAGTATATAAATGTTTAAATGTTAAAGGGAACGTGGAAGCATAGTGCCTATAAACTATATATGAGACAAAATTGGTAATACTGAAAGGTGAACATCGTTTGAAGGACTATTTTAATAGTTGCTTTGTACATTATCGTAATTTGGGGAATGTTTTTTTGGTCACAGATAAAATTTCACAATGGAATTTGCTTCTAGGAAACCTGGAACATCTGTAATATTCCTCAATGCATCTGAGGGCAGGATTTGAGGGGCACACAGACAACTAAGCACTGAAATGCGAGCAAGCCCTTGATTTGCAATTTTGTGAGTAGGAAGAGCACAACACACGTTGCATTCATAAAGTTATTAAAACTGCAGCATGTTGCATTTAAAGGATATTTGAAGGATGCAGGTTAGTCTTATTGGATCAGACCCAAACCAGATGGGTTGTTTAATACACAGAATTGAGAGGATGAACAGCTTTGGGGTGTGCCTTGAAATCTGACAGCACAACTACTGTAGTTTGCCCCAGGAATATTAAAACACTAATTTGTTTTCTGAAAATGTGAAAGCGAATGAAGCTGGCTGCTAAACTACTGACGTTTGTTTGCTTTTCTTTGTCCCCTTGATCTTTGGAGGTGTTGGTGTTAGTGCAGATTTGAAGTTGAGTAACTTTCTTTATTATAGTTTATTTTAAATTGTATCCCAGAAATCTCTCAGACAAAGAGAGATCATTTCCAAAGTAAATGAGATCTCCTGTGCTGAAGCCTCTGTTGACAGCTCTGTAGGGCTCTTTCTAGAGCATTGCAAAAGGTGGCTGGAATGCATTATACTGACTTTCTGTAAATTCAATAATTTTTCTTTTGCTTCCCCTGTAATACCTACTTTGCATTGTTACAGCTTTGCTTTCCAGCAGTGGGTGGCATGCGTTTTTATGTGATGCAAAGGAATGTAATTAGGAGCAAAAGAAAAAGGAAAATGCTGTATGGGAGGTCTTCTTGTAAGAAAGATTGTCGTTGTCCCATCACTGCAGGACCTTCGTCACTACTTAGGACAAAAACATGGGAAAATACGGACCAACTCTTTTCTGTTTCATAAGCTTCAATTCCTCAGCATATTTCCTACCCCAAAATGAAATATTCAGATGAAACTGTCTTGGCTTCCTAACTTCCTTCTCTTGCTTCCAGTTGACTGCTTAGCCTGGACTTCCTTCACCTCTCTCACTAGGCTGAATGTCTTACATGACACATGTGGCCACTAAACAGCCGAAGTAAAATATCGTCTGAAATTATGGAGCCAGAAATCATTAAAAAACCCTAAAACATAAAATCAACAACCCTAACCTCCTTTATTCTGTGTATTTAAAGCTTATCAAGTTCATTAGCACCTTCTAAATGTCTGCAATATTCAACTTACCCTTCTGTGGGATTCTCCACGTTCTTGTGGCTATAGGAAGGATTCTCACACGTGTTGAGCAAGGGGATTATGTGATTTAATGGAGTGTTTTTCTCTCTAATTCCCAAGATTTTTTTCCTCGTGAGTTGGCGTGTGTCTGAGTTTTAGTGGGCTTAAAGTTGCTCTCCTTCGAAGGTTCATTTGGTCAACAGCCCCTGCAATGTACACCAACTGTAAAGGGTTCATTGTGACTAATGGTCTCCTTCCAGCAACTTAAAATAGTGCTACTTTTTCTGTTCACATGTGTGAATGCTGGTGAGGATTTTGGAAAGCCAGCCACAAGGCATAGATATAGGTTGCTCCTATTCAGCAATAAAAATACTATTGGTATCTTCAAGTTAGACTGTATTTCCATGTGTCTATGTCTCATATATAGAAGCAGTATTCTAATATATAGAAATAGCTTTAGTTCTAATATTTGGATTATTTTTTCTTTAAAAAAAAGTAAAGGAGAAACCTAAAATATAGTATCTTTTTTGAAAGAGTAGAGTTAATAAGTGCTAATGCGGGAAAGTAAATTAGAAAATACCATCCATGAAAAATAGAAGAATTACTTATTTATTTTCCCAAACTCCTAATCAGTTAATTATTATATGTTATTTGTACAAGCATAGAACCTATAAATCCTGCTAATCCTGCTGAATAACTGCAAGCAACAAGACAAAAAAAAGGAGATTGTGCCCGGAAATAACCATCTGTGTAAAAGATGAAAGGAAATTCCTGAATGAGCTGGGGAGGACACAAAAAAAAATCAAGGAGATGCTGTGGTTCACCACGATAGGCAGTGATCTCTAACATGTCAACACCTTTGTGAAGCCTTTGTGGGCATCACACCAAGGAAATGCTTGAAGAAGGGAATAAAGCAACATAACTCTTCCAAGAGCCAATGGGCAGCATGAGCAACAGCTTGGAAAAAAGCTTGCTTTGAATGCAAACAGATGGGTGGTGGATGTTCTTAGACGCCTGGTAGAGGTGAGCACAGCCTTCCAGTGCAGAACCAGAGAGGAAAAGACACAGGAGGACAGACTGCAGGAGGGACTGAGAGCAACAAAATGTGTCAGGCATTACATTTCCATACTTTTTGTGTGACGGCATGAAGTCAGAATTCATTAAAGCCTTTTTATAGGTACAGTAGCAACACCATATGGAAGATTTCTGTCTGGCTGTGGCCACATGATAGTCTCTGAAGAATACCATGTGTGTTCAGTATAAAGTCTGTGACACTGAAACTCTAGATGTGTGGAAGGGATATACACACAGAATTAAATTTATCTAGTACACAAGCAGTTATTTCCTGGGGGGGGGGTAGTGGATTGACCTTGACCAGATGTCCCCCCATTCACTGTCTTGTTCCCCTACCTCAACAGGATAGGAGAAAGTAAGAGATAAAGCTCATGGAGTGAAATAAAGAGAGGGACATCACTCACCAGTCACCACTACAGCAAAGTTTATTGAGTGAGGCCACAGTGCCACTGTCTTATTAACAGATATCTCCAAAAAATACTTGTGTTTCATGTGCTGCTTCTTAACACAGCATGAAGCCCAACCTGGGGAAAATGACCATTCCCATTCGCAAAACTACCTTTCCAAATGGCCATTGCAGGGAGGCAGGAAGGTGTAGCAGTAAACCTGCATTATATGGGAAAACTTGTTTAAACATGTCTTAAAATGGCTTTTTGTGGTCTCTTTGCAAACACATGCTTCTTCTTCCCAACACCCCCCAGGACAAGTGTTATCCCATGCAGGAATGTCCTGAGGAGATATCCTGAGGTGTTCTCATTGGCCCCTTTTAACCCCTTCCTATTGGTTGTTAACCCCTTCCTGCAACCTGTAATTGGTTACCCTGTGAATCCTCCTAACCCTATAAATGTAACCCCCCCCAACAATAAACTCTCTCTTGCCTCCTCTCCACGCCCGGTGTGCTGTCCCTGTGGCTACCATGGGACCACGTGGGTGGGTGGAGGAGGGGAGGGCACCTCTCCCCTCCAGGCTCAGGACCTGAAGAAACCCCTGGTGCTGGAGTTCCCTTTCCCTATCCACCTCAAGCTGTCGGAAATGGTTCCTCAGATGGAAATGGAACTAGAACTGGGCCACCCCACGCCATGGGGGGAAAGGGATCCAGAGGAAGGAAAAGGAGTCTCTCTTCATCATCATTACAGAGGCTGCATTAGGTGTGGTAGATCCCATTGTTGAATTAACCTCTTCAGCCTGCACAGAACAGCATGGAGGAGCAGCCTTGGATGAAAACTCCCAGTCTGAATTTCATATCTCTAAATGGATAAAAACCCGCCTGCCCAAACATCTGTAAACTCAGGAATACAAATAAACCAAAACATGGGTTTGTTGCTGCCATTGTTGATAAATATCAAAATACTCTAATTCCACCAAACCAGGGAGTGTTTGGAGCTCTCCATCATGTGAAACCCAATTCAAAGCATAAGATATAATAAGAAAACAAATGCAAGTCTCGGTGCAGATTGCAGCTCTGGGGCTGAAACCTTTTCCATTTTCAGTTCAGCTAATTGGTTTCCAATTGCCTCTTTCATTTCACTGCGTCCAAATGCTCATTTTCAAATCTGGGAGCAACTGCATTGCTAACTCTGTAAAACAGAAATATTTTTATTTAGCTTGTTGATTATCTGAAGCATTTTTCTGGTATCAGTGAACTTAGAGCTGCTTATGACACTGACAACTAGAGTTACTTGATTTACATTACTCCTACAAAATGTAAACCTAAAAGGTTCCAGTTGGTTCCAGTTGGTTCCTCCTCTGTTGTAGTCATGTTGTAAGTTTGTCACTTGAAATTACCATTAAGGCAGGACAAATAACTTGATGTCAAAAATGTTTTAGATTTGAAAGGAATTTGCATCAAGGAATGATGCAGGTTTTGCAGGCTGTCTACACCCATATGGCGTGTCACACACGTCCCTCAGATGCATGTGTTTGATGTGTGTCTTCTAATCAGCTCTCCCCTGCCAGCCCAAAATAAGAATTATTTACAGGTTTGTTATGGTAGACTGTGGACATTTTTATTTGTTTCCTAGGTATTTTCATGCTGAAGAAGACTTGTTATTTGGACTAGAGGTTTGCCCCAGTGCCCATGTTTTCGGTTGGCCGGGCTGAGGTTGTCTGTGCCCAGCCTTCATGACCTGCTCTGTGCCTGCTCACACCACTGAGCTCTGTGTGAACTTCAGAAGTTCTTACTTGAACCAGCGAGCTCTTGACTCCCATTTCAGTCTCATCAGGGAAGATAAAATGCATCAATTAAACTTGATATATTTAATGTAGAAGCAAAGCTGAGCACTAGTAGCATCTGAGGTAGTATTAACCACAAAAATAAGAACAGCACTAATACAGTTTATGAGCTGAAGATTGTTAATATTTCCCTGAAGAAACTTTTACATTTTTGTTTGCCTGATTTGTGATGCTCTCCTCTTTCATGTTAATATTCCAGTTTTCTCTTTTACTTAACTACCTGGAGAATGTCTGATGAGTCCGTTTATGTTTAACTGAGTACTTAGAAGAATTAATGGTGTTTTACACCTCTCAAAGGTAATTATGTTTTAAAATTAGCTGATTTTTATTTTAGTTCTTCTGTCTAATAAGTTAGATGGCAGCAATAATAAAATTACCATTGTGTTTTCTATCTCCTCTTCTCTTAGCTGGCCATGCTACTTACAAAGAAGCCTTTGTTAACCAGCAAAATTTCGTTGTTCAAAGGCAGCACACGTCATGTACAGTGCATGAAATTCAGTCTCTTTTCAGTTATCTTATGTAACAGCATTATGGAAATCTGGATAAAATCTGAATATGGTAATCCAAAAATATATATATCTATATCTATCTGTTTTATATATACCCTTTGCACATTTTCAGTTGTAGGTTATTTTTATGTTTCCTTTTTTGTCAAGTAATACTTTTATGATAAAGATTTAAAAATGTTATGTTAAAGCTATATAGGTTCCTAACATATGAGCAGACTTTGATGCACTTATATCTTTAGACCATCATAGTTACATCCAGCTTGTTGTTATAAAGAAAAATAGCAATAGTTTTGAGAAATTGAATGAGATTCAGAAATGCTCAGATGACTAAAAAAATGTGTTAAAAGGATTGGGAGGAAGCTCAGTGCATTTACTTTTTAGCAGGCAAGGCTCTGAGATGCTGATTACAATCTGTGCATATCTTTCGAGGAACAGGAGACTGGTAATGGGAAGAAAAACTGGTGATGACAAAGAAATGATCCACCACACTGGAGATTGGAGCTACTGGACGTTAGACTTGAATCAGATTGTTTTTCTGAACAGAGAGAATACTCATTCATCACAGGAGCACTGACAGGAAGGGTGATTTCTAGAAGTTGTTCCCATGTGAACACAGATAAATTGGAGGAATCTGGTGGTGTGTGTTATAGAGGTCACACTGCAAGTTCTGAGAAAATCTGTTTTCTCTCTGAGTTATGGCCAATGTGGATGTGTTAGAGGTGGTACAACCTATGGAAAGACAGTGTGATCTCTGGATGAGATCAACCAAATATGGTTGGTCTGGTGTCAGGTCTCCTCAGGGTGTGATTGCTCTCTGAACTTAAATGTTTTGCTGATACTCCTAATGCCCTAATTCCTTCATGTGTGATAGGCAGGCAGAAAAATCACTGCTACATCATGGGAAGAAAGTAAAGTTCAGTTGTTCTCCTCCTCATTTCTCAGTATTATTGTTGGTGGGAAATCACTCTCGAGGAGAAAAGACAACGCAGAAAGAATCGTATCCTGCTGAATACACCATCTAAGGAGTCTTTCTGCTGTGCCTTTTGCAATCGTATATGTCTGTCTTGTATTGGCCTCATAAACCACCAGCGTGCCTGTAACAAACGTGGATAGAGCCTTCCCAAATCTTCGTTCGCAAAGCCCAGCCATGTTGTTGTTGTTGTTGTTGTTGTTGTTGTTGTTGTTGTTGTTGGGAAATTATTGTAGCCAGCATACATAGGTCTCACTTTTTCCAGAGTGGGAGCTCCACTCTCAGGCGCGTGATTCATCCCATGGCATGACTTAGATTGAAGATAAGAATGTTACAGTTTTCATTTTTTTTCCAATGCAAGCTTAATGCCGTAGGCTGAGTTTTCCAGGGGACATTAAAAAAGTCAGTGCTTGGTGATGTAAATACAGATTTGGTTTATTCATTCAGTTTTATTTTCTTTCTAAATTGAGATCTTCTATACAAGTTTTCAGTGATCAAAGAGAAGGATGTAGGATTCCTTTTTTTTTTCTTTCCATTCATACCTCACTGGAGTTAGTACAATGTTGGAAGAACATTATAAAGATTCAGACTCTTGGTTGGTTATTGACTCATTCTACCAGTGAACCTGCTTTCGATAAAATATTCTTGTTACTCTGCATTTAATAGGTGCTGAAAACAATCCAGTGAATGGAATGAATAAAGTTGGAATATTAAATACTTAAGAGGAAGTGGTAGCAATTTAAGTCATAGTTTTCTTTTGTTGCAAGTGAACAACCAGCCAGAAGCAGAAATGTCCGTTTTGGATATAAAAAGCTTGAGAATTCTTCTTGGTAGCCAGTGGTGTACATGATCATTTTTAATGTGAGTAAAAGTGACTTTATAGCCTTGAGGAACAGTACTTCTGTTTCACATATGGGATGTCTCTTTTGCAAACAGAAAGCTGCATCAGGGGCACACACATGTAAAAATATCCATATTTATGAGTGCCTGTGAATGTAGTTTGAAATGTTTTGGTATATGGATTTAATACTGCTATTAAAATTATATTAAATGTAAATATTATTACTGACCAATGAGTAGTAATATATATTTACTGATTGTTACCAATCAGTGGTACATGAAATACTGTGTTTTCTGTACATCATGTTGTCCCTCCTGAGAGTATCTCAGATACCACTATGTTAAAAACTCCAATATGGACTTCTAATAAACATACACTTCAAAAATATTTATAGCAGTATTTCTACCTTCAGATCCCACATCTGGGCTAACCATGATCAGCTTTCTACCATGGAGTTTTAAACAAGAAATACCAACTACACTCCAGGGACAAAAGGTTGGCAAGTTACTGGAAAAGGGAAAATAATCTCTCTGTAGAGATACAGAGAAAAGAAAGAAAAGTTTGATCTGGCTTTTAGCAGCTTCTTCTCTTTTTCAACTCCTAATTGATTTCTGCAGTTCTTACCCTCTTACAAATCTTTTCTTATATGTAATTATATATTTGCCTTATAGTCCAAAGTAGAATGGTGAACCCAACAGTGGGAGCTAATAATCGTGTGTATTAGGAGACATACACTGAAATTGAAATTGATCTTTCTGGAAGAAAAATATGATAACTGTTTTTTTCTTCTTAGATCTGTGCTTCGAAGTGCTAAGTCATACTGATCAGCATGGGTTTATTGCATTATTTCAACAGTGGAGAGAATTAAATGAATGATGACTGAAGAGGACGTTTATATGACATTCAATTATTTAACAATGTAAACTGTCAGAGTATTTTATTCCAAGACTCTAAAAGCTGAATTTTGAAGCCAATGTAGTGAAGTCATTGGAATTGAATTTTTCATTAGCTTTAATGACTTTTTTCAGTGGTTATTGTATAGGTCATCTGCAAAATGCAGTAATTAAAGCCCTGGTGGTAATTAGAACTTACGGAAAATAACTGAAAGTGAGCTGGAGAATAATGTCTGTCTTGATGCCACAGGACTAGAGCAAAAGCATGCTTTGTTTTCAGTTACCATGCTTTCCTTTCTTTGGTGGGAGCCACTGGGAAATAATTTCTCAGAAATTATGTGTGCCTTCTGCCACGTTATATTTCAGGTTCTTTTGAGTTGTTTTTTTTCCAGTAAAATTTTGGTTTCTAATATCAGAAATGTGTTTCTCTGCCAGATAACGCTATTTCTCAGCCTTGGACATTCCATGTATACACTTCATGCACACAGTCTCAAACATTTTGACCATTGTTGTGTGAAAATGCCCATTTTTCCCTTGAGCCTTTATGTTCCCTCACTCTTCAGTCTTGCTTTTAAAGAGTGTAAGTATCAGAACATGGTGTAAAATACCTTACCTCAAGGAAATCGGTGTCTATCCTTTGATTCAACAGTCTTTGGTGATTCAGGTTAATTGATATTCCTCAGCATCTGTTTGATTTTGACCCCCAATGATTCACTGTGTTTACAATCTTAGGAGGACTGTCCAGTGGATAGGGTGCTAGACTAAGAGTCAAGAAACCTTGATTTTCTGCCCAGTTGAATGAACACAACTTTCTGTATCTGTGTAACAGAGGGTTGTCTTCCCCTTTGAGGAATTTCGAGTCTGGCAATGAAAAAAAAACCCAACAATTTAAAGGCCCCTTTGTTATTATTTTACTTGAGACTTTACTGGGAAAAAATGCACCTAACTTAGTCTCTTAAATACACCCTTAGGTTGATTTTGTTCTCTGCCACTCATTTATTTTGAGTTGTAGCAGTCACTTAATGATATGTTCCTTATGTTTTGTCTGTAGAGATAAAGGTCTACAGAGAAGATGATCCTGCACTGCTGTGCTTCACAATACCTCAATGACTTAAAATTACCGAACAATTTTAAGTAGGGATGGTGTTAAAGCCCATCAATATAGTGTCAGGGTGCCCATCAAGTGCTTAAAATTGAGGATAGGTTTTCTATTTCAAGTACAGTGGCAGAAAGAAAAAGAGAAAAAGGGACTCTTTCTGGTATTATGGGCTGCTGTCCCAGAAATGAACTATCACTGGAGGTGATGAGGTAATCACATTATCCTGTTCGAAGATGCTTTGAGACCGTTGAATATGCATAGTGCTCTCTTTCAAGGGCCAACTGTGAAATGAAAAGGTATGTAATGTGCTTGTTGGGTAGACCAGAGTAAGCTAAATGCAGTTAAGATGTTTTTTGTTTGTTTGTTTTCTTTTTGGCATCTTGAAAAACAGATGAGATCCGTCTTATTTGTTTCATTAGTATGCAGAAATTATAACTGTCTTAGCTTTTGGGGGGAGGGGGGTGTCCTCGGGAAATAAAGTTATTGTTTTGGGTTTTTCCTGGATTTTGAATCATCTATTCAAGTCACAGGTCCTTGCTTGCAAATCAAAATCCCAAAATGTGAAGCAGAATTGTAATTTCTTGGAAATCACTCTTTATTTTTGCTCATGTTTTTACAAAGCACTCTAGTCTCGGGGAAGGGTATTATTAGTACTTCAGGTTTCTAATTTTTTAGTACTGTTGGGCTTCAGAATCAATGAAAATTCATTCCTGGGTAAGCCTGTTTTGAGTTTATAGTAAAAAGGGATTTAAAGTTTGCAGATGTTCCACTTCTGGAAACCGATCAGACTAGAACTACAAACTTGATTTTATACCCTAAAAGGGTAAAGAGATTGGAGAGTTTTTACCAAAAATACTTTACCAACAGATTGGACTTGTCTTCAGAGAAAACTGCCAATTAAAAAACTCCCTGTGATATTTATTTATGCATTTTGGTTCTAGATGGTAGAAGTCACGGGACCATGTCATGTTCCTGTTGGAATTAAGGGGATCTATCCTTCATCAACGTGTGACATTGTGGCTGGGAGAAGCTTTTCACTCTGCCAATATGTCACTAAGCACTCAGGAGCCCAGCTCTGAAGATCTGACTCAGAGTCTACCTCAGGCAAGAGTAAATGGAGACCTTGCCTGAGGAATGACTGACTATTTCATATAGTAATCCCTAGGATATAATGTGATTTGTAGTAAATGAAGGGAATTGGATTCCTCATAAAGTTCTGACACGCAATTCCCATTGGCTCACCCAGGGAGAATTTATTTCTTCCTGTCTGATCTTGTCTGCAGACCCGTGAAAATCCTGCTTTGTGCCACTGGCATGCTGAGAGGGTGATTGGCAGCTTCTCTCTGCTGTTTGGGGAGGAATGCTTTGGTGCAGAGGAACGTTCATTAAAACTGTTTATGCCACCTGAGTTGCATTTCAGAAAACTGAGGAACTTTTGGGAAATGGGTAAAGTTACGGAAAATTACTATTGGCCTTACGTTTTGTTTTCATTCATCATGGCCAGGCTTCGCGAACGAAGATCTGGGGAGGGCTCTACCCATGTTTGTCACAAGCGCGCTGGTGGCTAAAAAGGCCAATATGAGACAGGCATGACCGGTTGCAAAAGGCACAGCAGAAAGACTCCTTAGATGGTGTATTCTGCAAGGCACGATTCTTTCTGCATTGTCTTTTCTCCTCAAGGGTGATCCTGCGTGCTTTCTCAAAAGCATCAGCAGCGTTATAGATGGTGTGTCTCCAGACCTCCCAATTGGAGACCAGAGTAGACCAGTTATGGTGATCAATATGGCCAAGGCTGAGATGTTGTTTCAGGGAGTCCTTGTATCTTTTCTTCAGGGCTCCTCTCATGCGGCAACCAGTGGCAAGTTCACCATAAAGCAAGATCTTAGGGAGGTGGTGGTCCTTCATCCTTGAGATGTGTTCTGCCCAACGCAGCTGTGTTCTCAGCAATGTGGCCTCAATGCTTGTGACTGCTGCTTGCTCTAGAACAGATGTATTGGTCACATAATCTGACCAGTGGATGTTTAGGATTGTACAGAGGCAGCGTTGATGGAAGCGTTCTAGGAGACGCAGGTGGTGGTGGTAGATGACCCATGATTCGGAACCATATAAAAGAGTAGACAGCACTATGGCTCTGTAAACACTGATCTTTTTACTTTTCTTCAGGTGTTTATTTCACCAAACTCTTTTATGAAGCTTTCTGAAAGCACTGTATGCCTTTGCTAACCTGTTGTCTCTCTCTCCGTCGATCTTACCATCTGAGGAGATGAGGCTACCTAGGTAATTAAACTGCTGGACTGATTTGAACACTGATTGGCCAATGGTGATATGGGGATGAAGGAAGACTTCCTGAGGTGTAGGTTGATAGAGAACTTCTGTCTTCTTTAAGCTGACTTCCAGCCCAAAGAGCTCAGCAGCATCTGCAAAGCAGGATGTTAAACGCTGCAGAGCTGCTTCTGTGTGGGCAACAAGGGCATCGTCATCAGCATAAAGCAGCTCCCGGACAAGATGATTTAAGGTCTTAGTGTGGGCCTTCAGTCACCTTAGGTTGAAATGTTTCATAGATGTTTTGTGAAGAAACTTTCAAAGGGCTTGGTACCATTTTTCACCCTCTGTTGGAAAATTCAAGGTTTTTTTTTAAACACTAGGTTTGTTGGAACCAAGGCAGAAGAAATAAAAGGGTGTGTTACTCAATATTTTTCCTCCCGCTTCCACAGTACCAGGAGATGAAGCTCTTTCCTTTCCTTCTGAAGTGTAGAGGTAGTGCTGGACTAGATGAGTCTTTTATGCAATTCAGCGTCTGATTTCCGCTAAATGAACTTCCATGAAATTACATTACTGATGTATATGAATAGCTTCTGCCAAAGGATCCTATGCTTGTGATGCTTTAAAAATGCTTAGTGACTTTAACATGTGATTTTTAAATTTAGGATGATTGGCTACTACCATAGCAGGTAGGAGAAAGAAACAAGCACAATTCCTTCCACTTGAAGACAGTAGGATGTAGTGGATTTGGGTTATAGCTGTCAGCAGCTAAAAGTTGCAGGCTTTGGTGAGGAATCCAAGAAAGGATGGAAATACCTATCACAACATCAACATTGCTTCCCAACCTGTCCAATGTTTTGAGCCTTCTAGATTCCTCCTGCGACTGCTGTGCATGCTATTTTGGTGGTAATAGCTTTGACATAACAGTCTCTATTCATATACTGAAATGATGGATTCCTTTCAACAGAGGATGTAAAGATAAATGAAATTTCAGGTTTCCAAGTCACGGTGGGGAAATTGTTGCATCTTCCCATCTGGACAAAAGCAATTTTAGAGAACCAATTGAAAGTTCCAGTTGAGATATTTTTGTCTTGATAATGATACTTTGTAACCTAGAGTCCCTTTAAATTTTTTTTAACTGAATTGCCATCAGGAGGGAAAAAAGAGTAGCCTTGTGGCTGGTTTTCCCAGTGGAGACTGCCTTGGACAACCTGCCTTTGTCTAAATTGTGAACTTAGTCCACCAGTGAGAGAGCAGCAAGGAGTTGCCAAGACAGAACTCAAGCAAGCAAGGGCAAGAAGTGTGTATCAGGATACTTTCCCAACTCCTCTTCATAGAGTCACTAGCATCTGTACTCAAAAGGGTGGATAACAAGGCAGTTGAAAGTTATTTTGGGTAGGAAAAAAAACAAACTACCCTGAATCCTTTCTGTTATTGTGCTCATAGTTGAAAGAACTTTTTGGCCACCCAATTCTCAGATAAAGAAGTTTGAGGTTTGGTTGGAACTTCAGTTCTTTAGGATGATTTTCTCCTATGTAAGTACAAACTGTCAAAAGTCAATGTTTGAAGCATTTGACATCTGAAAACTCTGTTTTCACTGATATTTGGAACTGCCTTTGAGCAAAGGTAGCATTGTGTTCCCTTTTAAATGTATAGTTTTAATTATTTAGGTTTTTAATTTGCAAGGTAAATTCTCTGTGCAGTTATGATTGTGTTAAATCTATCTGCTAAATTATTGTGCTTGCTTTCAGACTGTTCCTTAGAAAGATTGTTTTGGTTTTCTGAGAGAATGATGATCGAATTTATGACTGTGTTCCCTATAGCGACATCAATTATTCCAATAAAGGCCAAATAAAAAGGGCTATTTACTTGTTTTCTCAGACAAAGACTTGCTGGGACTTACAAGTAGCTCAGATGTCTGGCTCACAGCAAGACTCTGTAACACAATGAATTCTCATGCTGCCTTCACATGTGTACCCACACTATTCATAAGAGAGGTCCATGAAAAAGCAATTGTTGATGCCCTGGACACCAGCTTGCTATCATGCTTTTTGTAGACTGTTTTCCCAAATAATGCAGTTCAATGCAATGGAACTTAAAATAGGATTCAACAGTGTTGAAAATGGTTTTGGTGTTTCATTGAGCAAGTGTCACTTCAGCAGGAATGTATCTTTGGTCTGCTGGACTAAAATAAATTTGTTGCTATTGAATGTGAAAAACTAGGAAGCTCCCTGCTGTTTATTTTGCAAGAGCAAAGATTGTTGTTTTCTTTCTTTGTTGTTGGAGTTTACTGTGTCCTTATACAGAGTAGAGAGACATGAAAGATAGTGTTTTTAAAGGATGGAGGAATGTATAATTCTGCTGATATGAGGCAATTATTTTCTGTATGAATAGAAGGAATAGAGGCCTCATCCTCATCATGTGCCAAGTGGCTACTTAAGGCTTAAGAGTAAGACAAGATCACCTTGCTGATTCACTCGGGGTCTGCTAAGTTATCACTTTTGATCCATTTACTGCACAGCTGATGATTGCTTGGCATCAAAGCTACACAAGTTAAATTTCTCAGATGTCCTTTATAAAAACTACAAGGAGAATTATAATTAACATGGTATTTGGTTAGATTTTTTGTTTGTTTGTTTCCTAAGAAACTTCATCTTCATTGTCTGTCTCACTTTGGCCATAATTTCCCTTGGCCTAAAACAAGGGAAATGATCTCCCCAGTGTAATATTTTCCTTTGATTAAAATTGTGTAACTCATGCTGATAGTAGTAACATGTTTTGTAGGTTTTTTTCTTTATCTGTACCACTCAAAGGGCTCCATAAAGTGGCAGGTGGAGGCTGAGGTGTCACAGTGGTACCAGTGCCTTTAGATCTGCTCTGGAGCCTGCTCATGGTTGGTGTTGATGGAACTCATTTTTCAGTCATGCTTTGCTCATTGCTGGTGAAACGTCTTAATCCACAGCATGTTTTAAGCACTTAAGATGAAACAAAACTTGAGTTTCTCTAGGTTCATTATTTTCTGGAAGTAGGAGATGAAAAGTTGGAGCAAACAGTACAACAACAGTACCTAAGGGGTAGCCTGGCTTTTTTCCTAAGTCTGATAGTCTAATGATATAAATGAAATAAAGTTTGCAAGAAGAGGTCATCTCTCTACAAACCCTTCATCCTCATTAATATGCAGTCCTGTTCCCTGTAATACAGAAAACATAATCATGAACCAAAATGTCTGTTCCCTTTGAGCTTTGTCACCTCAGGCTTTACAGTGTTATTTCATTTTGGTTCTCATTTAAGAAACTACTCAAGTACTGTTTCTAAAAGAGGTTTGGAATGTTAATTAGGTCCAATAGGTCTATGCTGAGGCCATCAAATTAATTTTGCTTCTGTCCTATGTAGATATGAGTCTCAGCTTCGTGAATTGAAAAAGCTATTGCATATACACCAAACGTTGGGTCCTGGAACCTCTCTGTAGTGTGTTTATAGTGCTTATCTGCCCCAAAGAAATACTTCTGCTCATTCAGGGTGTTTAAAACACCTACTTTACAGAAGAAGGCAGTCTTCTCTTTTTACTTCTGATTTGTGGCAGAGGTCTAATTAAAGTTAAACTGAAATAATAAATACATTCTTAGTTAAACCACAGGACTTTTACAAGGGCTTCAGAATCCCTTGACATTAAAAAAAATGATGATTATAGTCCAGCATACCACCTACATCTAAAATACTGCACAAAGTTGTATATTAACAGACAGGAGGGGGGACTTTGTGTCACTGGTGTTAGAAGTCCATTTGGATCATACCAGAGAGAGGGGTGTGACATGAAAGCATCTAGAAGATACTTTGACAGGTTTGCATACAGTCAAAGGGACAACAGTCATGAGCAAAAGCTAAAGGGAAGCGTTATTCATGTGAGCCAAAAAAGGCACATAAGTATGCAACCTGTTGTGTAAATGAATGAAATTACGAGTTTCAGCCATTATTGCAACTTTCCTTGTAAAGGAACTCTGGATTATGGGGCTGTTGTGCATTTTATGAGGGAGAGAGGACTAGATTTGTCTCAGTTCTCCTTTGGTTCAGTTCCCTGCAGTGCCTTTGGCTCTGAGCTGCCTCAGGCCTTCACGTCATTTGTGTGCACCAGGTTATGCTTCACATCTCCTTCTGCCTCACATACAGCTCATAAGTATCTCAAATACCCACCTAGGAAACCTAATTCATGAAAGTCATGTCAACTGGGAAGGACAGACTTAAAACCTTCCTAAAAATTAACTGTCCCTGTCCCTAATTTGGGATTTATTAAGGGGAGATAAGCAGTAATTACTTGATGACACTGGGAGTTCTTACAGTTTATTTAATTAATGAATGACTGTAGATGTACTGAGAACATCTGATAAAGGTACCCAAGACATAGAAAATATAGTTGTTTTAATGTCTTATTGCAAGGACCCTTTCTTCAAATTAATATCCCTGGGATAATATAATTGTCATGATAGTCAATTAGAAGTCCATGTGGTTCCTCTGTAATTCTTTCTTCTTTCCTAATTGTCACCTCAGGAAGAAATTATTCCAGTTACATTTCTCACAGCCAAGTTGTAAACTGTAAGTTCAGCTAAATGGAAACTAGTAAAGGAATGCAGTAAGAAGATGCAGTTTTATGTGTGATGTTGGGAAATACAGTATAATTGGGATTTCTCTCAGAGGGAGGAAAAATAAAAGTGTTGATCTGTAACACAAAAAAAAAAAGAAAAAAGTTTCCACTTCTGATATAAAAAAGAACTTTACTGACCTCTGTACTAAGGAAGACAAGTGAGAGGAGAAGTAAATAGGAAGTTGTCACTGATATCTTTTTGGACCTTGAAAGAGCCACTGAACTGTGCTTTGATTTCTTAATCAGCAAATTAAATTAGGGATTGACATTTTGATTCAGAATACTGTGATGAACATAGATGAGTAAATTTGAATAGTTTTCCAAAGATGTTTGCCCGTAAGCTGAATTTTACTATCCAGGTAGTTGCAGCTGGTACGAGTAGTACATCAAATAAATTTTATGTTATATGTTTTCCTTTAATCAATCGAAACTAAACCAATTATTTAACATCTTTGGGGACGTACTGCGTTTTTTTGACTGCTCTATGCCCTCCTATTCAGGAAAAGAAATCACAGCTCCACTCCCCAGAAAGTTTTCAAGGTAAAACCACGGTAAAGTCAGTGATATGTTCATATTTTGATTTCATATGTGTCTTTTACTCACAACCTTTGATGTTAATTCAGAAAACAAATTTGTACAGTTTCTATTGGGGGATTCAGGGCTGTGAGGCTTGGTTTTCTCAACAGCAGATGGATTTTCATTTATTTGTTCCATTTAATTCGAGGTTCTTATTAACCTGATCCCTGAAGGTATGCAGCAGTGGAGAATGCACCACTCCTTATTACTTTCCTTTCCCTGTGGTAAAGTAACCAAATACATCTTCACTAAAAGTTGTTTTTATATAATAAAAACCAAGGAAAAGTTAAACATTGCTGCAGAGTGACTTACTTGACATAGCTGGGGGTGTCTGCTAGGTGAGTGACCAGAGATGGGTAGATGTCTTAGCTTTGTAAATGCTATGAACAGAAGTCTGAGATGAAATACTGCTGTGTCATGAGCCCAGTCAGCACTCAGGAGATGAATGCATCCCTCATCGGCCTTGTGATTAAAAAGCATAAAATGGCATAAATCCAGTAAATTATTCCAGAGGTTTGTGAGGTTTTTGCATCTTTTAAATATGAAAACTTATGGTTTTCCTTCTGACAGGGGTTAAGAAATATCTCGGTGAACTACAGAGTAATAGATTCTCTACTTAAAAATTATGATCCATATCATAATGAATATATGGCAAATATCCTGCGATAAAGGAAGGCGGCCAAATCCATGGCGAAAAAAAATGAAAACATACCCAATAATATATCAAAACCAGTACATGAATTATCAAAACCAGAGCAGAAAAACTGAGCTGGCTCTAATGTAAGTAAATTGGATGTTTGAGGTAATAGCAGGAGCTCAGGTAAATGAATGCTCCGAGGTGGAGCTGTGCAGCTCTGCCACATCCATCTGTGTCCACACAGCCACTGGTGATTCGTATTTTGACATTTTGCTGACAATATTTGAAAAGACTACCATCAATATAGATTTTAGCATAATATTTTTTGTGTGTTAGTTTTGATTAGAAGAAAAAAGGATACTTTTTGATCCCTGTATCTTCTGGGATAAATTGACAGCCTGTGGATTCCTGCTATGTGTATTAACATAGCAGGAACATGCAAAGGCCTTTGTAACTGGAACTGGGATGAAACACTGTCCTAACTCCGTAGAACGGATGTCCAGAGTGAACATAAAAACAAGAATTATCTACTTGATGGGTTTTGATCTCCAGGCAAGTTGCTGTTTGGCAAAGAAGAAACTTTCGGTGTAGATTAGACAGTCAAAATTAAGCATTTGAACCTTAAAAAATAATGTCTTTGTTAAAATGGAGGGTCAAGAGATACCTGAAACAGGTGTGGGAAGGTTATAAGGAACATATGTGTGTCTTTGAGATTTTTAAGGAAGCAATAATCTAACCTAATCTGTAATAATCTAATTGCTGTGGCAATACTAGTTTTTGGCACTTATGCAGTTTCACATTTCCAATGCATGTTAAACCTTGAAGGGATCCTCATGACATGTCAGTGAATGAAGAGTAATTCTTGCTAAATTCACACTATGTGGCTTAAAAATGCCTGCCTTGATCTTTGGGAAGTTGCATAGCGCTCTGATAGTGAATCAGTGGCAGACCATGATTTTAATTTAGATGTGTTTCATATCCAGAATCTACTTATTTGAGCTGTGTATGTTGAGAAGCCATAAAAACCCACTTGGCTTCAAGGAAAGAAAAGAAAGATAAATAAATTAATAAACAAACCCCAAGGCAACAACACAGTGTGTTCATAGCTATGAATATAAATGCATTTAACAATAATCCTCTTTTTTTCCTATCTTGTTTTCATTGTCCTGGATGCTCTTAAATATTCGTTCTGTGTTGAATTCATGGCTTCAAGTGGTATGTCTGTTGCAATATGTTAAAAATGTGAGGTGGAATCTGGGTGAAAGCTTACTAGGACCATCTCCAATGCAATTCTCATATCTCTCTTTCTGAAATCTATTAAAAAAACCGCAGAAATATGAGATTGTAGCAAAATGATTTGTCTTTTTGTTTTTTACTGTTCTTTGGCAAATGAAGGAAGTCATCGTCATCCTCTGGTACTTTTTCTGCGGCACTTTCTTTTTCAGCTGCAGAGGAACTGTATATTTATCATTTGGGGAAATGTGTTGTCTAATGCCTTGAAGACTTTGTGTGCTTTGATTATTTGAAATTCAGTGTCACTGCTCCAAAGTTAACTCCCTGGACATTCCCCCTCACCCTGATCTCCAGGGCTGTTCCACGGAGCTTTCAGGTCTTGAACCTCATGATGTCTAAGCCAATGGTCACAGACAATATCTCCAGTGCTGCTGACAGACACAGGAAATTTAAAAGCTGAAATAGAGGCCAACAAGGAGTATTGCAGCCACTGTTGCTCACAGCTTTCAGCATTACTGCCTGTGGTCAGAGAATGGTGTTTACCTGGCTCATGCCCTCAGATCACAAATTTTCCCTGTGAAACCTTTGAGGAATCACACCTTCAGCATGTGTGGTTTTTTTCCTCTCACAGCTAATGGCAGTGTTTTCAGGGCTCAACCTTAATAGAACAAAATGTTGCACAATTGGAACAAAACCTATCTGGAAAGTATTTTAAAAGAATTTTCAACTGAACCAGTTCAGAACGCTCGTGCACTTCCTCTGCTAGCCAGGAGGAGCATTTGTTTAATACTTTCCTTGAATCATTTTCTTGAATTACCCTCCCAAATCCCCTTTTTGGGGGAGGACAGTGAGTCTTTCAGACAGAGTGTGGCTTCTGAGGGATTTGGTTAGAAATTCTGTTGCTAGGAAGCCTGTAAAGAAAAATGTGGTCTGAATAACGTGAATACATACGGTAGTAGTCTTCAAATAGCCCTTCTGTCCATCTGTCACGTGTCAACATTTGTTTATGGAAATATCCTTTCCCAAACGTTGGTCTACTTCATTCAAAACTTCAGAAGTTTGCTGTAAAATTGTCATCTTCTGCTATGCAGATGAGTCAAAATAACTCCAGTGCAAATAATAAGCTTTGACCTCAAGAAAAGCACTTTCATTGGTGAGTTGCTGCATTTCTCCTTTAGTTGCCTTTGCTCAGTTATATGTGTAATTTATTCTTTATTTAAATTTTTTTCTGTTACGAAATTCATAATTGCAATTTAATCATTACACTGGGACAGGGCAAAGATTAATTTGATTTAAATTTGTTTTTTAATTGCAGTTTTCTCCAAAGCTTGAGTTACATTTCTCTGTGTATGTAGAGTTGCTACATTGGTCTAACATAAATATTAACCCACTTAAAGCTACATATTATTTTTAATCTTAGAAAGATCTTCTCTTTAGTTTGGAAGACATTTCATCTCTGTTCACTGTGAAATTACCACAAATGAGCAATGGAGTTTTGTTGTTAATTCCATGTGCGTGGTATTGAACCCTTATTCTTGAAGGCATTTATGAATTATCCTTTGAATAAGGAATCTAGTTTTCAAATGAATTTATTTATTTAATGTTATCTCAGAGAGGTGTCTCAGTTTTCCATGTTCTGTATCTGCACTGATGTTTATCTGGGCAAGGACTCTCTGCTGTCCCTTGCGGTTACAGGAGAAGGTTAAATATTGGTGCTAGAAGCAAAAATAGCCTGCAGTATGCAATTACAATTGTCACCAAGTTTTCCCACTGTCCAGATGTGCTTTGCAACTCAAAATCCATTTTGGAATATAAGGATCTCCATCATTTTTGCCGGGTAAAACATGTGAAGTGAAAAGTTCTCGTGCTCAGTGGATTAATCTTGTTATTGGCACACCGATAAATTGATAATCTGTGCCCATGTTGATTCTGCTTCTCAAAAAGCTTCAAGGTTTAATGTTTTCACCCATGGTTCTAATGGGAAAGATGTTCCCATTGTACATTACTTTCTTTCCTGGAAAGCTATAATTGGGTCAGGATGGGTAACAAGGCCAGGAGCAAAAAGAATTATACAGGTCTTAAAAGAGTAGAACTAAATTGTCTTCTAAGTTTGTCTGAAGAATTAAAACAGCAAACTGATAGTCAGTTATGGTAAAAACCTTTTTAACTTCTATGATCATTTTAGTTCTATCACTGTAAACATTTTGGGAAATGGTGTTTGTTACCTCTCACACAAATCTGAGGACCACCAGGAACGTGGATGTTTTCATTCTCATGTTAGCAATCATGCCAGTCTTAGCACGAATAAAACTTGAGGTTAATAGCTCTTTGTTCCAAGAACAGGCACAGGTAGTGTTTTATGTTACCTCCTGGGGTTTGCAGTGTTCCTCAGATGAGATCACTTTGAAGGAGCAGACTACATCTGTCAGCCCTTAGTCGTGTAACAAGACACCGACTGCTGTGTCACATCATGATCCTGATATGCCTTCCCTGGGTTTGCTTCATTTTTAGCAGCAATATTTCATGAAAATTTGTGAGTTTTCAGGTGCCTCTTGATAAGGAAAGGAACAAGAGCAGATACGCTCCAAAGGGTGCAGGGAAGGCTGGGGCTCCACCTTGAACAGGGAGCCACAGTGATGGCAAGGTACACGGGAGCCCAGAGGCACTGCTTAGCATTGCCCACAGCCCAGTAAATCCATAACCAGAAGACAGCTCCAGAGTCGAGCCAGGAAACCCAGGTGTAAGGTCTGGGTCTGGACAGGGGAGACAGAAGAGCAGAAGAAGCTGCTGTGCAACTGCAGCGTGAAATCAGCTCCAACATTTTTCTTGATTTCACCCCTTCCACTGCCTTCCTTGTCTGCTAAGAACAGCATCTCCCAGCATCCCAGCAATGCCATGCCCCTGCCTATGTGCAGGTGTTTGCCAAGCATGTAGGGCACGTCAAAGATCGCGGCAGTAACCAGAAAGACTTACAGGAACTGTCCAAAGACAGACTTACAGGAACTTCAGACAGGTCATTGTAATGGATTCTTAAGAAATGTGTCTCAGAAATGCATGTATTCCCCAGCAATTCAAGAGCCATTAATTAAGGTGTCACTAAAGTGGATTATTCATGTTTGTAGAGTGTCCCCTAAGCACTGGCCCTGGACATGATGTTTCCAGCTTGGTGGCAGTGATGGAGCTTTCTGATGTTGTTAGGAATTTGACTGTGTACTAAGCTTCTATGTAAGTACCAGTGTAATTCCCATAAGTTTCCTGGATTTTATGTGCTGTTTTGGGTACTGGCAGCTTAAGTGATTTTATGGGTAGTTTGTGCTGCCACTATGACATTTTAGCACTTGGAAAGATTTTGGTGAATTTCTGCCCAGTACTTGTGTAAGTACTGTGTCCTTACTTTACAGAAAAGCTTTTCTTGGTGGAGATGAAGAAATAATGAAGGAATCAACGATTTCTAAGTTTATTTAAAGTGTTAATATATTTATTTATTGAGCAAATAATCAATCAGAAGTAGGAAGATATCATCTCAATGAACTTCCTTTCTAGATGGGGTTTCCTTTGACCACATGGTCATATATAACACTGCAGAGCTGCTTCTCCAGCAACCTTGTCAATGTTTTAATAAGGCAACTGGGAATTACTGTTTTCACACTGCATTTAGTACCATTTTACACTTAGGCTTTGAAAAAGAGAAGTGAAATAGGTAAAGATTAAGCGTGTTAGTAAAACTGTAAGACAGAGACTTGTACAGCAAGTGTTGGTAATGTCCCCAGCACTTGCTGTTGTAGATACCAGTGCTTAGCCTGTTTTAAATTTGCTGGTGTTCACAGTATTTAGGCATCAGCAATGAGTTGTTGTTTCATGTACCACATTAACAATTAAACCAGAGCTTTGCCTAAAGTTTCTGTGAATGAGCTCAGGATGAGCTGTTTTTCTGGTAGTTTAGCAAAGAGATCTAAACCAGGAAGATGAATTTGAATGATTTTGGAAACTGCAGTTTGGGTCTGCTTATTTGATTCCTTGTGCTTGCAGCATGAGTGCTGAAGTGATTTTTTTACCTTTCTTTTTCTGGTGATTTCTTTTCCATGCTATTGGTTATGGATTTTTCTCTCAAAGAGATATTGAGGGTTTGATATATGTATGAAAGGGTATATTTTCCAAAATCCATGTAATCCATATTATTTGCTATATGCCTTGAACCTTCTTTTTGACAGAAAGATTCCAAGTAACAATTGGGTGATAAATCAGGATTGTACTTTAACTAAGGTAGTTGCAATCCTGAATTTGCTCAAGTGTTTAACTTTCCATACCACTTTATTCTAAACTTAGAGGTGATCTGAATTTTGGTTTTTCAGCAACTGAGTGGTAACCCTTACTATGTAGATGGCTGGCTATAGGGTTTTATCACATCTCTAAAATAGAAACAATATTCCTTTTCATTTGTGTGGGGACTTTTGCCTGAGGATGTTAATGCAGCTTTATAACATTCTTGGGAAGGAGAAAGACATTGTTAAATCTAGTCTACCAGTAGAGTAGATTTAGTCACACTCTAGCAGAAAGAATGTACCCCAGTGGGGAGCATATTTTCCCCATCTCTGGCGTTTAGAGCTTATATTGGACAAAGTCTCGGTGGCAAATACATATTTATTTTCAGATAAATAAGTGCTTTGTAGCATTCATCCTGCCTCGTTAATATGGTTCATCAAATCATAGCAAACTGCTTGCAGATGATTGGGATCAAACTGCGACTAATGTACAAAACCTAAGTCATCCTCACAGCTGTTTTCCTCGTTTTATACAGCAATTAAATCTGACTTAAATCTAGGAATGTCTTTTTGGATGGGATAAATAAAGATAAAAAGCATAGCATTTCCAAGACCCTTTGAAACTCTGAGAAACCCATAAGAGCTGTCTCATTCAGGAATCAAAGTTCATGGCAAAGGTGTACATAGACTCTGTTATGATGTTTTAAAAGCCACAATATGGGTTCATCTTTGTTAATTATGAGATAGTAATTCGCATCTTCAACTAATGTCAGCTGGCTGATGCCATGGGTATTTCCTTTCAGAAATGTATTTCTTTTTCTGTCTTTGAAATACATTTTCCCCCACTCTTTGCTTTTCCTCACCTTATTTTTTCTTATTTGACATATAGATACTGACAGAAGCTTGTTGATTAGATACTGAGATGATACTGTTTCTTTGGTACAGGAGTCCTGTGAAACTCTTTTTCCCAGAGGTCTTGACCTCTTTCTTCCTTTGGAATATGCAGGTCAAATCTGACAGAAGACAGTATCTTGGCTTGGTCCCTCTGAATCTTCTCTATGGTCTAGAAACTATCATTGTAACTATGATCAGGTGAAGCACATAATGAACACAAGCTATTTAAGAAATTAAGGAAAAAGCATGTGGAAATCTATTCTGTCTGTAATGCCAGAACTTTTTCAGGACTGACAATACATGGAAAATTAAGTGACCTTATGTCAGACAAGGCTTCAGAGAGAGGGGATGAAGCACATGGTGGGAAAGGTGATGTTGGAGGCAAGGCAAGTTCAGCAATACTGTGAACCAAGTCCTGTGCTTCAAAGGGCTTGGCTGTGTGTTCACTCCATAAGGCCAGATAAAAAAAGCCTCCTTCACCTTTCTCTCTTTCTCTGCTTTCTAGAAAATTCACACAAACTGTATCAGCCTTAGAAATGCCTCGTTGTTTGCAGGCAGGATTTTTAAATGGATGTCTTTATGTGGCAGTTGATTGGAAAAAAAAAATCTAAATAACAAACCTACTATGTGATGAATTCTAGATGCTTGCCTGAAGAATCAATATCCTCTTTGATTTTCACAGTATGTTTTCAATTATTTCTGACTCAGGCTGAGAGAGTTGTGGTTGTTCAACCTGAAGAAGAGAAGGTTCTGTGGAGACCTTAGAGCCCTTTCCAGTGCCTAAAGGGGCTACTTTTGACAAGGGCATAGAGTGACAGGACAAGTGGGAATGTCTCCACAATAACTGGGGACAGATTTAGATTAGGTAGGGGGAAGAAATTCTTCACTGTGAGGGTGGTGAGACACTGGCACAGATTATCCAAAGTTCTGGACACCCCATCCCTGGAAGTGTCCAAGTCCAGGTTGGATGGGACTTGGAACAGCCTGGTCTAGTGAGAGGTGTCCCTTCCCATGGCAGGGAGGTGGAATGAGATGAGCTTTAAGGTGCCTTCCAACTCAAAACATTCTATGATTATATGATATGTGCTGAGAGAGGCAGAAATGCACTTTTCTGAAGGAAACAAAATGATTCTATAAGTATTTTGTTTGCAGATGAAGAATATCATGTGCAAGTGTAATGGATGTGTCAGTTGCAAATGATTTCCATGTATATAGAGATCAGAGATATAACCTTCCTAAAATAGACCTCTTTATGTAATCATTATAAAGTATTACCACGGACCAGATAAATAAAGGCTCATCATGGTGATAATATACATAGAAAGCTGAGTTCAAGCCTAATAAGGAAAGTATTCTGCTATTATTGCTGTTCATATATTTTAATTATTTATAAGCATACTATCAAGAACAAGACAGGGTCTTTATAGCTAAAAACATTAGAAAGCTGATATATTTTTCTTTTTTCTTTCTCTAAGGTTTGACCAGTATAATTTTGTGCAAAATGTTTCATGTGGACTATCTGATAGCAGTTCAAAATGGGAAGGAAATGAGAATAATATAGCAAGAGCTTTGAGTATTTGACTGAAGTGAAACGAACCAACCACTAAATTAATTTAGGGCATGAAGCATCATTTCAGTTTCTTCTGCTAGGGAAATAAGGTATGAGTTTCCAGGTTGTGTTTTATGAGCAGCTTTATAAACCCCTCCTAAAGATTCAGTAGAGATGGAGAAAGCAGAGTTAGGATCTTGGAAACATTTTTGCAGAAACTTCAACTTGGATGTGTAGAAGCAAAGATTCAGAGCTGTTTATAAATGTTTCTAGGGCCGGGACCTAAAAAGAGAAAATAACTAGCAGAGGTTTTGGTTCACCTTGTATCCAACAGAGAAATGTTCACTTCTGCTGGGTCCTTCCCCCCTTCCTTGAATCAAGGAGTTGTACAGTGCAGTCTTTTTGTCTTTTTTTTTTTTTCCTTCACAGTAGTAATTTAATTATTCTTTGGCTGAGCTGTGCTTACTGCAGTATCTTTCATACTAATTTAAAAAATCCAGCTTGTGAATGATTAATGTTGACTGTGCTCAGAAATTTCATTGAACCTTTCCAACCCTTAGATATGTTGAAGTGTATGAACTGGTTTTGATGTGAAGTCCACTGTGACAAACAAGAATAACTAATTTGGGCTAATATATGTGTTCTGTAAGCAACCAGTGACCTTGCTGTCTTGACCAGTTTAAGGCTGTGTCTGAGTTACTGTTTGTTGTTTCTCTGGAGGCTCTGCTGTTGCTGCTTTCAAGGCTTTTCTCTCCTCTCAGATATCTTTTTGATATTATTCCCCCTCACTTGCAGTGCTTGCTATAACTAATTCTGATCACTCTATACTCATACCTGTATTTTAACCTTTTCCATCTTGATAGTATTGGCAGTGCTCACTCTGATGACATGTATGAAACCATTTAGTTTTAACTAAACCCAGGTCCAGCATTCACCTCACAGCTCTAACATTTATTAATGAACGCACTGGCATCTGCCATTACTACTTCCTATCTGTCCTTTGACCAATTTTTGTTTATAAATAAAAAACTTCATTAGTCTTTCATTTCAAATCCAGTAACTCGCAGTGGGGAGTGCTTTCCTGGAGCTCAGGCAGGCACTTAGATGCACCATGTCCTCTTCATTCACTAATTTGTGTAGGTTGATGAAAAATTGCTTTCCACATGAAATTAAATATCCTGGGAGAGAAGATGTTTTGAAAGCGGTGTAGCAAGAAATGTTCATATAGTAATTAATATTCAGTGCAGAAGAGAAGTTGGCTGTTAATTTTCACAAGTGTTTTATGATGGCAGGAATACTTTAATACAGAAAGCACTTCATAGGTACAGAAAATAGATAACTATTATCTGTGAACACCAATAGGAGCTATACATCAAGTTGTTGATGTAGCCATCCCATTTTTAAGATTTAGTGAGGCTTGCTTTTAATTTTAGTCTCTACCAAGCCTTCCTGACATATCACTGCAATGTCTCTCAGTTTATTGTAGTGCTAAACTGAGTGCAGTCTCCCCTCCATAAATAAACACACCCCATTACTGTATTGTCTGTGAGTACAAAACTCAAAAGTAATATTTAGGCAATAAACTTGCATAAAATTTGGTTGTTGTCTCCACTGGGTTTTTTTTCCTGTCTTCTTATTAGCAGACCTGCTGACAGCAGATGTAAAACGAAATAGGAACATAAAATCTGTCTTACCAGCTTGCCAGTGGTTCTTGCCACCCACTTTTCCCAGGCCAGCCTCCTCCAGGTCTTTTGAGCAAAGTTGAACATACCCAAATTCAAACATTTTTGGAAATACTTGACAAGAGACAAAATGACTTCATAATCCTCCCACAGTCTCACCTGTACCCCTGAAGGTGAAAATGTACATCTCTACCACATTTTCTTTATTAATTTAAATAATAACCCATTCCTTTGGTAGAGAAAGGAAAGTTTGTGAAATCTTACTGGGCCATTGGATTTACTTTGGGGAAATGGGTTTAAAAATTTATGTCAAGTTGCCTTTTGATTTTATTGCATCTAAAATACTAATCAGCTAGTTGGTGTCGACGTGGGGTGTTTTCATGTGTGTAAAATTTTCATTTGGGATTTTAAAATTTCTTTTGAAATCAGACACAGTTACCAAATGGCTGCAGGAAAGGCAGAGGCCACTGTGAGCTGCTGTATCTACTTGGACTTGCTTTAACTACTCTGTGCCTAGTAGATAAGTCAGGTCTTAATTTTTAGGTGGGGAATACTAACACTGGAGTATATTTAATGACAAGTGAACCATCGAGGGAAAGCAAAAATCCCAATCAGTATTTGTGCTGCTCTCCCACACACGTGCTGTGTTCTGCCCTGAGTCAGGACCTTTCCATCAGTTCATGGAATTTGATTTAAGTTACAGTTCTGCTCTTTAACCTCTGCAAAAGAGATGAGATCAAACCTAGAGGAATGATCCTGTGCCTGGTGTGAACCTCTAGGTAACACAGTGTCACAGAAATGAGTTGTGAGCGTGATGGGTTGTGTGGTTGCATCTCTGTTAGACCAGTGTTTTTCAGAACTGGGGAAAGGGCCTGGCAGAGTAAATAAAAGTGAGTTTGTGGTTGGAAATGCTTAGAAACCACTGCTAGAAACTGTGCATCTTTTTCTCCACTTAGATACTCACAGGGGCCACAATTAAAAGATAAGCTAGTTCTAACAAATTTATGGATGCTGCATTGGCTCATCACTCTTGTGTTGGCAAAATTGGTCTCTCCTCAAAATTGGTCTTATACCATGTGCAAAGTGCTGTGTATAATGTGCTGCCATAAGGAGGGCCTGGAGGAGACGTGTTTTGGTTCACCCACTAGTCAAGACATTCACAGTGTCATGAGAAGTGGGAGACTAATGGAAATCCAGCTCTGTGTGGCTACTGAGTGAATATTAGGGTAAGTAATTAAATTTGGAGCTCTCTCAGTTTTTGAGAACTAAACTTTTGAGACTCTGAAACAAACCTGGCCTATTCCAGCACCTCTGTGGAAAGCTGACTTCTTTCTTTATATTTATTTTTAATCTACTCTTGAGATTTAGCAATGGGATTTCAACCACTTCCTCAACTGGTTGTTTGGAGGCTCATCTGTTATTTCCAAGATGTTTGCCAGGATCTGAAATAGTACTCAGAACTTTCCCGTTCTTCCACATCCACATCCTTTATTCAGGTTATAGCTACAAATTTCAAAGGTGATCATAAAGGTTCTGAAAAAAAAGTAAAAAAGAAAGAGCATTTTTAAAACAGCTGAGATACAGCCTTTTTCTGAAAGAGGAGAGCAAGGAAACATCAATATTTTGTTTGAAATAATGGTGAGTATCCCTGTTAATGATGATAGAATATCCATATTTGTACTTGGTTAATGACTGCTCGTTTCAGTATTCATAAAACATGGAAATATTTACATTTCTCGTGTAATTTGTGTAAACTTTGGGCTGAACAGTATTTGGCAATGGCCAAATTACTGCAAAGGTTTTTTTCAGTCCTCTCTGGAGAGAAATGAAGCCATATTAGGAAAACCTACAGGTATTTGTGGTTCTTCCTAGCCAAGAGCTAAAACATTCAGCCTCGTAGCTGCAGAGATGAACTGGGCTGTAAAATGTGGATGCAAACCTGTGCTGTAAAGCACTTTATAACCTGCCAGCGCAATGTACTGTTTTGCAAAGCAGTTTATAGCACTGTTCAAGCCTGGGCAGAGAAAGCACATTGCCACCTGTCAGGTGAGAGGCATGTTTTAAAACATGGCAGTCAGGACAGGGCCTGCTATACGTAGTCCTCTGAATGTACCAGAAAGATGCTCACTTATTACACTTTCTTAATATGTGGATTAAGAAAGAGGTCTAGTCTTGTGTGTACTCTGGAGAGGTGATATTTGATGAAATTGCATCTGTGCTTCCTCATGTTATTTATATCCAAAGATATTGCATTCTATGCCTGATGCAATCTCTGTATTATCTCTGGTACATATAGTCTCCCTCAGGCTTCTCATGAAAACGAGGCATTTATGATTTCCCTGGAAAATTAGATTTTATGTAAATGCATCCACACTGATTACAAAAAGAGCTGCAAAAATCTTCACGTTTAGGGTTGCATGAATATTTCCATCCTAATTCCTGGACTGTGGCATTAAACCTTTCTGAATTTTTCCTCTGAGGAGAATTTTTTCCCATCCTGATATCTGCCTGAAGACTAATACATGGTTCTTCAACTTTGAGTAAAAATTGTTCATTGAATAGAATGGTAGACAGAAATAGTGTTTTTCTTAGTATTGAAGCTCAAGCAAGTAGATTTTGCAGCTCAGGTTGTGTCTTTGGTTATAAAGTGCACCATCACCCACAGCTTGAATACCTTTAGAATCTTTAAGGGATAATTCAGCACTTGAAGGGTTAACAGAATTTGTTTGTGGTATTTGAAGTTGGACCAGATGACCCCACTGTGGTCTCTTCCAGGCTTACCCGTTGTGTGATTCTGTGATTCTGGAATAGTTTTTTCTTGCTTTAGCTTTTGCAGTTCCTCTAAAGAAAGTTTGCTGATGGCTAAAGAGAAAGTACATAGTTTTTTTAAACTATTACTTCAAATATGACTGCATTTAAAAGGAAAAGGCTTTGGGGGAGAAATTCAGCAGTTTAGTGACTTCTTTGTATCAAAAAATGGCACCATGAGTCCTGTAGCCCACAACATGATCTGAAAGGCACTAGCTTGTAGAAAGCAACCCAATCTCTTATTTCTGTTGAGATTATTCAGCCTCTTTTACCTGTATTAAAGTACCACCTTAGAGGACCACCGAGAGGGGCTTGGTCTAGGAATTTCTTATGTTAACAATAAATGCAGCAGCATTGGTGTGGAAAAGAACTGGGACTGAACTTGGAGAAGAACTGTACTCAGCTCAGTGCAGGTGGTATTTTTAGTAGGAACCCTCTGGGTTTTGATCACTGGCAGGATGCTCAGAATTGACAAAGTGCTTGGAAGTTACAGGATTTGTCTGGATTTGTAGGAAAGGGGCCAGCCAGGATATTTCTTTGTCTCCACAGAAGGAGGAAAAAGCATATTTGGCCAGACGAGATGATTGGCAATTGTTACTGAAAAGAAGCATCCACGCCAACGTGCTGTTCCTCATGTTTGTTAAAATGCAAAGGAATGAGTTCTTGCTTCACTTCTAAATCACCAGCAGTGCATGAAGTCATAAAGAGGGGGGTATTTTGAGTTTTGGCAGCTATGAACAGAGAAGGAAATTATTTGACAAATTTATATTATCTGCCATGGTTCCACCTTTCCATTTTTTCCTACTTAGCTCTTGTGAAGAAAGGGAACCTTTAAAATTTAATAAGTACAGTATTGATAAATGCAATGGTGGACAGGAAGGGAGGAGAAATTAGTTTAAAGGAAGACTTGGCAATCATACAGGAACATCCTCAAGCAAAAATCAGAATTTTTTATGTAAACCCTACCACTGCATCTAAAAGCACTTGAAACAGATTATAGAACCCAAGCAACTGAAAGTTAATTTTAATTTTTAATGATAATGTTTCTGAAATTTACTGAGCAAACTTGAGCAAAGCACTTGCTTTTCAAAAGCAGTATCTACTTCATCCTCAGTACATATTTGCAAACTTCTCTGTGCCTACTAAGAGAGAGCTGCAGCAATGCTTGTTGCTGGCTTCTGTCTATCTCCTTCAATGTCATCAGAGCATGTTTGAGGCTCTTGAATAAGTTCTAATTTATTCAAGAAAATCAGCACCTTCCAATTTCATATGTTAAATTATTTAAAGAATTGGAGGGGGGAAAGAGCATTAGAGATGTATGTTGATAAAGCAGGGGTATGGTACACCAGCTTCTGTGAAATTCAGGAGATTTGCCTGCATGGCTAGAAATATGTCTAGCTAAGTTAGCATGAGTAAGTGTTTTCTAGCACTCTGCATATTTAAAGTGAGCCTGGTTGCAAATTCTTACATGAAAATGATCACCAGGATAATTGAATAGAGGGAAAAAATACAGAATCACAGAATGGATAATGTTGGAAGGGAGCACAGTGGGTCATCTAGCCCAACCTCCCTGCTCAACTAGGGTCATCCCAGGAGGTACTGGACAAGGTCAGTAAAAACAAAGGTAGGTGAATGTTTCACACAAGATCACTGCACACTGTTTAAAAGAGGTGGGATGATGTGGAATAAAGGGGCTTAGACCTAAGAATACAGTTCCCATTTTAGACACCTTGGAAGGCAGGAGAGAGCTGGATGCAATGGGTTTTGAGGGTGGGGTTGGTAGTGGTTATGACGTCGAGGAGATCACAGGCAGCAAATGTTGGCATTTCTGTAGAGGTGGGGAAAGAGCTCCCTGATGCCCCCACACCGCTGTGCTTTGGTGTCCAGAAGTGTTTGGGGAGTTTCCTTAGAAGTCCATCAGTAGCTTTGATAAGAGCAAACCAGGCACAGAGGGAGCCTCCAAAGCACATGGCTGAGTGGAATAAAGATGACTTTAATCAGTGCTTGCTTTTCTGTATTGTCTAGTCTAGAGCAGATGTGGAAAGACAAATCCAGTCTCAGATTTCTGAGTGGTTCCAAGGTAAGAACAATGTGTGGTAGTTGGCACAGCTGTCTGACACAGACAGGCTTTGAGGAAAGTGCTTCATTTTCAGTAGATTGGCTTGTTTTCACCCAGTAGAAACTGGCTTTTTGTTTGCTCTAGAGTTCTTTCATGTAAATGGATGTTAAATAACAAGAACCTTTTTCCCCTCTCCAAATTACGGGAAAATTCCTGCTATTGATTGCGGTTTGATGAGAAGTTTGTTCATGAGGTTGTTTCCAAGCCCCAGGGATGGCAAGGGTTCATCAGGCCAGGAGCTCCTCTTGCTCGACTCTGTAATGGGACAAGTCCCATGAAAATTAGATGCTGAATTCCAGATCAAAACACATTGTATTTATCTCCCTATACTACCAATTAGGATTAGAGTGTTTTCTTTAATCATATTACCTAAAAACTATTAATTGTTTTCTCCTCTTGAATGGTATTTTGGAGAGAACTTCTACAGACCTCGTGTTTTAAACAAAGCCTGTGGCATTTTAATTTGGGGTGGCTATCATACACTTTTTTGTAAGTGATATGGTGAGGAGCTGCTTACACTATCCTTGGGGTATCCAAGGGTTGTGAACACCTCTTTTCCATTGATTTGAGGAATCCCCATGTACATATGTGCCTACCTACTCCTTCACTAGGCATTCATGGGGTCCAAACTAATTCCCTAATGAGAAGCAAACTGAAGCCTATTAGTGTAAATCCATTGTTTCATACCGTGGAAATAACTAAGCTGGGTGTGCTGCTAGTTCTCGTGCTCCTCTGTTGTGTTTCTTATACCAGATTAAATATACTTTTTGACATCAGTTAATTTCTCTTCGGTAGTTTTGTCTACTTGGAGCACTTTAGTGGACACCATACAGAGGTAGTGAACCAGAGACTGAAACCCTGACACTGCTTTGGAAGAAAGGCAGTATATCCTTTCCCTGCAACACTGTGTCATTGGTGTGCCTGGGCAGAGATTTGTGCTGTAGCTTTTGTCACTGTGGAAGTGGGGAAGGGCCACTGTATTACAGTGTGAAGCAGCCTGGAAGGCTGCAGATTTTGCTCTTTAGATTAGCAGGTTCAGTTATTGCAGAGCAAACAGAAAAATTGCCCAAAACCTCCAACTGAAACCTTTGCACTTCTAAAGTGCACCAGCTTGTATTACTTTTGAAACTTGTCCCATTATTGTTAATGGAACCTGTACCTAAAATCTGTTTCTCCAAATGCTCACCAGAAAGAAATCATAACACACCAAAATTTGTAATTATAGAGATGTCTCTTCTTCTTTTTGTACTTCGTAGTTTATTTGTGCTTTCTCTATTGTAAAGAAACATATGGAAGAGAATAAATAGAAAAAAACCCCAAAAAACCAAAACGTGTCATGAGGGAAGGTAGAGGAATTAGGACACATAACCAAAAAAGAAAAAGTGTGTTTCAACATGTGTCATTTCCATAATTGCAATATATCAAGTCGGTTTACAATCTGTCTCCTTGTTTATAAGAGTATCAGAGTCTTGGCCAGAGGATGATGGACTGAAGCACAGACCCTGGAGCTGACAGCACTGGAAAGGTCCCTGCCACAGCTGAGATGGCCCAGCTGCCTTTTTGGGGCATGTCCCAAATGGTGACCAAAACACCTCCTGAGTGGAGCAGTCTGTGGTGAAAGGTGGTTGTTGGAACAATACAGGGGAGGTTTTATGCTGTTTCCAGGGACAGGAGTGTTTCAGGCTTTCAGTTTGACTGTCAGCCCAACTTTGCTTTCTGAAGACTTTGCAGAGATTTAAAATGAAGGCTGGAGACTGAAAGAAATGGGAGGAGACAGGAGATGAGGTGTTTTTGTAGAAGAAAAGTTGAAGAACTGAAAGACCTGCCCAGTGCTGAGTTTTCCTGGCAATCCACACCTAGTCAGTACAAGGGTTAGGGAAATTAAAATACGTCCTCATGACTGGCTTGGATTTATAGCTCTCCATCGGTTCTGTTTTCGTTCATAAATATCCTTAAAATACTTGTATTAAGAGACATACCTTGCATAAAATTGTGCCAATAATAGAATATCACATGTATTCAGAAAAATTAGACCTTCTTCATTTTTACTCTGTGTATGGCTGAAGGACAGTGGGAACAGAGAGAATTTAAATAGGTTGAGCTGAAACACAGAAACAAGTGGAATTTTTTTCAAATCTCTCTTGTACAATACAGAAACCCTTGTAATATTGATCTCTTGCTTTGTATTAGTTTAAGTGGTAGAAATGCCCCTTATGAAAATTTATGAAAGTACTTGAGAAATATCTCTTTGGTTTTCAAGTCTTAGCTGTAGGATTATTGTTACCATTGATTATAATTTAAAATGACTCATCTGCTTTCCTGTATGTTAAAGCATGAGATCTCTTCATTTTGTGTACAGCTCCACTTCTGAGCTTGCAGCTGATGAAATATGTGCCCTTTGCCTTAAGAATAAAGAGGCAGCACCAAACATTGAGCATTGGATGCTAAAATAGCTTCTACACTGTTGTGTTTGGGACTTGCTTTGTAGAAAATTGTTTCTTTTCACTGCAATTTTGTTGTTACAATGAGGGAAGATAGCAGCACATTGTGCCAGAGCAGGGCAGTCCATTAGAAATTTTTCTCTTTGATCAGAGTAAAAGCATAACTAATTGCACCTTGTCTTGTCACCCAGTGGATTGAGGCACTTCAAGTTGCAGTGGCCTCTGTCCTTTTGAGATGTGGTATGGCCTGATATTGATCCTTTCACTTCTAATTGAGCGAAACTCCTTCGGTAGCAACCTGTGAAATGGAAGTGATAATTGTTACCTAACCAGGAGGAGTGTTATGAAGGCCAATTAGTGAATGTTTTAGTGTTCTTGGGGGGAAAAAAATGTACAAATGCTGCATTGATTTTTCTCTTTTAAGGCTGTATTAATTTTCCTATTGTGGAATTGTTCTCAATGCTTTCATGTATGAGATGGATAATCTAAGTGGATTTTGCAATCCTAAAACACTGTGGGTCTCAACCAACCTTAGGTACAAAGGGGTTTTTTTTCACAAATGTAAGGAAAATAATGCTTCAGAGCCCTTCTCTTCCTTTCAATAGGATGTTCTAAAGGGAAACCCTTTTAAATAGGAATGCAAAGCAAATTATAGCACTTCAATGAAGCCTCATCTTGCTGCTGTTTAAGGATGTAACTTTGCACTTGTGAGTTTTCCTGTAAGTTTGCAAGGTCTACTCAAGTAAAGTGTTTGCAAACCAGACAGTGTTTCCTGCCGTTCTGACAAGCTTGGCTGATTCTGTGTCTGATCAGTCTTTATTCTTTTTGTTATTTTTTTTTTAAAGTTTCTGTCTTTGTCAGTATTTCAGCACTTCCTAGGTAAATTAGACTTACCACATCAAACCTTCCAGTAGACTTCATGGACTCTTCTTCCAAGTGGTTTTCTCCTTATAAATATGTTCATTAAAGTACCGTTATATAAAGAATGGGTAAGCTTCACAAAAAAACCCCAAACAAATCCTGCAAGTTGTCCCTCTGGTAGTAAAACACCTCTGAGTTTGGTGTTCTTGGGAAAGTCATCTGCTGGTCAGAAGTGCTGCAGCTCCATCTCTGCTGTGTTTCATGCTGAGCTCTGTTAAAAACATCTTCCCAGAGGAGTACTCTTTCTGGATTGTCATAGATTTGGAACAATAAAAAATATTATTGCCAATGAAGGTATAGCCCTGATAATACAAATAGTTGAAACAGGAGATGTGGAAATATGTTGCCTCCCAGTGTGAGGTTCCAGTGTGGAGCCAGGTGAAGGGCTGGTCAGTGGTTTTGGCCTGGTTTACCATACAATCCTGGCAGACTATGAAGTCTGTTGTCACCTAATGCAGCAGCATGACTGGGATTTCAGAGTTATGGTTCTAGTTTCTGTTGTGAGCTGTTAACTGTAAGAAAAAGGAAATGAGACAAGTGACCTTTTTGCCTTTTCCTCTCTGTCCATCCTCTTCCCTCACTCCAGTTCAAGAAATCCATGTGGTTCAGTTGCTGTAGCCTGATATCCAGGGCTTGATAATGAGGTGTGACATCAGGGCACTGTCTGAGAAAAGCCTGGTTAAACTAAAGTTATGCTAGGGTTTCACTGAATTAAGTACAGGTTTCAATGAGCAGAGAGTGAGATTGCTGTACCTTCACACGTTGCCCCTTTCCATCTTGTGCATGTAAAATAATGGATGGGCTGATTTTCACTTGCTGTTGGTTTAATAACCTAATAGTGTAATGGCAGAATACATTTCTTCCATATCTTTACATTAGGAGCACTTTTGCTTTGGGATTTCATTCCCCAAAACCATATACTGTTGTCCACTATTTTGTCTGCCTATGCATTTATAGTTAAGAACATCTCCCTCTGCCTTCTCTTACTGAAATGAAAAACTTGCAAGGACATCTTGAAGTTTAGTGAGGTGATTATGGTTTGAATTTAATTGTTAGACAGGCCTTAATATAGTTATTATTTAATTATGTAATTACCTTGCATTAACTTCAGAAACCATTAAGGAAAAAGAAGCATGTTTAAATATTTGACCATAATTTTGACAGACTAATCCTTGCCTGGAGCAAGGACTTCTCTTAGCTGTTCTGTCATTCTAAGATTATGCAAGCTCCTCCCTATTTTTAATTTTTCCCTTGATTAATTCTACTTTGTTTATGAATTTGTTATTTGTGGTTGACTCCCCAGGATGCTAATTGCTACTGTAAACTCCAGATACTGCTGAGCTAATGTAGTCTGAAAATATCAGGAAAAGAAAAGATGTAGTGAATATTCCATTAAAAATTAAACCACTGATTTGTAATTTTCAGTTCTTTTCAAAATAAATCATAAAAATGCCTTATTCTTTGCTTTTTTGGGGGTTTGTGGGTTGTTTTTTTTGTTTGTTTGTTTGTTGTTTGGGGGGTTTTTTTGAGAAAATACCTCTATTTTTATCTGTGAAAGATGAGAGTAGATCTGGTAAAAGGAGAGGGTTTTTTCTGTATTTGGCCTTATACTTGATATGTTTTATTCCATAGTTATTAAAAAGACAGTATTGCCTCACATATTCCAGTAAAAATTTCAAGGTTATTTAGGAATAATATTTAGGAAGGGGGTTCTGGATAAAGTCACAATCTTAAGTGAAAGGAATACAAAAAACTGATGACATCAAACCTGCAAATTCTTTGCATTGTCCTTTCATTGCTACCTTTTTCCTACTGAAGAGAAAGTGAGATGATCAGTGGAGTTCAGATCAGCTCCCAGAAGTACAAGTCAAGGTATCTGTCCTTTCACAGGGAGAGTTCTCCTGCTGGGTATGTGATGCTCTGGATGAGGATCAGAAAAAACTTCTGTTGCTTTATTGATCTTCCAGACCACGTCTGACAGCCAAAGTTCCCCATGCAGAGGTTGGCTTTCAGTGGAGGTCTCTGGGTGGACATCCAGATATTATGAAACTTTTGAATGGCCTGAGGCAAATCAGTTTAATCAGTTGGACTTGAATTTTTTATCCTCGCAAATGGAGGCATATTTGTGTTTCTCGACTGTTATAAGATCTCCCAGGGAGCTCTCCTTCCCTGCCAAATTTCAGAGAAATTTTCAGTCACACTGTTTCTCACTATTTCTCTTTGGTTTTAAGGTGGTGGCATTTCCTTTTCCTTGTTCAGGATGGGTTTTGTCTCCCTTCTCCACCTTTTCCCAAAATATGACTTGTCCTTAATCCCTCCCTCAACCAGAGCCTTAGCTTCATCCTCTGGGCAATACTGAGATTTTATTTCCATCTTTCTTGAGGCTGAACAGTGGATTACTGTGCATCAGTGAGAGGTGCTCTGTAGTAGCCTTTTCCCTTCTTCAGTTTTCATTAAATACCTTAATTAGCATGTCTTTGCCTTCAGGCTGCCTTTTCTTATTTGAAGCCTACTGAAAAAACTACTGCTAATACTTTATATGTCAAGATTATCTCAAATATTTAGACACACTCATCTTCAATATTTGACTCTTTATGTGAACATTGGAGACCTCATTGCTTTCTACAACTCCCTGACAGGAGGTTATAGCAAGGTGAGATCTCTTCTCCCAGGCAGCAAGTGATGGGGGTAGAGGACATGGCCTCAAGCTGCACCAGGGGAGATTTCAGGTTGGACATCAGGAAGAATTTCTTCACTGAAAGGTTGTTAAGCATTGGAATGGGCTGCCCAGGGAGGTGGTGGAGTCACCATCCCTGTAGGTGTTCAAGGAATGACTGGACATGGCACTCAGTGCTCTGGTTTAGTTGTCATGGTGGTGATTGGTCAAAGTTTGGACTTGATGATCTTGGATCTATGACTCTATGACTCTATTGATGAAAGAAAGAAAAAAAAAAGGGTGCTTAGACCAAGCGCAGTGTCATCCTTCCACCAAACCTTCTGGTACAGGATGAACTTTACTCTGGCTCATCCCAGGATTCCTCGTACACCCACACTTTGAGAGTGTTTTGAGATCAACAAGCAGTTGCAGTTCAAAGCATGGTGTTACTTCTCAACGGGGAACACATAAATTAGTTGTAAAATAGATGGAGATCCTTATAGGAGTTGCTTAGATGGCCGTGACTTTCCCCAGCGGGGTTTACGGAGTTTAACAATCAGGGCAGCAAAATATTTGCCTGCAGGAGCAGACAGCCCTGTCGTGGCAGCATCTGCCAACTGCAGGAATTTCATTTACAGCCCCGCAAAACTGTGCTGTGACACCTTTTACCAGTGAAGGTGCTAATCACTCATTATACTGCAAACAGGTGGTGCAGGTTCTTGCTGTTGTAGCTGGAGAGTGGCAGAAATGTGATGATTTACTGGAAAGGCATCGCTGGCCACTCCAGATTTTTCTAAGGAAAATACCATGTGAGATGTTTGTCCAGGAGCTGGGGCTGTGTGCTGTGTTTTCATGCTGTGTTTGGGCTGAGACTTTGAATTTGCCTTGGGAAATATTAGCATGCTGTAATATCCTAAGGATGAAGCAATTACCTTAATAGTGCTTCTGTCTTATTGTGTGGTCTAGAGGGTGCTACTTGCCATCCCTTTTGCAGTGTTGCCTTCTGTAAAATGAAATATTTACCACCAGACTCCTGCAGAGTGTTCAAAATAGTGAAAAAGTATTGTCTTGCATATTAATGTAGCATAATAATAATAGTATTCAGAGATTAGAGGCTGACTTAGTTTGTGCAGAAGAAAAAAGAAAATAGTTATTTCATTATCTTTATTTAATCTTGCAAATGGGAAGTCTGTGTATCCTAACATTCATCTCCTTGCCTCTGGCTTTTTCGTTTAACTTGGGTTCAAATGAGCTGGTTTCTAGACCTTTGCTTGCTGATCCTTCATTTTTCTGGTAACTGGGTTCTTGTGGCCCTTGTCCTCCTCTCTGACACCACGTAGTATTTTGAACTTCAGGCCTAATAACTGAATGTGAAGTTTACAGATACTGGAATCAAAGCAAACGTTAAATCAGGATGTGCCCAGTAACTATTTAACTTGATTAGCATTTTGACTGCATTGGAAACCTGAAAAGTACTTGATAGATGCAATATAAGGCTTTGCAGTTGCAGCAAAAGATATTACTTGTTTAATGTCAGCACTAAATAATGTAATACCGTTGTCAAATGTCAATTTTCATTGCTGTTTTCAGTGCAGCTTGATTTCTGGAAAATTAACCCATCACAGTTTCAAAAACTGTTTCAGCTTTTCCTTGAAAAAGCAATCTTCAGAGGCAGTATTCTGAAGAAGGAAGGCTTCTTAGCTGCAGACACCAAATTTTGAAATTAATTCTTAGGATTTTTGTATTAAGGTCAACAAGAAGGGAATAAATCCCAGACTTTCAGATTTCAGATTATAATTGTGCAAATCTTGTGATCTGAGACTGTTCCGTAGGAAAGAACAGCAGGTCTCTGCTTTGTATCTTATTGACGTCTCATATGAATATTTTCCTGGCTTGTTTAGAAAGTATTTAACCAAATATTTAAATGAGAGCAAATGTAGAAAAAATAACATCCTGATCTAATTAGAAAGCAGTTAAGAAATATTTGAATCACTGCAAATCTGAGAGGTGAAGCAAGTATTAGAAAATATAGATGGACTTCTGCCTTGGAAACATCAGAGCTTGGAGGGTGGCTGTCACAAAAAAGGGTCATAGAATGGTTTGGGTTGGAAGGGACCTTAAAGATCATCTCATTCCAACCCCCCGCCATGGGCAGGGACACCTTCCACTAGACCAGGTTGCTCAGAGCCCCATCCAACCTGGCCTTGGACACTTCCAGGGATGGGGCATCCACAACTTCTCTGGGCAACCCCTGCCAGTGCCTTACCACCCTCACAGTAAATAGTTTCTTCCTAATGCCCAGCCTAATTTTATCCTTTCAAATACCAATGACTTTTTTGCCCCTGAGGCCAGTAAACATCTTTGCCTTCTGTTCCCACCACCAAAAGCCTCTGCTATGGACACATCAGATACCAACAGTTGACTTTGCTTGAAATTAAACCCTAATTTTGTCTCCTCCCGTGGCAGCCTTCCTTAAATATGTTTGTGTCAGTTGTTTGTATACATACATTACAAGTATTTCTTCAGCATATTTTGTTCTGACATAATTTAATGGCTTTCTTTCAAAGTACAAGTGAGTATTAGCCTACTAAATTGCATTACTACTTGGGAATTCCCTTTGGTAGTTTTTCTTAGTCATTAAAAATACCACAGCACTCTAAAGTTGCATTTTACTTAAAAACAGCTAAGAAGCCTTTATTCTCTAAAGCAGGGCACAGGATCCTCAGCTATTATGAGACCACATCAGGTTCTGCAGATGGAAGGAAAATTTCTGTTTCTTTTATTCAAGACACTTTCAAGGTGAAACCATGATTTCTGTGGCTATAAATCTCAGCAACAAGGTTCTTGGTTCAACTTTTCTTTGATGCATTATCAAAACATGTTGGTGATGAGACATCCAAAAGCCAGTTTACTGCTAGAGTCAGTGTGTGGCTCTGTGATTTCTGAAAATGACACTGAAAGAATGAGGAAAGTTAAGACTGAACTGCGAAGTCAAATCTTTAATGAGTTAGGAAATGGAAAAATTAAGGCTTCTTCTGCAGCTTTGAATCTTGATGGACATTCAGGCTTTTCATAGGCCCCAGTTAATGACCTGGCTCAAAATAGTGGTGTGGGACCTACCATGGCTTTATGTTAATTCCTGTTGTTTCACATGTGAGCACGTTTTAATTGAAGTTTCCTTACTTTTCTTTCATTCTCTTAGATGTAGAATTTATGTGGAAAACCACATTGATGTGAAGCTGACAAGGGCTTCTGGGCTTCCTTACCTGAGACTAATTGCATGCATGTGTGTATGGGGAAGCACATAAGGGAGGTTTGGACATGCTTGGCAATCATCCTGCTTACTTTCCACTCCTCTGACATTGCCAAGACCTCGCAACAAGTGTCCTTTTCCTTTCTGGAATGGAAAAGTTCTACAGATCTGGTCCTTAGGAGAGACTCAAATGATAAAGCTTTTTACAACTGTTTACTTCCCTGTGTATACATACACAATTTTTCTATTTATTTGTTCTGTGAAAGCACTTTGTGCCTCTGCTAACTTTTTTTATCCCTCCAAAAGTTGTCTTGACAAACCCAGCAAACCTCCCTTCTGCCTGAGTGGAAAAGAGAGGAGGAGGAAAGCAAGCAAAATCAGGATTCCTGCTGACTTGCATGGCAACAGCCATCTCCTTCCAGTTTGGAATTAATCAATTGTGTAGCTCTGTGAATCAATTTATCTGCAGCATGCTGTCAACTTATTATTAAGGAAGTGAAAATGAGTGCTAGATAATCACTGGGAGCAGCTTGGATCAGGCTTGGTAGTCATAGAAATAGAACTGTGGAACAAATGTTATCTTGATACAATGCAGTTATGCCTTGGGATGCACTATGGGCCAGTTGACCTCACCATGGATTTGCTTGCAGTCAGTGCTAAGATATTTGTCTCCAATTCTGAATGAAGAATTTTGTGGATTTAAGTGAATTTCAGGAGAATTCATTGATTTACATCTCTGATCAGCTTAAGGTTAGTTGTTAGGCTACACATTTGAAGCAAAAAGTACAAACGCAAGAACCACTTGGACCAGAAAGGGATCCAAGGCTCCCAACAACCTTGGCAACCTCAACAATCTTAGAGGAAAATAACTCCATACTTTTTACCTTAAATAGTTATGGTCTCCATCTATGTCTGCAAGGAAGATAATGTATAATAAAGAATGCAACATAGGCACTACAAAGACATAAATGACAGCTGAAGGAAGACTAGTAATTTTGGAGGTTCATGTGGGGAAATGTTTCAGAGCTGCTGTTACCAGGACATTACCATTCTTGATTCAAAGATATATTTTTTAGAGGGTGCCAGAAGGTTTCCAATTTATCCCGAGATGGTACATTAGAATTCATTTCATAACTGCTGTTATTATCTCTGGAAAAAAAACCACCTTTGAAATCCTTTGGTTTAGGAATGGAAACTTGGTGGATCTCTACAAAATCTCTTCTGTAGGGATGCTGACCATTCAAGACTATTCAGGTGATTCAAACCTTTTATTAGTAATGGAAGAACCTGGAAGGCAACTTAAACAATGGGAATGACACAGCAGATTAAAATCAGCCTCTTGGAGCATTTAGAAAGAGTACCAGAAAGAAAACCTCAATGTTTTCTACATGAAGTTATGCAGTGTGTGGATTCTTTGCCCAATAACTTATTATGCCTCCTTTAAAATATACAGTAATTGTCATCAACTACCTGTGAACAACATGGTCTAGAGCAAGGTGTCCCTGCCCATGGAGGGCTGGTTGGAACTGGATGATCTTTGAGGTTTCTTCCAACCCAAACTGTTCCATGATCTGTAATATTAATGGTACAGAGAAATTCTTCATGTATATGGGTAATTCACCAGAACTGACAGAAAACCTCTTAGGATGTATCAATGACAATAAGAATAATATCATCAAAGAGGGAGTAATGAGAAATAAGAGAACTTGAAGTAAAACTGGAGACAGCAAAAACTTGTAATTCTCTACTAAGAATATAGTAGTTTTGCTTAAGAAGGGTTTTATTACCAGAAAGAAACTACATAATGGCCTTTTCTTCCTATTTTGTATGTAGAAAAAGGAGGATGTTTTACATTTAAATACGAGAAATACCAAATTTTTCCATATCCCGACACTACAGGAGCTTGTTTAGCAAGTATCATAAATACTACAGCATTTATGATACAATGCTGTAGTATCATAAATGGGGACACAGAGGTGCCCTCTGACTTTATCAGTGGCTTGTACTGATGTCTTCAAGAGAAAACCCCACTGAGACTGGTGCAGACATCCTGCATTTGAACTAACATCTTTTCCAGTCAACTAAAAATATTGTACTGTAAATGCAGTGTAAAATGTTGCATGTCTCTGATAGTTGATACTGGGGGGGGGGGGGGGGGGGATATTAGACAGAGCTTATGCTGTGATACTCAGTGAAAAAAATCTATGAACCCTTCAGATTCAAGCAGCCTAGCAATTTGGTTAAGGCTTCTTTGCTAGCCTAAAGTCCGTGTGTTTTTTTTCCCCATTTTGTTCACATGTAATGTTATAGAGAGCTTTAGCAAACAGCACTGCTAACTGAAAGCAGAGCATAACATTGAAAAGAATAAAACAACTGTTAAGACATCAAGGCTGTCAGACAAACAACCTGGTAGGAAATGTTTGCTGATATGTAGGAAATAGCCAAAAAGACCTCCACAATACTGCTAAGATAAATCCAGTGTTTGGGTTTTTTTTACTACAAGGGGTTGAAAGTGCAACAGGCATATGATTAAAAAGTGATGGACAGGAAGCTCTCTAATACCTTCACTGCTGGCATGTGGCCTATGAAATTAAATTTCAGTGGTGAAGAGCAGATTTACCTGTCCCTCCATGATATCTGGTTGCAGAGTTGTTGTCCTCCAGCAACTGAAGAAAAGCAGGTTGGTTATGATATATCGATGGTTTAGAAAACTTAATTTTTTTCTGTTTCATCCAAGTGAGTCACAGTAGTTGAGACTATACTTGGTTTGCTTTAAGTATTAAATTCTCAGAAATAAGTAATATTTGGCAATGCTTATAGCTTGCATTACACTGAGCTGGTAAATTGATTTATTGTTTTGAGAATTTTGGTACAAAATTGTATGAAATCAAAAGGGTTTTTTACTTTTAAAAGAAAAGTTTAAAAACTTTTAAAGTTTTTTTTTAAGTTCTGTCAAGTTCTTGTTTCTGCTGTGCTAAATCACACTAGTTGGGAAGCTCAATTCCTGGACTCCTTTCAGCTAATTTTTCTTTTGACAGTTTCAGGATTTTATGTGCATCTTCAGGAATTAATGAACATGCTTTGGCTGTATTCAAGATGTTCTTTAGTGAATGAAAATATGCTGAAACCAAAGTGCCCTTAATTTTTTTATTAGTCCACAGTGGTTTAAATAAACCTGTATATTTACCTTTTGCTTAAACATTGTTTTAAATACAAGTCCTTTCCTGAATTTTTAGCTTTAAGATTTGACTTTTTAGAGTGTGATTATGTCTGAGCACCCCCTGGTTTTTTGACTGACAGTGCCCTCCTAAATTAAGGAGGAACTTTTATCTCTGCTGTGCAGCTGAGAAGCAAGAGGAGAGAATTCATGGCATGCCTCAAGGTGTGCAAGAGTGCTGTGGCACAGTAGAGAAAGAAGGCTGGATCTCCCAAGTCCTTGACTACAGCAATGCCACTAAATCTTGAAATTGTGAACTGCCTTCTTGATTCATTTCTTTTCATGCAGCTGCTCAGTCCCACTTGGACCAAGGAGTGAGAACTCATTTTAGGTATGAACATTTACCCCTGCACTCTGATTAGGAGCAGACAGAAAGTGTTCAGTGAGTATGAACAATTGCAGCCAGCACTTGCAACTACATTTTGTCTCAATGCTGGGAAAAAATGAGTCAGAGATGACCAGTATTGCCTTTTATTAAGCTTTATAATCCCCATTGAACTCAATGTCTGAGTTCCCTGGGCTAGCATTTGTTAGCCCAACTCTGGGCTAAACCATCCTTCTTCTCCAATTACAGGCCTTGGCATTGGTGGTTCTTATAAATCATCTTCTTCAACAATTTTTTTCCCCGTGGATAAGATTGGGATATTGAATGACTACTTTTCTGTAAGCTAATCTAATAACGCAATAATTTTCAGACTCCTAGGTACAAAACGAGAGAAAAGCCTCTTTAGACTTCCTGCTTAATAAGATTTACAGTGTTTTTTATTATCCACAGACATAGTTTCGTTCTTAGCTTGGAGTATGTTCGCTTCACAGTCAAGCTTCCTAAATTAATGCCTGATTCTTCGTCCAGCAGTTTTTCATCTCTTTTAATTGGCCACTCTTGTCACATTTTACACCTCCACTTCAGCGCTGGCTGGACGCTGCTCCCAGAGCTCATCCATTAACCTCCTCTGATCCCCACCTTTCTCTCCTTCAGCCCTTCCCATTACATCCTACCAGCTCTGCTCTCTGTTGCCAGTACAAAACTTTCAGGGCTCATCCCAGCCTTCTTCGCATACACAGATATCTGGGAAAGAAATGGCTGATTTCATTCCATTTACCTTGTTTAGGTGAAAACATCTCAAAAAAGGTGAGCAAGCTCCAGCAGTGTCTTGTTTCAAATAAACCTCTGATCTTTTTACAACTTTTAGGATTTTAAATATTGAAAGTATAGCTTTAAAGGCAACATTAAATTCTGTAATACTCAACTTCTGTGTCTTATGAGATTTATCTACAGGAAAAATGTCAGGTGTGTAAGCTTAATTTTCAATTATATAGTTAAAATGACATAACTTGCTGATATGTGTTTTTACTATGTAACTTCATACACAAAACATATTTTTTTAAACCAGATCCTAATTATATCAGTAATAGCCAACACACACCTACTCTACTTTTCTTCATGTAGGTGGTTGTTAGTGCTTTCTAGCAGAAAGCCTGTGGTCTGTTTACTTCTATTTTATGTATTTCCTTGTTTTAAAAATGAATTCTTTAGACTTTACTCCTGTTTATCTTACCTTACACCAACTTAACTGCATTGACTTCAACAGAGTTAACCATAATCTTCATTTACGTAGGAGGTAAATTGTGCACATTTAGCTAATCCTCTAGGTGTCTGGGCTTGAAATGTAGTGTAATGGATCTTAGTCACTGCTATGTTTTCATGCAAACTGTTAAACCAACACTTTATTTGCAGAATTTCTCAAAGCAATGGAAAATAAAGACATTCAAGAGCATGCTTTTGGCTACAGAAATGCAAATCTAAAATGTTCTGATTTCACAGTGAATGGTCCTGGGAGAAAGGAAGGAACTTGAGTGGGATCAAGGAAACTCCAAAATACCAATTGGTCAGCAAACATTTCCCTCTGTGATTCCTTGCTAAGTATTTTCTTAATATTTTCTTATTGCAGCCTTTTCTAGTTTTATTTTCCATGTCAAGCAGACATGAGTGAAGCACAGTCCGTGCAAGTGCAGTTAGGAAGCAGCAGAGTGTAGCTTCATAGGAATAATAAACCAGAGCACTTTGTCACTCTCTGGTTTTAATACCAAACATTAAACAAACCCACATTAGTGAAAAATGTTTAGACAAAAGGATGTAAACCTAAACTGCTGATGTTCCATCTGAGAGCTGATGGGTTGGGTTCAGAGGGCAGATGTTTTGTTGGCTGTGCCCACAGACCTGTTGTGCAGGGAGTAGATGAGACTTTCTTCAGATGGTTGGAAGAAGCCTCACATGGACAGGCACTGGTCCTCGTAGAAGACCTTAACTATGCCAAAAACTGCTGGGGAGACACCAGAGCAGGACAAAAGCAATTAGGAAGCTTCTGAAGTACATTGGTGTCAGCTTCCAGGCACAGGTGATCGAGGAGCTGGTGGGTGGGCACGATCTGCCTGGACCTGATATGTCAAACAACGAAGAACTGGTCAGGGGTGTGAAAGTCAAGGGCAACCTTGGCTACAGTGACCATGGGATGCTGGAGTTCAGGAGTCTGAATAGATGAAGAAAACTTTGGATTTCAGGAGAGCAGCTTTTGACACAGTTTCCTATAACATTCTGATAGACAAACTGATGAAGTATGGACTAGCGAACTGGGCACTGAGATGGACTGGGATGTAGGGTCTGACAATCTCCAGTTCACACTCCAGAGCTGCAGAAAGCCTTGTGGTCCTGTCTTTCCCATGTGTGTTCTTGAGTACCGCTCACTGTCCATGAAAGAATTCGGAAAAAAAGTTCTGTGTTAACCCAGTTCACCCCTGCCCACTGCTGAGTTGCTCCCAGAAATTCTGCAAAGTTGCATGGGGAACCATAACGTCACACAATATCATTTTATTTGGAAAAGGAATATGAAGGAAACAACTGTTAGTGAAACCTCCTGATCCACGGACCAGCCTGTGCTGAGATCCACTGGGTGTAGTTATTTAAAATGACATAAACCAATATAGGAAACACAACACAGTAATGGAATAAGAGGATGTAATTTAAGTTTCACTTAGCAGGGGCAGCAACAATGCCTTCAGGCCCATGCTCTGCTTGTAGGAGCCACAAACTGTTTTTGACTTTTGCCTCTTGCGTGATACAGAGATTGACATATCGCTTTTCACTTCTGAGGGGTGGCATCTCTGTGTCATAGCACAAGTTCAGAAATACCTGTCCCTGCTTCCACATCACCTCTGTCTTCAGACTGCTCTGCCTGGCTTTCTTTAGCTCCCATTTGTTTTCCTATGCTGCCTTCTCTCTTAGTTGGTAATGAATATTTTTATGTTCTTCTATTTGTTATGAAGTTTCGATCAGGCTCTTGCCGTTCCATTCTTACACTGTCATGAGTGAACATCCATCGTTCCCCATTTCCAGGCTTTGTCTCTTCTGTACAGGCATTGTTGAATTGAAATAGCTTTCTGGGGAAACTAGGCTGCCAAATGAGTAAATATGGGAGAGAGTGAGCAGTCAATCAGTTTTATAAAAAACTCCAAGTCTGAGAAGATGGAAAAACTCCTAGTTCTTGCAGACCTCTAACTGGATCTCTCCTCCCTTTTACAGTCAATACAAGCTAATATAGATTTGATGTCCCTTTATAAAGCACTATATTTAAGGAGATCTTTGGACATGATCTCTTTTTCTGTAGACAACTCTTTGTTAATGGCTATTTTGACCCAATAAAATTAGATCCCTGCCAGACACTTCCTGCTTTTCCAAAAACAACTGAGATATCATCTATTTTGTATCTATGACATCTAGAAAAGCTATAATTTCTGTTTGTATTTTAGGCTTAATGCTTTGTCTCTGTCTTCTCTGTCTTCCATGGACATCTTTATGAGTACATGTTACCCCAGACTCATATCCTCATATCCTCATATCTGTTGTTCATCTTCAGGAGATGACTGAGGAGCAGGAACATACTTAAAACCAGTATTGAAAATTGAATCTCTGTCTCAGGGGAGGGACTTGCTCTCCATATTCCCTGATTTAACAAGCTGCCCCTTTCTTGTCGTTCCCTACTTGGGTCCCTTCAGGAATTGCTTGAGCTGCAGTTATTTGCATTCACCCTTCACATCCTTTCCTCCTGATCCTCCCACCCAGGCATTCTGGCTTTGTCCTTCACAGCTACTTGGTGCTCTTTTTGTCAGATTCTTTCCCCAGTGTTGACAACAGACTTTCTCTCTTATATCCCGTAGTAAGCCCCAACTTACTGCTGCTGCCTTTCACTTCTTTTCCACTAGTCACTGCAAATGGATATCCTTGACTCCGTGGGATTTATAAACATCTTCAGTGAAAAGATACCATTCAGTCTGATCTCTTCCTTGTTCTGGGAGCTTACCTGGCACTCCTTGCTAATATACTGTGTTCAACAACTTGAGTTTAGTTGTAGAAAGGCACTGGTCTTCCTAGGAAGAGGTCAGAATAGGAGCAATCCTCCTCTTCCCTGCCTAATTTGAACTTCTCCTGCTCCATCTTCCAGCCCTTACTTTTAGTAACAGGTTTCTCCACTAGAGAGACCTTTATTGCTCTTAATTTTCTCTCCATAGATATACCTACGTACCAATCAAGTAATTTTTCAATCTTTCTGATAAGATAAACAGATTAAGCTTTTAAAGTCTGTTACTGTAAAATATTTTCTCCAACTTTCAGTTATTTTTCCCACCCTTTTCTGCTTCCCTATTGTTGTGCATTCTGTTTGAACACTGGAACAACATTCTGGTCATAGGGTTAATATTACCAATGGCAAATACAAAAGTAAATTATTTCTTTCTGCTTGTTACCTGTTTATGTGTTTCACAGTATTTTTAATGCAATGTGGCAATAGAAGAAAAAATTACCTTTTTCACAGAATCATGGGATGGTTGGGATTGGAAGGGGCCCTAAAGATCATCCCCTTCCAACCCCTTGCCATGGGAAGGGACACCTTCCACTAGACTGCATTTCTTCAAGCCCCAATTTCCTGTGACTCTTCACATCAAGAATATAGAAATGGCTTTTCAGGGTTAGACTGGAGACCCATCTGGCCCAGGATCCTGTCTTTGACAGCAACCAGGGGTAGATGCTCAGGAGTGGTATAAGAGTACAGTGAGCACAGCAACTCATAGCAATTGTCATAGCAGTGTAGAGCTCACTCAGGAAGTAGTGGTGCTATTGATGGAATTAATTGTATTTAATTGATCTCCATGGATCTCTCTTTGATCCTTTTGTCCATCCACTTTTTTTTTTTGAACCTAAGGGGACCTTTTGTATTGATAACTTATCTCAGTAAGAGACTCTAAAGCTTAGTTGTGGATTGTGTGGTGAGGAATATCCAATCTGTGTTTTCAGTGTGCCCTCTGTTACTTTTGTTTGACTTCCTCTGCTTCTTCTGATAGAAGAAACTGTGAACAGCCATTCCCTGCTCACCAATTCCATGTCATGCATGATTGTATGGATCTGTATCATTACCCTCTTACATGAGTTTAAAAACTGATTTTCATGGCAGGTCTTCCACTCTCTGAGAAAAACCTTTGTTAATTGAAGAAATACAGATGTATTCATTTGTATGTGTTGGTATCACAATAATGCTTTTTTGAATGAACTGCTCTCTGAGTGATCTACATTGTTCTTAGCAGTTCCCCTGTCCTGTGCTTGCTAAGAAATAGAAGGGCTGTAATATTGTTTCTATGCAGTACTTTCTTCAGGAGCTTCTTTTTGAAATGCTGACATCTGGTCTTTTTTATGCTTTTTCTCCCAGACAGGTTGACAGCAACCACAGCTCAGTAACAGTAATCACAGAATGATAAAATGGTTTGGGTTGGAAGGGACCTTCAAGATTCTCTGGTTCCAAGCCCCCTGCCATGAGCAGGGGCATCTTCTACTAGACCAGGTTGCTTCAAGCCCCATCCAACCTTGCCTTGAACAATTCCAGGGGTGGGGCAATAAATAGCATCCCTTAATGTAAAGGATACCTTTACCTAATACTAATAAAAAACTCTACTAATTCTTCTCTTTTAGGGAGGCAGATTAGGAAAGCTTCAATGTAACCCCATGACTTCAGATGAATTTAACTCACTGATCTGCTGTAGCCATGATATTTTATTTTGTGTACTTAAAACACATTCTTATCCATATAAAATATCAAGGGTTTGCTTTTACATGGAAAGAGCAGCTCTGCGAATACTGGCTCGTGTGGAGAGGATCAGTTATGAACTTCTTGTTAGAAAAAATTAAAAGCAAATCTTGTCTCTCCTTGCCTGCGTCACGCACTGGCACAGAGTCACCTCCCAAATGAGTAGCCTGTTCCATATGCTTGATCTTCCAAGCCAACAGCATTGCATAAAAGGGTTTGGGTGGTGGAGTGCTTTTTAACATGATGCTGGTGATAATTTCAAAGAAACCAGCCTGCAAAGTATTGCATAGCCCTAAAAAATAATCTTGCAGTGAAAATCAGGTTATTTCATTTCTGTATTCTACTTCTACCAAAAAAATCTAATTAAAATGGGAACACTAGGAAATAATGGGCAATTGCTTGGTCTGTTAAAGGTGTTCAGAGTGTAATACCAAATGCCCCTTCCCAAGGAATTACATTAAGAAATCAGAGAAAAGGTTCAGAGAGAAGCAGGTTTTTGCAGTCTTGAAGAGGGGATATCCTAACCTGGTAATGACTGTTTTGTGGGGGAAGAGTGTGTGGGGAGATGATGGTGAAAAAGAGAGGAGAGCAGAGCAGAGCAGAGCAGAGCAGAGCGGGGGGGGAGGGGCAGGGGGAGGCAAGGACAGTTTACTGTTAAAAATAAATCATGCATCTTTTCAGTTACTCATAAAACTTAGTCAGAACTAACTTCTTTTCCCAACTTTCTTCAAATTAGGATGTTATTTATTTTTCTGAGGATTTTGTATTTCAAAATACTGCTGTTGGCACCATTTCTATTTCTTCTCAGTCAGATAACCCTGTGCAAAGGCAGCTGGTTCACTCAGTGCTTCCTGGGACATCTCCAGGATCTGCGTTATCCAGAAGCACTAAGATGCACTTCAACAATCCTTTGACTGCAGTACAATTGAGTAGGAGAACGGGGATGTTTCCAAATAATAATGCAGGCTCTGTGCTGTGTTTGCCTTTTGTTATGATCCTCACACAAGTAGTACTAGGTGCCTTTAATGGGAACCTATACAAAACCTGGAAAAAGCTTGTGTAGAAACTTGGAACAATCCCTGCAATATGCTGAAAAATGTGTCTAGAGCCTCAGCACAGCTCAGTGCCAGAGTGAAGAGAGAAGATGAGTCTTTCAGACATTTATAGCTGATATTTGGGGGAGACAAAGGTTTACCAGTACTAGCAAGGATGGCAAAATGGAAGCTTGACTTGTAGAGCTATTGTGAGTGAAACCACAAGGTTAATATTTCAGTAGCCCCTCTCAGATGTCATTACTTACAAACATCACAAGAGCTGCAGAGCTGAATATCTGAAGACTTTCTGTGCTTTGTAAAGCATCATTTAACCGTGAGCCTCAGCAGCAATGTCTTATAAACCTGACGTGCCATTTGTATATTGTTTTTTGAATGTGAGTTCTTATAAGGAACTAATTTTTGGTAATCCAGATGGGTGATGGGTCTCAATATCATTACTATCTCAAGCAGTGACTTCAGGATTTTGAGAAGGTGGTTTTTCTTCTTGGCACATCAAAATAGCACTTAACTTTTATTACATTGAATCGTTGGAATAACCAAATAGTCTGTTGACTCAAAATCATAAGCGAGTTTGGGAGTGAGAATAGACTTAGGTGTTACTTCACAGAAAAAAAAATAGATGCTGTGAGAAATCGTAGTTAACTATTCTCAGTATAAAGTGTTTCCCACATAGAACCTCACTGGGACTGTTTTGAAGTTTCCTAAAGGTGCAATTAAATGCGTATCAGTAGAAACAGAGACTCAGACTTGCTCTCCCACTATCCTCTTAGGTTCTTAACTTCTATTTTGCCAGAAGGGGAAAAGTAGATTACTAGCTGTATAAGCTCTCTGTCAAAAGTTCTATAAATCAGGGCTAAAGTAAATAATGAATCTTTCTCCTGCTTTCCCCTCTCCTGTCTCATACATATACATTCATACTCAGAAATAGCATATTCTCTATGCAAAGTTTCCTCTCTTTTCAAATAAAACTAATACATTTTTTTAACATGTCATAAGCCGTGGATAACTTGATTACCTCATGCTCCTAAATTCAGCTGTTAATTATTTATTTGGAGGTGTTGGGTGGCCTACCACAATTAGCCTTGACATATTAAATAAATAGGTTTTTTATGGTAATTGGTGGTTGATGCCATGCTGCTTAGAATAGGTTTCAGTATTTCGTTCCTGTCTTGGAGCTAACTGAAATTTTTAATTTTGCAGAACACTTTAGGAGACCAAAATAAAAAATAATCACATTACAAGTGAGAAGTGTTGAGTAAATTTCTCTTGCAAAAAAATGCACCAGTTATAAATTCAGCCCTTAATTGATGGCATTACGGAGGGCTGGGATGGAAAACAAACAGGAGGAAACCTAATAATCCGTAACGTCAGGAGTCTGCACCTGCAGCTCGGCCGTGGTCTGATTGCCAGTCTGTGTAAGGGCTGTTGGGGAGGTAAAAGCTTTCAGTAGCAAGACAAAATCACCTTCCAGTACTCTGTGCCTGTGGTGGAAAGGTGTCCAGCTGAGAAAACAAGAGGTAGGCAATGACCTTTCAGTTCTTATTTACTTTCACAGTCTCAGCCAAAGGGCTGTCGTGTGCTGTCGCTTCCAGGGCAGCAGGGCAGGGCATTGCTTCTCCAGGTTTTCCTCCTGCCAGGCTACACTCTCTCCAGGGGCAAGCTGGCCTCTGTGTTTTACCCTATCTGTTGTTTATGTTCAACTCTAGGCAGACAGCTTGGGCTTCTCACATCCCAGTCAGCCGGATGGAGAAAAAGCCCCAGATCTGGCTCTGTGGTGATACAATTGAGCTGTGCAGACACATAGATCTGGCTCGACAACATCTTCTGGCTGACTGGGAGATGTCCAAGCTGAAGGACTCCTTCTCATCTCACCCCAGGTCTCCTGAGAGAACAAGGGAGCATCAGGATTTGAGTTTGTAGAGCAAGTCTACCCATCAAGGAACTCATTTAGCATTCCTTGTGCTGCTTCTCTCCTTCCATTGCCATGAAGGAAGTCTGTACCTTGAAAGACGTACTAGGATGATAAAAAGGGCACTTTGAGAGCTTTACTGTATCTCAGGTTTTCATACCTCCAGGAGAGTAAGATGTTATTGATATATCTGAGTTGACAAATTTCTCAGGAGGCTTCACCATTCTGGTTCTTCCCATTTTTCTTGGGTTTCCCTTTAAGGTTAGGCCCTAGTTCATGGTACAATAGTTGTCTGTTGAGGTGGGCCCTTCAGTAGCAGGTTCCTCCTAGTGTTTTCAATCCACATTTGGGTCTAAGTGTCAAGACATATGGTCCTGGATTACTCACTGGCTCTGTCTCCAGAAATTTTCCAGTGTCTCCATCTCCAGAGGGATACTGTTTTTACACTGTGGACATTACTTGGGCAATTGGCCAAAAGTTTCTATAATAAAATATGCTGAGAATATAGTTAAAAGTCCCAGAACAATAATTTTTATACTGAAAGTCTGTAAGTCACAGAGAGCTGATGATATTTCTGCTCTTTTCTGCTTCTAGGAAGATGCCTTTCAAAGGCAGCTTTGAGGGAGATGGTACATTCTGCTCCCCAGTGCTGGAGGTTTGATGGGTGCACATTTCCAAATGATGGACTTTGTGCGAGGAGATCTGTGTCTCAGCACGCTCAGAGATCAGTTCATTTCCATCCCTCAGAAGTTGGCATTAGGGAAGCATTTTTAGCCATGTCTTCCTTTCCTTACTAATCAGAATTCTGTTTCATTTGCAAATATGTAGTAATTTCTCTGTATAGCTGAAACCATTGACCTTGCTGTCTTTAAATCCAGTATAACCATGTTCTGAGACACTGAGAGACAGAATTTTTTTCCCCGATACCACTATAATTCCTCTGCAATGCTGCGTGTTAAACTTCTGTCTTAATCAGGACCTTCTTCAAGAAACAGTAACCAGAAGCATATTTTATAAAGAGCAGATAGATTTTGGGGTGGTGTTTTGTGGATGGGTGAGGAGAACTGTATGATAGAGTATCTAATTTAATATAAAATGGGGGAACTGTATAAATTTTTATTGGAGGACAAATTAATTTCTTGGATTTCCAGAAGGCTTTCTGTTTTCTTTTCTTTTCACTGTCCTGAAGAAGTAAGAAGTTTTGAAGGAGAAGATGTGTGGGATGTGGGGAACCGTGATAGACTTTTTCTACCCTTCTGCAGGGGTAGTGTCTGACCTCAAAGGATTCCTCTTACTGTAAATCCCCGCTGCTCCAGTGGTTTGGGATGGTATTTCTGTTGTTTACTTCATCCATTTGTTTTTATTGTAATTATCTCATCTGATGATACAACTGCTATAAAATATTTAATGCTCTAAGGAAGGAAGAAGAAGAATCCTGGAGTTTTTTTTCCTCTTTAGAAATTCCCAGTCAATTATTGTGGCCTCTTACATTGAGTTTTTTCTCATTCTCTGCTCCCTTCACATACTAAACTGCCCTTTTCAAGGGGATGAACTTTTTATGAGATAAACTTGTGAACTGACTCTGACAGACTGTTTTTGTCTAATACTGAAGGAGATAAGGCTTTTTAGCCTTTATCTGTTCCTTTAGGCATCTGTATAAATTCAGACAGTGGTGTTTGATGTCATGATTGGTTGAATTTTAATAGAAGCTTGAATTGAATTTTAATAAGACTTCTATAGTGGCATATAAAGGCAATTATATACACAGTTCAGGAAACTAAAGCCATCTCTCCATTCAGCCAGGGGATGAGCCAACTTCTGCCCAGTGCTCTGTGAATTTGTTCCCCCTTTCTAAATGAAATCAGTTATGTACATAATTGTTTCTCCCTTTAAATACTCTCCTAGCTCTATCCTGACATTGTTAAAATACATAGTGGAAGAGTATCTATCTAATAAACATCTACCTGTGTATAATCCTATGCTACAAGTAATTATAGGCTATGGTACAGTAATAATATAGTGCAAATCCTTTAGATGCCCCATTTGAACATATTTTGTGGGGTTTTTTTTGCTGTTGCTGATATTGTAGAACTCCCAGGCTTATTGCATGCATGACATAGATGATGTGGTGAAGCTATCATCTAAACACCAAAAAAGAGTGCAGTTGTTGACAGTAAAGAGATGAGAGGAGATGACAAAGATGAATGTAATCTGCTCTTACTTCTGTGTGCACATGGCCTGGCATGGGCACTTGGGTGTGACATCCCTGAAACTACTGCTGTGAACAGGGACAGCTGTCACAGTAAAGGTTTGCAAGACTGTTTAGTTTAAATGGAAGGAGAAACTGAAATATGAACGAATTTCATAAAGAGATGATATAACTCGTCTCCAGTGTCTCACATCTATTATCTTTCCACTTTTCTGTAACCACTTGAGAATGGATTTTCCAGTGGGCAAATTAAAATCCTGCTGTGACATCCCGATCCCTCGACAAACTCCTGTCTCCCTGTGTTGATTTGGTGCTGTCACTGAGAGGATAAGTTTGGATTGTGTGGATTGTGTGGCATAAACACAGGCTTCTTTGATGTTGATCTGCTTTTGCTGGAATGTGACTGCATTGGTTGGCTTTAAGAGCATGTCTGAGAGGAAAGTAATCAAAAACTGATAACAGCACAATTCAGTGAAGTCAGAAGAAAGAAAATGCTGTGCCTGTGACTACCCAAAGGGAAAGACACAAACTAAAATGCAGCATGTTAATGGGGACTGAAGCAATCTTCCTCATTCATTTCTGAACTGGGCTAAGCAATCTTCCTCATTCATTTCTGAACTGGGCTCTGCAAACTTATGTGCATTCTGACATTCTACACAAAACTGCATTAATTTAAATGAGTTTTTGGGTATCCCCAGGTAGAAAGAATGGTATATACTTCTTCATCATAAAATTATCATATTGTTTTTAAATAGCAACTGCCATTTTGGGGTAAGGAAGGCAAAATTTTTGCTGTAAATGATGGGAACTTAATTTGCATGTACAGTTAGATCCTCCAGTGTGTTGCATTTCCCTCATTACACCAGATGTTAATCCGTCAGTCACAAATAATAAAAGCAAGTGACTGTTTTCTTTCTTCAGGTATGCCCTAATGTTAGGTCTCCTGTTTGTGGCAGAGGACTGGTCCTTTGGGGAAAGGATATGTTGGTGAGAGGTTTTTTAAAACTCTGTTTTCTTTTTTCTGTCCCCATGACTTGGTGGTTTGTATTTGTGTGGCAGTCAGTATGTTTGATGAGGAGAATTATCAGTGTAAAGCTGACACTTAAAAATTGGGTAGGCTCTGCTTGTGTTTCCAACATCTGTGCAATGAACAGAAATCATGTGCAACTGCTCCCCAAAAAATCACTTAGGGTTGCTCAATAGCACAGCCAATTTTTTTTAGAATGGCATTACACATATTGAAATACATTGTATGTGACGAAAGCCTGATTTTCTGTAGGAACACAATGTCTTTGAGAGACTTAATCTCATGGATCACTTTTATGGCTTTCCATTTCTGTCCTTCCTCCATAGTCTAAACAATAAGTCTTTCTGTCCACAGGCAGTTTGTGCTGCTCCCTCGGAGTCCCCATACTGGGGATTGCTTTTTACAGAGTTTTATACTGCACTGAAAATGAAGATGAAATAGATTGCCCAGATGGGACTTTAAAGATATGGACTGTGGGGATGTACAATCTACACACACTGTGAGTGGTTTCTGATATTCCCCAGTGTTGTAAGGCAATAACACTTTCTTTGTGCTTCCCTTAATAGAACCACGGAATGGTTTGGGTTGGAAGGGACCTTAAAACCTCGTCCCAACCTTCTTCCATGGGCAGGGACACCTTTCACTAGGCCTGTCCAGCTTCTTCTCAAGCCCTTGAACATCTGCTGAGGTGATACTGGAGGGGTTTATGTGAGAATAGTTTCTGTGATGGTTCACACAGAACTGGATGGAAGCATCTCAGCATTTTCATACTGGGTCCTGGATTGTTTGATAGTGATTTTAGTCTGATCATTTAAAGATCCAAGTCAATATATTGTCATTACTAAGCCTCCAAATACCCAACTTTGCTCATAGAGTTTATGCATGCTTAAGCTTTAAATGGAGGCTTCAAATGTCACCTTTTAAAATGCTTTCTGACTAATAAAAATTTAAAATCTCATGATTGTTGTAAAGTTGTATTCTAAATTTCTCAGTAGTTAGTTTGCAAAAAGCGAGGGAGCCATAGTGCACTCCAAGATGAGCCTGGTTTAGGTTTTGGGGGACGAGGACTCTGGATATGCATCTTGAATTATGTCCTGGCTGATGGACATAGGTGCTCTGCTCCAAACGCTAGACCTGTAGGTAATACATTTCACTTTTTGGGTGCAGGATGACATTTCTATAAAAATATAATACATCAGTAAAAGAGCACTTCTGTTACAAAGATCAAACCTGAGCCTTAAATTTTTCTAGAAACTTAAACTCTCTAACTCTTCAAAAACCATTTAATTTACATTAAATAATTTCTTAGTGCAAGCAGATGTCTCTTTGTAGCAGTAGTATATTCTCCTGAGTGCTAAAAGTCTTGCTTTTACTTGCCAGTATGTCAGTGGCTTAATTACAGTATGTGTTTGAAACAAGGATAATAGCAAAAAATGTAGATTTTATTAATTGTGTGTCAGAGCACACATTGAAAACCCTAAAATAAGTCTGTAGCCTAAGTTCAGATGACTGAAAGTTGTAATTTATACTATTGAAAGCATAAAATCATGTGGGTGAAGAGAGCTGTAACTTAAAAGCTGGAGATATTTTTATTTTCAAAAGGTTATGTAGGTTCAGTGACAGTACTAACATAAAGATATTAAGATACACAGAATGAGCATTTTGCTGAAGGGAATAATGTATCTTATGGATTTTAATGTCTTTCAATAAACTTTCCTCAGCCGCATTTATTAAATACTTGAACAGGAACTCATAAATAAAATAATATTAATTGAATAAGTTATTAAGTGACTTTTGCAGTGATTGCCACCACATCTGTGCTCAGTTACCTGAGGAGCTATCCTGGGCAGTTGCTGTCGGAAGCCACATTCTCCCAGCTCTTATTCAGTGCTGATTTAGAGGAGGCTGAAATAATCTTTTACAAGTTTATTTTACAGTCTGGTCAAAAGGTTGAGAGCAAAAGCTTAAATTGATAATGTCCAAGTGAATGAAGGCGTTAGGCGAAATATAAAGCTTTACTTGATAGACATATCTAGAAAAGTAAAATAAAATGTCATTTAAAGCCAAAAAGCTTGCCAGTAAAATTTCTAGTGAGTCAAGGCTGATCATGGAGTGATCCCCAAGTGTGTAGGAGCACGAGGAAGAGGAGAATGTGCTGTTTCCAAGAGCATTGCATCACCTCAGCCATCTCTTGGGCAGTTTCAGGAGGAATACGGGTTTGTAGGAACTATCAGCACATTGGCTGGGAACAGCCTGGGACACCACACTGGGCTTAGGCTGACCTGTGTCTTGGGTTAGAGGAGCCAGATTTGCCAGATAAGCTGTGCTGGAGGGGAATTGCAGAGGTCTTGGGGTTGATAACACTGGTTTGCTTCACCAGCTTGGTGCCCCCCGATGCAGAGCAGCACCAGCAGGAACTGGAGAAATTTACTGTCCTGCTGTTTCTAAGTACCCGTTTTATGAGTGCACAGGGTGGTAAATTCTCCCCCCTTACCTTTCCTGCTTCCTTCCCTGGCTGCCCCAATGGTTTGTGGGAATGAATTATTTTTAAAGTTATCTTTAAAAAAAAGTAATTTTTGGCTTAACAATCTTCCTCTCAGGCACAGTCGAGCAGAAGGGACTACACACAAGGCAGTTGCTGCTGCTGAACAGATCAGAGAAGATTGAAGTGGGGAGTTGGAAATCTTGTCTGTTAAGCATCGTTTTCCCAATGATTTTTTTTTTAAATAACTTTCTAACTAGAGCAGTGTTCCAATGTCAAAGCCTGATTTCTGTCCCCTTATAATGCCTTTAAAATAGTGAGCAGTCTTCTACTTGCCTGTTAATCTTAGCCAGGGTCTTCCAAAGAAAAGATATGTATGAAATTCAGTCTTAACTGAATGCAGTTAATTTGGTGTCTTTTGCAGAAAATGTAGCACAAAATTTTTAGACAAAAGAGACTTTCAAGTTTGCTGTGTCCCACAGAAGAGGAGGAACTGAGGGAACCATTGTTAGGTGACAAAAGGCATAACCAAATTCACGCTGCAGGAAAAATGAGGATAAGAAAGAAAATCTCTTCTGTAAGTTTTTGAAAAAGTTGTTTTTCTGCTCATTATAGGTGAATGGGATCAGCATATTATTTCGTAGCAATGCTAAAAGATGTTCCCAACAGAACACCTAATTTAATTCTTGATCGGGGAGCCTCTCCTCCTGCATTCTGGAATCCCTAATTAAATGTCAGGCTGTGTTCAAAGACTTTAAGGGATTGGCCACTATTGGTTTATTTTAGAATCATGGTATTGGTTGTATTAATAATGATATTAACATTGACAATATGTACAGCAGTCAATAAAACTCTCACTTGTTTAATTTTCTTTTACTGCATAGGAACCAGTTTCCTGACACACTGATAAAAAGCACTCTATAAATATCTTTGACCTTTGGAAATAAGAGACCCTTTTTTGCACTTTATATATCCTCAAAGTATTTACTGAAGCAGAAGTACCTCCATTTTGGAGTGTTTTGCTCGTTGCACGTTTCCCTTTCCCGTTTAACAAGATATTAAAAAGATACCCTTCAGGGCAGGCAGTGAAATGTAACAGCAGAAAGGTCACTCAAAGAGCATGAAGATGGCCTTTGAAGAGCTATTTCTGCAGGAAATAGGGAAGAGAAAAATTTGCTTTCTAAAACTTCATTTCAGGAATAAGAGGTTTTCTTCTCCTCCCCACCTCCCCACCCCCTTTTTTTTTGTTGAACCCAGCATTGCCACTTTTCCCCCTGCATGACTAGCAACTGCTCTGTTTTAAATTTTTAGGATACTTTTCTTAATATTCTGGATATGTTGTAGGGGGCCCAGAGAGCTATGGATTAAAGTTGTACCTAGTGCATCTAATTTTGGGTTGTGCTTCAAAGGCCTGTTTTTGCTTGTGGAAAAATTAATAGGCCTCTGTTTTCTTAAAATGTCATTACTTTTTATAGTTTTGATATAAACTTTCCTGCCTGATCATATTAGCAAGGGGATGAGTCCTTCTGACTGAAATAAAGAAGAGCTGACAAGGTCTGTGTGTTAACTGGGGTCAGCTAGAGTTTTAAGATTGATGGTGGCTGGTTTGTCTTCAAAAATCCTTTCTCCTTAGTAACAAATACTTGTGCCATGGTGTTGTTAATCTTTCAGTTTAAATGGGAGTCATCACACTTCTTTGTGTATGAGTGCAGAAAAGAAAACAGTGCATAGGAGAAGGAATTGCATCCATGCTTTTACCCTTTATAATTGCTTGAGTTCACCCAAGCATTTTAAAGACATTATTGGTGCTACAACATCAGCCGTTGAGATCTGCATGTCTAATTCTGCTCTCAAAGTTTTAGAGGAAATCATTGAAAATGTTCATGTTCTCTTTCTTCCTAAATTTCCAGTTCCTATTCATATTCCTGTTAGGGCAATGAAATGTCTTTTCACAGATGAGAAAACAAAAAGTTTCTCTGGTTTGAATATTGGTTGGATATTAGAAAAAGGTTCTTGTTCTTCCCTCAGTGGGTGGCTGGGCACTGGAACATGCTCCCCCGGGCAGTGGTCACAACACCAAACCTGATAGAGTTCAAGTTCTCAGGCACACGGTGTGATTTTTGGGGTTGTCCTGTGCCAGACCAGAAGCTGGACTTCTTGTGGAGATAATAATCATTAGTTATTAATGTAGAGCCTATTCTGTATTTTAAATGAAAGTACATGTATTTCAAAAAAAGTTGGAGGTTTAATAATTAGCATGATAGAGTCAAACTCCATGGGCAGAATTGAAAAATTATTCATAATGGGGGATTTCTGACTTCATCTCATTTGTGACAATCCTTGTGGGTCCTTTCAAACTCAGAATATTCTGTGACTCTGTGAATGAAAGTTTTGCAACCCCCAACACCTTAATAAAACAATAAAGGCTGAGGAAAGGAGAGGAATGCAATTCCCCAACTAATTGATCACTTAACCAAGTAAGTGAATAACAGAACTAAAGGTGTTTTAATGGTCCAAGCAGATTAGTCAATACAGCAATGACACTTCTCTGACTCACCAGTTAAAATTAGTAAAGGAGTTATGACAGATTAACCAGAAACTTTCCATTTAATTTTTATACTTTTTTTTACTTTCAATTTTCTGCTACCTGTGTAGAAATAGCATTCCTTGGGGTGCTCTGTTATTATGAAGTTCTGTTTGTTTCCTTCCTACTGTTTCCAGACTGCCTCTTCAGAAGCTTTTTACTGAGATCCCTTGTGGAAGACCTGTATATATTGTGCTTTATAGCATACAGCCATTTCAGTTGCTAAATTTGGATTAAAAAATAAAGACATTTAGGTATGCCTCTTTGCTAAGGACATATCTTTCATAAAAATGAAACATGTTCCATGGTCTCAGCATGAAAAGTTTTGCAAAGAAATGGCCAACTCTTAGTTCAGCTGCTGCTTACTTAATTTCAAGTTTGGAGGATGGATGCTGCAAGGCAATAAAATTATTGGTATTTTCTTTTGCTTTGTTGGTGTTTTGTTTGTTTGTTTGTTTGTCTAGTTTAGTTTATTTTTTGTTTGTTTCTTGTTTTTAATTTCCCTTTAAGAATTTGTATTTTATAGATCATCTTAATGCCTTGGGAACTTCTTAAAAGCCCAAAGCAAGTGTTATTCTACTGGTATGTGAGTGACTTTATGATGAAAAAAAAAGGAGAAATAATTTTACTTTTGCCACCCAATTGAAGGGGCACAAATACTTGAAGAGCTACCTTCCCTTTGTTACTCTCCTGATCGCCAGAGCTCGGTCCTTATCTGTGCTCAGTGACTGTTTCCACAATAATTTTGCTTTCCTTTTGAACATTTTAAAGGAATTAATCTAACATCAGATAGTCTAAGTTCAGGAAGACCTTATCATTTTGCTGTGTGTAAATTCTCTGTTAAACCTTTGTTGAGGTCATTAAGACACAAGTGTTATTGAGGCAAAGTACTTGAAGTAGGATATTATCACAATAACATTTTTTCTTTTCGTGCTCAATTGCTCTTAGAGTAAATCTCTTTGTCAAAAGGTTGTTGACTTAGCAAAGTGTGCAGATGCTTAATTACTTATAATTAAAAGTACAAGATAGGAAGTTCCACCTGTAGCACAGGTAGAGCTATTGTTCCCCAACCCAGCCTGTAGTGAAATTATTATGTGGAGTAACTAGATAGAACCACTATACTGCTTTGTGTCTATGTGATGTTCCCCAGAAAGCCTGTTGCTAACTGTGAGTTCTGGAATCTGTCACTATTACCTAGAAAACACCCTGTTCTTTGATCTCTCTTTTTTCAACTTGAAAAGCAGGAATGATTTTCTGAAACTGTTTGGCTGCTAATGTTGAATTGCTGCACGATGAGCCTACAGTGTGCAGCAGGGTGCATAGCAGGGGTGCTAGTTTTCAAAATGATCTAAGCATGACACAGTGAAATAGGGACACAGCTGCTGTTATGAAGAACATAATAGTTCTCTCTGTGCTTGCTATTGCCCCCTGTATTTTATTTCTCGTTCCCCCAGAAGTAAAACTGGGAACTGAGTCACAACAAATCAGCTGCGTTTGGTCAGACTGAGGAGGCTGCATGGAGGCTGAAGATGCTCTTTCTCTTAAACCCACAAAAAACAGGGAGGTCACTTCATCTCTTCTCCAATGACCAGTAGGTTTTGGGTTTCCTTCTGTGCCCTCATTTCTGGAGTGCTTAAAGGTGTGGATAGGTTGTGCCAAGTCTAAGTTGTACCCTTACCTCTCACTCCTTGAGAAGCAATGATGGAAACCTGGCTCCTTTGTCTGCCTTTTCCTGTAGCAGCTACCACAAAAAAAAAAAAAAAAAAAGTTCCACAGTGCAGACCTAGATATTGAGCATCATATAAGGTTTTTGTTTGGAAGGCACTTCTGGAAGTCATGTAGTCACACCTGCTGCTCAAAGGAACCCTGACCTCAAGGTCAGGCAATGCTGCTCAGAGATGCCATCAGCAAATTTAGCAAATCTCCAAGGATGGGCAATCCACACTTTCTCCTAGTGTGCATATTTTTTCCCATGTCTCTGATCCTTCACTACAACTTGTAACCATTACCCCTTCCCTTCTCCTGTGCACCTCTGAGAAAACCTGACCCTGTCTTCTGTGCAAACTCCCTTTATGTCAGATTATTGATGGTGAGAAGCCCCTGAGCCTCCCCTCCCAGTTTGTTTAGTCTTTTCACATGTGAATTCATTCCAGTTTGTCAACATCTCTCTTATACTGGGGGAGTCCCAAAAGTGGCAGGTAAGTAGAGGGGAATAATCTGAAAGTCATTCCAAATGACTATGTTCTCAGGAAAGCAACCCAGTGTGCCTTTAACTACTGCCTGGACACCTGTACTGAGGTTGTTCCTTCCCAAATGCAGAACTTGCCTTGTGCAGTTTCTGGCAGCCCATTCTTCAAGCTTCTGGATGTCCCTCTGAAAGGCAAAATCCTCCAGCATCTTGACAACTCTCCCTCTCCAATTTGGGGTTATCTGCAAACTTACTGAGAGTGCTTTGTGTCTGATCAGGCAGGTATAGATGGGAAATGGTATCAACTCTGGTGCTGACCACTGAGAAACATCCCTTGTAACCACTTGTGAAAAGTTCAGGCTCAGTAGCAGCACTCTGGCTATGGTCAGATAGTTTCTTTTTACCCATGGAAAGGGAAAATTAAGAAACAGGGCCTCTTTTTCACTTGAAATGAGAAAGTTCAATTCTTAATGTGAGATGGGGTTTTTTTGTATGAGAATGTTCTTTGCTGAGTTTTATGGAAACGTAGTAGACTAGAATTATTACATAAAAAAGCAGAAAAGGATCGTTCTTGTAATTTTTTTGTATGCAATGTGATAGTCAATTTTGTTCTAATAGGCTTGCTATTACTTCTCATCTATTTCAGTTCAGCTGCAAAAAGTCAAAAGTACTGCTGCAGTTATTCTTGACAAAATGCCCTTTCAAACACCAGCTTAAAGCTTAACATAACTGCTGGCATGGAACTGCCAGTGCTGGTCCTGGTCTGCATTATATTGATGTATCCTTATGCCTGTGAAAGATGAGCCTCAGATGAGTTTGATTGCCAAAAGGTTACATGTACCTAGTTGAAGGATTTGGGGAAAAAGAAGGAGGAGTTGTTTCAGCATGTGGCTGTGGAGAGAACTACCTTATCACAGCCTCGGTCCCCTGTGATTCTTTTCACTTAGTTCAATTTAATAACCTGACAGATACGAATTTCTTTGCTGTCAGCATGGCACAGCCAATATGAGAGTGAAGGATCAGGCGGCGCGGTCGCCGGCTTGGCTGCATCTCTGAACTCCTCGGTGCAGGATTAGGATGGGATGCTGCTGGAAAAAGGTCACAGGCTGATCTTTTGGTGCACCAGGCTGAGCTTGCAGGCTGAGCCACATGAAATATCTTGTTTTGATTTGTAAACCAAGCAAGCTGAGAATGAGACCTGTTGGGGGAATAGCTCTGAGACTACATAATGCCATGGCCGTGCGTGGCTTTCATACACGAAGTCAGTGCTTCTCCCTTTCCTTTGTCAACATCTTCTTCAAATAGAGAAATCCTCCTCCCCTTGCACATCCCCACAAGCAATATTTTCTTCTCCTGGGAAAGCAAGTGTGTGCCACATCTGTCCACAGGCCCACCCAGGGCCCAGTTCAGGGACTGACTTGACCACTTGCGTTTCTGTGGTTGCTGCTGAGTGCATGAATTCTCTAGCATCCAAGCCCAGCGTTTTTATTGTTTGAATGCAATCAAAGGTGCTGAATAACTGCTTCTAAGGAGTGCAGGGAGATCTTGTTAGCTTTAGCCTGTGCTGTTAATCATTGATGGAGAGGTGATAGCTCCTAGCCCGTCTCCTCCTTCCCTCCCCTTGCTTTCATTCTCTGTCTTCCCCACATGAAACTCAATTAATATGCTACATTATTTCAGGACAAAACCTGATCTTAAAATATGCAAAATAAAGTTCTCGGGTTTATTTCTTCAATCACCTTGGCAGGGGGTATTTTTAGCCCAATTTCCACATGAATATTGTATCATAAAAGGGCTGATTAAAATGAGGTAACATGACAGCTTTGGCTGGTAGTGAATGGATATGTTATTTATCCTGTTGAAAGGACATTACTGTAACCTTGCCTGCAATCCTGCAGAGTGGTTCCCAGTAAGTTATGTGTCATCTAACCTTCCCTGAAATTTGCTCCTAACAATTGTCATGTAGATTATCAGTACAGCAGAATCTTTTATACTCTCTTCAGAGCCAGGGGGGCAAGTAAGCAACTTTTCAAATAAAAATCCAGATCGCCCATTGATAAAACTGGAGATACATAATTTAGGATTGTTTTAATTCTGGATTTCAGCAGAGAAATGAGAGAAAAACATTGAAAGAATTTGGCAGTCAAAAAAAATAAAAAGGAAAAAAAAAGTAAGCTTTTTGTTCTCTTTTCAAAGGGTTTTGCCTTCACTTGAGTAAGGTGTTTCATTTCCAAAGCAGATACCTGCTATAGTGTGAGCCTATTATTTTAGAAAAAATGACAGCTCAGTCTTTTGTGTTGAAGATTTACAATTAACCAATGGAAAAGTTTCCTGAGTTAACAGTAACATCACTTTACTGGAACATTTTTCAGCAATAGATCTTGGACCACTAAACAGAAAACTCCATCATTCGTACTTGGTGGGTGGTGAAAACAAAGCACGTGCCGAGCCACCAGTTTGCCCAGCAGACCAGTGGCACAGCTCTACACCAGATGCAGGGGTTCAGAGTTCTACTGTGTCACTCTGTGCTCAATAGTGTCGCTGTGCTCAGTAGTGTCACTCTGTGCTCACAGTGTCACTGTGCTCAATAGTGTCACTGGCATTGTGCCCTGGGACACAGGGAAGTCAAAAAATGGTCATCTCCTATTATTCAAGAAACATCGAGGAAATACCAGAATTACAAACTGTGTGTGAAATCTCTTTGCAAAACCTGATACCAGCGTTCTTGACCAGAAGAGCTTTCTCCTTTAAAGTATCCTGCTTCTCTTCACTCCCTTGTTTTCACAGATCTGGTGTCTGAAGGAGAATTGCTGTGGTCATTCTGTTCCTAAATATCACAGATGCTACCACGTAACAATTTCTGCACTGCACCCAGTAAATTCTGGTTCATGGGCTGCAGGATTTTCAGACAGATACCAGATTTTGCTTTGAATTTTCCGTGTCCTTTAAAAATCAACCACCCCATGATTCATCTTTAGTTTCTCATTTTAATTTCTCTAGGTTTAACCTCTGCCAATGGATGTCAGGCTGCCTTTGCTAGAGTGGAGCACCTTTCCAATATCCACTAAAAGAAAGTAGACTCTGATATCAGTTCCCTGAGTGGATATGGTGACCCAGCTGGTGGTTCATTTTTTTCCATTCTGCCTTTCAGTTTGTGCTTAACAGAGTGAAGAGAAGTTGAGAAAAGGACAAAAACCTTTTCTGTGATCAGTGTTAAAGGGCTTTGAGAAAGTCCCCAATGTAGTATTTTTCCTCAAAATTATGACTTGTTTCTCTGCTGATTGAGAATTTTAAAAAGGCTAAAGGATATTTGCAGTTCTAATGACAAACAGATACATGGACATTGTGCACTTTCGTTATCAGCTGCTCTTGTGTTAATGATTGATGTAACTAAGGCTGTGGTTGTTTCTTTAACCTGAGTGTAATTTAGGATTGCAGCAGGTAGAGCTCAAGACACATGTGGGTAAAGGAAGGGAGACTTCTGTCTGTCAATACAGGCAGGAAGCTGTTTTTAGCTTTATTTCCTAAGGAAATTAGTGTCTGCAATGCTGTCTGTATACCCATCCCCAGTAATTTTTCAAGTTGGTGGTTGATGTCAGCAGTATTTGAAATAGGACAGAAATCTCAAAAAGTAATGATGTTCCTTCAAGTTGGCACAGGAAGATCTCAACGGGACAGAGATGGTTTCTTGTACCCTTGAGGGGGTCACAGCAGACCATGTGGGAGCCAGGGATAGGACATGGGACAGTAAGCATAAGCTTTTTCAGGAAATTGGGCATTTTTTATTCCCCTGATTTCAGGAAAACATATTTTCTGTGTACCCATGGGAGGGTATCATGTAAGGGAATAGCTGCTACTGCACAACAGATTTATTAAGGTGTCAGGGGCCACTCTGGGGGGAGTGAGTTTCCTGACCATGCACTGTGGTTTTGAAGATAAAGTGGTCAACCTGTAAGTTTGGGAGGGGCAGATTTAAGCCCTTCAGCATACATGACAATGGGACACAATTTACTGCAAGTTTTGTTTCTCACTTTCTGTTCTTTCACTCTCCTTCTGTGAAGGAAAAAGTGTTTGTGGGAAAGGATCTGTCTAACCCAAGGTCTGCAGCCAGTGATGCCAGATCATTCTGAGGCTGATTAAGGCTGAGTTTCCTGGTCAGGCAATAATGTGATGCCACTTTTGGCACAATTAGTTTTGCTTATTTGGTTCCACAAATAGGGAAGGGAAGTGGGTTCCAAAGAGATGGTTAGGACAAGCTGTTTGTATCTGGTCTTAGACAGTTTCTCCATCCTTGATTTCTTTCTCACTGTATTTGAGTTATATTAAGTGAATGTGATGCAAAAGCTATTTTCAGAAAGTGGTAATTATATGAGATTTTCTTCTTCTGGTATTCTTTCATTTTCTACTGTATTCCAATGCTGCTAAAATATTGCCCAGACAAGATGACGATAAAATCTGATCATCTGTTACTGTTTACTAATGAAAGCAAAATTGGAAGATTATTTAGCAACTTTGAAAAGGGTACTTTGACAGTTTTTATTTTATTGGAGTTGTTCTAGTCTATTATTTAACAAACCATATCTTTATTGCTTAAAGAAGTGATTGCAGTATTTCACAAGAAACTAATTTTTATTCAATTTCTATTCACTCGTGCAGTGTTCTTCTGATAGCTTTGTTCTCTGCTTCTCATATTAATTCCTTTTAAAGCAGTTACTGGACTATCTTAACGAAATTTGGCATTTCAGCCCCTTTCACTGCCTGGCAAATACAGTGCACAACGCAGCCTCGTCAAGCACGTTACCACTTCAGCATAGGCTGGTAGTAAAACTGAGCCTGCAAAACTTTCCTCAAATGCCCTTTATTTATGTGCAAATCCCTTTTTAAGGTACTGTGCATAAAGCAAATACTAGAACATCTTTTCAGGACCAAATTGGTATTGCTCCAGCAATGGCCAAAGCTCAATATTTGTAGCAGAGGAAAAACATGTATCAGGCAATTACTCTGAATGATGATAGAACATTGTTGCAGATTTTGTCCAAAGACAACCATCAGTTTATCCCCTGGTGGTAAAAACTACCCTGACATTTCAAACCTAGTGAGTGACGTGGTGAAAACTGTATCAGTTCACATGAAAATCAGCCCTGATCTGAAACTCTTGGCAGGGAGTTCTGCAGGTTAATTGAATTAGAGCCTGTGTGTGCTGCTTCATCCTATGAATTTTTATCTTTTAGTTTTATTGATAGATCTTTTACTTATGTAGTCAGGAGTCTTAACCAGCTTTCTCATTCTTTTTCTGCTGTTCAATCATCAGGGTTTTTTTTCATTCCTCCTCTATACGGAATTTAATAAAAAAGTTTTCTACATTCCTGTAAACACAACCAGGCAAATTTCATTTAGGCTGCAAGGGCTTGTTAGGTGTAGTGTCACCCTCCTACTATTTATCTGGGTGAAAATAAAATATTCTTATTTTCTTCACACTTAAGGATATATATGAGAATATATATGAATATGTATGTTTTGTAGAGATAGGAAATTTTGGAATTTTATAGTTGTGAGTTGAAGGTGTAGCAAATGACTTATATTTGCTATACAAGCTGCCAAAGAAACTTTTATAGAGTTTAGAAATGGAAGGTAAAGGGGTATATACTGTGTCAGTATATCCTGTCACTCTCTCTGCAGGGCAGCTCTTAAAATGGGATTCTCCTTTATATATCCCCTGGTCTGTACTGAAAAGCAGCCCTAAAGAGAAGCTGGCAGTCAGTGGGACACAAAGAAAACTGGGAGGGTGTTTCTTCTGGAACCACCTTCTTCATTCTTATCATTTTTCCACTTCTCCGGTGAAGCGAGAGAACTTGCTTCCTTTTGCTCCTCTCTGGCACCAAGAGCATGTGCCAGGCAAGACCTGCAGCAGGTAGGGTGCTTGACTGAGGGAGTACAGCTGTCAAAGCCTAACACAGGTGTCCTGATGAGCTCAGGGAACAGAAACATCCCGAGGAGCAGAAGGGCAAAAGCTCACTTGGTGTCAATTTTCAGTATGAATACAGACCGTGAAAGCGGGGCCTCACGATTCTTCTGACTTCTGGAGTTTTAAGCAGGAGGTGTCAGAAAATTGACCACAGGGATAACTGGCTTGTGGCAGCCAAGTGTTCACAGTTGCATTTTGATCCTTCAATCTCAGCTCTTCCAGTCATTGTGAAGCAGAATTCATCAGGCACTGGATTGCTCACCCATAACAGGGGATATGAGCTGGGATTAGGCTGTTGTGAGACAGGTTAGTTTTACCTACTCATGATGCATTGTTGCAACATCATTCTTGCTCAGTGGAAGAGGAACTGCAGGTTCAGGCCCTGGTCTGTGTGCTGGAGAATCAGCCCTAGACACAAGCTTTTGTAATTGTTCACAGGTTGCCCAGAGAGGTGGTGGATGCCCCATACTTGGAAACATTCAAGGTGAGGTTGGATGGGACTCTGAGCAGCCTGACTGAGTTGAAGATGTCCCTGCTCATTGCAGGGGGGGTGGTATAAGACCTTTAATGGTCCCTTCCAACACAAACTATTCTATGATTCTTAAACTGGCTTGGAATTCTTTGCCACCAAAGAGCCATTTCACACTCAAACCTTCACTTACCTGAAAGACAAGCTTATTACAGGGGTATTTAGAAGCCTGCCTGCTTTCATCTGCTATTGCAGTATGTTTCTCTTAGCTGCCAGTTCTCAGGCTCTGGCTTTTTGCAAGCCAGAAAAAAAATAAGGAATATTCTGTTTTGTGCTGTGGTCTAGGGGATTCACAGGTCGGTGTGTTTCACTGGACAGTGACTGTTCCCTCCCCTCAGCTCCCAGCTCTGTTCTCACAGTATGTCCAATTTGCACTCACAGGTTGGTAGAAGTTGAATACAGAGATGAGGTTACCCTGCCCTGGTCTGAAGGTGAGACTGGAAGAGGAGAGTCATGCTTCAAACTCTCATCAGCTTTCCCAAACCTGCTGCTCAAGGAACGCAGGGCACGTCTACAAACAGAGTCTCAGCAGTGTTTGCAGTGTTGCGATGTCGCTACAATGCTCAGGAGCAATTCCTGTGGATGGTGAAAGGCACTTTTAATAAAACCCCAACCATTTACCTCATGCTTTTTTGAGAAGCTGGGTTGCCACTGGGGTAATCACTCTAATAGAACTGGAAAGGTGTTGTGCTACAGTTGTTTTCATATTTATGTGGTGCTCTCTTTATTATTTTACTGGGTCCACTATTGTATTTCCCAATCGGAGCTAAACACTCGTGAGCCCTGGGGATTTTTTACAATTATTGCCACTGACAGAGCAAACAGGAGTGAGGAATCTGAGCCGTTGCTATAGAGGCTGTATATAACACAATACCCGTGAAGCACTGGGCATAATAACCATAACATGAAAAATGAACTAATGATTCTCTCCCCACTTCCAGGCAATGAAAAATTTCCTGCCATTCTGTAATCCAGTGCACTGACAATGTCGTCCTCCCACGTGCTTGTCCGCAGAGGTCTGACTCTGTCCTGTGGTCACCGGTTAGTTTAGACTAGTGAGAAAGTGTGTGTATTTGAGGGAGAAGCTGGTCATAAGATTATTTAGTGTTTGTACAGCATCATCTGTGCAATGATTTCATGGCATTTAGGTGTGCAAGATGCCGTTTTGACTTCGGGTGGGTACCAGTCCTGCGTTACATCTCAGGGAGGAGCGAGGGCTGAATCACGGAGAGCGTCAATTTGGCATCCTTACTCATTCAGAGCATTGTTTCAATCTCTGCATAGCTGCACTGTGCATAAATATCCTACTTGGTGTGAGCAAAGATGTCACAGTGTAAGTGATTTTAGCCTAATCATGCAGGAAATGGTCAGGAAAGATTAGCCCCCAATCCTATGTCATAAACAGAGACAATATGAGTAGTGATCCATCCATCCTCATGAGCTAAAATTCAGCTTTTTATTTGATGTGATCAACTGTTTAGTCTTTAAATTTTCCTTTTGGTTCTCTTTGTTGGGATTTTCAACACTGTCCAGTGTGGTTTTACTCCAACCTATTCTATGTGCAATGACCTCAGGGGTCATGACCCTTCCACAAGGATTGACATCAGTTTTCCTTACCATGACATCCCTCACATGGGTTTTAGGTCCCTATTATGGGGCAAATAGTTCATATGAAGCAGTATTAGTTCTCTGTGGGCAGATGAATGAGAAGCACCGTGTGGATATCAGCAGAACTTGGCCACTTGTTTTGATGGCATCATTGCCAGCATTTTCTTTGGTTTGCTCCATGCAGATCTGGGACCTTGTGTTTCATTTGGAATTTTGCTTGGGAATGAACCCAAGCTTGGGAGATGATGCTGCCAAGTTTTCTCTGGTTTTGTGTCAAGAGCAACTTTGGATTGAAGCTGGAATTGAACCAGACACGTGATCTGACTCCCATACTGTCTCCTACGTTGAGGAAAACCAGTCTTGTCTGGCCAAAATGGAGTCAGACAGAGGGTGTTATGTGTTCCTGATGTAAGATTAAAGTAACATCTATGGAGGTTTTTCCTCTCCCCTTTACTTTCAGTCTCACAAAAGAAATTTTGTGGAACAAACTTCAAGTGAAGGTTATGAATGTTCTTTTTTCCCCTCTTCATCTCTGAAGTAGTGGGTTAAAAGGTGACTCTGCCCTTTTCATGTGTGTGGCTGAAGCAAAAGGGTTCAAAAGTAGTGAGTGAAGATCAGTGGTTGAATGCCAGGTGCCTGGAACTTCTGCATCTCCATAGCTTTGGGGACAGGTCCCCAAGAGCAGCAGTTGACCCCTGCTTTGAAATCTTTGAAATGTACTTCTGGGCACTGAGCTGAAGGCTGTCACCTGAGGGTAATATATAAGAAGCCAAGTAAATTGTTTGATGTGTCAGCATTTCTGTTGATACAAATAATTAATGAGAAGATTGATTTTTGGACCAAATTTCTTCTTCTCTCAGGGACAGAGATGCTCTTTATTTAGGTGATTCTGCACTATTTGTCACATATCAAAAAAGGCATTGTGAAAGAGGATTGGGATGGCATTTTTAAGCCTATTTTCAACAAAATCCATAGCAAGAGATTCTTGAATGTGAGCAGTGGTTCTGTGTAACCCCACAAACAGTGGAAGGGACAAGCAAAGGGGTGCTCTCTATCTACCAACACTTTTTGTGCCCCACTCTTGCCTCCCCTGGATTGTAATCCCGTCGTTGACCTGTGCCAGAGTGTCTGTGCTACTGAGCTGAACATCTCTGCCTCAACACTGGGTCCAAAACCAGAAAGCCCCTTCCATGGTCTTCTGCTGAGCTCTGCCTCGAGCACAGAGGGGAGACCTTGGGCATGGGCCATGAGGTTTAATGTTCCCAGCTGTAGCTCCCGTTATTTGCTCATGCAAAATATCTCTGCTGTTGACAGGAGTTAATTTGCCCAGATTGAGAAGACCAAGAGAGATGTTTTAGGGCATATTTTTGTTCTGGATGGAGATATAACTTCCACCTATTCATATCCAACAAGTTTTATTTTTAGCATTTGGATGCAGAATGATAAACAGGCAGGGGAAAAAAGGACACCTCAAACTCCGTTTTCAAATGTATAGAGATATACCACTGTGTTCTGTGGAGTTTCAGCTCTCTCTTTTCATAACAGTGTATTGTTTCTGAGCTCTGTGCTGAATCAATCTATTTGCTTTCCATCTTGGGCTGCCTTTCCAGCAATACTTGACTGGTGCTGATCAGCCAAGAGAGATGTGATATGTGACCTACCCACTAGACTTACAGCAAATCATGCTCCTCATGGTCTATTTTTAGAGGTCTGGTTTCTGTGTTAGGCTCCTGGAATTCTGCATTTGCTTCATCTGGAGTACAACAAAAAAGCTTTTGATTAATTTTAGACGCAAAGCTCCTTGGAATGAAATTTGCTTTAATAATGGAAGTGCATTAAAAATTTATATGAGAAACGGGAATTTATGTCTCCCTGGGAACTGAGAATTTAAATACAATCTACCTAAGACATACATTCAAGATGTAATAAACACCAGACTCATGCTGGATGTTTGAGCCCTGTTGAGGTCTCCATTCCCATCCTTGTTTAAAAACCTTTCTGGTAGGAGCTGGATACCAAAGCTTCGCACTCACAGTCTTTCTCTATTTTCTAGCACAACTAAACACACTCCCTCCAGGATTTTTCTTGGTAAAGTGAAAGCCTCTTACCTTTCTTGTTACCATCTTCTGACCACTTGTCCCGCTGACCTCTGCTGAGTTTCAGAGTGTGAGATCAGCCCCAGCCTGGTGTTGGTCCCAAAACACAACAGAGCAATGCCCTCCTGGACTCTCCTGAGTATGTTAGTACAGCTCAGAGGGACCTCTGGGAATTTTGCTTTACAACCCAGTTGTGCCTGATTAGCTGATCTAGCAGAGAGCCTTCCCTGAGCTGCTGGTCCCCAAGCCAGGTTTTTGGGAGGTTTCGTTTTTTTAAGCCCTCAATATTTACATTTGCATTCTGTTGCTGAAGATCAGTGTATTAGTATTCTGTCCTTCTCTCCACTGAATTGCATTTTACTTATTTTTTTGTCTGTTATCGAAGTCCCAATGAATTTTATTTTATCTGCTCCAAATCATCAGTGTCACCTTCTACATTGAATTAGTTTTCCTTTATTTTTAGATGATTTTTTCCCTTTTCCTAGAACTTAAATTCACAATGGAAATATTGGTTAGATCTCAGGACACACCCTCATGGGTTTGAAATATCAATATCAATTCAATATTTCTTTAAAAATCCTGAAATTTTTTTGACAAAATATACCACATTTTCAGTGATCTCTCTTTGAATACAGATTTTCCATTACTTTAAATCACATGCATTGCACACAGATTCAGACCACAAATGGAAAGACAGATAGTGAAGTGCCATGGAAAAGGCTGTCACTGCTGTTCTTCCATCCCAGTTGGAAGCAGGAAACTCTCTGATTATCAATAATTATTGTCTGGGTCAGCCCTATTTTGTAGTCTTACCTCAGTCAGACTTTTGAGTTCAGAGCAAGGATTTAAAAGCAGATAACCTACAAAAATGTTATATCTGTGACAATATGAAACAGGGCACCCTGAGGTAGTAGATATTTTTGAGTTTGGGTTTAAGAAAATGAAAAAAAGAGATGATGTCATTTAATTCTGGGGTCTAAACACAGGGCTGAGAATCCAGAGCCTTAAAACTTTTTACCTGGCTCAAAGACTCGGCATTGGAAAAGGGAAATTATGTTCTGGATCACTTCATCTTTTTTAAAAAAAGAGGTGTGTGGGAAAAGTGCACTAATTTACACTGTGAAGGCATAACATTTTTTAAACTTACCTGTGCCCACACAAATTGAAATGGAAACTATTATTTTAATGTTGAACATTACCTCTTTTTTTGTTACAACACACGGTACTCTTTCCCAATGAGTGCTGGCCCTAAATCAGATTTCAGTCTTACAAATCAATCTTATTTTTTTTCTTCCAGCTGTCTTTTATTCTAGTTTGTTTCTTGCCTTTTACAACCCTTCTAAAATCTATTTAGTTTTTATGTTCTGCTTAATATACTCTCCCAATATTCAATTTGTTGGAGGTTAACAGCATTCTGATTGAAATTTCCATCACTTCAGAAATAGTATCAAAAGAGAAAATGATAAACAGGGGAAATCTAGAGTATTTTTAAATCTAAAAGGCTAATTTAGGCTAAATGCAAAATGGGTGTGAACAACTGCCCTAGCATTTTCACAATAGCCAACCAGATGCTGTCTGAAAAAGAAATAGCCCTAATATCCTCATTTCTTTTTATGCTAAAACATTGGCAGGTATTGATATAAAAGGCAAACTAACTTATTTGAACTAAATTGGTCAGTTCACACTGCACAAAAAGCTTTCAGCTGCAGCTGCATAAAACATGGTACAGAGGCCCCTGGATCCTGGAAAGCAATATGTGAAATTGCCTGAGAACCACAGGTTTGTCAAATTATTGTTTGTCTGTAAATACCACCCACTTTGGAGTTTGTTTTTACTGAGATTTTCTGACCAATTCCTCTCACTTCCAGGGTGCAGACTGGAGTAATTGCATCTAAAACTTGAGAGCACAGGATTGGGATTAAGGAGCGTGGTATTGTCTACTCTGAGCAGCCTCTCAGGCAACTCATTTGAGACACAGAGAAAAAACACAAAACAACAAACATAAAAAAAAAAGCCAACCCACAAACAAACCCCAAAAAACCCACCACAGCAAAATGTTTTGAATATTTTCCCCAAGATAAATTTGGGTTTTGCCATGGTAGCAATGATTTCTTTGGGAGGAGGAAATTTAGTCTTGGTTAATATTGTTGTCTTGAAAGCGCTGGAGATTTAAATCCTCTATAGAGGAGATTGTCATCACAGCAAAGAGGCTCCACTGAAAGATCTTCTATGGAAGTGAGAAACCTTTCGGGCGCCAAGAGTGCCTTTTTCTGATGTATTTTTAGCATTGATCATTATCTGTTAAGAAGAGAAGTGAAATGTTGGGTGGGATATTCCAGTTTGGTTTTATTTTATGTCTTATGACTATTCCCTGTGCTAAAGGAAGCTAAAGCTTCCTGCCCAGTTCAGTTAAAGTTCTCTCCAAGGATCAGTCCTTCTTCCATCCCTGGCTATGCTGTAGTCAGTAGTCATCTCATTTAGGGTTTTTTTTCCCCTGTGATATATCCACCTCGAAATACTCATCCTGTTGCTAAGAACAGAGTCTATTACCAAATTTAATCTCTAGACAAAAAGACACAGTGAATGGCTGGCCCGATTCAGCTTTGTTAATTCATTAACTACACAGATTTACAGAAGTTGCACAGATACATTGTTACTGCAGGTACCACCAGAATCCAGTCTGCAAAAAAGCCATCCCACAGTACTTGAAGGGTTCAGTCAATGTATGGAATGAACAGATTCCATCAATAGATATTTGAGGTCATATCCTGAAACTCTCAATATCAAGAAAATTCCCCTGGGTGAACTTCTGGAAATTCAGTCACTTTCTGATATCAGGGTTTAGTTTAATCACATTTCATGAAAAAAATTATCTTAAATTTAGTTGACTGGTGCAAGTGACTTCAGTCACAGTGAAGATAATGAGGATTAATTGTCTTTGTGCATGAGCTTTTTTGGTCTGCCAAATGCCTTTGCAAGATGCCTCACATAAGGCCAAAAAGAAAAAAAAAAAAGAAAAGGCACTAGGAAATAAAAAGAGGAAGGAAGAAAGAGCCCACTATGTGATCTTTAAGTTTCTCTTTTGTAGCATGATTTATTGGTCTCTCAGTTTTGTTTCAGGCCCCAGCTTGGATGACAGTGGCTTACAGTGTGACCACATAGGCTGGCTTGACAGAGATGCATGTTGGATCTGTAATGCAGAGGAAGCTGGAAGGAAAGGTGGCTGAGAGTTCAGGGAAATAAGGCAGCCTTTTTCTTTCTTTCTCTTTCTTTGTTTCTTTCTCTTTTTCCTTTTATTTTTATAAGAGCTTGTGCATAACATCACCCATTTGCTAAACTATTTTTTTCCCTGGGCCACTGAAAGTTTACATCTGCTTGTCCTCATTATATTTTGGCATTGCTTACTACTTATACGGAAGTATAACTTCATGCAGTTGATTTCTCCCAATGACCAATAAGCCATGAATCAGCAGCAAGATAAACAAGTTCCAACAGTGTTGCCATGCATTGGTATTTATCTTTACAGTGGATGTGAAACAAGATAAATTACAGAAACCCCACCTACACTTGTGACACCTACATGTTGCTCAGCTGTTTTTATGCCCATGCTATTTGAAAATGGATTTGACATTAGAAATGTGCCTTCAAAATATTGATAACAATAAAAATTCAGCCCACTGAATTACTGGAAAGTTGTGACTGTAGGAGTTTGTGCGTAGTTAGCTTACTTTTGTACTGTAGGTGATATTTATCTCCTTTAATTCGAAGTGCCTTAAAATCCAGGCTCTCTCCACCATCAGTGAAGTGAGATGTGTACTCCCGGGGCAGTTCTTCCCATCCTACAAGAGCTGCCCAAAATAGGTGGAACAGAAACACCTTTGGAAATGTATTTATTTCCATGAACTTAGAGGAACTTGCTTTTGCATGGCTGCAGTTTGAGATGAATCCTATTGATGGGGCTGATTATATTACTGCTATATAATACTCTATATGTGGAAGACATTGCAATAATACTTATTTTATGGGGTAGGTCTGAGGAAGAAGTATATTGTACCTGACTAAAGAAGCCTCCTGTGGGGAAAGGCACATATAGATTCAGTAGAAATTAAGGACAGATCATCAACTCTTTTTGTCACAGGCCGCTAAGTGTCACTCAACTACAGTATTACCAGCCTGAAGACATTAGGGATATATGTTTCAGTGTTCCAGAAATTCAAATGTGGGCTTCAGGCAGAAAAAAAAGCATGAAAAATCCTAGTGCCTGTGGGCCATGTTAAATTACTGTGTAGGTGGAGTTCCCTCAGGATACCCTGTCCTCCCATCTTCCAGAGAAAGTTGAAAAATCCCGAAGGATAGGAGGCTCAGTCGGTGCTCCAGCGTTGTTGTACATTAAAAATAGCAACAGCTGTCTCACATGATGCTCTGCTGGCCCTCATCTTCCTGGTTTCCATTAAAATGCAGGATTTGTTGTTGCCTTCCAAGCTGCCCGGTGCAACGCCCCTTCAAGGAGAGGCCGTGGTTGCTCTGTGTGGCTCACACTTCCTTCTTGACATTCCTGTCATGGCTTTGTAGAGTCTGAATAAGTTGGGGAGGCAATTCAAGGGGAATTGTTTGAAGCAAAGGGAAGATTCTGATTTTCCACAGCGAATGAAAGTCTTGGCATTCTCGGACAATAACTCATCCTGGGTTCTTCTGACAAATTGGCTCGATCGTGGCTGACGAGCGCCGTGCAGCCACAGCAGCAGTGAATCTTTCGGAGTCACTGCAAATGTGTTCAACTCCAAATAAAGCGATGGAAACGTTTTATTTTTTTTTTCTTCAGTGAAACCTCTGTGACTGATGGCACAGACTGGCTTGGCATGACTGAAAATTCGCTCTGTCCATTTTCATTCAATATCTCCTATTCATCCTCACAATTTCCCTTTAATGACACCATTTAGGGAAATGATTCTATTTTGCAGTAATACTGACAGGCCAGGGCGTTCATGCTTGTTAAGCAAACTGGCTCATACACTGACCAAATCACTTCTGCACTACTCTCTTTGAGAAAGCATTTACCACTAAGTGTTTGTTAGTGCAGAGAGAACCCAAGCTGTTTCTAAACCTTTGCAAATCTAATACAGACAAGGCTTATCCTGGAATATCATTTTAGAAGGTGAACTCAGGAGCTATTAAGAGGCCGAGGTATTGTTAGCAGAGAGAAGAAAATAAAATACATGCTGAAAAGAGAAAATAAGATTAAAGATAATAGTTCTACTGTAGGGGCCCCTTTAGGCTATCTGGAGAAAGGGAATAAGGTTTGTAATATTCTGCTCTTTCTCTCATATCCTAGAGAAGTCCTCATGTGCAAAATATTTTTAATCTCATTTTCTATTCCGAGACTCTGTTTCATGAAGTCATTTTTATACATCCCAGTATAAACACTGCAGCAGATTTAAGAAAGGTTTTGTGTCTATCAAAATTAAGTACATGAGCCTGTGTGCAAGGCTGGGAAATGTTGGGAGGCAATCACAGTGGAAAACAAACATACAAAAAAAGGAAACATCAAGTAAGGAATAGTTCTATTTCTCAGATAAGTGACTTTATTCCCAAGACTGACTAATGACGAAGAAGAGAGAGGTTATTCGGTGGTTATCACAGACAATGGATGATTGGGGCTTTGGGGTTCTTTTTCTTTGCTGACTCATTTTCTGGCCTTTAATGAGTCAAACTCTGTGTCATTTTACCCTGCAAAAATGGGTGTAATAAGGATGTGTGTCCCAGAAGCATTCTGAGTCTTAATTGACATTGGAAAAATATACTGATTTTTTTGTTTGAAGACACTGAAATGAAAATAGCATCACTAATGGAAGTACCAGTGCTTTCTATGTGGGCGTGAAGCCACACTCTTGTGGACCTAAATCTTTTGGATTTTCTTTGTTTCCCTTAGTTTTTATACTTCACGGATTCTGCAGAAAGCTGAATGGCTCCACTAGTGCATTCAACAAGACCACTCAAAGCGGACATTTCTCTCTTCCCATGTTTCTCTTTTTACATTGAAATTTACAGTTTATCCAAATTGAACTTTCTCCTTGACAGTTGCTGTACCTCTGCTTTTGCATATGTTGCTTGTTAAGTCCCTTTAATATGAAAGTCTGGGACAAAATTCCATTGATTTTCAGTAGGGCAGGATCAAATTCAATATTAGGAAAACTCCATTTCCTGCTAATAATCTATTTTGGTCTCCAGACAATTTGCAGAGTTGTCTTTAAAACAGATGTCTAAATCTGATCGTCTGCTTGTTTTGTTCTCTCTAAATAACCTGCAAAAATTGCATTTATAAGGTTCAGTCCCGCAGATTCTTATCAGCACTGCTGCTGCTCATTCAAAGGTGACCCTTTTTATAAATCAGGATTTCTTTTTAGAATGAAGGCTGGCAGTATCAAGTGCTAAAATTCTCACAACCATTTGTATTTCAGACCAAATTTCTTATCAGTCAGCTGACTGTGTTTGCTTTGACTGCTGCAAAGCCTGGTAAATAGAAAGTAGATGAATTAATAGTGAACTCCACTAAATCAGGAAAGTTTGAAGAGATCCTAAAAGAAAAAAAGGTCTTTGGCAATTAGAGACCATGGCTTGAATGAGAGAGCATTTCTGTCATGTTGGAGTGCACTGGGATGACACGGCCAGTAATACTTAGTTGCAGCACCAGCTCTGTTCTAAGCAGTAGTCTTTAAATTGTATTAAATAGAATATAAACAGGATCTTCATATGGTTTCCAAATAAGGATTGCATAATTCATTTTAAGGGAAGTATATTAAGAAGAAGGGATAGAAGTTGTGAAGTAGAGACCTGGTTATGGTGCAGGTTATAGGAAAGAGACTCTGAAGCACGGAGTGTTTCTTGCAGCATCTTTGGTGAGACGTTGAGAGGTTCAGAGCTGGGCAAACACAAATCATGGGAGAAAAATTGGCAGAAATAGGGGACCATATTCAGACTGTTTTTCTACAGGAGCCTATCCATAGCATCTGAGTTTGGGAAAGCGATCAGTGATTCAGGCCACCTACAATCCAGCACTGCCAGACCAGGCTGTCTGTGCAGTCAGTGGAGAAGAGCAGTCATGATACCTAAATTAGCTCCTGGGAGCAGATTATTCTGAATAGAGCCCTGAATTTAGGAATGGAAAGAGGTTCTTTTACAGTTTAACCAAAGAAGGCTGTTGAAACAGCTGGAGACCCAAAAGGATGAAAGTGTGCATATTGCTTGGCTCTGATTTCCTAATTTAACTATGGAGGAACATGAAAATCTGGTTTACTTTAAGGTAAAATTTAGAGGAAAAAATATAAAGAGAAAATAGAAAGTAATGCTGGTTTATCCAGTGCCCATATATATTTTGGGCAAGGATTTAATCATGCACAATGGTAAATCCCAGGTCTTCAGTGAGGAACCTTAAAGCAGAAGAAGTGAAATGAACAGGGTGGCACGGCAGAAAAAAAGGCCACATAATTGCAAGTAGGATTGTGTGTGGCTGATAATGGTAATTCCAACAAACATATTTAGCAGAACTCACTCACTGTTGCTCTTTATCTTTTTATTGTGGTTGCTTGTTGTCAACGTGGTTTTGCACTGTTTTGCTTTTTGTAGTTGTGTATCGCTTTTAACTCATTGTCACACTCTAAAATTTTAGTGCTAATAATAATTGCAGACAGGTTTTAGTTGTCCCATGTGGGTCCATTATGTTCACTCTTCCTTGTCTGGGATTTTTTCCCCCTTCTTTAGTTGGTATGTTGTGCTTAGAGTTGTGTACAATAATGTCTAATGAATTTCATGGATGAATAAAAAAACTTGTGCAAAAAGGAAACAAAGAGTAGAGAAAATGGGGATGCTTGAGCTCAGAAGTGTAGGAAAAGCTAAGAAAACTGTAGAATAATGGCTATATTACACAATTCTCTTGCATATTTTTGACAAAGATGACTTTAGCCTCTTGATTTAAAAAAAAAATAAAAAAAATTGGAAGTTAGTGGGTGGCTTTTCTAATGGCTCAGTGGGTTTTGGCTGACTAATACTCTGAGTCTTAAAGATTATGAGCAAAGTGCTGTTGTTATCTGTGTTATAGTTTAACTAAGTACCACACAGCCACTCACTCATTCCTCCCTCCCCGGTGGGATGGGGAGGAGAACAGGAAAAGGTAAGATCCATGGGTTGAGATAATAACAGTTTAATAATTGAAATAAAGTAAAATATAATAATAACAACAATAATAACAACAATTGAAAACAAGGAGAAATAAACCCCAGAAAGACAAGTGATGTGCAATACAGTTGCTCACCACCTGCTGACCAATGCCCATCCCATCCCCAGGCATCAATCAACCCCTCCCAGACAACTCTCCCAGTTTACATACTGGGCAAGATGTTCTCTGGTATGGAATATCCATTTGGCCCGTTTGGGTCACCTGTCCTGGCCATGCTCTTGTGCTTCTTGTGCACTTGCCCACTGGCAAAGCATGAGGCACTTGATTTAGAGTAAGCATTACTTAGCAACCACTAAAACATCAGCGTGTCATCAGCATTGTTTTCATACTAAATCCAAAACACAGCACTGCACCAGCTACTAGGAAGGAAAGTAACTCTATCCCAGCTGAAACCAGGACAATCTGCAGGGAGGAATTGATTGCTCTGCCCAAGAATTAAGCAATTTTTAGGGTGGATTTCTCTTGACCTGTTGTTGAGTAGGGCTATCAAATCTCTTGACCTGGTGTTGAGTAGAGCTAGTCCCTGAGTCCCAAATCAAAGGGGAAATCTCATCAGATTCTTTTGTTCGTGGAGTGGGGCCCAAGGGGTCAAGAAACTGAAGTCTCTCAATCTCATGTTACTTCAGATAAGCGCAAAAGATCTACCTGGGTTTTAATGGTTTAATATAAAGAGACTTCAGATTTTCCCCACTGTAAATGGAAGGAGTAAAGGTGGCTCAGAAAACTCCAGACATGTTCAGTTGTAGATGAGGAATTTGTGACAACAGAGAGCTGCCCCTGGAATGAGCCTGTGGGCAGATGGTGTGTATACAAGCCTTGACCATCATTAAGAAACAATGCTGAACTTTTTTCCAGAAAAGAAATTAATGAGTGGCATTCACAGTGCTGCTGGTCTCATTTTCCAGGCAGAAATCTTGTCAAATAGTGAAACAAAAGAAATTTCAAAAAGCTCTCTCTCTCATTTTGGGTTGTTATCAAGACAGAGACTGTCAAGAAACCCTAAGGACTTTTGGTATTTATTTTACATGGAAGGTTTGGGGAGCTTTGGTGAAAGGTAGTGGTAAATAAAAGACATGATAGATAGAGTCAGAGCTCAAAAGACTCACTGTATGTCTTCTTTCCCACACCAGCTGGGCCAGTATCTCTGCCTAGGAGTGTAAAATGGGCAACTAATCTCTTCCAAGCAAGCCAAAATTATCTTTTCTCAACCCAGTTGATATAATGGTTGGTATTTCAAACGTCAGTTCATGCACTTTGTGGGTGCTCATTGTGTTTATTGTTAAGCGTGGAAATGACCCGTTAAATGCATGAAGTATTAAGTGTTCCAGCTTCTCTCCTCAACAACTTCCCAACATGGGCAGCTGGATGTTTCCCACTGAACTCACTAGCTGACAATGCTGCTATTTGGGATGCATGGGAACATCTATCACTTGGCATTTTTATTTGCTAACTTTGATCTCAGCTTCAGCATCTTGGAGAGCTTGGCATTGTAACTCACTTTCTCAACTCAGTCAATACATGAGGAGAAATACCACTTGGAGGTCATAACATGCTGTTCCTTCTTCTCTGTGCTGCCCTGTATCCTCATCTGGATTTGCAAATCAAGTCATGGACATAAATGTTATATGGGAAGCAGAATGTAGGAGTTATAATAGCAGGTCAGAGCAGTTGTCTGGGATTCTGTCTGGCAGAGTTGGCACCATAGGTCTCAGAAAAAGGAGGGTTTTGGAGAGTAGAACTGAACATGAGTTGGGAAGATGAATGGTGATTTTGTGCCCTCATACATCTGTGTTCAAGTACTGAAAAGGACAGGAATTACCACATGCACTGGCTTGTGGAACCATTTTGCAGGAGCAAAACAAAATGTGTCATCATTCCTCTCTGGAAAGAAAAAAAAGTATGTTTTCATTTCAGTCTTTTCTCCTTTGATGTCCCCCAATGTCTTTCGAATTTGTTCACAATTTTTTTATCCAATTTGATAAAGAGGTAGAGAGCTCAGGGACAGTGAAATTCCTGCAAATTTATGAAATCTGGGGGAGGAGACAGACTTGAGGGCACTGAGAAGCAGGCTGCAGTTTGGGCAAAAACCTTTGAAGGCACTACCAAACCCATATCATAGAAGGTAAAAAGAATATTGCAAAGTATCTTAGAATCAGCTGATGTTGAGTCAATCAACCACAAGAAAAACAAGTTATAGGTAACCAGTACCCTTGGAATTACTTTTTCTTTTATGAATGGGAAGACAGAGGGATGAGAATAAGATATTTCTGCACTTACTACAAAAATGTATAAATGCAGCACGGCAGTGCATTGATCTCTACTTTTTCGTGTAGTCCTAGGAGAGTGACAACTGGTGCTACAAGAACAGCTACAAATGCTTTCTTTCTGGACAAGTGATGAAGTAACTTGCCTGATGTCAACATTATAGAACAGAAATCAGTCATCTCTGCCAGCATTATCTGTTTCTTGGGAAGTTCAAATACTGTTCTCTCTGGTGCAGTTTCAAATCAGTATCTCATTTGTAGAGTTTATGTAATGCCTCATTGATCTACCATAGTGGTCCCTTAATGTTTGCAAGTTTGTGTTTCAGAGATGAGTTTTAAATAATCTCAAAATTGCAGACTTATTATTGTTTTGCCATTTCCTCCATCGCCTTTAAAAAAATCATTAAAATATTTCCATTTCATTTTTTATATGGAGATTTGTAACAGCTGTTGGTTACACAGGAAAATCAAGGCATCAAGAAAACTGGATAATGTCAAAGAAAAGTAGAGATTCGCAGTGTTTCTGATTAAATGTCAGTTAGCACTGTTTGGGCCAGCAATGGGTTAGGATTTAGCAACTCTATTCCTCTGCAACCTAAGAAGTTCCACTTGATGGCTTTTGTATTGTTTACCTGTAAAGTTGTGTTCTTCCCTCTGTTTCCAAATGAGAAGGGATGCTTTCAGCAGTAAACTCATGAGGTGAGTGCAGTCAGACAGATGAGAAGTTTCTATATTTTCCCTGGAGGTCTCATGGGAACCTCTAGGGCTGTCAGAGGACTTCTGGGAGCTCTTCGAGGATTTCCAGGGTGGTAGCTTTGTTTGGGAAAGGATAGCTACAGGAGGCCTGTCTTCCAGCAGACTGTGGCAGCTTCTGTCAGCTATTCCTGATCAGAGGGTGCTTCAAGCTTCTTTTTTTCCCCAGCTGACTCCTGGTTAGGGAAGACCAAACACCCTTTCAGCTATGCTATGGAGAAGCCTATATAGCTGCTGGCCTTAAAGCCCAGATCCCAGTGGCAGCAGCTAGTGCAGAAGTGGTTCAGAAAGAGATTGACTGGTTCTTCAAGGCCCTGAAGATACAAAAATTTGGAACCCCAACTGTACTGAAGGATGTGCTGGCAGTCTGTGCTTATCAGGTTGGGAAATTAAGTCTTCCATGATGGCAAAGGCAGGAGCTTGTGGCTTCTGGCCTCAGGAGGAGGGTTCCGGCTCCACCTACAGATCCCCAACTACAGAATAGCCTCTGGGTGCAGATGAGGGACTGGGAGCTCTGTCCATCTGAGTCTGCTGGGCCTCAGAAGGATGGCTGATGGCAGTGGGTGCCTCCCTCCCTGACCAGTGGCTCACATCTGGGATGCTGTAGACTCACTCCTTGGGCCTGTCCAGCCACTTCCCAAGTAGGCACTAGTGGTGATGCAGTCAAGGAAACCTGGAGCATATGAAGTGTGTCCACATGTTTTCACAGGTCGTGGTTGAAGACGTGTGGCCCAGATGGTTTTCTCCTTAAGCAAGGAGGACTAGAAAAGGAGTGGACAGACCCTGTCTTGCACAGCTGGTGTCAGCAACAAGGATCTGGCTTTTATGACTATAGGATCTTCTTTGGGAATCAAAGATGGCTACAAAGAGACAGGATCTCCCTGGCCAAGTGGGGCAGAAACATCATAGGAGTGACAGGGGAGGGCAGTGAACATCCACAACAGGTTTTGCACTTTACATGGGAGTGGAGGGAGAATTGATGGATCCATCTCTCTGCCTTGAGATAGATGATGAACTAGCTGGGAGCTGCTGGGTCACTCTCAGAGAGCAAACCAGTACGGGTGGTGCTGTGGTGGGTATTTACCAGAGACTGACAGCTAAGGAAGAAGGACATGAGACCTTCTTCAGACAACGTGAAGAAGCCATCCCAGAGAAGAGAAGGTTCAGGGGATTTTATCCATGTATATAAATATCTGATGGAAGGATGTAGAAACAGAGACAGATTCTCAGTGGTATCCAATGAAAGGACTGGAGGTGATGGGTACAAGATGAAATTCAGGAAATTCCATTTAAATATAAGAAAACATTTTACAGTGAAGGTGTCTGAAGGCTGGCACTGGCTGCCCAGAGAGGTTGTGGACTGTCCAGCCTGGAGGTGGGCCTGGGCAAACTGCTCTAGCTGACCCTGCTTTGAGCAGAGTTTGGACTAGACAATGCTCAGAGGTCCCTACCAGCCCCAGTGACTCTGCAGCTGTGTGAGAAACCACATTCCCTCTTTTCCTTTACGTCTGTGAAGCAGCACTCAGCACTGAGGAACAAGGTACTTGATTTCTGGGGATTTTCTGGGGAGTTTCCATGAAGAGACAAGTGGGAATTGTTCGCAGCACAGCTTTCCCAGAGCATATTTTCTTAGAGCAATGTAAATTTTCGTGAGTGAAGTAATCTACCTTGAATCACTTAATTATTGGCAATAAAAAAACCCACAAGACCGACCTGCAAATTACAGGGATAAAAAACTAAGTGCAGGTGTAGACTTCATGGAGGCTTTGTTGAAACTGTAGGTATTCCAAGTGTATGTTTAAGAATGTCAAATGAATAAATAACAACTACTGGAGCTATGTACTCTTTTTAACTGCAATTACTGGTACACTGCAATCTACTTTCTGAAAGTATTGGAAATCTTCCAAAGACAGAATAGGCCACAGCACTTTGGTACAGTTGATAGAGATGAAGTGATGTGATGTCCTTGCAGGGTGGAAGAAGGAAAGCAAGAGGAGAATGACCAGGCAGATGCTGGATGGTAAATAGCTGGATTTCAGCTCAAACTGGACAAAGGAAAGACTTCACAGGCTCATAGTCAGACAATAGCTGGTGTTACTCTTAAAGCAATACTTTGAAGAGATCTTGAACATCTTCTCTGAAAAGAGCAGCATAAAATGAATAACAAATTCATGTATTTCAATAGCAAATTATATTCAATGTAGGTCATTTTCTAAGTGCTCAATTCCAGTCATTCATACCTTGTATGCAATTAAACAGATTTTAGGATAGGTATGCTTAACACCTACAGGAATGGTTTAAAGACCATTCAAGGAACATAGGAAAAGAAACTGTTTGATTAAATCAGAAGTGGTAGCAAAGGACAAGTCAGTGTCATGGTAAACTTACTTAACTGAAGAAAGGCATGTTTTGGACTGAAGACAGCCGTGGAAACAAAGTTTCTTTAGATCCAGAAATCCATCCAACTTGCCAGAGGTCAGTCAGAAGCATGTTGGATGATAGATTAGATGGCCAGAGGCTTGACCAGAGCAGCTGTAATAGAGAAGTGGTTACCAAGTGCCTCAGAGCTGCCTTACAGACAAACAATATCAGTTTTTTCCTGCTGTGCCAAAGGAGGAGGTCCATTCCATGATCTGCCCCTGGGATCACTAGTGGTGGAGTCATGTGGAATTGTGTGTTCAGATCCGTGGGTGCCATGAACATCCGACCAGTTTGCAGCAAAGCTGTAACTATTCACTGAGTGGCAGACCTGGTCTGCTCCCTCTCCTTGCACACAGTGCAAATGGCCAATGTGTAAATGATGGCTCATTCCCACAGCCTCTCTCCTACCTCTTGTATCTCCCACTGCAAGATCCTGCCACTGCTGATGTGACGATCAGCAAGTTCTCCTTTCTTGCTTGCTTATTTTTTATTCTCCCATTACTCTGTCACTGACAGAGTCTTTCATTTTCCCTCTGGTCTCTGTACCTGCCTTTTTGGCCTTCAGTTGCAAAATCATTTCAGTCTCCACTCTTGCACCCTCTCTGTTATCTCTCTTCACCTTGACGTCAAAATTTCATCTCTTTCTCTTCTTGTTGGTGTCATTTCGTGGAGCCTGCTTTGTGCAGGGCTGTATTTCCTTGTCTCCACTTTGTTAATTCCTAGAAAATTCATTATTATTTATTATTGCGTTGCTTTGAAAGTTAACTATGAAAATAGATACACTACGGCAATATACAGAGACATGGCAAATAATATCCTAAGCTTATGTCAGACAGCTCTACTATTGTTCACCCTTCCCTGCTGAAGGGGAGAGAAGAGTTGTCTGTGTAGCTAATGCCAGTGTGGGAAAAAGAAAGCAACTTCAAAGGAGTGATGAGTCTGTTGGTTGCTATACTGTAAGGGAATAAACTACGAATGAAATGACAACAAACCTCAAAAGGTGACATTCTTCTGCAGAAAACTAAATAAAAGTGTTTTTGCCTAACTGGAAGTTCTTTGCTTTCATGGAGTTTGGAACAAGTATTTCTTACTTGTGTTAAAAGCTAATTTCTTGTAAGAGACTGCATCAGAGTGGACAGGGCTGAGGGGTTTGGGGCTTCTATTCCTACTTATGTATCTGGTGATGGTGTAACTGTAAGCAAATTGTTTCACCGCTCTGTGCCTGTTTACCATTATTAAGTAGGGCTAATGATACCTCTTTTCCTTCATAAAACCTTTTCAGTCTGATTGGAGAACCAAGCTATGAAATGTACATATCCTACTGCTGTTACACAGCAAAATATCTTGAAGGCTTCTTTTAAATTGTAGAAGAGGACACATCTATGTATATCCAAGGTCAGCATGAAGCATTACAGCTGTAATATTAAGACCTAAGAATCCAAATTGGTGCCCAATCCACATTTTTATTGCTTTATATTGCTGGTTGTTCATATGTAGAAGAGGATATTTCTTCTATTACCCACCATCCTCTTTTGACTGTGTAGATCTTTTTAAATTGCCAGGAATAGAAATGAGTACATAAATGGATGTATTTCTAAACCACCTTCCTCTTCTTACAGAATGTAAAATGAGGAGGTTATTTCTGCTCTGCTATAAAACATGTGTAGTTGCAGTGGCTTTGAGAGGCTTCAGCACCATAAGCTCTACCGTTAGTTTAAGGGATGCGGTTCCGTTACTAGGACACCACAGGATCTACCAAAAAAGAATGAAAAATAGTCCTTTTCTTCTTTTATTTCTCCAAGGCATTGTATTTGTATTACAGTACAGAGTGATGTGATCTGATTACTTCAAAGGCAATCTAACTTTGAGCTCCTTGTGTTTATAACCATTTGGTCATCACACGTTGGTCTCTCTGAAGGTCTTGGGTAATGATGTTGCCATCAGAACTTTATCTATGGGTTAAGTATTTTAGGGAATTCGTTCAGCTCTGCTGCAGAGACAGCATTAATAATCTGTTTTCCTTTTCTGCCTTGCTGTTTGCTCTCTGAGATAGCTGTATTTTGAGAGAAACTCTATGTGTGTCTAAACAAAGAGCTTGGTCACTGTAAATATATGCAGGAAGAAGGAGTTCTGCAAACAAGGAAGACTTTGCAATGTAACCTCTTTTTTTTTGAGAAGATCCTTGGGGAGATATATGGATGAGTAAAAGCAATAGGCTTCTCAGTGCATTGACTTTCTGGAGGGGCTGTAGGTCAACCTGACTAAACCTGTGATATCTTGAAAAAGGTGGCTGAGGAATATGTCAGATGTGTTTGCTAAAAGGACCGGCGTGACTCTCAGCATTGAAAGCAGTGTGTTAATCTTTGCTTAAGCTGTTTGTTGGTATTCAGTGCAGATTTGCTGAGCATTGTCTTCTGAATAAATGGTTGAAGATCTCAGTCCTGGGTATCCATCTGACATATGCACCTACTTTATTTGCCATTTTGGCAGAGAGAATAAGACTTCAGTGTACACAAATACCCCCTTTTGAGAGCTGGACTTTAGATACAAATTCATGTCATGCTACTAGGGCTAATAGTGGTCATATTCCTCCTTGTGATGTTAGGGGATTCAAATCCAAAACTCATTTATAACTTGAAAAGCTGCAATTCCTTCTGCCTTGGAATATGTTTTCATCTTTAAGTTGTATCTGTCAAAACAGAGTCTTGCACACAATTGTCCAGTGTTTGAGCTGTAGATTCAGGACAGAGGACTGCAAGCCCACATTGGGGTGTTTCTTTGCCAGGATATGCAGTAATGTTTCTTTTTTTTAATCTTTTATGTCTATTTGTTAAGCAGTGAAATAATTATGAAAAAAATAAAGAGAATATTTCAAATAATGGCTCCTGTAAAGAAGTGAGGCTTGATAGCATTCTCTCTTCAAAAGTTAAGCTAAAAGTTTAAACTCATAACTGAAACCATGTGATAGACCATTATTATTAGTCAAATCATTTCTGAAAGGGAGTGGAGGTTGGGACATATGTAGTCTGGTCATGCTAATTAATTGCATTCAGTTGTGCCATAAATCTGTCTGAAAGCAAAGAAGTTGTAGAGTTGCCTCTAAGTTGATTCACAGAGATTGGGTTAGATGGAACTCGTCTGTATGTGGAGCTTGGGAGGGAAATCTGGTACTGAAAATAGGACTGCTCAGTGAAGGGAACATAGAGTGTACTGGATAAAAAGTCTTGATTACGAATACAGAATATACTGTTTTACAGAGTATTATTGACAGGAATTTGGGTTGAGCAGGAAAAGCATCATTCTTAACATGAAGGCAACTGTACCTCCCTGATCAAATTTCAGACCCTGCCTGAAAATGATAGAGCTGCTGAGGAAAAAAAAATCTGTGCAAATTCTAAGCTCAGATTAGAAACTTTTGACTCATACTAGGCGCCATACTAAAAAAAACCTCTGCTGTTATTGTGCCCAAACTAATTCATCTCAATGGTGAAAGACAGAACTGACATCTTTGGTCAATATTTATCAAGGATTATCAAAAAGAAAAATCTCTCTGCTGTCACTCAGACCACTGTATTATCAGAAGAAATCTGTGGCAGCATTCAAAAAGCAAAAATTACCCAAAATACAATTCTCCTTCTGGAGAAAAGCAATTTAACATCTAATAAAAACAAAGTAACTTAACTGGGGGGGGGGGGTGAATCTGCAGCCTATCAAGCCTGCCATATCATTTTAAAATTTGTAACTCTCATGATTAGAAAATGTCAAGATAATCAAAATGTAGGGGAAAATACAGCTGCTATAGTAAATGAATGCTCTGGAAATACTTAGATTGTGCTATGCTGTAGCATCCACATAACAATCCTGACTTTTAAAACGCTCTTGTCACACAGTTTTTTGCTCATCCATTGCTCGAAGATAGTGAGGATTTGGGTACAATTTCACAGTTGAAAGTGAGTGAGTTATTAAATTTACATTTCACTTTTGATACACAGCTCTGATAATGAACCTGTGCTGGAGAGAAAGTGTCAAAAAGTTTAATTTCTTTTGTGCTCAAACCCTCCTTATAAATCTGCGTGGGTAATAAAATTATAATCACATATTCATACCTCTTTGCAAAATAAGCGTAATGATACTTTGTATTCCCTCGGCACCAGCTCTCTCAGGTTTTCCAGGCACTTTAAAAACATTAATTAAGACTTGCATCTCTGGTTACGTAAGCGCCGTACTGATCCCCTTCATTGTTTTGGGAAGTGTCTGCCATATTTTGATTACTCCAGAGCCACTCTTTAATACCTTACACATCAGTAAACTGAGGCAGGGCACTGAAGTCTCATGATAAAATTCTTGCAGCAGATCAGTAATTAAGGTTGGGGCTGCAATTAAAAGTGTTCCACTTCCCAGCTCGCTGTTGTAACCATCGGGCTAACTCCTGTGGGAACTTTGAAGTATTTTGAATGATTCAAATTGGTTTCTGTCTTGGAAGAAATTTAATTCATTCATAATAGATGTAGAATTGTTAATGCATTGTCACCTGGTGTCTCTGGAGGGCAAATGTGTGACAGTAGGGCAGCCACGAACCGTGGCACCATTAAAGGCTCTTTTTCTACAATAACCTGTGATAGACAGCTGTCTGCAAGCATAACCGACCTGTATTATGGTGAGTCTATGGCTCATTTATGATCAAATGGACTCTGTTGGTCCTTAGCTTGCAATGTGCTACTTTTTCCTCATTTTCCAGTCAAAAAAATCATACCCTCTCATGGAATCATCTCTTCTCCCTTGCCAAGGGCTGTTTTATTAACTCCTGTCCGACTGCCATTTCCTGTCATTTTCTGTTGCTTTTCCATCTGAAAGAATACAGTGGTCATATCATGTCATAATTATTTTCTTTAGTAATTGCCACAAAGATGCTGAGTGTTTCCTAATTAGATCAGGCAGCGTTCGTGGCAAAACCTCGGAGATGCTGTCTGAGGACACGAGTTTCCTTCAGATCTTGGTAATTGAGTTGTACAGCCCGTGCTTGCGCAACCCGAGTTTCTCCCTGCAGCTCAGTGAAGCACATAGGGGGTTGGAAGTTGTGGTATTTTAAGAGAAAGAGCAAAAAAGGCTTAATTGGGGAAGTAATGGGATTTTTTCCCTTCCTATTCTTCACATGTGCCGTGGTGTGGAAATCTTCTGGGTTGTATCTCATCACAGTCTCATTTTGCAAATAGAAAACCGGAGCTTGTTATACTGCTTTATAGGTGGGGATCAGCTAAAAAAATTGAAGACTTAGATTGGTTTTGGGGGCAGATGGATAAAACTTATCCAGGGATTGAAAACCCATTTGCAAATGTACCATTATTTTGATGTGAAATAACTCTACAAAATGTTCTAACCAGTGCCTTATTTTGCTCCTGGAGGGCTGTAAAGTTGTTGATCATTGCACTGCAGATGAGATGTTAATTCAGGGGAATTTGTGAGCAATATAGAATTGCTGGGTACATTCAGTGTGCTGCTTGCTTTCATTTTTATTAGTCAAAATGAACAACAGGGTGGTCAGCACTTGAGAGCACTAACAGCAAGGATGTTCCTCCAACAGGATTAATGTTCATGGCAAATGTTAGAAGCAATGGGAGAAATGGGAAAACTGCCCTTTATCTATATCATGGTGGGGGAATAATGCCTTAGCCCCGCTATTAGTGTTAGGAGCACCTCCCCTCCAACTTTTTCTTTAATGGATCGGAATGGGACATTTATCTGGAGATAGGAATTGGGATGCTTATGTAGAGACAAACTCACAGGCACCTGGGGGGCTGTGATCTGATCCTCCCTTTGGCCTCTGATGTGCATTTCCTATGCCAGTTCAGCAGACTGGCTGCTGGAGCAGGATTAAATAGTTCTCTTCACTGTGCAAGCATCATTACAAAACACATTAGGAAGGAGGTAAAATTTGCTTTATCCAGCTCAAAGTTGAGGTAAACTGAAGAGCTTCTACCACCCTTCAACTCAATTTTTCCCTTGAAAATTGTACTTTTAATTGCAGATTCTTGGTGGTTATTGGAGCTTTCCTGTTCTGGACCAGGAGTTGGACTCGATAATCCTTGTTGGTCCCTTCCAATTCAGGATATTCCATGATTCAGTGAAAACAATTGCAGCTGATCAGCTTCTTGTCTTCATGTCTTCCGTGTAAAACCTGTAGCAACACTGTGCCCAGGCCTTTAGGGGAAAAATGACACATTTTTGCAGCATGATATTTCCCTGAGCTCTCCCCATTGTGTGGTAGTCAGACCCTGTCCAGCTTGGCTTGAGACTTATTGAACTTTCAACTCTGCTGGGCTAAAAAATTAATTTGGTCCTTAAAATAAAGGGTTAAGAATTTAAAGTATCCCTTAAAATTTAAAACAGCACTGTGACATGTGTGATGGTGTTTATGCATTGGCAGGTAAAATGCTGGAGAAAAGGAAACCATAGGTTATTCAGGAAAAGAAGATAATTTAGTTTTCGGTTAATAGCAGTCCCTAATAATAATAATAATTATAACAGGTTATACTTTTCTACTATGATGATAAAAAAACGAAGTCTGGCCTTCTAAGTCTGGAGGGATAGTTTGGTACCTTTTTCATACCACTTATTAAATCCTTTTTTTGATGAGCTGCCTAGTGTAAGTGCCTTGATGTAACATCTAAAACTGACTGGAAGCCTGAGCCACAGACAGGCAGAACACAGTTATTTTGCTAAGGAGCAAGATGAAAAGGCAACCATGCCCTGGAAAACAAACAAAAAGATAGGAGAAAGGCATGAAGCCATCTGCTTGTCTCTTATCAGTCCTTGCGGCCTAACCTTTAATGATATAAAATGCTGCAGAAGGACACTAAGGCAAAGTAAGCTTTTCTTTATCCAGCAGGTGATGGGAAACATTGCTGTCATTTCCAGGGCTTAGGAGATTCACTCTGCTCACCAAAATTTCAGCCTGCCAGTGGTATGAATACAACATAATAATGGAGGAAAGCTGGTGCACACTGCACAAAGACGAGGCACATATCAGCAGCACAGTTCTGCTTTGGTCTGTTGGCAGTGTGATTCAGTCATCTTTCTCTCTTAAGAAAGATTAGAAAAAAATTCAAGAAACTTGCTACTTCTCACAAACAGAACCCACTGGGATATACAGGATGGCAGAGCTGCAGTGTATTAGCAGGGTGGTTTTTTTTTCTTTTTTCTCCAGATAGAATTCACATAAATAATTTAAAAAAAATAAAACCTGATTCAACCTGGCTTTCCAGCAGAAGAGAAGATAAATATTTGCGAGATTCTAAAATATATTCTCATAAAATGGTCCTTTTACCATCCTCATCTGGTTTTGCCAGTTAGACTCTCCAAAGTCTGTAAGATCATACACATATTTGGGACTTTTAAATTCTCACTTTAATATGAAGATAACAACCACTTAACTTATAATGACATAAAAAAGTAGTATGTTTTCCTGCAGTGTGTGGCAACAATGAGTGCAGCTTCTTAAACACAGCCCATGACTCAGGGTGCTATTTGAAAAATCAGAATCAAAAGAATTGTAATTGATATCCAAATTATACCAGTCAGACCTGTTTTAAGAGTTTGTTGCAAAAATAATTGCTCCTGGATTAAAATTCTGAAAATCTTAATTGATCCCTTTGACTTGCCAAAGTTTGGTGAGCATCCAGACTAGTGTTTGGAGCATATGGTTCAAGCTAAAGTCTGCCAGACGTATCTCAAGAAAAAAAGAACTTTTTTAAAAAAAGATATTCTGGACTCTGCAGGCTTTTATCATCATGTATAAAATGTTTTTTTCCTTATTCATAATCTATCAGATCTCCTTTCTTGCAATCTCCAAGTAGAAGCTGTCATAATTGTCGCTGTAGACACTAGTTTTTCCTGAAAGATTATTGTTATTCAAGGGCTTGCTGTTTGTGGTGCCTGTGAACCAAAACACCAAAGCAATGACCATCTTAAACCAGGTGTTGGAGAAACACAAAGAAAAAATTAGAATCATAGAATGGTTTGGGTTAGAAGGCACCTTAAAGCACATCCAGTTCCAACCCCCCTGCCATGGGCAGGGACACCTTCCACTAGAAGAGCCCCATCCAGCAAGGCCTTGAACACTTCCAGGGATAGGGAATTCATAATTTCTCAGAGCAGCCTGTGCCAGTGCCTCGCCAACCTCACAATAAAGAATTTCTTCCTAATATCTAATCTAAACCTACTCTCCTTCAGTTTGAAGCCATTCCCCCTTGTCCTGTGACTTCAGGCCCTTATGAAAAGTCTCTCTCCATCTTCCCTGTAGTCTCCTTTCAGGTACTGAAAGGCCACGGTGAGGTCACCCTGGAGCCTTTGCTTCTCCTGGTCAAATAATCCCAGTTCTCTCAGCCTTTCCTCAAAGAATGTGGCTCCATCGCTCTAATCATCTTGGTCACTCATCCCTAGAAGTCGATGTCCTTCCTGTGCTGGGGACCCCAGAGCTCTCGAGAGCAGAGTACAGGGCAGAGTCACCTCAAGCAGAGGGGCAGAATCCCCTCAATGAAAACATGAGGAGACTTGAACTCAGCCTGGCTTCCTCATGCCTTGTTAGCAGAGTGAAAGCATCCTTGCTGAAATCAAAACATGTGTCAGCAAATGTCCCTCATATAACAGGCTGAAGAGGCTGGTAATGAAATAAAGCAAGGTAATTTAGCAAAGAGACGAGACACTTTGGTTTTCCCCTGGTGCTTGGCAATGACTCTGGTTTTTCCTGCTTTGTTTAAGTTGCTAAGGAACCTTATTTGCTCTTGAATCTATTTTTAATTGACCCAAAATGAAGGGTTTTGTTACAAGAAAATGCTTTCTTGAATCCATATTTGTGAATCAAGATCATTCAGAGAAACAGAGTTCATTTTGGACTGAGATGTCTGATGTTTTCAAAGCAACTCTTCAGTCCTTGAGAAAAAATGTTTAAAAATAAATACTGCAACAGACTATTAGATATTTTGGTAATTAGTTGTGATTTATTGGTTTAAAAAGTTTAGGAACAACTTTATCGTTCTTCCTTGAGGGTCTGCTATTAAAAAAAAAAAGAAATTACTTGTGTCTTGAGCTAATTCAGGTATAACCAAAAAGAAAACAAACAAAAAACTCGCAATCTAATTGAAATGGGGCCACTGATGATTACAGTCATGCTACATGGTGTGACTTTGGGAATATGTATTTAAGTTTATGTTCCCTTTAAAATAACTTTCGCAAGACTCAAGGTTTGAGATTTTGATGTATTACTGTTTCATTTAGACCATCTGTCTTCTGATGTCCTGAAATGGTATTTCTTGTAACACAGTTCCTATCAGAGTTGTGGTATTATTAAAAATCAAATTTCGTCCTTATTTTTATTCCTTTTTTTTTTTTTTTTTGCCAGGCAAAGCTGCTTGGCATCAACACTGTTGGTAAACAAACACAATCAAATATTCTTCCAGTACTGCATTCCCGTGTGTGTTTGTTGAAACTGCAGCTCAAATGAGGTTGGATGCAGCAGTTCTACCTGACTGCAGACAGGCACAGCAATATTTCCCTTTGCACTCAACTTGAAGAAAACACAAGTAGCCTAACTAAAGTCCTGTCCAAGATCTTTACATTGGAGATGAGTTTTCTGTAAGATGAAGTGCATAATTTTCTTAAAAGAAGTTAAGTAGATTTCTGAGAAATAAATTAACACACCTTCAGGTGCTGCTGTATTAACCTTTTGAGGCATATTGTATAAAGGACAGGAAATTCTAAATTAAAGAAGATATGCAAAATTCTTCTTGACCTTTTGGCTTAGATCTCACTTAATATAAGATTAATTTAAGGCATTCTGTATTCAGAGACGCATTCAGTAATCTAATTGTCCTTCTCCATTTTTAACTGCTGTAATTGTATTTATTTTTAAATTATCTGGCATTCATTAGCTTTTCTGACAATTTTAATTTATTCCAGTATATTTTTCTAATGTCTTCCTATGCCAGAGGGTAGTGAAGGATAGAAATGTTAGGATACCAATACCATATGGGAGTGGAATTATTTTGAGGCTGAAATATAGGATATAACTAAGAGTAATGGGATAAAATTAAGATGGGAACATTTAGACTGAGATGGAAGGAGCTTTGACAGTAAGATCTATTGAAATATAGTATTTCCTACAGCATATGCTGATAGTCTTATCATTTTGAAGTTGCAACTAGACTGGATAAACTTGAAGAATTATTATAAATGTAGCGATCAGAGTCTTCTTACAGTTGGAGATTACCTCTCTTTTCAATCTCAGTTTTGGCTATTTCTCCTCCTTTTCTTTATCAGGCTCCTTCAGTGGCACTGGAAAGCATTTATGGAGAAGAAAATATGCTGTGTTTGTATATAGGATTACCTGAGAAAGCTGCACTGCAAAAGACATATGTGGCTTTTTCCAGTGGATCCAAGAAGTCACAAGAGCTCTGATTTTCCTCATCTTTACCTGTTGGGGAGAGGAGCTATGACTGTTCTCTGCCTTGCTCCCCAAGGAACTGATAAGACTAGTTGTTTTCATTGATGGAGAGAGAATGTCTGGGAAAACTCTACTATGAAAATGCATGCAAAGGCCAGAAAAAGAATTAGTGGTCATTTCTTCTGGTCACCTCCCAAACCATTATCCTTTAGCACTGTCCCCAAAAGCGATGTACTGAAAATGCTGTGGGAAGTGAGGTATCAAGTTGGACAGGGCTTTGAGCAAGCTGGTCTAATGGAAGGTATCCCTGCCCATGGCAGGGAGTTGGAATTGATGATCTTTAAGGCCCCTTCCAAGCCAAACCATTCCATGATTCTATGATTGCTCATGTGGAGGGACCATCACATGTATAATGGGTATTTTAGGAGAATGCTGGAGAGGAAAGAGCATTTGAGACCATGTGCTGGTAGGGCAGAGCGTGAGGAGTAACAAAGCTATAGTCATGGATGGAGATGGGGGCACAGCTCTAAGGAGCAAAATGATTCTACAATTCTAAGTAGCAACTGCAACTTTTTTGCAGTGGAGCACAGGCAGTCAGGGACAGGATCCAAAGAAAGTGTCACATGACCAGAACAGTGGTCCAGGACATAAAGCCAGGCTGTTTTGGCACTGTTGAGTCTTTTTCTTTGAGCCTGTTAACAGTCTTATGTAGTGATGGTTGCTTTTCGGTGTGTTAGATATGTGATAGCAGCTTTGAGTAGGGAACCATTCATTCCTGAGGCACCCCCTTGAGTGCTGCCAATTTAACAGACCTGTGACAGCGATGTAGTGAAGATAAAGGAGAGAAATGTGAAGAGAAACCAACCAGACAAGTAAACAAATTTTTAGTCTTTGGAGAAGAAAGGGATTTTTATCTCCCCCTAACTTGATTGATCTTTCTGAATAACAACCGTTTCAGAAGGATTAGGACCCATTTCAGATGATCACTGTTATCTTCATTGCTCCAGGTCTTTTTCTGCAAGGCAGTGCAGTAACTTGAAAAGCTGCAATCATAATACCGGCTCTGCTTATTAGGATAAACAACCTGCAGATAAACTTTAGCTATTTTATTAATTAACAACTGTATTTTTCTCCCCTGAAAATCTCAACAGAAAGGCCATTCCTATGACTGCCCAGGACAAATTGTTTAGCTGTCCGAGCCAAAGGTGGCAGGTGGTTTTGCAGGGCTCTAAGTACAGCCTGTGTCATATTTTTACTCTACCCAGGACTTGGTGAGTGGGCAGCCAGGGAAATGGTGTTTGCTGGCTTCAATGGCCTTGCACACCATGGCCAAGCAATAAAGAGCCACGCTTGCAAATGGTCCAAGAGAACATTGCAGTCCACAGTTCCAGACAATGCATATTCTCGTTATAGGATTCAAGTATTTATGACTGTTTTGATAGGATGACAAGTCTAGGTAAGGTAGATTTCTGCTCAGTGTTACCGACAGGCAAATCACGTCACAGAACAAAGATGTGTGTAAATATTTCAGCAGACTGCAAGAAAATGAACCTCACGCTGATCTCAGAAGGATTTTCTGAAGCGATTCTGCCGTGGTTGCTTTCAAATATTTAGATTTATTGCTGGGGTTGTTGTGAGTCTGTGAATTCACAATGCATGAGTAAATATATGCGTGAAATACTCCTGCATTTGCAGGGGAAAGGCTGACTGAGCAAATGAAGCCCTTTTTCCATCTTGGTGTCAAATAGAAATAGCCCAGATATAACTAGGCCTCGTACTTTCAGGCACGGAGAAGCTGTTACTGGCATAGGATGGAGTCCTTCTGGACAGATATAAATTGGAAGAAAATTCTATATTTAATGACCTGTGGAGAGAGATTGACAAGGAGTTTATGAAAACTCCCAAGATCTGAAATGCTACAATGACTCTCAAACGGGTGGGTCAATGGGCAAAGGAAGTTGCCATGGTAAAATGTGTATGATGTAGCTGTATGTATAAGTAGCTACTAGCAATTAATAGTTAATCAATTAACCATCTTAATTATGAACCTGATACCAACAGTGAGTCATTCCATGTATTTCTCCGTAAACCTACTGGGTGCATCCATGGATAAATGTGCATATCCTGAGTTCAGCAAGGTCCTAACGCCAAATTTCAATAAATGCAGGAGACCCAAATGCCAAAGCCATACAGGGTGTACAGTCATGTATATTAATTGCAATATCTTATGTGTCAGAAAGCTGGAAGACCCTTCCTTTCTAGACCATCAGACCATAGGCAGGACAGAAATTCCCCCCATGGATCCCTATCAGAAAGCAGTCCCATGAATTTTTGACCAGTTTAATTACTGTTGACTAACAGAAGACATAATTACAGCTTATATTTTGTTAACTGTACTACTCCTTACATTTTGTGAACCACAGGCATGTTCCTAAGTTGGAAAGAGGTTTAATTCTTGACAATTTTTTCCTCATTCTCACTTCTCTGAACTTTTTTAATCGTGTTTTCTCATTAGCAGAATATACATGATTAACTCTCTCATTTAATGAGGTGCTTTGGGATGATAGAGACAGCAGTCCATTCTGCTGAATGACTTTGAGATGTTAAAAATTAAATAAAACTTGTAAGTGCCAACAGTTCTCCTGCTGGTCTTTAGTGGTAGTTGTTCTTTTCTCTGAGAGAATATTCATTTCCAGCCAGTATCCTGCCTTCAAGAAGTTCATTTTCAGATTCTTGTTAATAGCAAGTCTTGGCACACTGTGGCAAAAACTGGTTCCTTTTCTTAGACTTAGAATAGTGTAAGAGTGGGACAAACTTGCCTGATTTTCAACTAATTAACCATTTTATTAGTTTTTTATAGAGAGAAGACAGTGATATTCATTTATGTTAGATCTCAAAGAAAAGTGTCTGAGGAAATGAACCTTTGCTCATACAAAGCATTTTCTGCTGGAGGCTGCCATGCTTTGGAATGTAAAAATGGAGCCTAGCTACAAATAAAATTGGAAAAACAAGAGGATGGATGCTACAGTTGAATTCTATAGCATTCAGGTCATTAAAGACAACTGGAATTGATCTTTCCTGTCAAAGACAATTCTCTATTTTTTCTATAACTTTTCAGTGCTTTGTTTTGTGGGTTTATTGCTTCTGTACTTGTGGAAGAAATGTAGGAGTAGTGTCACTTTATTGCATTTTATGGTGATAAAGAACTTGGCTCGGCATTTTTAAGTCTGGGAGTGAGTTCCCTTTTTATGGAAGGGTCGTGTGTTTGGATTTCAGTGTGCTCAACATCTGCATATCATTTCAACAGCTGGCAAACTTGTTGGGGAGCATCTGCTTTCTATTACAGCTATTTTCATTGAGGCAAATCAAATGTGGCATCTGAAAGGGCTCGTTGCATTCATGGAGATTTCACTGGTCATTACGTGACAAAGCAATAATTTGAGGGCACAGATTTTGCCTGTTTTGATACAGTGCATGGTACACTTTAGCTGCTTTCAGAGGAAAATGCAAGAGACATTAAGAAATGGTCAGGAGCAATGTGGATAAAGAGGAAGTGAAGAAAAGATAGCAAAGTTCTACATTTGTAGATATTTACTAATGAGCTTCTAAAATGCTTGAACTTAACTTTGTAGTTTTGAATGAGATGCTTCATTTAACAGATTATCCTGCTCTGATAGATATTTGAGATTGATGCTATTTTTAGAACCCTTTCAAAGTCAAACCTCTCATGAAGGTGATTAATTCTTTGCCTCTGATTTTCGTTCATTTGTTTTGATCAGGGATACTCTGTTGATGAGTTTGGTGTCCAAGTCTAATGAAATCTCATCATGTTTCTACAACATTACTGCGTAACTATCTGCTCTTATCACATGTGATACCTTTATGGAAGAAGTAATGACTTGGATTTGACCAGTCATCTTCCTAAATTACCATCTTATGCTGTCTGTTGTTTCTCAAGAAAGGATTTTAAAAGGTTCTTCTGGAATGGGCTCAGCCAAGAAATGTCTTCAGAGAAAAGGTGGTATGAATGGTATAGTAATAGGTGATTATATAGCTATGGACAAGAGGCTGAAACCACTTTTACTCTGCATCATAGCAGTAACATCTAAGACTATGGGTCAGGACATTTGTTGACTCGTGCTAACATCCTTACCCTGTCCTCGTTTGTTCTGGTAATTCTGTCTTTACTTGCAGAGGGAAGTAAGAGCTCTTTAGATGTGCACAGAGATGTACCAGCAGGATGTTCTGCTGAGCCTACTGCCAGCACTGCATCCCCTCTTGGAGCTCATGGGCTCATGTTGCAAGTGTTTCATCGGTGAACCTCAAGGGGATTAAGATTTCCAGTGAAGTTTCCTAAAGCTCACAGTCAGGTCTCTGAATTTGAAGATCATCTAGGAATTGACCGCAAGTTGTTTCCTTCTTACTCCCATCCTGACATTTGGCATCTATTTTGAAACTTAAAGCCAGGAAGCACAGTTTGCATTCTCTGAGTGAGCTCAGTTGTGTACCCTGGTTTACAAAGGGGACTAGAATATCTATTCAAGACCTTTATGGAAAAATAGTTCAATTCTATTGTTGCTTGTTACAGCTTCCGTGTAGCTGTTTATCCAGTTGTTCTGATGTGGTTTTGCCATTAAGCATGCTAATGCCATTAATGGAAATGGATGAGAGAAACTTCATTTGTTCCAGAGAGTTTTCCAGGAGAGGGCAGCCATAGTTAATTCTGGGTCAGTTCATGTGATACAGTGTGAATATAGATTACTGGCAGCGTTTGGCTGCAACACTCTATTGCCCAGCATGGTTTGTGTGCTTAGTTCTTTTAATTTGTTCCTTTGTTTGGATTGCAAGTGTGTAAAAGACAGACTTTTTCACAAATTAACACTGCAAAAGACAAGCCACATAATAGAGTGGTTAACTCCCAGTGCTCTGTACTTGCTGAAATCACAAATGCTTTTGGGAGCAGCTTCCATTATATGTCACTGTTTGTTTTATATACTTTCCAACCATATCATAAACTCCTCTTCACTCAGTTACTTCAAAGGTATTTTTGGGAAAGCATAGCCTAAACTATTGCTAGAGACCTGAACATTTCAGGAAAAAAAAATTCCCTGGCACTGAAAACTTTTGTCTCTTTAGTTTAGAAAGGATCAGGACAAAATGATCCTCTCTCCTCTCCTCTTTACATAATGAGGATGCATATAAAACCTATCTTGTTTTGGATGTAAGGATGATAAGTTAGCACTAAGAGGCATGTCCCATATGCACAGTTTGGAGGCTGTACTTGTCCAAACAGCAGTGATGATAGAGATGGCACCAGGAGACATTTATTTAATTATTTAATCATTTAATTCTGCCCTCTCAGAGCTGTTGCTTTGGCACAACTGCCTCTGGGACTGGGAGGACAACCAGCATCCCTTGACATACACCCTCAGTCTTTGCATGAAGACTGCAAGGAAAGTTTCCTTTTCATATGAAATGCATAAGTTCCTTTCTCAGATCAATTCAAACCAGCAAAAACTATTTTTCTTTTTTCCTCCTTTTTTTCTTTTTTAATTTAAAAAAAAACTCAACTCTCTTTTCCTGGACAGCTAAGTAAAAACTCCATGAAATACCATTTTCCAGACCTGTAGGTAATGGATTTCTATAAAGTTAAAAATCTGGTCCCAGCAGGTACAGAAATGATAGGGTTTGGGGGGATTTTTTATTTCTGTTTTGTAGGAGTAAACAAAATGCATTTCTTCACACTTCACATGTAAATTCACAAAATGATACGTGACTTCAGAGGTATAAGAAACCATTAAGTCTTTCCATACACTGAATTTTGAAGACCTTTATCTTCAATTTTTTTCAACTTTGTCAACTTCCAATACTTGACAACCTCCCTTTGTTTCTTAGGCATCCCACTAATATGTATCAAACATGCACACATAATCTCAAAATGCATAAACCACTGAAAGATTGTGCCAGAGAGACCCTGACAGACTATGTAGGGCTGTTTTGTCTTCTGTGGAGGGTGAGGAGTTAATAATTTCTCATCTCTGCTTCTCTGTCTGTGGGTCTCTAGAAGGTGGAGCAGCCACAGTGCTGTGTCTGCAGGTGAGCTGATAGCTCTGGCCAGGCTGCTCACAGAGCCTTGTGAAAATAATTCTTAGAAAAGAGACTTAATCAGCTGCCGCACTACGCTGTTTTGCACATAATTGTGTCTGTCTTTTAAAAGCCAAAGATAAAAGGACAGAATTTGACACCTGCTCATTGCTCATCTTCCCAGCAGCTCTGCAGGCTGGAGCGCAGTCACAGGGTTGGAGCGAGGAAAGGTTTTGCCACCCAGACTGTCAATTAAAAGGAGAGGGGTTTGCAGGAATGCTTTGCAGCACTTGACAGACAAAACCCAAGGCATGGCTCACAGCCTTGGATATGGACAGGATTTAATTTTTTACTCTCTAACTGAACTCAGTGTTTCTCTTCTTCTCTCCCCACAATGTTATATTTACAGTTTTATTAAACATGAAGTTTTCATCCTCTGTGCACTTCACTGTGCTGATATCCAAGGTCTCTATTCCTTCAAAATACAGTGATGGGAAAGAAACAGTTTCTCCGCTCTTACTTTAACTCTTTTCTCAAAGACTTCTCCTTTAAATAGCATTATTTTTATTTCAGTTTACTTTTCTTTATGGTTGAGTTTCCTTTTATCCTCTCTACCCCTTCCTGCATGTCCTATAAATCCTCAGGTTTTACCTTTGGTTTAAACTTATTCCCATAAGGAGTTGGTATCTCGATGAGCCAGCATGGGGATTTTGAAAGCTTACAATTAAGATGTTTTTCTCTATCTCTGGAAGTCCCCTTTCCCTCTCAGTTCTGTTTGGTAACTTAAGCATTTATTTCTGCTCGTTGAAAACTCCTGTCTGCTCTTCTCAGATCAGATTAACTCCTTCCTGAAATGTCTCAGTGTTCCCATGTGGAGAACTGGTACAGTGCTCACTTTGCCTCACCAAGATAGCCTTGAGATTTGAGATATAAAGATATTTTTAATTTATTTAAGATTTTTTAAAATTGTTTCTGACTCTCTGGCACTGCTGTCTTCACATCCCAGGAAAATAGCTCTGCATAGTTCCAGGTGTCATACAAATTGTTCTGCCAAGCTCTTAGGAACATGAGTATTGTGGTCCCTAAGAGCTTATAGTCTGGTTCTATATATGTTACATGCTATAGAAGTATATATGCCATATGGAAAAAAAAAAGGTTAGCAGGGAGGAGGAATAGGTTAAATATGACAGAGTAATAAGAGAGAAGTAGTTTTGCACACAAGTTGTAGACCCCAGATATCAGTGAGCACAACCAATAGGTTTCTGTGGGTATTACTGTGTGACCTCAGCAACAGGTTTCAGCTTGCATGGGAAAAGACAGATCAGTATGTGGGAATTTAGCCCGGACTGTGCTCTACTGCTATAGCTGGAAAGCAGACAGGCTGGGAATGAGGTCTGTGCGAGATGCCATGTGGACATAGCCAGGTCACAGACCTACAGGGTGGTCTTTGGTACAAGGTCTTCAGGAGAATAAGAAGGCAACTAGTGTCAAAACCAGAGATGAAGAGATTTTAATTGTTAAGGCTTGTGATCCAGTTAGGTTTTGGACGAGGGTTTGGCAATGTAGGCAGAGTGAAAAGGTCAGATTTGGAGAAGTTTTGTAGAAAGTGGCATCAGGTTTAATCAGAGACTGAAGGTGTGAGTCATGAGAGGAGATCAAGTCAAAGTGAAAGCCGAGATTGGCAGGAAAGAGTCCGATTTTATTTCCGAAATTAAGAAAGGTATGGAGAGGAAAGGACTTCATGAAAAATTCAGGAGCTAGGTTTTGAGCATGTTCAGTTTTAGAAGTAGTAAATTATTAACAGAAATATCTCAGAGAAAGGCCAAAATTTGTTGGGTTTGATGACACTAGGCTTAGAGATTTGTTGTTTTCTGATTGTTATTTGAGTGTTCATATCCAATCTAATAAGGAAAAATATGGATTTATGTCACAGAGGATGACTGAAAACTTCCATCTGCATATATCTATTACTGTAGTTCTTTTGTGGATTCAAATTGGATTTTGAGACAGGTCATGATATAGAAGCAGGATGCAATCAGAATAAAGAAGTCACAGCATCGTAGTAGGGCTTGATAGTTTCCAGCTCACATCTGCCTGGATTGTTGTCTCATATCTTAATGCAAAAGTGGACACATCATATGTAGGGAAAATGGGAAAAAAATTAATCCATTGGTAAGTAAAACAACTTAGAGTTATTAGACTGAAATATGCTGTGACTGAAATTCGAAGAGACTTCATGAAAAATGTATCCATTTTGATGTGCACCTCTGCTTTTCAGCAGCTCTGGTCTGTGGACATTGGGCACATGTGGTCTGCTGACCACACGTCACACCTTCCCTGGACAGAAAGTGCCGCCCGTGATCTCAGCGTTTGTACCTGGGCTTGTTTAATGTCTCTCATTTAGCTCAGCTCATTGGCTTGCAGTCATGGCTGGGCTAAAGGAGGCCTGTGAGGCTCAGTGTCCTACTGCTCATATTTACACAGCCACTGAAATGTGGTAAATCATCTACCTGCCTGTTAATAGGGGGTTATATATTATCTTGTACCAGGCTTTGACTGATCTACAAGGACACGAAAATTCTTACAGCCTGGACATCTTATGCAATATTACATGGTTCTTTTTTAAGATAAGCGTGGAAAATGAGGCAAAGACACATAATTTTTATTTAAATAATCAGTATAAGGGTTTTTTTACTTTCTTAAAGCATCCTGCACTGGTATCTCTATACATCTAGGCATGGAGATACCTACTGACTGTCTCATCTCTCTTCTCTTCTGCATTTGAGTTCCTTCAGGCCTCAAATAAGACAATTATACTACACATTATGTTTGCTTAACTAGCAATTTTGAAAAAGAGAAGTACCTGTTAGTTTTCCTGTTAGGTATGATGCTGTATCTGTGTAAGAGTTCAGAGCACCACTGTGCCTGTTGAATGTATAAAGCAGAAAATACTGTTTCCACTTGAAATGGTAGAAAATACATAAAAACAAATTCTGCTTCCATATTTACATATTCTGTGAGAGTTTTGGTAAGTAAATTGTGTGACTGAAGCCACGTATTTGACTTTGCATGCACAAAATTGAGTACAGGAGCCCAGTTTTGTGTCTCCGCTGTTAAGTAGGTATTAATTCTCTTGTGACCAGTTGCTAGCTCACTGCCATCTCTATAGGGAGTGTGCCAGAATCACCACCCTTATCACTGATTTCTAGAGCAGGTAACACTCCCTGGAGGTCTGCAACCTATCTAGTGTCTAGACTAAACCTGCTTTGAGATTGAGACAGACTTCTAAACTAGCAAAGAAGTGCTATTGTCTCCTTTTCTACCATTAACTTTTGCAACCTCAAGTCAAAAACTCTGACACAGTTGGTATGAGGCTTTTTGAAATATTCTCTGTAGAAGGAGAGCTTTGTCTCACATCCATCACTGCAGAATGGCAGAAAAAAGGAGAAAATGTCAAGTGTCATTATGCAGCCAGTGAGGAACGATGTAGGTTGTCATGTTATGGTGATTTTTGGGTTTGTTTTGTGCAGAGCCAGAAGTTGGGCTCAGTGATCCTTGTGGGTCTCTTCCAACTCAGGATATTCTATAATTCTGTTCATTCTTGCAGTGGTTTTGCACAAAGCTGCCAGTATACAAAAAACATTGTTATATGATATATCCTAATATGTTTTGGTTTTGCTTAAATGTAATATAGGGCTTTTTCCCCCCCTTTTTTTTTCCCCCCACAGGGCATGGTAAGAATGCTCTGAAAGTAGTCCTGATAGAGACAAACTATAAAGTTTTCAGTAACCTAAAATAACATGCAAATCCCAGGATTGTGAAATTTCAAACACCGGCATGCACCGTATGCCAGCCTGACCTCCTGGCTATGTAGCAGATAATAAAAAGAAGTCTTTGTCAAACCTGCTTGTGATGAACAGATAAAAAAAGGTTGGCCCACATTCAGAAATGAGACTATTTCAGCAAGGTGGTACCATGTCATGGAATATTTTAAAATAAGTCAAAAGGAGTTCAGGAATTTTTAGGGGTTTACTGAAAAACAGAGCTTTGAGCATCTTAAAATTTTAGGGATCTGCCTTTGAGCATTTAGATTAGGACTAGACACAAGCAGTATAAACTCTAAAGTGATTGTCACTTGATAGCAAATTGGGCAAATCACCAAATCACAGGTTATCTTGGTTGCCAGAGGAGAAATGAGACAAGCGGGTGCCATTCATGTGCCAACAATTTCACAGGGAAGGAGAAATGTCTGTCATAAAAGGCATGTGCATAGTAAAATAACTCCCACCCAAGCCAGAGAGGTTACACTGAACTGAGTCATTTCTTAAATAAATCTGTGGTTCATGTGCATTCAGGTTTTAAGATCCCAAGTGGAAGTTGGAGGAATCCAAACCCCAGAGCACTAGTCATGTTCATGCTTCCCTCCTCAGTCAGCGTGACCCTGGTATTTCAAGTTAATTGAAGAAGGTTGTACTACATCTTGGTGTTTCAGACCGAGATCAAGGAGCACTAAAATTGAATGCTGATCATGTGTTGTGGAGATTAAAATTGGACATAAACATTATATTGATTTGGAGGAAGAAAGCTCACTCAGGGCAAATGTCAAGGTTGAAGAATCCTTTTGCGAGTCCTATGGGATGCTGCAGCATCCTCAGTCCACTGTCATCACAGAGTTAAGGACAGACACAAACTGGAAGCAATTTGGCAGGAAGGATAATGGGACCAGTTGGGATCTGTCATCAACATACTGGCCACTGCAAGAGAGTGATTAAATAGGAAGACACAGACAATTATCAAAGACTAATTGCTTATTGTTGCTAGAACTATATTTTAAATGTGTTTTTCTTTTTAATTGCTTTTGGAGTGAATAAAGTGTCCTTAATTCAATTCTAAAATGTTTGGGAATGGGAAGCCTGCCAGGAACTGGGCAGCTCAGAGGTCTTGTGAAAACAATTACCGCTTTTCACCAGCGTGTGTTCATGTTCAGTCATCCCGTCCTCTGCCAACTTTCCTGTTTTCATGTTTGTGCCCCTATGTTGTCTGAAGGTCTCTGGGTTGTTGGTACTTTCAGAAAGCTGCAATAGTTTGTTCATATGTTTTTTATTCATCACTGTCCAAGAGCCTTGACCAGAAGAGGAGCTGAACTCTTCAGGTCCATAGGGTTTTGGGATCAGCAGGCTCTGAGTATTATGGCAGTTTTTAGGACAGAACTAGCAGTGGTTGACAAGGTGAGATATCTATGTAATTTAAAGCTGTTACAACACAAACATCTGTACACCTCTGTGCTCTGTTACTACTGACTGCAGGGAAATTAAGAAGGAGGTGGATTTGGCTCAGTATTGTGTCAGTATAACAATAAATGAGCAGGAGATGAGCAGGAGATCTTAGCATTCCAAGCTAAGATGCTCAGGTTTGGTGTGAGAAGCAGGTCCAAATCACATACAGAAGGTTTTATGTAAGTAGCTGTGAGGGTCTTGTGTTATTAAATAACCATTCAGCGCTTTCATGATGAGAATGACAGGGAACACAATTTTTATATTCATAGAGATATCTTTTGTATGGATGTATTCAACTCTGAAAATACTGCAAGACCTCATCATGGACAAATGAATTTAACCAATGCTACATCTCTGTGCGCAAATAATTTACATGAACAGTTTGGAAAATGAAAGGAGACTGGACTACACTAGGGAGAACAAGTGCAAAAAGGGGAAACAGAAACAGTGTTTGGTTTCATATTTTGGAGGAGACAGACAAACAAATTCAAGGATCCTATCACCTGAACAGAACACCACATCACCTTTTCCTCTAAGCTGCCATAATGAGATTGAACCCCAAAACCAGGCTACTAAAACTGACATGAAGCATGACAGGAGGGACAGGGAATGTGCTTGTTTGGAGACAGGATCAGCTTGCTCTGTACAGAGAGTTTGCCTGTAGTACAGGTTTTTCCTCCTTTCTGATCTTTCTTTCACCTGCATAAAATGTAAAATCAGAAATGGAGAGAATTGTTCAACGTATTTCTGAATAAATGATTTCAAAAGGAGTTCTCTTTGCATTGTTAAGTTCCTTGCAAAACCCTGAACAAACATTCTTGAAGAAAAGGGCAGGGGAAAAAAAGAAAACTGAAGAAGTTTTTCCAGACAGCAGGGCTGGCCCTTCTCTTGCTCTTTTAGGGCAATTAGAAGTAAAGCTGGCCTGGGCAAAAATTTTAATCAGCACTTTAGGTTTTTTGAACACAGAAAAACCGAATCATTCTGTGAGACCATTCCAGCAACTCTGGCTTGGGCTCTTGGTCTTTGACTTTCCTCTATAAAAAGTACCTGATGGACATTATCAAGAGATGTCACTGATTTTTGCTGCTCCTTTCTCCTCCACAGACCACGTCTCTCCCGGTTCACAGGCAGAGATGAGTAAAACTAGTATTTTGGAACAATTCTAACAGCATAACAATCGTTAATTGATAAAGTACCCTAACAGTAATTGTAGGCAAGGCTTACTTTTGTGGGCTTAAAGGTCTCCTTTATCTTGTATATGCTAAGTATTTACTCGGGCATTTCATGCCTTGAGCTTTGTTGACCTACTTGTTTGGACAAAGCCATTGCTCTGTGAGGTGTTTGCTGGAAGTCTTGAGCCAGCTACAGTGAGTGGCAGAGGCCAGTGCAGCTACATTAGCTGGAGATTCAACATCCAGTTTAAAAGGAAATACCAAATGGAAATGTCTCCATCCCCTACTGTAACAATGGGCAAAACCACCCTGCCTTCCTCTGCAGCCTGTTTTTTAAAACCAGCCCAAGGATGAGTGAGGAGAGTAAACATTGCTGGAATATGCATTTCCACCGAGGTTAAATGTATTTGTGTGCAGCTTTCCAAAATTAAACTTTGACAGTGGCAAATGGGGATTTGGGTGCAGAAATGCAATTAGCTGTGACTCAGGACTCTGGATGTACAGGTGGACAATGAGTTGTGAGTTCTCTCATGGAAACTTGACAAAGTAACAAGAACAACTTACAATGTGTTAATATGAGCAGAGTAAATAACACAAAATGTTATTAGTGTTTGACATTCATTTCCAAGTGGCTCCTTTGGGTGATGTAGACAGAAGTGCACCTGGCAGGTGATGGTAGATGATATTTTTCTTGTGGAATAGTCATTGTCTTCCTGTTAGCAACATTCATTCTCTTTTCTTGAGAGTTCTGAGATCCTGAAAGAAAGACATTATAAGAACTCTGATGTATTATTTTCATAGAATGGTCTCCCAGACATCCTGTGGTGACAATAAGCATCACTCATCACCTGGACCAGGAATTAGTTTTTCCATCTTAAAGATTAATTCATGGAGATCATAAAAGGCTTGGCTAAGGCTTTCAAAGAAAAAGCAAGGCTTTCCAATCACCCTTCTCAGTGGTTTGTATCAGCTTATCCTCTGCCTTCCAAAATGTGTGGGACAACGTTTTCTCCCTTCATACAATAATCACTTAGAGAATGTCCTAGAGATAAAATAGAGTGGTCCTGTGCCTGTTCATAGGTGCAAGGCAGAGACTGTGTCTGTCCTTTTTTTCATGGCTATCAAGCATTGCAGGGTAAGTTTGGCACCCAAGGATGCCAACGTAGTGGACATTGTAGGTACGTGAATAGGAAAGGGAGGGGCAGCATTCTGTTGGCTTATTAAATTACTTTTAAAATTATTTAACTTTTAGTTAGAAGGAGATTGAGAGATTTCTAGGTCTTTTGGGGGGCTTTTTTCCCCCTCTGGCAGCCAGATTTTTTGCTCCCACTTTTGAAATGTAATTTATATATTCTGTTTGAATTAAACTTGGTCCTTCTAATTCTCTGAAGTACTGTTTCTCTCATATCTGAATCTTTGGAGGATGGAGATACAGCCACGACTGTCTTCTGTGCTAGTGACTGTATCATCTGATTCAGAGCTCCTGTATTCCAAAGCCAATAATGATTCACTCTCACAGCAGTGGTGTGAGCAGTCTCAGCTTTTATATGCCATCTGTGTGAGTGAGCTGAATCTGCAGAAATGGGACCCTGTACACATGGCTTTTCCTCTGTTCATGGATGAAAATATTAAAGCAAATCCGTATGGTCCATGAGATGTTTTCTGTGTCAGGAAGGGAGTAAAACTGCCTGTCAAACCAAGCTGTTCTCCCTGATGAAAGGGGACTGTTTTTAAACACTCCTTTCCATAGTATTTTGCACGCCAGCCATGTGTGCTTTCTCATCTGACATCTCATTGAGATCCTTGGCTTTGGTTCTGCAGGAGGGAAGTGTGTTCTGGAAGGGAAGGAAATTATCTCTCAATATATACACAAGCACGTGTGCACACATGCTCTTGAATCAATCTTAAATGAATTGAATTTTTTTTTAGGAATACAAAAGAAAATTAATCTGGTTGAGCCAGACTTAATTGCTTCCCTTTTGTTTGGATTTTCTGTTTTCTCATGAAGATATTAGGAAGCAGTGCTCTGAGCTATTATTAGATACAACAGTAGAGACAGAGGGCAAAGGGTTCATTTACAATTCGTACAACAGTGCATTGAATTTTAAAGCTAAAAGGCAAGTTGATGAGCATCTTGAAAATAAGGATTCATCCACTAAGTGTGAGTGGAGTATACTCCATGGAATATTTCTGAAGGTTCAGGCTGGTCTGGGGAGCTAACCCTTTGTGAAGCTACCCACTGGTTAGAGGAACCAGAAAAAAAAAGTGGTTTTGTTTTTTCTTTTTTAGTTAATGAAAGGACTCATCTTGCAGGGAGAAACTTGAAAACATGAACTGATATAAAGTAATGCATTGCTATAAACACATTTCTTTTGAAGGAAGCAACTGGAGTTCAGTTCTCTGTCAGGAGACTGAGAAGCTTTAAGGTTATCCACAGGCACACATTTCTGTGTTTTGAAAAATTCAAGTCAGTTAATCCCAGATAATGGGATACCATTATAACCACTACCTGACCTCCATGATCTTAGGGCAATACTGCAAGGAGCAATTTGATCCTGTTGGGCAGGAGAGCCCATAGATTAGAGTGTGCTGTTACAAAAGAAATCCAACTCCAAAACAGTTTTCTAACCCTTTCCTTTCAGAGAATCAGAGAATGGTTCAGATTGGCAGGGACCTCTGGAGATCGTCTGGTCCTATCCCCTGTTCAGGCGGGGCCACCTAAAGCCTCTTGCCAGGGACCATGTCCAGATGGTTTTTGAGTATCTCCAAGGATGGAGACTCCACAACTTCCCTGGGCAACCTGTGCCAGTACTTGGTCACCTTCAATGTAAAAACAGTGTTTCCTGATGTTCACAGGGAAGCTCCTGTGTTTCAGTTTGCGCCCATTGCTTCTGGTGCTGTCACGGGGCACCGCTGAAAAGAACCTGGCTGTGTCCTCTCTGCACCCCCCAGGTGTTCACAGACATTGTTGGGATCCCCTGAAGTCTTCTCTTCTCCAAGCTGAACATTCCCAACCTGTCCTCATAGGAGAGATGCCTCAATACCTTAATCCTCTTCATGACCCTACACTGTAGGCTCTCCAGTATGTCCATGTCTCTCTTGTACTGAGGAGCCCAGAACTGGACACAGGCACTCCACCTGTGGCCTCAGCAGTGCTCTCATTGTCAAAAACTGAGCTCCTGTGGAAAGGTTTGAAATGGGGGCTGTTCCATCTGGGACATAGACATGGGTTTTGGATAGCTCCAGTTTGAGCACTGCAGGGTTTTTTTGGGCTTGCTCTGCCAAGCCTCTTGTATCTGGGACTTGCTGCTGCATTTGGGCAGCTTTGGTCAAGGAGAGGTTTTCATCTGGGTAGCTCAGCTTTGCTGATCTGACCTGTGGAATAAATGTTCTTTTCTGAACTTGTTTCTTCTTTGGCATTAGCTTCTTTTTTTTTTTTTTCTCCCAGTGACTGTACTGAGGCTTGTTCAGTTTGCCAGACTAGAGGGCATCACAAGAACATGCATCATTTTGTACTTTTTGTCTAAGGCAACAAAACAAAAATAAGTTTTAAAAAAATCATTTTGTTATATTTTTTTTTCTGTGAAAATTCCTGAAGCATAAAAATAGTGTCTTTCCTTGAAGAGAGGATATTACTAATGTAAATCCGATGCTGTTGGCAAAGGAATAATATGATGTATGTCATAAGGCAAGGAACTGAGGAGGAACTGGAGTGATGGAAATGCCTCACGGGCATATAAGATTGTGGGGATAGGTATTCACACAGAGGATGCTTTCTTACATGTCCCAGGGCTTTCTCTTATCTCTGAACATGAACCCGTAGTGAAATAGAAATGTTCCTGTATTAATAGTGCATTGGAGATAACCCTCATCTGAAAAATACAGTAATACTGCACAATTGGGAACCCTTTCAGAGCAGGGAATTGGACTAAGAATTTCCTAGTGTGTTGGTAATGAAACATTTTGGTTCTGTATAAGCAAATGGACAAGGTTAGTGGACACATTACTCTGGTTGTCATTGTCCCAGCAGTAACCAATTTAGAGGCTTTATATTTTCTGCTATCCCAGAAAGGGAAAGAAAAGTAGAGAGTTAAAAATAGAAATCCCAGAAGGAATTAAAGTGCAAAGAGTGAACAAGCTCATAGTACTGCTGTATAATTTTGAAATCCCTTTTTTCCTTATAATCAGGACTTTAATATATGTATTACATTGCAAATTCTGGCAGTGACTGTCCTGCTCCAAAAGGTCACCTCCATACAGGAGGATTTATTCTGACTGTAACATGTGAACATGTGCATCCAACCCTGGATCTATCTGTTTGTATTAATGGTTACTGTTTGTATTTCCCTTCATCTGATGCTGTTGATTTTCTGGAGAAACATGAGAAATTGTCTGTGGCTTTGGCCTTCAAGGGAGGACGTTAAAATAATATCTTCTGGTGCCTGTGTATAGATCATAATTGGGGTTTTTTCATAGCTCTTTCAACAGCTGTGGACAGATATCAGGCCTTCATGAATGGTTTTTTTCAAGTAGGTCCCCTGTAGCACTGCCCTACACGGGACAACAGTGGTGTGTTTCCTTTCTCAAAGTTAAGTGTCCTGCACTCTCGGTTTCATCGAGGTCACTTTTTAAGTTTCCCATCAAGATTAACAGTTTCTAAAGCAGATGTCCAGCCTGATGTGGAACTGTCTCCTTGATTTGCAGATATCCTTGTTGATGGCCAGCTCTGTGACTGTGATGTCGTGGTGAACTGCCAGGTGGGCGACCCCGTCCCGCTGCAGGTGAAGTTGACCAACTGGAGCAAACACAGCGTGGGGCCCTTCGCCCTCACCGTGATGCCCTACCAGGATTACCAGAACGGGGTGCACAACTATGACCTGCAAGATGCCATCACCTTTGTGGGGTCAAACACCTTCTACATCGACTCAGTAAGTCGTTTTATCAGGAGTATCAGGATTCTGGATGATCAGCGTTTCCAGAAAAGGGCTTCCTTTTTTAATTGTGCATTTTAAGGCAAATTAATTTTTGAAAAGCACCATGATTATGGCATCTGTTGCGAGGTTGGGGGATACAGAATCATCTCTCTGAAATGGTTAAAGGCTGTAATTTCCTACCATGTAAACCACTAGTAAATTATCAGAGACAGTAGCTTTTGGTCACCCCAGGTCGGACTAAATGTGAGCGGGTAACCTAGATTGAATGGTCAATACCATATCACCAGTCCCTTGAGTCATCCAGTACAGCTGCAGTAATAGATTTTAAATAACTTTTTCTTTTTAGTCCATAAGAAATATTCCCCAGGCTGAGCCAGGGAGCTCAGCAAATCAGTTTTAGTCAGGTCCTGAGGAAACGCAACAGACTGTAAAAAGAAAATGCTAAACATTAATGACCAATCTGATGAGCTGGTTCATTTCCTTGGTGCTTAGCATACTGTTACAAAACTATGAAGAAATGCTTAAAATGAAGCAAAAAAGCCCCTTTTTAAAACTATTTAGATTATGATTTTTCTCTCAATTTCTTTAGAAGGTTCAAGCCTGGGAACTTTTTGCTTCTGAGGCAAGACACTGAAAATACAGATAAAACTACTCTCTCCCATATCCTTTCCCCCCCAAAAAAATGCAACAACAAAATACTAGGAATGAAAACTTGCAGACAATGCTGCCGAGTGGAACAAGAGCATTTCTGGTAACTTATGAAATAAACACGAAGGAGGGGGTGAGTGTTTGGGATAGTGCTTAGGACCTTCACTTAGGTCAGCTTTTTGGATCAGTTATAAAATGTACCTGTCAAAACTGAATATATGAGTGAACCTTAGTAAGAAAGAAATTAAAGGTTAACCACAGGGATAGTCACCATGCACATTTTTCAATTACCCATCACAGAAGAAAATATTTGTAAAAGCTAATGAGCATGAAATACACCATCAGCTTGAATTTTAATGGGGGCTAACTTTATTCTTATAGCTGCATAATTTAAGTATATCAACAGAAATCATCCAGAGATGGGTTTCTTTGACTCACTTCCTGACAATGTGGAGTTTTTAATCAGACTGGTAGTGTTTGGATGCCTGGTTGCTGAAGGGCCTGACCCTCCAGGCTAATGAGGGAGTAGGGAGATGTCAGTGTGATGTATTCTTACCTTCTGATTGAGTCTCCTACAAGGCAAAAAGTCAGGAGGTTACATCTCTTGTGCCTGCCCAGGCAGCTTTCTCATACGTTACGGTCTCCGCTTCTACCCCATTGTTCAGGATTGTGACATTTGTCCTGTAAACACAGTCCCCAAGAAGTTAAAAATAGAATTGTCTTCTGCTATTTGTCCTCCTTTCCATCCAAAAAAGTGAAATGAAGAAAATGTTGGCAAGAAGTGTTATATTTCACAATGTGTAGTGTTGATGCTACAGAGACTCCCAGAGAAAATGTTTGGTCATGTTTCATTGAGGCATAGAGCCCTCATCATGGAAGAAAACTCTTCAGTATATCTAATGCTGTCAGAGGCCCTTTCTTCCCTCATAATAACTAATTTAGTAATGGAAAATAGATTTCAGAAAGGTCCACCTGTTTTGGGGACAAGAAGAAAGTCCTGGTTTGTGCATTTGATGCATCAGGGAAGAACAACCACACACAGAATTGTGTTCATGCTCTGAGTTTGCTCAAAAGTCAGACAGACACTGGTCAAAAAACTAAAGAAGCTCATGGTTGGGTGAGATGAAAGAGAATCAGAGTTTCTCTTTTTTATAAATGAAAGTTGAGACACTGGACCAGATTCCCTGCAGGTCTTCAACTCCGCTCTGCTCTGTTGAAGCCATTAAAAACGGCCGCATTATTTTTTTAACCTCAGGTCATTGGCACTTGATTATTTTTCTTGTTTAATGGAGGTGTCTTGAGTTGCTGCCCTTTCCCAACTGCTTGTGAAAGATGCTGCCCTCTTCCCCAGCAGACCCACCGGAAGAGATGCTGTGAGCACTTGTTTTTGTGCAAAGTTGTCCAGTTTAGCAAAACCGACGTTCGTCAGCAGTTTAAGCTAATTGGGCTGACTTCACTCTGACACTGGCACAGAGGTGCTGACATGATTTATTGCAGGGCTGAGCTGGGTGGGAGGAAGGATGGAGAACTAGAGTATGGTTTGGTGTGTCACTGGTGTATGGTCAAGAATGAGTGGGAGCATCAAGTATTATAGCAAGAAAAGATACTTCCCACACTCTGAAAAATTTGTACTGTTGTCATGCTGATGCAGAAACTGCATTATTGGTATTCAGTTGAATGTGATTTCTCTGGGGGAAAAGCAAAGAAAACCCCAAACCGCCCTGCTTTCCTAAATGTTAGTTTCATATTGAGCCTCATGCTCAAAAATTCACAGTTATTTTTGATTCTGGACTAAAAAGTTTCAAAGCAGTTTCTGCTGCTATCTGGAAGACAGGGGATATATACAGGAATTTTCAGAATGCACATGCTGCTTCGCAGTATGAATACAAATTGTTGAAAGGGCAAAAATCACACGATTTTATATTTCTCTTTCTTGTGGCTTGAAGTCCAGGTGAGATGATTTATCTTGGAAGTAATGTAATGACACTTATTCACCTTTTTGTGCTTTTACTTCAGTTCAATGCAGCAGCCTGGGTTTGTGTCACAAAGTCTCTGCTGGGACATGCTACTTCAAAAAGCAAAGTCTTTTATTGAAAATTTTAAAGGATATTGAACTATTTCCATGCATTTCAAATTAAGTAGAATCTGTATTTTTAAGCACAGCTTCTAATTTGGTTCACCTTACTTTTCTGTGTCTGTATTTAACAGAAAAATTACTTTCTCAGTTATTATTTAGCTAGTTGACATTTTTGTTCAATGGGGAGTTTCGAATCACAAGATGACATGGTGGAATCCACCCATTAAAATATGGTGCATTGATTTAATTTTTTATCTCGCTTTACAACATGAAGTTTGCCTTAAGCCATATTATTAAAATTTTTAGTTCTTACCAGGTGTTTGGGGTTTTTTTTGACTAATTAGTTAATCAGACAGAGTTGCTTCTTGCCAAATTAAAACCAAAAATATTGTCTTCTATGGAGATTCCTTTAGCTCCCAGCAGTTCATCCTCCCTTGTTGTTCCTGCTGGTGCCATCACTATTCTCAAGCAGGTTTTTTTTCCTGCGCTTGTTATCATGCACGAGATCAAGTGGTTGGTAGTGGGAGATGAGGAGAAATTCATTAGTAGATAGTCATTTTAAATCAGCTCAGAAGCCACGAGGAACATTTGCTCACTTCTGGCAGGTCCTCTGTGGCCCATCTGGAACAAATTAGTTTTCTTGGCACTGTTTTACTCGCACTGTAAACTCTTTGGGGCAGCGAACAGGAGCTGGCACTAGCCCTAATCTCCAACTGAGCTCCCTAAGTACTACAGCAGTATAAATAAGTAGTAATTAGTTCTAAGCAATCTCAGTCCCACATGGTAGCCTAAATCAGGGAAGGATTAGGATGGATCTAGAAACTTAATTTTTCTTCTATCTTGGTGGAACAAAGGAGTAACATGGACATTTTTTTTTTCTTGATTCTGTGGTCATTTTTTTTCTGGGGTAGAAGCTTCCCGTCTTTGGTTTCCACGATTTGGTGGAATTTTAGTAAAGTCTGTTTCAGCTCTGACTCAGCTCAGGGAGCATGTATTCAACATCATCACAAGTTGGCACAGCAAGTAATGACAAATCTAGTTGGTGACACTGAGACAGCTGTGTGCTGCTAGATCGAATGACAATACAAATTTGGGCTGGGTCAGGCACAAATATGTGATCTTCATGTTTCTCATAGATTAGCTGGATCTTGCATGGCAATCAGTGGGATGGTATGTCCTGTCAGCTATGGCAGTGAACATCTGACTTGTGAACACATCTGAACAAGGCACCCTGAGCTCCCTTCACAGGCAGAGGGGAGCAAGTCATCAGGGCTGATGAAGTTCAGGGGATATTTTACCTCATTCTGCATTTGGTGAGGTGAATCCTTGTGTTGAACAGCTGGCTCAGATGTGGACACCGACTTTATGGACATTTGGGTGGATTCAGTTCCAGACAGGAACACCTGAATGAGTAGGTGTTGCCATGGAGGCTGGCCTGCTAAGCTCCCATTAGTCAATGGAGATGTGGTCTGCAGCAAGTAGAATCTGGCTTATAAACACCAGGGGTGAGATTCTGTTACCTAAAAGTAGATGTCTGCTATCATCTATGTTCATCTAAGGTGGGTATCCTACTGGCCTCTGCATGCTGCCGGGAATCCTGTAAGACATCCTGTAAATCTTCCCAGACGTTTCAGTCCCTTAGGCCATCCCAAATGTCATGAGGTACCTGTGTTTAGGGAGCTGTATGCTGACTATATAGGCTGCCTAGGCAACCCATTCTATGTTTGCTCCACTGTCTGCATTGATTATATATCTTCTTTCTACAGTAGAAACTTGGATATCTGGTGTGCAGGGACACACCTAAATGTAGGTGGTTTAACCTCAAAATTAGTCCTGTGCCTGGTGTACCATTTGGGCTGAATGTAACCCACTGCTGACCCAAATGCTGCTGATTTACTTCTGCTCTTTTGGGAATGTTTGTAGGCAGCCCCACTGGAGATGCAGCCTTACTTTCCAAAGTTGGTTCCTATTTTGGAAGAAAAATCTTGTCTGCATCTCAACAGTGCGAAGGTTTCAAGCTGCTTTTGCTTCCCTGTTTCTCCAAACCACAAGTGTTGATTACACTAATGGTGGTACAAGTGGCCAAACAGATATGGATAGACCCCAAACCATGAACATTGATGTTAGGTGTTGGTGCTGATGTGCCTGAAGCCATATTCCTGCTTGTCAAGGGCTCTGATCACTGCTGTTGCAGATATTCCTTCATGGTGCAGGTGGATTAGGAAAAATGGACTGGAAGCTTGAAAGAGATGTGGGTCCTGAAGAGGCTTTGCTTGCTATTTGCCTCCACCCTTTGCTGGCTTTAGTGCCTGCCTCTGTCCTGCTCTGGATGCAAGTTCACATCAGTCCCAGTCAGGCGGAAAACAGGCTGGCAGCCCCGGGAGAAGGGGAAGGAAGCAAAAGGGGAGATGGCTTGATGTTGTTCTGCATGTCCAAACACAGTGCCAGAGGGCAAGAACTTGTACCCATCAAGGAGGGGAGATGCCAAGGACATGGGGCAGGAGAACAGCTGTGGCTGCTCTGATCATTCACGTGGATGATACGATGCTGATACAAGTTTGCCTTAGGTCAGCAAAAGTGCTCAGCACCAAAACCGAAGGGAGCCTGGACTCTCCAGCTCTGAGGATGTGGATGCTTGTGAACAGCCGGGCCCTTTTCAGGAGCAGCAATTTAGAATAATAGAATCATAGAAAGGCTTGGGATGGAAGGGACCTTAAAGATCATCCAGTTCCAATCCCCTGCCATGGGCAGGGACACCTTCCACTAGACCAGGCTGCTTAAAGCCCCATCCAGCCTGGCACTGAACTCTTCCAGGGATGGGGCATGCACAACTTCTCTGGGCAACCTTTGCCACGCTTCATCACCCTCACAGTAAAGATTTTTTTCTGCATATCTAACCTAAACTTCCCCTCTTCAGTTTGATCCCCATACTCCTTGTCCTATCACTGCAGTTCCTGATAAAGAGTCTCCAGCTTCCTTGTAGGCCCCATTCAGATACTGGAATGCTGCTGTGAGGTCTCCACTCAACCTTTTCTTCTCCAGGCTGAACAGCCCCAACTTCCTCAGCCTACTCATCATCCTTGTTCAGGTCTTCCTATGCAATGGCAAGTTGCCCTTCAGCAAAGTGAGCCCACAGACACTTTCCCAGTTAATACCCCATGGTTGGTGTCCCAGTTTACCAGATGACCAAATTTTTTATAGTGGGCAACAGCCCTGATAACCTTGGAGCCTTGGTTTCATCCCTTCACTATAGCAGGTGGTGATGTCCCATCAGTTCCTGGGGATGCCTCTGGCAAAGGGGACATTATTCCCTCCTGAACCCAACCAAGTCCAGCATATTTGGACAGCTCAGTGCTTCTGGATCCAACACCAGAGTTTCTGCTGTGGTTGGGCTTGGGTGTCTGCTTGTCTGACCAGTGGTGTGTCCTGCTGTCAATTTGGAATCAATGCTGGACTCTGTAATGTGATGGACACTGAGGTGTTTGGGGATGACCAGAGAAAGGTCCACTGCCACTGGGTGTTCAAGTGAAAAGAAAATTCGTGGGCACAGCTCTACCAGTGAAAGTAGGGATAACTCTATGAGTGTATCTTAGGTTGATGGTTTCAGAGTCCAGAGAGAAGAAAGGAACTGGTAAAGATGGCTTTGATTGAGGGAAGACCAGTACTGAGGAGATCAGGTGTCCTTTTTTGGGTCTTTTCTGCTGGAGTTAAGTTGCCTTTTCACAATTTTTTGAAAAAATCCATCCAGTGGAATGGCTTTGTTGTTGATTTCGTGTTTTGCATCTGCAGTAACTTTAATCCAATTACAGGCACCCTGAAACTGGATTTAACATCTTTTGGGAGCAGATATTAATTCAGACATTATCACATGCTAAACAGTTGTGGGAGTGTTAAAGTTAGAAATGACTGAAGTGTCTTGCTGAAATGATGAACTAAGATATATTACTCGTTGTGAAGATATAGACTGTAAATTTTTTTTCGTTGGAGGGAGATATGTAAATGTAGAAACATTGTGTACTTTGTATTTTATTTGGACAAGTTAAATCAGGGTACCTACTTCTTTTTTCTTGCTAAACTTCATTATTTTAAAGATTGTGAATATTAAAGATTCCTAAATTCCTAATATTAAAGATTGGAATTTGCAGTCAGATTATGTCAATAATAATTGAGGATGAACTTAGTTACTGATAAGTTGTTAAGTGGTGTTTAACCACATATTTAAAATTAATTCAGAGACATGATTTAGACCTTTAATAGACATGTTGATAAATACAGTCAAAGGAAAGATTTGGTGTGATCTCTACTTTAAACTAACTCTGTTTTGAAATCAGTGACTCCTGAAAGCCTGTATTGTGGTTTGAGCTGTGCCATATCTTTACTGCATGAGTGAAAAATACAGCATTTAATTTTCAGTGCAACAGTTTTGCTAGAATAGGGACAAGATCTTTACTCCTTTTTGTATGAAAGCAACATCAAGATGTGAATCTAGAATACTTGGAGATCATTTGAAGGAGCTACTGAACTGCAATTAAATTTGCTTTGTTGTTGGTTTATTTATACTGATTTTTACGTTCTCATTTCCAGGTAAAGCCGACCAAAGACTCCGTGTACTTTGGAGCACTTCTCTTTCTCTACACAGGTGATTTCTACCTGAATATCAAATTCCATGAAGACAACTGCAGCAGGGAGCTGCCTCTCTCCTGGCTCTGTCTTCCCAGTGTCCACATCCGTGCTACGGAGCCTGTGGTCCCAACGAAGCTGTAAATGTACTGTGTGCTACTTGATTAACCACAGCGCACAGCAATGCTTGGCACAGCCTCTGCTTGACCCCAGCTTGTTTCTGTCCAACCTCAGGCCACAGACTCCACTTTGGAGGAACAGCTGAACACTTTCTGAATTGGCTGATAGTCATTTGGGCAGCTGCCTTTGCTAATTTCAGAGAGAGGGAGAGAGAGATTATAACTGTGCTGGAGTTTTCCTCTGTTTCCAAAAAGCCTTTGAAATTGCTAATATATGCATTATACTTTAATATACTCCATTGATGTCAGTGGTTTGAAAGGGTCTTGAGGACTGAATTTAACCATGTGTTTGAAGGTCTCAATTCCAACTTGAATAATAATAATAATAATTTAGAATTTTTCGGTAAGATTTGTGTATCTGTATGAAATTCCTCCTGGCTTGTTCTGGACCCATGGCATGTACCCTTGAAGTGTGGATGTCTCTTAGATTTTGTTCACTTGCTTGTTCTTGTTCACTTGCTTGCTGAGTATTTGGTGTCTTTGGTAATAAATAGCAGTTGTGGTACTCTTTAGTGTGTTACTGAAAGTAAGAATAGCAAATGTGCCTCCAGTTCTCTCCCTCCCCTGAGCCCAGTGCCACTTGCTCCTGGTGAATTCACTGCCTTTAGTTTGGCAGATCTGTGAACTAGAAAGGAAAGACGGTGAGGAAGAGCTAAAGAGCTTTGTCCTTGAGAGAAGAAATAAACCAACTTTTAGGTTGCCTAGAGCTTGCCTGTGAATTTGAGTTGTCACAGTTCTGTTTTATACAATCACTTGAAACATTTGCAGGCACCTAAAGACCCACCAGAATTAATCAGATGGTTGTTAATATAACTTTGCATGAGTTTTTGCAAACTCTTCTGAACAGATTTTTCATGCTAATATACTGCTTTTTTATGTGGCTGTTTTTTCTTTTTTTTTTCTTTTTTTAAACTTTTTTTTTAAGTTTAATTATTAACCAATTAAGGCCATGGAATTCCTGACTGTAAAAGTAGTTGATGAATGTACTGAAGATTTAGCCTGTTTTTCAGAGTAATGTTTTTGTATAGCGAGATATGTTTTTACCCCGTGTAAAGCAGGGAGATGTCTTAGCTGTATGATTAATATATTATTTCATGGACCATATGTTTAAAGCCTGTCTCAATATTTTCTTAAAGTTGTAGTTAAATTTGGTGGTAGAACATTTCTGGGGGTGGATACACCAAGCGGGGGTGGTCCAGTTAACTCTGTATGATTTAAATCTACATGCACAACCTCTTTGCAGATTTTTTTTTTGTTTCTTTAGACTTCATCCAAATGTGGGCCCCCCACTTCATGCCTGACCTGGTAGCTTGTTCTGGCTCTCTGCACCGTATTTTTAGATGTGACTGGTGTTTTCCGTAGGAAAGACAGTGCTTAAAACTCAATTCATTGCATGTTTGCAAATGACTGTAATGTATTCATCCTAAATATATTTCTAACTTGAGGGAATTCTAGCTATAGCGTGGAATTTCCAGTGTATGCAGGGTATTATCTCTAAAAATGTGTATTGTGGCAATGTTATCAGTGTTTTTGCTCGAGCTGTACCTCTGTGCACAGCTTTGAATGCCAGAGTGGAAGTTTTCAGCCTTGAACTGATGGGAATCCGAGGCCAGCTGAAGATTCACTTGCAGTGATTTACTGCTCTGTCAGCAGTGTCCAGTAACAAAATTGTTCCTTAGACTTGCACAGTGGCTCTGGGCCAGAACACCCATGGAAAGAGAGTCCAACAGCTGAGTTGGGCATTTATTTTTGTGTTGGTGGAGCTTAGTTTACCAAACTGTGCTGTGAGGCTGAATTCTCTGTCACTGGGTAGGCATATAAACAGAAAAAATAAGCTCCAAGGAGAGCAGGAACTAAACCAGTTGATCTTCTCCATAAAAGCTTGTTTTTTGACATGTGTGTCTGTACTATGTTGCACAACACTGTTGCAGCAAAATCCAAATTGAGTTTTATTCAGTATTCCCAGCAGGTAATCTGCAGATTCTAGGAATACAGCTAAGGCTTTATAAGGACCACATTGCATTCCAAACAAAAATATTGTGAAGCACATGCTGTTGCATTCAGGATGCATCAACTTACCCACTTATGGGATCATTTCCTAATTTATTTTTGACAGCATTCTCTGAGAAGAGAGGGTCTTGTTCTGTGGAGCCTGTACTGGGATGCAATATTCCTGTGCCTTTTTACTAATAAAGGATCCTGATCCACAGCCTGCTAAAGCTGTTGGAATGGGAACAGCTTTTATTATAACAAAAGCAAGCTGTATTATTTCTTAGGTATCCAATATACCATTATAAATCTGTCATATGTGCATATAAATATAAGTTCTTATGTGTGAGCTGACCCTTAAAGGTCTGTCTGTTCATTATATAGTAGACTACTCTGTCCCTTGTCAGCTTTGATGCTTAGTTACTTTTGGCATTTATGATATCTTTCCCAATTTTCTCATGCTTTTACTTGTCTTGGTGAGAGAGATGAAACACAAGAAATTCTTCCTTCTGAAGATCATTTTTGATTTGTCCAGAAGGAAAATATTTAAGTGTTAGTGTAATTTGGAGAAAGGTGAGGTGAAGGTGCTTAAAGTCACTGGGATTGCTGTCAGGATTAGTCACTGTACTGCTTGGAAGAAGGATAATATTCCTCTGATCTGTTCTCCTGTCCTGGTACTGAAAACTTGCTTTTATTCCTCCAAAACACCCAGCAATTATTTTGAACATGATAAGCCAAACTGCTCATTGTTATACAGATGTAAATCTAATACAAGCCGAGTGGTTGCATTAAATCATTCCTAATTTAAATCACCATTGCTGAGAGCAGACTTTGGTTCAGTAGATGTATGCATTGGAGAAGCCTAAGTTGTGTAACTTTAACTGTCTGAATAAATACTTATTTCATTGCATTTAAACCTTTGCCTATCTCTTCTGACTGTAATTCCTGATAGTGTTCTTGTGTGTTTTTACTGGTAATAATAACATGTCTCTTGATGCTGTATTCTGTCTCTGAGAGAATGTGTTTGACCCTGGAACTGAAGTTTCGGCTTCACTCAGCCTTTCTCTTCCCAGATGAACTCAGAGCTGGTGAAAGATGTCTACTCCATAGCATGGCTCCTGTGTCAGTGTCTGGTCACTGCCAGCTGAGGGGACAGAGCTGCACTCACATAAAAGGCAACAAATGCCTCAGTATCCCAATATTGACACTGAGGATGCTGAGACACTGGCATAGGCTGCCCAGAGAGGTGGTGGATGCCTCATCCCTGGGAACATTCAAGGTCAAGTTGGATGGGGCTCTGAAAAACCTGACTTCATTGAAGATGTCCCTGCTCATTGCAGGGGGCTTGGAACTAGATGACCTGTAAATGTGCTTTCCAACCCAAACCATTGCATGACTCTATCATCCTTTCCATCCTCTAAGAAACAGCTCAAAGGCTGGAAGGAGGACCAGGTGGTACATCTTGGAAGACTGACTGCGAGCACTTAAAAACTGTCTGATGTCCAGTATTGTTTGAGCTCCTTCTATCAAAGTCCGGAGGCTCCTGTGTTTGGATTCCCAATCTAGAAGCTCTTAAACTTTCCTTAGTGAGAGCCAGCTGCACTCTCCCTTCCTTTAATCCTCTGACTCCCTTCCTGAGTGTGGACACTTTGTCTGTCACTGAAATGGGACTGTGCATCCATTCTACTTGCTCTAAAAACAATCTAGTGCTGGCTGCCAGCTCCTTGGGATGGAAGCAGGCCTTCCAGAGCTCTGGGCTTGCAACTCAGATGTTTGGGTACAGGTGGGATGATTTGAAGGCTTTCATACAGGTACAGGCTTTACAGAGCTTTGTAAACACTAGTGCTCTTTTCTTAATAAAACAGACACACAGATCTGGAAAACTGTTATGTCCAGTGTTCAATGACAGATGTTTACTTCTGCAAGTTAGACCATTCTAGGGTTGGTTCAGGGTCGTTGGGTTGTTCAGCATCTTTTTAGCTCTTAGTTTCTCATCTCGCTCTTTCTGGCCTCATCCTTCACACTGATTCTTCCACTCACTGCACTTTTCTGCTTTTCTATGTTTGGTCCCAACAGAAAGGATTAAGTCGTGCCTTTCTGTTTCTCCTTCCTTCCTATTAGACCCCCATCTATTAGACCCCTCCTAAAACTTTCATGTTGAGGAAAAGATTGCTTCAAACCCAACTTCAGTTGTTAAAAAGAGCATCTCGAGTTATTTCAGTTGAACAAGATCTTGTCTATTTTGTTACCATCTGATGTCGCTTTTTAGAATGATACTTAGGCCACTACATTCATGATGCATCAATTATTCCATAACACCAGCAGGATTTGTGCTGTTTGTAGGTGACATCAATTAACATACATTGCTTACTTACTGTCCCCTTGTTCCTGATTCAGCAAGATACCTAAGCATATCCTTAATATTAGCACATTATTGGAAAGCACATTAGTAGACTACCTTTTTACAGCTAATTCAGTCACACATCTGCCTGGGGAATTTGCTAAACCTTCGTCCAGATATGCAATCCACATCTGAACCTGCAAATTTGACATTGAGGCCCCGTCCCCTTGTGTTGCATGGGTCATCACAGTGGCTCCCAGGAACCCTGGTACAAGGAGAAGACATTTCATCTAGATCTGGCACTGGCATTTTAGGACACTCCCAAGTCTGGGAGTGCAGAAGATCCTTCCAGGCCAAGATGTGCTCAGTGTGTGTACCAGTCACAGTAATGAACCTTGAAGGTGTGAATCATGTACACAGACTGCTTTGGGAAACCACATTGCACCCAGTGCTGCACACCAGGTGAAACAGTGCTCAGCCACCTCCTATTTGCAGTTAGTCTTCCAAGTGTTTCTCTTCCAAGGGCTGGTACCAGCACAGGCTGCACCAGCGTCCTTTCATCCTCCCCTTCTCCACAGGAAAATGCCTCAGGAACTGCTCAGAAATCACTTGGCATAAGGGAAGGCATATGTTAACACTGGAGAAATGCAGCACCACTTCTGTGATGAAAGAGCACTGGATCCTCTGAAGAGAAAAGTTTGTTACAGCCCAGTGTCCTCTGATGCCATGACTGGAGAAGGGCGATTTCAGCCCCTTTTCAGCGTGTGTTCAGCTTGAACAGAACAATGGAGACATTGCCAGAGAGAAATCAGGCCAACTATTGAAACATTTTAACAATGAGCATCTTGTTAATGGCTATGAGGACGTCATCACTAATCTGTATCAGGAACAGGACCTTTCTGCTCTCCAAAGCCTGCCCATGTTCTTACAAACCAGTCCGGGCCCACAGCTGAAGTGATGCCATGGTCCTATTTAGGCATCTGCCTGTCACCTCCTTTCCCAACAAGCTCAGATCCAGAGCAGAGATGCCATTCTCTCCCCATTCCTTTTGCCTGATTCACCTCTTTGTGTGGCCACATGAGGCTGAACCCATGCAATGGATTTGGGTTGAAAAGGGGAAAGAAAAGGCAGGGGACTGTTTTCCTTTAGTGTGAGGAAACACACTACCCCACACGTGAGTGAGGGGGTTACTGATGTGCAGCTCCATCATTATACAAAAGCCTGTGAGGTTGCAGCATCCCTCACAGACACATTTACAGAACATTTGGGGCAGAACACGGGTAAGAGAGCAGTGGGAGGGAGGGAGGGTGGAAATGCAGAGGGAAATGGCACAGGGCTACAAACACAGACACCTCCACAAGGTGCCTGAAGTTAACCGAGATGAATCAAGGCCAAATGGGTTATGTAACTGCCACAACATTAAAAATAGGTTACACTGTATATTAAAATTTCATTTATAAATTGTTTATAGAGCATTCATAAATGTTAGATGCGGTAAGCACGTTATGCACATGAATACTTTGTGTTCCAACATTATCGATGGCTGTGTACACGGCAGCTGCAGGTATTATAGATGGTTAAATCACAGCTCTAGAGACCAACAGTTCAATAGCAATATACAATAAATGATTCATCAATCACCTCAACATGTATTAAGAAATTACGTGCTCTTTCTAAATGGAACCTTAATAAGAAGTGTGACCTTAAGAAGTGTGAAACAGGGAACTTTTCCCCTTTCATTCTTTTTTTTTTTACTCCTAAAAAAAAAAAAAAGACAAAACCCAAAACCCAGTTCTCAATTCACCGGTTTAATAATGATTGTACTTTTCCTCACCTCTGGCTTGAGAAAGGCCACAGACTCCTGAGAATTAAAAAGGATTCATGGAACTAGTACAGTAATTGGATGTGCCCTGCTCTGCTGCAAATATGTTTTGTGTCTTTTGGGAGTATGGACTCCAGGGATGCAGGAGGATGTCATGTCAGGAAGGATGTCACTTTGCCAGCCAGGGTGTCTGCAAATCCCTGGAGAAAGCACAACAGCAAAGGTAAGGTGAATGTAAATTAAGTAAGGAGCAGAGCAGAAGAGGCATGAAATGAGACTTGAATAGCATAATTTAATTTATTGAAATTACCCCTACAACCAGCTCTGGGCATTTGTTCACATGGAAGATGTCACCAGAGAAGATGCCACCATTGCAGACTCCCAGCACAAGGTAGACCAAGTAAGAGTTTCTCCTTCCCTACCAGGGCATCCTCCATAAACCTGGAGGAAGGTGTAAAGCCTGCCCATCCCATCCCATCCCATCCCATCCCATCCCATCCCATCCCATCCCATCCCATCCCATCCCATCCCATCCCATCCCATCTCTTCTCACTTCCTTGGAGAGCTGAGTCCCACAAGACTCTTTACTAGGTGAAGAGATAGGAGATGTTCCTGTCTTTCCACACTTGGTTGAAGTCCTGGTCAGGGCTGTATCTTTACAAATCTCTTGAGGAGGGCAGTACAGGGACCTGGCCTGGGTCTGTAGTATTTGAATTGTGTATCAATACTGGTCACTTGCATGGGGTGTCAGAACAAAGCCCATGGATAATGTGCATTTAAACTTAGCAACAAAATAAGACAAAATATGTACAAATGCTTTGAGATAATATTTTCAATACAAACATTGGGTAAATCTACCAGATTTTCCCTTTTGTATAGCTCTCTAAATGTTGCTGCTATTGGTTTCAATACTAAATCATGTCCTGTAAAGCTTGTGATCAGTCCATAGGGGGGGCTTGGGGTCACACAAGCTCTGTAGAGAGAAACAACAGGAGGGATCAGTGATATTATTAACACAGGCCTCTTTATTTAAAACCACTAGATATGACTAGAAGCCATATGATGATCTGTTGTGATTTACAGGGCAGACATCTATGCTTCCTAGAAAATCCACACGGAGAAGGGGGCTCTGAGGAAACACCCACCCTGCATCAGAAAAGTTTCCAACCTGAAAGGCCTGGGTTTTGCCAGTGGCTGTAAGGAGAGGCCAGGTGACTAGTTGAGATGGAGACATTCACTTACCAGACTGTTGCATTCAGATGAATAAAATCATAAAATCCCAGAATGATTTGGGGTGGAAGGGACCTTAAAGATCCAAAACCTAGTTCCAAACCTCCTGCCATGGGCAGGGACACCTTCCACTTGACCAGGTTGCTCAGAGCCCCATCCAAACTGGCCTTTAACCCTTACAGGGATGGGGCATCCACACTTCTCTGGACAGCCTGTGCTAGTCTCTCATCACCCTCACAGGGAAGAATTTCTTCTTAATAATCAATCTAAACATATTTTCTTTCACTGTAAAGCTATTTAATCTTTATGTCCTATAAAGCTTCCTATACTGTCCCATCAAGCATGGATGAAGTTAGCAAATGTGTTTAAAAGCTTTAAAGAACCCAGGGAGACAACTCTGAACACCAACACCATGAGCACAGGAGATTCATTTCTTTGGAGACCAGATAGAGGGAACCCCTTTCCCTCCCCATACAGGGTGCAATTCCATGGGGTTCAGGTTTATACATGGACTCTTCAGCTGCTGTGCTATAAATACCAGGGCTGTGGCTCATTCCCAGTACTTTTCCTTTTCATTGTACACACCATCTGCCAGGTGTACAGTGACCTTCTGGGTGAGCAGGGTGTCCCACAGTGTGTCAGCAGGGAGCCACATGATGGGGAAATACAGGTCTCCTGGGGACCACTGGTATAAAACGCCCAGGGGAAGAGGGAAACCTGCTGCAGTTTTATCTTGGCTTTGTGCAGACCTGCTCTGACGAGACCCTGGGCTGGGAGGTGTTCTGAGCTGTTCCTGAATGAGCAGGGTCATATTTTCCCTCTCCCTGTTCCCCACACCCCTGGCTGAGCTGTAGATAAGGCAGCAGTGTTTTGGCAGCTGGGAGGTGACGCTCTATCTGTTTGCACATACAGGACAGTGATGGAAATGTGCTGCCCATCACCTTACTGGGGTTAGTTTACCTCTGCTCATCACTCTGGGGACATTGGTGGTTATTTTGCTGGCAGTGCAAAGAGCAATGATGCTGGGACAGATCACAGACCAGGCAGATGTCTGCATTCAATACCAAAAAAGCCCCTGCATCAGCCTTGCTGACTGCTCCGTTGTAAGGCTTGGTTCCAAACCTCTTTTCCCCCCTGCATTAGATTTTCAATTTCGGGGAATTTTTTCTGACAACAGATTTATTTATTTCATAATCCCTTGCTGTTCTTTGTGTCCCTTTTCTGCAAGTAGACTGTACCATTTTCTCTATTTGGTCTAATCCTGGGTTTCTGGATGTGGAGCGGTCAAAGCGAGTCCTGAGGTCTGTGCTGTGGATGAAATACCCCCACTGTGTATTCAAGTGCATCCTTCACCTGCTCACCTGTCCACCTCCTGCCCTGCTCTGCTACCAGCCTTATTTCAAGGTTAGACTCCAAGAGGACAGTAAGACTCCTGCCTGGCTGGGCTTTCCCTTCACACCTGGCACATCTGGTTTGAATTTAGTCCATGGTACTCTTATCCTCTCGTCCCTTATCTACCAGTCCTCCCTCTGGCTCCACACCACCACACAGGTAAGACTCTGGTTCTGGTAACCTTGATGGATTGGAGAAGAGGGAGGAGGAAAGGAAGTTTAGTATCACCTCACTATCTCCTGCAAAATCTGTGTTTTGTTGCTTAGTGACAACATCTCACACTCAGTCCCAGTGAAACATGAAATACTGAATGCAAAGAGCTGCTGTGCAGTGAGAAGTTAAGTTTTGCTAAATGCTTCTGCCTCTTCCTACTCAGCACTGGGGATGTGATTCCCAGCTCCTCTTCCCAGCACTAAAGGGCACATCAGGTCTTGACACTGCAGATGGACACAGCCACTGCCTGGCTCCCTGGCACCAAAGCACTGGTGGTGGTCTCAGACTCTCTGTTGTATTCGGGACATCCCAAATATTGCTGGTGTCCAGGGAATGGGATCCCGGGGCAGATTCATGCTGCTTAGGACAACCCACAGAGCTCAGGAGTGCGAGGCAAGTGCCTCACACAGGGCTTTTCTTAGTTTGACCCAAAGTTTATTTTTACTCTGCAGTCTTTCCCAGGAGGAAACACTTCAGCAGCTGTTTCTCACTTCCACCCGAAGATATAAAGGCAACCCCTAACTGATTTCAAGCCTCCACCTTATTAATACTGTAATTCACATTAAGAGAGGAGGCTCTGGAGCTACAGACAGTCCAACCCTTAAGTGACAGTCCTAGTGGGTACCAATCCAACAACTTAAGCAAGACAGAATGTTGACCAACCATACTCACCTTGTGAGCCATGGGCACCTTGTGGGTCCACCCGAAGCAAAATGGAAAAGGAGTGGAAAAGGAATGGAAAAGGAGTAGAAAGGAGAGGAGTGGAAAAGAAGCGGAAAGGAGTGGAAAAGAAGTGGAAAGGAGAGGAGAGGAGACGAGGGGAGGGGAGGAGAGGAAAAGAAAAAAGAAAAAAGAAAAAAGAAAAAAGAAAAAAGAAAAAAGAAAAAAGAAAAAAGAAAAAAGAAAAAAAAGAAAAGAAAAGAAAAGAAAAGAAAAGAAAAGAAAAGAAAAGAAAAGAAAAGAAAAGAAAAGAAAAGAAAAGAAAAGAAAAGAAAAGAAAAGAAAAGAAAAGAAAAGAAAAGAAAAGAAAAGAAAAGAAAAGAAAAGAAAAGAAAAGAAAAGAAGAAAAGAAAAGAAAAGAAAAGAAAAGAAAAGAAAAGAAAAGAAAAGAAAAGAAAAGAAAAGAAAAGAAAAGAAAAGAAAAGAAAAGAAAAGAAAAGAAAAGAAAAGAAAAGAAAAGAAAAGAAAAGAAAAGAAAAGAAAAGAAAAGAAAAGAAAAGAAAAGAAAAGAAAAGAAAAGAAAAGAAAAGAAAAGAAAAGAAAAGAAAAGAAAAGAAAAGAAAAGAAAAGAAAAGAAAAGAAAAAGAGAAAAAGAAGAAAGCCTATTTCAGTTAGAAAGGACCTACAAGGATCATCCAGTCCAACTGCCCAACCACTTTGGGGCTGACCAAAAGTTAAAGAATGTTATTAAGGTCATTACCTAAATGCCTCTTAAACCCTGCCAGGCTTGGGGCATATACCAGCTCTCTAGGAAGCCTGTTCCAGGGTTTGACCTGACCTCTCAGTAAAGAAATATCCCCCCCCCCCAAAAAAAACAAAACCCAAGCATTGCAAATTGGGAACAATCAATGAATCAGAATAGGGCCAAAACTAAACAGTGGCAAAACTCCCCATCTGTATCAGAGAGAAGAATTCAGGGACAAATGCCTGGTTCAATCAAAATGAAGTGACCACTATATGAAAATGCATTTTTCATGGTCTACCTGTGACTAACAATGCACCAAATATATTGTGGACAGGCTGCCTTGATATTAAACTCTGCCTAATCCATTCAGGGGACTGGAATGACTGTGGCAGCCTTGTCTACACCAAAACAGTATTCCATTTCTGTCTTGTTTGATATTGCTTGATAGAAGGCAGCACAGTCTCAGCTGAAAACTGCATTGCTATTCTTATAACAAGACAAAGATCTCCTTTCATTTTAGGTGAAGTATCCATTTGCATTAAGAATGCCCAGGTGATGTGGGTACATGACCGTGCTTTATCTGAGGAAAAGATTGAGCAGAGTTCCTGCTAAGCCCCAGCTCATCTGTCTCAGAAAAAAAAAAATTAAAAAACCAAGCCTGGGCTGTAGCAATGCAGTCAGACAGTATTTTATCTGCCATGCTGGGCAGCAAACCTGCACCTATGATGGTGCACAGGAGGGCTCTAACAGCAAGAACATGCCTCTGGAATGGATTTAGAGATAACAAGAAATCATCTTAATGTGACTGTTGAATGTACAAGGGATCCAGTAATAGTTATCACAGGTACACTTTCATTAACTCCCTTTAATTTAAAAGCTCAGTGTTTGCAGGAATCTTTTACAGGCAAAAAAGTCAAATCAAATAAAAAATAATCCTGCTGAAGAGCAGTGCTGCTGCTTCCAGTGCTGCTACTTCCCCCAGCACAGCACAGCCTGAAATCACCTGCACTGATCCCTCCAGCCAGGTCCTGCAGCGCTTTGGTGGGTCAGATGAGCCCTGCCAGACCTGCAGTGCCATCCCAGTGCCACCCATTCCCCCTTATCCCTACAGCAGGGACCCCCCAAGCTCACTGTGTACAAACAGGGCTTGGGTGGGACCTTTCCAGTGAGCAAAACATAAATGACAGGACCCGAGCTATAAATGACGTCAGCGGAGCTACACATTGTCCCCATCTTCAGGTGAGACAGCAGGCACAGTCCAGGCTTGCAACAGTAATGTTCCTCCACCCAGGAATAACCCATGTTCGTATTTATTGGGGGAAAAAAATAAATAGATGGTTTAATACCCAAACCGAGTATAGTTCTGCAACAAAGTACCTAAATTATATAATCATGATGCAATGTAACTCCCCTTAAAGTTAATAAGCTATTTGATCTACCCAATGCATTATCTGCTCAAATCAATAAACACACCATGAAAATTAGGGATTTCAAACAACAGCCCATAGCTGAAACTTGTTGTGGCTGAGTGGGGGAAGACAGACCATTGCTTCAATATTGCTTCCTCCTCTGCTCTCCACCCTCCACCCCACAGAGGTTTACAGTAAATGCTGGCAGGGAACAAGGAGCAGAGGTGACCCACCTACGGGTTGGTTGACTTCTCAACATCTTGCTGAGCTTTTCTCCTAATTTTTCTGTGAGCAATTCATCTGTGTGAAAGCCTTCATACAGATTCAGGCGTTTCAGAGGACAAATGCTGGGAAGGCTGGAGGAAATTTTGGCGCAGTGGTGGAGCATTCCTGTGGCTGCAATAGGAAATGCCTTTATTAGCGGAAGCAGGATGAGGGGTGGGGACACAAAAAGGAAAAATAGTTGGGTCAAGGAAAGGTTTATTAAAGGAAAATAACCCAACCATTAGATGCTTATCTGTGTTTTGAATCATATGCATTTCCAGCTTAGCTTCAGCAGAGTTCCACACTCAGGGAGTGTGGTGTAACAGCATGGTGATCTTTGGGCACAGATGGGGGGTTTAGGGTTAAATGTGCCATGACTGCTTTGCTTAATGTGTCCCTTCAGCTTGCCACTGAGACTTCCGTCACAGGGGAATTACTGAGAAGCCATCAGTATGGGGTTAACTAAAAGTTTCCATTAATGATCAAATGATGATCAGATGGAAATTAATCAATGATTGAATGAAAATCAATTGGTGATTCAGCAATAATTGAGTGTTAGTTATATAGTGATTAAGAAGTCAAACACTAAGGGTCGAGGAAATCTCTACTTTTCACATGACAGGTGTCTTATGTATGTCGCTTTTTTTTGTGTGTGTGTTGTTTTTTTTTTAAATTGACCTACAGGATGCAATTCAAAATAACCTGCAAGAAGCTTTGGGTGCCCTGTAGGCTATTCACATAAGGATATGTCTGGGTCTTGTATGTCTTGTTTCAACCTATTCATTCTTCCCCCCACCACTCCCACAGGCTGTAAGGACACACTCGGAGCAGACACACGGAAAGTTGGTGTCCTTCTCCACCCCACCACAGAAGTTTGGAGATTCTTCCAGTGGCGCCCACGTGGAAAAAGCAAAGGGTCCAGGAATAAACCAGGAATGCAAAGGTACCTGTGGTTATCACAGAGGAAGGGAATATGTATATATGAGTATCTTTTGGGTTTTTTCTCTGTGGTGTATCCAGGGCATCTCCTTGCCTTTCGTTGACCTTCACATCATCACTAGCTTGAGCAGAAGCTCATGCGGGCTGTGGAATGCTAAATATGGGTTGAGAGGTTTCTCTCTATTAGAAATAGCTGAGATCTCTTATTCCTGAAGGGGAAAAGTTGAGTTTAAATGGAATGGCCATTATCCATTGTTGTGTATCTGTTTGCAGGCAATGTCCCAGTAAGGATGAGGGTTTAACATCAATGAGGCTGACTGATCTAGTGACAGCTGAAGCAATTTTTTTAATGCTAAAAATGGTGTCTGGAGAAAGGATTTGACAGAGAAAGCTGGGTCACAAAGTGACCTCATGATGAGGCTTGAAATAATGATCAACACAGCTAATCTGGTCTTTACTTCATGTACTGGAGCCTTCCCATGGCCACTCCAGGCACGGTAGCCTGAAGGACACTGCTGTCTTCTTGCCAGCTCTTGTGTTTTTCAGACCTCTCATTTCTGGCTCATTCACAATCCTGTTTAACTCCACTTGCCACCTGGAGTGACAATGTTCCCTTTGCAGTTGGGTACCGGGACCCTCTGGGTCCACAGGAGAAAAAAGGAGGATCCTGCATGGAGAACTGGCAAAGACCAAGCTGCAATAGGGAGACCAGGCAGCTTGACCCCAGCACCTGAAGAATGGATTACCATCCATCTGAGAGCCTCTGGTCTGCAGGCTGAGCATGAGAACAGACATCTCAATGGAAAACAGCTCTGAGAAGCCTCCTGTCTTTGTGGAACTCATCTCACCATAGACTGGCTCCCACAAAGCATCTCAGTGTGGGAAATGGCTGCTCATCCAAACCTTTCTCCCACATCCTCTAATGCTTTGCCCCAGGCTCAGCAGGAACCTCAGAGCCATCTACAAAGTGGAATTAAATCCAGGTTCTCTTGCAACAGGCTCTACGGGCACAGCCGCCCCGAGGCTCTGGGTTTTATTCACTTACACCCAACTTTTCACCATCCCTCTCCTGGCCTCCGGTGCATGTGGCAACCCTCCCTGCTGGGGGCTGTCCCTTGGTGGATCTGGCAGTTTGGGCTTGTGAAAGGGCCATGCAGGACTGCATCTCTCTAAGTACTGAGTTTTGCAGCAAAGGCGTCAGCGCTGCAAGAAACTCCTGCAGGATTCAGACCCACTGAAGGATCACAAGTAATACAAGTGCCACTGGGTCCCTCTGTGAAAGCTGGAGGGAGCCTGTCCCCAGTCAAGGAGCAGCTGGCACATGGATTGTGTCTGAGCAAGCTGTAAAGGATTTCTCAGCCTTGCAGGGTCTCGTCTGTGCGCGGCAGAGCGGCTGGCACGCGTCTCAGCAGGGTGAGTCACACCTGTGCTCCACTCCTGAACACAAGGCATTACATGCAAATGTTCTGGGGCGTTTTTGGCAAGCAGCTCTGTACTGGTACCCCCTCTGCCTCTCCCCTTAGCTACAGCACCTTGTGTAACTGAGAAATATGGCATATTTATCCCATTCCTCGGGCTGTCTCTATGCTCTTTCACTGTACCTTGGAAACCAAACTTCTATTCTTGCCAACAAATCACTTTCAGACGAACGGGGGAGTGTGTGGTAGCTTGGATTTCTTTTTTTCAAAAAAATTTTTTTGCAATCTAAGTAAAGACTTTAGGATCTATTTTTAAAGATTATATCCCCCCCCCTCCACCCACTATGCTGCAACAACTGAACACTTTGGCTTGATGAGAATATTAGTAAAGCAGTCACAATCTGTAGGGTGCACTTCTTAAAACTACATTGCATAATGGGAAAAGCATAACACAACAAAATGCAATGGGGGCTGGGATTTTCTGTAGTATGGAAACTAAAAAGTCATGTCTTTAGCCAGGATTGATCACCAACTAGTTCACAATAACCCACCCCCTGACCTTTCCTGCTTTTGTCTCCTAAACATAAATCTATCAATGTTAGAGGTATGCTAGAGCATGGTTAATACCATGTTTTGTGGGAAATGCACCCGCTTAAGCAATCTCTTTCTCCTCCTTGACATATTTTTGTATTTAAGGAAACCAATAAGTACAACAGTGGCAATGATATGCCTTTAAGATAATTTGAAAAGTGCGGTTTTATCATTAGAGTTTGAGGGAATTACATTAGCTCTAATAAAATCCTGTAGGACTTCAGTGAGGGTAATAACTTTAAAATGTTTTTATTAACAGCAATGCCAATTCTATTCTGAGATCTGCAGTGTTAACAAATTAGACATAAGAAAAAAAATCCATTTGATTCGGTTGAAGCCTACTGTATTCAAGGAAAATATAGCTTTTTCTAGATTTTATTAAAAGTCCTTGGGAATCAGCCACCCACCTGGGGTGTAATGAGTGATTAATGCTGCTCATGTGCTATTTGTCCCTTAAAATGTAATCACAAGCTGATTATTTTGTTTAACACATTTTTGGTGATTTGATTAAGAAGCTGTATGGACTTAGATTCAAGGGAAAACATGCATAAAAAGAGTTGAAAGACAAAGGTTGCCGCTAGGTAAGGATGTTCTTGGGACCTTGGTGTAACCAAATATCTCTGATTAAGAGTCAGCTTTTGCAATGCTTTAGGCTTCTCTGTGTTTGCATCTATCTTCAAAGAAGTGGGCTAAGTTGATGAAGGTAGAGGAGTGAATATGGCCTTATTCTGTGGGCCCCCAGTGCAGCTACAAGCAATAACACTGCATTTCAGGTGTCCAGAACAGGTAAGAGAGAGAGGGGGAGAAAAAGTGAAGATCTGATGTGATGTTTAAGTTTTGAAAAACAAAGATGTTCATTCTGAACTGAGCTCCTCTCTTTGGACAAGCACTCTTTGGGAGTGCCTTAAGATACAGGAAACAGGAACCTTTGGATAATAATAATAATAAATTCATAATGCCCTGTGGCTCTATGTGTTAGTATATAATGAAGGGCATTGAAAGACATGTAGGAGTGACTATCCCTGCTACTGAGAAGGGGTAACAACTGCAGCACCACCAAGTCCTGGGATGGGTGTTTTCTAGGCCACTGCTTGTTTCTGATTTCCTAAGATAATCTATGCTGGCCTACAAGAGGTTTGAAGCTATCTGTTTGGTGATAAAAAAAGAAATGTTTTCTTTTTCAACAACTTTCTGTCTTTCTTCTTTCTTGAGTGTGTTTTGCCAGGGTTTTTTTGGTAGGTTTTTCTTTTGAAGGGCTGAGATGTGGCAATGACAGCTGAGATGTCTTCTCCAGGAGGTGTTAGATATTAAAGTCTAGAAAGAGTCTTATGAGAACCAGGAGGTGGTTTTGAATGAGCCACAGAAAAGCCACGAGGTATATGTTTGAAAATCTGCTGGCCTTATGCTGGCAATTGCAGGGAGCAGAAGAGGAGGCCATGGCTGCATATGAATGCAAAACAGTTTATATGAGAATGGAAGCTTATCCTAATCAACTGAGTGAAAGCAAATTCGTCTGGCAACATGTGCATGTTGAAATCAGTTTTCCTAATAATGGTTTGAGTTTAACTCTGTTAAAGGACTGGGATCCAGGACATAATGCCTGGAAGTAGATGGGACACTTCACCAGTGAGTTGTCTGTTCCTGTCTGATGAAAAACTCAGGAAGAAACATAGAATAAAAGATGAGGCAAAGAGTTCTCAACTTTTCTCTGCTGTGTGGCAACTTGTTTTAAAAACAGAAAGACTGACTGTGTCAAGTTTGAAAGATGGTCAATGTTCAGAGGTCCACGGACATTAAATGGTCTTTGGCCCTTTTTGGCACTGTGTGGTCTGAGGTGACATCAAACATGTTGTGTTCAGCCTGCTGGCTGGATGACAGGAAAGAGGATTTGACAGGCCTTGAAACTAGCTGGTGTTTTAGCCTGAGAGCTTAGAAAGAGGTGAATTTATTCACACAAAAATCAAGCTTTTGTTGAATCCTGTCATTCCCAGTCTCTCCAAAAGCTATTTTATTTGGAGGCAGTTATTTTGTTGTTTTCTAAAGTGTTTCTTCTGAAAGTGGTTCCCCTTGGCTTCCTAAGCATTGGCTGAGATTTTCTTTCTGCACAAATGTCTCCATCTGTGCTTTTCATGCTGAATCCCTTCCCCATCACTGCTCCCTGGCCCTCCTACCTTCCACTACTTGTCACCTTTTGGATACTTCTCCTTGCTAAGGCAGACACATGGCATCAGCTAAGGACTACTGCTCTCCAAGTAGCTCTCTTTATGTGTCACATACTCCTTGCCTCCAAGATATTCCCAAAACACCACTCTCCCAGTCTTCTCCTGCCTCACCTCAAGTACTGTGTGCAGTTTTGAGCACCACAATATAAGAAAGATATAAAGTCCTAAAGAAGGGACCTAAAGATATTAGGTCCCTTCCAACTCAGATATTCTATGATTCTGTGATACCTGGCCTTCCCAACAGCGTGCATTTTGTTCTCCATTTTCCATTTTTTTCACTCCAGCCATGCAGAAATTCATCCTCTTCTCATGTTACATCCAATCAGTGACTCCCCTGGATTCTATGGATGGCACAGACATCTAGCTGGACATTTTGTAGGTGCTCCACTCTCAAGCTGCTCCTTGAATAGAATATCTCATGCTGCACTGTTGGCTGAGATGCACAATGCAGGACTTTTGTCTTTGCTCTGTCAGGTCTAAAGCAGCACTGCTTTTCCCACCACTTAAGTCCTCAACACAGGTACCATGTTTGAGTTTGGCCATCCCTCCCCCTCAGATCCTGCCCCTGCCAAATAATCAGCCCCCTACACTGCACTGCCTGCAGTAACAACTTTACTTGACAGGTTTTTTTACTGGCTGAAGCTTTTAAGTAAGAGAGAGTCCAGCTCTTTCAATTTGTGATGGGAAATGCCTAGAAGAGTTTTGGATGTCATTAAAACAGTAGAGGGCTGAGATTATTTCTCCCTGAAGCACAAAGTAAGGGGCATCTTGCAAGAAATATCTACTCTCAGGAGATGGCCAACACAACATCCTGACGAGAAACGAGTTAAAAATCCAAAATCAGAGCTACACTTGTTGTACTGTGGCATTGGTCTGCTTAAGTCAAAGGAAGAGCTCAGATTCAAACCATCTGAGTCTTTGTCTCCCCAGAGACTTCATACAGGCTTTGTATGAGACTGGTTTTGCACTAAAAAAGCCAGATATTTATAGCCAGGGTCTCTTTTTTTTTGTTATTGTTGTTTATGTTGTTTTGTTTTGGGGGGGTTGGAGGTTTTTTTGTTTGTTTATTTTGGAGGTTTGTTTGTTTTGGGGTTTGAGTTTGGTTTTTTTCCCAAAGCGCAGAATCATATGGAAAAAAGGCTGCTAACAGTGCCACAGATAACTCCTATAAGAGGTAAGAAACCCAGCACAGGCTCAGTTACAGCAGGGGTTGGGTTTTTTTAGGTGATTATTGCATCTTGCGTGAGATCAAGAGGCTTCTGGGGCATTGCATGGCCCAGAGTGGGACCTGGGGAAGGTACTTTGGGGAGCAGGATGTGCCAAAGCTGTACTGACTTTAGCTCCGTGAAAACATGACAGAAGCAGGATTTTCAGCTGCTCGTCTCTTTGGGATCACCCTGTGCACAGGCTGCTGCTGAGATGAGCATAAGTTGGCTGCAGTGGGGGATCCAGAAGTGTGCTGAGATCAGTCAAATAAATCCAAAACCATAGCTGAGAACCAGAGAGGGTCTTGCTAGTACCGACTACTAAATAATAAGGCAGGAGGGTGAGAGATAAGAAACCAGAGAGTCTCATTTATTGTTGCTTAAGAGAGAGGAAGGCATGTTCAACACTGACAACTTTGCTTCTTTTTTTTTTTTTCATTATTCTTTTTTTTCTAAAGCTGGAGAAGCTGTTTCAAAACTATTTCCCGCAAAACTGCGAGGTGCTGGAACAGAGGAGACGGCTGTAATTTCCAGCAAACCCAAGTAAAGAATTGTTATCGACAAGGCTTCTGCCAGACCATTAAAAAACCCAGCAGCCATTTTTTCACTCCTGATATTGTGTGAGATAATGGAGTCAGCGGCAGCACAGACAACTCCTGCCTCATTAGTCTGACACCATGCTCAATAGATCCAAAGAAGTAACTGATGGAGATGGGACCAGAGGGCCTACAGGGACTGACTGATGCACTGGGGCCACCCAGGCAAAGCCAGAGGTCTCAGGTTGGAGACTTGTGCTGACAGATCTGTTTGGGCAGCCAGAGACCAAAACCATGGCAGGGATGTGGGGGGGGGGGTGCTGGTATGATTAAGGGGTAAAAATGACCATGGGTTTCTCACTGGTGAGATGACAGAGCTGCTTGTCTCCTCCTTTGAGAAACCAGTTTCTAAACCATGAGTAGTCTTATCCCCTCTAAATGATGGTTTAAACTCTTTGTAGCTCTTCTGGTTACTTTAGTAAACTGATTTCCATGAAATTTCATATGATGGCTTAAATTTTTTTAAAGCACAATTTCTTAGGAAAACTGAGGCCTTTTTTAATTTTCTAGAGGGAAACTCCATTAGGAGACTTTGGTGGAAGAAGTGCCTGTGTAAGGACAAGGTTCCTGAGTGATGATCAGGAGAAGGAAATGCATCACCTGTGATCTGTGACCCCACCCCATCTCTGATTTGATACTGTACCAACTGAAATTGGAAAACTCCCATTGCTTCCAGTCAGGTTAGATTAAATCCCTAAGGAGAATGGTTTGGAGGTAGAAGTGTGGTCCACACAGTCCTTTCTCTTTGATGTCTCATTAGGATTCCTTCGAAAGGAGTTTGACATGGGCATTTCTCTTATAAGCCACGATATTTGAGACAGTTCAGAACAACAGTGACTAGATCAGTTGCCCTCTCCTGTGTGATCAGAGGGATTCAAGACGTGGACAGATAATCTCAGGGCATCTCACTGCTTAGATGTCCACGTCCTCCTGGCCAGAGCCTTTGTTCTAGGCTCAGGGGTGCAATGAAGATGTGGCTGGCCATGCATGCTAAATTATCCTCTCATCCTGTAGGTGATCCAATTAAGCCAAATTTGAAGAGAACCAGAGAAGTTTATGCTCTGCCTTGCTGTGCATGAAGTCAGCAAGTTAATAATGGACATTGATCTCTAGGGCTGCCAGTCTGTCTAGGACTGGGTAGAAGACTTTTCAGATTTTTTTCATCATATCATTAGGTTTCATACTGCAAGCAATAAACTCTGTAGCCTGCAGCTGTGAAAACACTAATTTGAAAGCTATTCTGTTTTATATTTTTGAGAACTCTATGCTCTATTTTTTGTATATATTTCTATTTTTTTCCCAAAAAACTCCACTAGTTCTTTCAGTTTACTTTTCCTTTTTGCTGATTTTCTGAACTTCCATATCAATTAGACTGTCTTCATTCCCTCTTCTCTTTTTTTTTCCCCCTCCCTCCCTTTTGCTGCTAGAGGAACAAAAACCTTCAGGGCAGTGGGGATTTACACAGGGAAGACTGTAAACATACGGTGTTACTAAGTTTTGCCTGTTACTTATGGATACAATATGAACTCTTCTCATGCCTGTTACTTCCATTTTGGATGTGTTAATCTAATATCTTCTTCCCCTTTCTGATTTCCCAGATCTGTTGGCTTCATTCCTACATCTTCAGCCTTGTGAGATCAAAAGAATAGCCCTTGGCTAGGACTGAGTGGCAATATCTAGGAAAAGAACTGTCACCCTTCAGTGGCATGTTCAAGAGTTTCTCTCTCCTCTTTCTTGTGTGTTTCTTCCTTCACCCTGTGTTTACTCTCCAGAGATCTCTCTGCTTTATTGCTCCTTACAACTCCAGAGTCCTGTGGTAATTTGTAAAGCCAATCTTTTCAGGATAGTTCTTCTTGTAACATATCAGAGGGACGTCAGTATGAAAGTTGGCCCTGGGCGTAGATTTTTTGAAGGTAAGAATAATGTTAAGCCTTGAGACAATTTTGTCAGCCTATGTGTTTTGCATTGGTGAAAGAAGATGCAACACCTGCCCTTCTGCTGTTGTGGGGTGGTTATGGTTAAACATTCTGTCAATGTGACAAAAAGCCAAATTTCTGTCTGACTTAAACACAGGCTTGGAAAATAATAACGGGAGTTAAAGTGTGACTAAGCACTTCCAAGGGCTGTCAGGTTTGACACTGAATGCAGCTGGTCATGCCCTTAAAGTCCTTTTTAATACAATTACTGTGTTGCTCATTATTTGGAGCTCTAGAAAAAGCAATAAATTGTTATACTCTCACAAAAGTAACTACCTGCTCAGGTATGTCCTTATTCTTCCTGCACCAGGAACCCTGAAGAGCCCTCTCTGTCATGGCCAGGTTGGGCCCTGATGTTCAATCTGGGATTCCAACTTCCTTCTAAGAGATGCATATTTGGTAATGAGTCTTAGTTCATCAAACCCTCAGGTTTTTGCCTAATTATTTCTGAAATCAGTAGCACATGCTTTATATGTGTGACAAAAGACCCACTGGTGCCACAGGCACTGCAGAGCAGCAACTGCAGAACTTCCAACTCCAATCCCGAGTGGCATCGTGTGGTCACTGCTGTCCCAGCCAAGGCACAGTCAACAGGCAGTGGTGTTTGATCTACCCCTGTTATTAATGAACAAAAAGAAATCACTATCCTATCTGAGTCTGTGCTGGGCTGCAGAATGAGCCATACAGGAAACTTGACTTTAATTTCCTTTTCATTCCCCATGTTCAAATCTCCATGACTGTGATTCATTACCACGAAATGACTCTGTTCTACCTTCGTATGTTGTAACTGGATTAATAAAGCCGTTTCACGTATATTGGTGATGATGGCCAGTGCTTAGCACACCTGGGATTGAATTAAAAGCTGCTAGAACTGAGAGCATGAGTCATGCATACAGGCTGAGCTCAGGAGCCAACTTTTGGAGCTGTGGCTGAGAAACACATCTCCTGTGGATGAAGAAGGTGTGAGGCCTCAGTGCAGAGCCGTATGGTGATGTCAGCTCACCCCATTTATGTCTTAAACAGGGGGAGTTACTGGATGAATACTGGCCCATTCCTGGGACTGAGAGCCCAAGCATGTGGGGATGCTGGGGTTGGAGGTGCTGATTCCTCCCACCCTCCTTCAGGATTTCTGGAAAGGATAAATACATTTGAGATTAGATGCGTGAAAAGGTTTGAAGGTGTATCTTTAGTTAAACATAGTCATTCTCAAGGGTTAGCCTCCACATGAATTACTCTTCCACTGCAAATGCTGTTGCAGGTACCACTGGGAGATGGGGAGAATCAGATCTATGTGAAAATACTGTCCATTGTAGCAGGTCAAAAGAATCATAGAGTCATAGGATATCCTGAGTTGGAAGGGACCCACAAGGATCATCAACTCCATCTCCTGGCCCTGCAGAGGACAAGTACCCCACAATGTGCACAAAACTGAATTTCATTTGGAAGACTAAAGGAGCTGGGAAACACAGCTTGTCTTGAGTGTCTGAGGAATAACTTCAGCAATTAAGAGAGCGTTAGTGCATCTATCCTGGTCAAAGTCACCCAGAAGCACTCTCCTTAACTGGGGCTCATGTGAGTAAAAGTGTTGTTTGTATTCATGTTTTTGTTGTTCTGTGGCACATGTCCAACATTGTTCTCAAACCTCAAGCAGCAGAAGTCACTGGGAATTCTTAAATTAATTATCTTCCCCCTTTTTTTTTTTTTTTTTAATGGATTAGGCTGCTTTTGGATACAATAAATTCAGGTCCATTTTCAGCTTGTAGAACGTGAGCTTCAGCTATCCCTGACTTCTTTGAATCTGCGGAAATAAGAATAAAACCTGACCCTTCATGTCCTCAATGACTCAAACTGAATTGAAGTAGATGATTATTTAAGGTTCAGAGCAGGTTAGCTGTCTCCTGTGTTCTACTGACAAGGCTCTCTCTCTCTCTATCCGTCTCTTCCTTACTTTTCCTTCCTCTGCACTCTGGCCAAGCCTTGAAAAAAGACAGACATGCCAAAAATAAAACCAAGAAGTTGGATTATAGATGTTCTTACCCAAAACAGGGTGGGAGTACTAGAAATCCAGCAAGAAAATATGTTCTCAGAAGCCAAGTGATCTGGATAGTCAATAAAGCTTAGGAATTACTTAGTGACTGTTTGATGTTTACTGTCACTATGGGCTTTGTTTGTTTATTTAAGGCTGAAGTGGTTGAGCCTGGACTGGGCTTATGTTTGTTAATAAGCAGATAAAATTTTCAACAGAGAGACACACTGAAAAAAACCACTGCTGTGCTGTGGCCCTATCCATCTATGATGGATACAACCTACAGATCTGAACCTGTTGTGGAATGTTAGCATTCCAGCACAATTATTACCTTTCTAACCGTTTTTTTACTGTCACTGTGAGCCTCTAGTATTTGGGATCAATCTGTAACAACTTCTAAAATCTGATCTTTGCAAGCCGGATGTTTCTGCTGGCTCTTTCTAATTCCTGTGTGCAGAACTGGTGTTGAAAATACTTTAGTTCAGACTCAGCCATCACAGACCAAGACATAGCCTTTCTTGCAGCAAAAGGCTGGAGCACTTTCTACTGTTGCATTTAACTAGAAGTCACTCTCTCTGTTTTTTTTGTGGCAGAAAATCAATGCCATAATAGCTATTCCTTTTTGGCAAGAGACTGATAGCATTGGCCAGCGCCCAGAATAATGCAAGCTGGAGATATAGAGCTCTACCAATGTACCTTAAATCTCCTGACCTTCAGCATCTCAAGATTTCCAGCCCTGAGAAGAGAGCTTTCAGGAGAAGAGATTGATAATTCTGCCTGGCTGCGAGACGATGTCCAAGACAGAACTCCAGTGGGAAACTGAAAACCTCCTCTGTGTTGCTGCTTCTTTCACAGTAAGGTAAATAATGGCTGATGCCACTGAAGCCAAGGGAACTGATTACTGAAACTAGGGCTAAAGACAGCAAAATCAGTCCTCCCAGGCACGTCCTGACTCTGGGACTGTGCTGCTCTGAGTTTGCTCACAAATGTCTGTTGGATGAAAGTGAGCGTGTGCTTGGGGTGTTTTTTCTGCCCCACAGATCAGCCTGTGTTTGGGAGAGGCACTCCTGGTGGATGCTGATGTGCTGTTCCCTTGTGGGGAACTGTCCCCACTTTGGGACAGGCTGGGTCCCTGACACTCAGAGCCAGCTGGGCTGTCTGACCCTTGGAGATTGTCACAAGACTGCAGTTGCAGTTCAGCATCCCTTGGCTTCTGGGAGTGCACCTTGTGCTGATTTTACCCTGATTAACCTCCTTGCTGCTGATGTGCCAAGGTAAACTCGCCCCGTTCTTGAGACATTAACATTTTACTTCTTGCTGAATGGGAGGGTTTGGTTCACTAGTCAAAGCACGGCTCTGGGAGCCAAAAGCGCTGACATCTCAGTCTGCCTTGAGCAATGACTTACCGCATGACCTTGTCCCAGATGCTCTGCCTTTATTTTTCCTTCTGTAAAAATGGGTTTATGAATTCTCAGGAATCCACCTTTCCAAGACTGTTTACTAATGTGCAGAGCAGTAATTTTTCCTGTTTGCTGCTGACTTGACTTGCTTCATGAACTAGAGTGGGCTGCTGGATGTAATGATGCAAAGGAAACATTGCCCCAATCTGATACCTGTAATATAATTCCTCCATGAAATACTGCTTCTGAAGAGATATCAGAACCAAGGATTCTTATGCATAGCTCTATCTTTTCACTCATTTCAGATTTAAGCTTGCAGTCCTGTTGTCTACAACACGGTTGCTGCTCTAATCCTTCACATTTTACTTAATCTGAGAAAATTCCTTCCAGGGGATATTTTGATGTGCATCTGTTACAATTTTTTTCCTTATAGTGAATAAAACTATCCTGCCCACATACAAACAGGCTGGTGAGGAGTGAAAGAGCACTATTATTTCACAGGTCTTAGATCAAGTGCAGCCATTATAACTGTTGAACTGATCTTCTGCCCAGTCAAACTACTGAATTTTGCCAAGAGATTTTTGCATGCCTGTATATTTTTATATCAATATTTGTTTAACTTCTTTTTCTTTTCTGAAAAAAAAAAAATAAAAGAAGCAGCAACAGACAGCATCTCTTCAGACACAAGTGTTAGGAAAAAAGGAGAAGCAATAGTTAAGCTAAACTGGAAAGTGACAGTGTACCAGATGCATTGACACTAATGTGCCTCTTTAGAGTTCACGCCTAAAGGCTTTGTGTGCAATGATAAATATATTTGTTTTGGTTGCTGGAGGTGCCCTTAAATTATTGAAAGACAAAACAGAAAAAGGACTTTTCATTTTCTAGCCCCATTAACTTGTTTCGCTGGCCATCAGAGACTCTAAAAAGGGTTCAGAATTGAAAAATCAAGGCTCAGACAGCCCAAAATTCAGTTATAATTTTCAGCCTTTTGTTGTATTTCGTGTTCCTATCTGTCTAGGTCCAGTTACCAGTGTTGCTTAATCATAAATCCCACAACCTCTGGCTGCTGCAAAAGTCTTATTATAAAAAGAGGGAAAATAGGACATTTTCAATATTTCTTTCTATTGATTTTGTGCATGAAAGAGAGAGGGGGAGGGAAAGAGAAAATACGCAATTGTGATAATATAATGGTACAGCACCAGTATAATTTTAGCTAAAAGAAAAATCCAGGTTAGTGAGATGGTGAATGGGAGCTAAAATGAAGACACTGAGGTGATGAGATTCATGGTTAATGAAGCTTTGATTCAAAGAGATAGAGGTGACCTCTTCTTTCTTTCTGGCAGGGAGAGTTTGCTGTGGTCCTCACCCACATCTTTAGATACCTTTTCTGTATGTACCCCCCAAGGCCCCCTTACACAAACATCCAAGGCCTAAGTATAAGATTGGTTCTACTGACACCAGTAGATGTGTACATAACATACATAGGCATGTCCTCTGATTAGACTAGGAGCAAGAACTCGTGAAGTCTTGACTGAGAAAAATATCAGGGAGCAATTAAGGCTTGGAGGACATTTAGGCAGGCACTCATAAAGCAAATGCCACAATAGGCAGCAGTGGTCACATGCCTGGGGCTGAAGAACAGCCCCTGCCTATCCATCCTGAAATGAGAAGCTGTTTCAAGGCTAAATAAAACAAAGGACAGAGATTCCCTAGGTGGGTTCAACTGCAAGTAGTGTCCCACAAACTTTCAGGAAGTTGGGTTTTCCGCAGTAAAATCTCTTTATTTATTTTTTAAAACTATACTCTTTTGGGCTAAAAAAGGTCCTTAACTGTGATTACCTATGGTGATCTTTATCTCATTAAATACATAATAAAACAGAACCCTTGTTAGTGGTTTGCTCAGTATTTTTAAATATCAAGTTCCATTCATTTCATAGGCATCTTCACCACAGGTAGTAGAACAACATTTTAAAGGTAACTGTGGAGGAAAACCTGGGCAATCAAATAGAGATACACTTGAATGCAATTATAGCAGCAAATGATTGTGTATCAGTGAATCTTGGTTTAACCTAAGCTGTGCAATCACCCTCTGCACCCTTTCCAGCATCTTATTATTAAACTCTTGTCTATGGAAAAGCCACTCTCAAAATGAAGGAGCAAATGAGAGCAGTTTTAATGTTGGGTTTTGAATCTTAGCTGGGTCTCTTTTCGGGAACAAGCACAGTCAGAGCTGACAGCGCAGCCTATAAGGCTTCCCAACACTGTCCCTTTTACATGATCCCTCTTTTCAAAAGCTTTGCCAGAATTTTGTACAATCATGGAACAAATTTAGCGGCTTTGGCTAAAATACTCTGTCTGCCTATTTATGAGCTTGTTTGTTTGGTTGATTTGGTTTTGGTTTTATTTGGGGGGTTTTCTTTGTTTGTTAGGGGTTTTATTTGTTTGTTGGTTTTGGTTTGGTTGATTGGTTTGAGGGTTTTTTAATATTATTTTTTCCCCAAAAACCTCTGCCTTAATTTCAACAAAAACGATTTGGCTGTAAGTTGTAACAGGAAAATGGAAAAACTGCTTGTTTTGACCAGTTTCATGAGATTTGTTGGGAAGTCAAGCGTCCAGATGTTCCACAGCAGACATGATGTCCCCCTTGTGCCAAGAATGTGCCTTCTGCTACTCCTATTAAAATTCATCCCCATTAATTTTAATTATTAGCTGCAGAAATATCTGTTGGCATGTATTTAGAAGGGGTATATTGGAGTCTGCATGCTAAGATACCACCCACCCTGAGTGGGCTCTACTCCCTCACTGTGCCTCCTGGTTGGCAGAACTGGGTGTACAACTTACCTAAAATACATGTGGCTGAATGTGTTGATCTATGTTTCAGCCACTCCCTCCCCACCTGAGAAAACCACACTGATTACTCCAAAGATAGTGAGTGCAGAGCTGATCCATATGGTCAGTAAAGCTCAGGATGTTAAACACTCTACACGGTGGACAGGAAAAGTTAGTGGAGATGAATTTTGTCTGAAGTAACTGATCAGTCCAGTACTGAAGGGATTCAGCAGTAAAGTGTCCTGGGAATCTGTCATGATGAAATATTTAGAGGGAGAAATTGCTTGTCTGAACATTTGTTTAGCATCTTTTCTGGGTGGAATTTTTGACACTTTCTTCCCAAATTAACTCAAGCTACTAGGGATTTCAGGCCAATTCCAACTTCTCAAATGGAATACGAAAAAGAAGAAAGAAATTACAAACTTATGGAAGTATCAATCTGGCCAGATGCAGTGAGGTGCCAGTGGAAATTTTTATTGTGCAAGGATTAAGAAAAAAGTGTAAAATGCCATATAAACCAGGATTTTTAAACAAAGACTCATATTTCTGTGGTAGGAAAAACACTCACTCAAACAAATTAATGTATTTAAAAAAAACAGGCAAGAGTTTAAATATTTGGAGAATAATTATGGAAATTGGTTCTATGGGGAAATATAGGGCTTGGACTTATATAAACACAAGTGGGATTTCCTACTGTTAAAATATATTTCTAGTGGGTGGTGGAATATGACAACCAAATTCAAATATCAGCTTATATTATGACTGGACTTCCTAGATTCAAATTCTGCTGATGCTCTGAACTAATAGGCTCGTTAAATTAACTTGGCTATGCCTTATTAACAGCAGGACAGCCTGCAGGTAGTCACTCTCTGCATATGCACTGAGCTTCCCTCCCCCATCTGCTTTCATGATGGACATCACCTAGTGTTCAAAAAGCTAAAATGGCACTCCAGAAGAAATTGATAAAGCCCCAATATTGTCTTAAGATTCTACATTCTTCTTTCTCCTAAGCCTGCTAAATTAAATTTTGTTTCTTGCCCAGTTTCTGATCCCTATATGAGTTCCAGAAAGAACCAAGCATGAGGATGATCCTCTCCTCTCCAACAGGCAGGGAAAGCAAGAACTGCAGAGATGCCAGAAGAAATGGCTTTCACTGCAAAATAATCTGGACTGAGAAATGCTTGCAGAGAAATACTTTCCCTTTAGAGTTGGACATACATCTGCCACCTCAAGAAATAGCTGTTCCTGGACATTCCACTCCAAAAGCCAATGAAAGAGCAAAGAACAGTCAATCCACAGAGATCCTTCCTAAAGACCTGCTAAGGACGACAATAAAGGATGGGCAGTTCTGTAATTTTGTGAGATTGACGGTGCAGATACACAACCAGCAGATTCCCTGGTCTCCTGATCCGTGGCTTGTGCTCCCTGATCTCTCAGTTGTCATGTACATTTCGGGGCTGGGGGAGCTGGGCTCTCAGTGAGCGGCACCTGCAGAGTAGTGAGGGCCTGGGAGAAGCGATCCCTGGTGACAGACGGTGGGAAGTCTGACCAAACTGGTAACTTCTGTTGCAGCCTCTGTGAACTGCTCATCCAGAAACTCCTCAGCTGTTTGTTAGCTACTGCACTTGAGAACATGACAATCCCTGGTGTTGCTGAAGGGTCTGTTTACTGCTACAACCCTTAATGGGATGCAGCATGTCTCTGCTGCGTGTTCTACCAGCCTGGGCTGCAAAAGGGAGGAGGGTTGGGAGGGAAACAGTCTTCCGTTGTGAATGAATCTGATATATGCAGATGCTGGGGTTTGCCAGTCCCTTCAATATCTCCACACTTTGCCCTACAAAAGCATGTGGAAAGGCTTGATTTATGATTCAGTAGCACTGGCCAGTTCTAGGCATTTCCAGGAGCCTCAAAAGATTCATCAGTAACTTTGTAATGTTTGTTATTCTAATATTGCTGCTCATAATGATGTAAACAATCAAATGGCTTTGAGAGTTTGTGCAGGGTGTCAAGGAAGGAGAAGAAAATATCTGCTCATGCTTTTTATTTGGAGGTGCCCTTCAGGCATGGCATTGTAAAACTGGAAGCTTGAGGAATAATCAAGACTGCAATGGATTGCTGCAGATGGCAAAAGATCTCACTGGTCACCATGAGTGAAGGATGTGTCTCAAGCTTCTACTCGTCTCTACCGTACTTGTTGTCTGTTCTCAGCCTTCACAGGTAGAGGTGAAGATTACTTATTTGTTATTTGTAAAGCTGCAAAAAATGTGCTGAGGTGTTCCGGGGAAAGAAAATTAATAGTTTTGACATGGTTTCTCCGCTGGAAGACTTTGCAACCTGATTTAAATATGATGTTCTTTGTGAGCAGAGTGAAGAATAGGAGAAGGGTCAAAGTGCTCAGAACTCGTGGTGAGTTAGTCTGGTGTTTGTGTGTGTGTGTCTGTATGTGTCGGTGCTGGTCCTTCTTTTCCATGAAACAAGCATCCTGACTTTTGAAACAGGAAGTCTGTACTGTCCATGGCCAGAACAAGATAGTGCATTTGAAAGTAAAATAACCTTTTCTCATCTGTTCACAAGGAATAGAAATTACCATAAAATGTGTCCACTTCTCTGGCAGCCAAGAGAAGACTTGCTCCCCTACCTGCCACAGGATCTTTCCCATAGTACTTTCTACTGTTTAATGCAGTTTCATGCTCCCTCGTGCATCCAAACTTTTATTCATTACTTCACTGTCCTTCTGATTTCCCTATAACTCCTTTATCCTTTCCCCACCCCACCCCCCACTAGCAACACCCTTCCCTAATTTCTCTCACATGTTTTTCACAAAGTTCACAAGACTACACAGTCCTCACAACACCATGTCCTCGCTAGTCTTTTCTGACAGGGACTTTTTTCATGTCAGTATGAAAACCATCAGGAGGTGGCAACTACCTTATACGTGTAAGCAGGTGTGTTTTCTTGGGAAATGTAATAGGAATTCAGATGTAAGTTGCCAACATAGCAATAAAAAAATAAGAAACCCAACCTGAATATCTGACATCCACACAGTAAAAGTGTGGAGTGTTTTACATCAATGTGTCAGTAGACTGATCTCATAGATTACCATCTGGGGCTCAAGTGCCTGAACTGCATTCTCAGGGAACATCTTTTGGTTCAGCTTAATCCAAAATGAAATATATTTCAGGTGCAATTCCATTTTTGTAGGGAAGTGCAGCAAGTATGACCGAGAAATTCACTTCCAAGGCAAATCCTGATCTACACTATGTCTCTAATGTAGGCAAATCCAGTATGTCCATCTTCAGTAGAAAGTTGATAGTCTTCACTTACCTCTGAGAAATACTAAAAGTTCTACTATAGAAGGTACTGTAAAATATATTATAGGTTAGTTCTAAAGGTTTCAAGGAGCTGTAACTTGCTGGAGTATGTCTTTCGAAACCATAAAACAGCTTCTCTTGGAAAGACATTAGAAAGGTTTCTTTTCTGTTTTCAAAATCAAGTGCCTTGTGGCCTGATGGATTTTATTTTCCATCCAGAAAACATTGTTTCCCTCTTAGTTAAGCTTCTTGTGAATGATCATGTTTTTATGAGACTTAATACCTTCAAGCCAAGGAGAAGCTCCAAACATTTCATGAACTACAACCTGGAGGCAGATAAGCTTCAAGCGATGGGTTGCTCATCCTACTTACTTGCTTTTTAGGGCAGAAGCAGCCAAACAGGTCTGCGAAGGAAATGTGCTGAGCTCTCAACTCCCCTGTAGGTAGATTACCTACCATTGTTCTGGTGGAATAACGTCACCTAATATTCCTCTTCTATCTCTCATCTTGGTGAGCTCTGCCTTGTGAACACCCTAGGGACCAGGATCCAGAAGTGAACTGGGAGCTAACTTATCTTCTGATGTGGTTTTACCAACTGGATCATCTACCCACCAGTAACCCATGTGTGAAAGGGAATTTTTGGAGAAGAAAATTAGGAATGAATATGTTCGAGAATTTTCTGTATTGAATATCTATAGGGCAGGGGAGGAAGAAAAAAATCTTAGAAACCAGGATGCTGTAAAGGCAGATGTTTTGGGTTTTATTTTATTAGATTTCCTAGTGGCTTGTTGCTGTCTGTCCAAAGTTTGTGCTAGTCTGTTTATACTCTTAAAAAGCAGTGCAGTGATTCTGCACTGATCTGATTTTGGTGGGTGAGCTAAATGTAATTCAAATATGTTAGTCCAAATTAGTGGTGTTGATACATTTTTTAAAAACTTCTGAACATTCTGTTCCGGCACTTTGTGCAGTCACAAGCTCTCTCAGAAGTTTTGCAGAAATACTGCCTTGAGAATGAGGAAGAGCTTGACCTGACCAGCACGGCTTTATCCTAGAAGATGCCATACCAGTGACGAGAAGGGGTTCTTTCCAGCTAGGTGGGAAATTGCAGCTCTGAAGAAAGTCACCACAACGCTTCTTTCCCCTGCCATTCGAGTTGGTAGAAAAGATCTGCATAATTACTAAGTCTCACAGTCATCAATGTACTCATAGGGTTATTTTCCAACCTAGGAAGTCCAGTTAGGTGGAAAATATTCCTTTGATTTATGGCCCTGAGATAGTCAGCTTATAAATTAATGTTTCCATTGGCAGCTTCAGTATATGCCTTTTACACCTGAAGGCTGCAGGTAGCAGAGAGTGACAGGAAGGCATCAGACTAAGATGTGTAAAACATACAGAAACTGTGTTTATTTTCCATGTCTCAAGTGAGAAGGCATTTCGCTATGAGTGTTATACCGTGGCTCTTTAAATGCTTTATTATTTGCAGACATGACTTGAAAATTATTGAAAGCAAGATTTCTGGGTGACAGCAATTGGTGAGAAGAGGTAAACAATGAAGAGCAATGCAGTTAAGACACAGAAGGTCTTAGATCATTTTAAATAATTGGGCAAAAAGATGACAAATTCAGTTCGGTGCAGATAAATGTAGAATAATGAGCCTCAGAACAAAGAATATAAAGAAAAAATTGTTAAGCAGGAGAGTGCCACAGCTTACTGACTAGCAAAGAGATCTGGGGAGCTAATGGAGGGAAATCTCCTTAATGATCAGGATATAACTGCTCCTGAATGGGTGGAGTCACAGAGGAATAAGAAAAGAGTCAAGAATTGAATTTTTCATAGACATAAAACTCTCAGGTTATCTTGTCCATCCTCTTGCATCAGCTGAGACAATTCTTTCTGCAAAGAACCCTATTATGTTGAATTATGAGGACTGTCAAGGTGATTTATAAGAGAGATTTAGTTAGAGTGTGAACATTTTTGCTAGCCAACACAAAACCAGGAGTGTTTTGGATGAAATTCTGACCTCACTGACGCAGATGTAAATAAAATCACCTGTGAAATTTCCAGCAGAATCTCTCATGCTGTGTGGAAGTAGATACGTGCTTATTTATTGTTACAACTGGAATTTTATTCCAGGCTTTGCAATACTGGGATTGTAGCTACAGATGCAGCTGAGACAGTGCAGAATTTGGTGCAGATGGGTTTTCTGCCAGGGAAATTCAGAAGCCCAAACTGACTTAAGGCTGTTGACTGGAATCCTACCTCACCTCTTTCATGACTGCTGCATGGTGATTCAGTTCAGATGTTGATCTGGATAAAAGGTTATCTGCTCTCTCAGCAGACCCACTGACTTCAGAAGGTACTATTGGAGAGTTGGAGTTGACTCTTGCAGTAAGAATATAAACATGAAAGGCAAGAATAGAAGACCAAAATTGTTCTCTGCTGCTGGAATCTGCACTGAAGTCCATCTGGGATCCAGATCTGGTTGAGATTTTCCTCCAAGATCTGGTCATGCACTTTGCATTTAACAGGCACAGAAGCAGTCAGAGCAGCCCAGACCTCCCTTTTCCCCATGAAGTCAGAGCAGGCCATAGCCCTCTTGTGCCTTTACCTAATGGAGCAATGAAGGTTGTGCTCCTCTCTTCTTTTGACACAAGTGCTAAAGACCTTTTCTTCTGGAGCTCGGAGTTACAGACATGGGTAAGATACCTCTTGCTTTGAGGAAAGCACTGATCCCAGCACTTCTGTTAAATAACATAGAAATGACAACTATGAGTGCTACAGGATTGCTCTGCAATGGAAAGAAACCCCTGCTCATGTCTTTTGGAGGATGTGGGCCCATGTTGCTTCTTCAGGGAGGATTGGGGGGCTTCAAGACCTTCAGTTCTGAGAAGATAGGGGAATCCTCCCACTACTCTGTACCAGGTAAAGAACTGATGAAACAGCATGCAGAAGAATCCAGTCTCCCTGTGCAGTGCTACAGGGAATCAGCACTGACTGCTGGATCTTGGATCTCAGATGTCTGGGATCCTGCATTCCAGGTGGGTATTATGGTGCCTACATCTTTCTGTCAAAAAAACCCAAGATCCACAAGTGAACTTAGTGCAAAACTAACAGGGCAATCTATTTAGAACGCTGTCATTTTGTTCATTCAGCCTTGGAGAAACTTACCTCTCAGTAGGAAATAGCTGTAATATCCTTTTTTCATGCCAATGAGGTGCATGTTCACCTGCATCCTTAGCCTCTACCACTTCTTATTTCCAAACCTTTCTGGGGAACCAGAAAATGCTTACACTGTTAAACATCGGCAATTTAGGAAGCTAACACTCAACTGGAATTTGAGATGTTAGTTAATAAGTTTGAGTCCCTAATCTCTAGTTCCGTTTTTGTCTTCTGCTTGCATCAGGCTGGGCTGTACTTCTGAGGGGGCAAAGCTGAGGTGCAGGGTGGGATGGGAGCAGGACTGCTGTGCTGATGGCAGCAAGTCATGAACATCACACTGTGGTGGGCCCAGATCAGCTCCCTTTGTATTAACCGGTCCATTTTAACAGGGATTTTGGGAGAGATGGACATGGAAAGTGGAGAGGAGAGGAAAGAGGAAAACCCCTGATCCACCAAAGGTTTTCCACTGCAAAGGTACTTCTGTGTTCATATCACTGTCTGTAAAACATACCCACACACAAACATACAGCATGTGTAAAAAGCCCTTCCCCATTTCCCAGGGGCAGGATACCAATAAATGCATTAAAACTCTCTGATAGATTGGCCCTGGGAGCCTCTAAAATGCTTGGGAGAGATTTTTGAGACTTAACTCCTTTTTTTTAAGTGATGTGGTCTTTCTATAAGGTGTTATTTGGGGGGAGACATTAGACTGAGCTGAAACCCCCTTGCAACTTTGATGTTTTGTGGGAAAATAATGTTCTTTCTGATGAATTCTGACTTTCTGGAGCAGTGCCAACAAAATTCTATTTTATTTATTATTCTTATTTTCTTTCCAAGCTGGGGTTACTGTCAGTGTGTAATAAAGCTGCTAATAAGCCTCTGTGACAATTTTCTTCCTTTTGAGGTCTTGTTCTCAAAAGTATGACATACCATTGGCTTTTCAACATATAAATGAAATGTTTTTGCTGCTCTTTGATCCACTGTAGTTTCCAAATACCTTTACATTTTCATCAAATGGATGCCAGTGTTCAGCTACATGATTATCAGGTATTCATTTAACCTTTTTGACACATGAAAATGTCAAATCCTTCAAGATGCCTTTTTGAATACAAGGCTACAGAACTTCCTCCTAAATTCTGATGTGTCTTAACAACTCTGTGTTTCTGTTGTTTTAAACACTATATATGAGTTTAAAATAAAACCATACCCTGCCTAGTACTGATCATGGCTTGAGTTGAGAGGGACCTTAAAGATCCTTTCCTGCCCTCCCTGCCATGGGCACGGACACCTTCCACTAGACCAAACCACAACCAACCTGGCCATGAACACTCCTAGGGGTGGGGCATCCACAGCTTCTCTGGGCAATACGAGGCCTCACCATCCTCTGGGGAAAGAATTTCTTCCTGATATCTAGTCTAAACCCACTCTCTGTCAGTTTGAAGCCGTTCCCCCTTGTCTTGTCACTACATGCCCTTGTAAAAAGTCTCTCTCCATCTTTGTTGTTGGCTCCCTTCAGATACTGGAAGGCCAAAATTAGGTCACCCCAAAGGTTTTTTTCTTTTCCAGGCTGGACAATCCCAATTCTCTGTTTCCTCATAGGAGAGGTGCTCCATCCATCTAATCACCTTGATAGCCTCCTCTGGACTCACTCCAGCAGCTTCATATCTTTCCTGTGCTGGGGACCCCAGAGCTGGAAGCAGCTCTGTAGATGGGGTCTCACCAGAGCGGAGCAGAGGGGCAGAATAATGAACATCTCCTAAAGCCTCCCAGCTGCGTGGACTAAGATAGAGTTCCCTCCAATGGGAAATCCCTGGCTGTAGCCAACAGCAGAAGGAACAGGATGTTGAAGAAGCTTTCTGGTAGGCAACTAGTATCCCCCAGCTTAAAAATTTATCTTCTTGTGAGGCATAAAGAACAACTCCTGAGATGGGGTATGAACAGACTGTGAACCTTGGGTTTCTGTGGGCAAGGGAAAAACCCTGATCCGATGAACAAAACAGAGCAATAGCTGCATAGTTTGGTGTCTGTCCATCATCTCCATCAATGAACCCTTTCTGCAGTGCTGCAAATGGCATTCCCCTTTTTAGAGAATCCCAACACATACATATTCTCCAATACATAATGATATTCATATATTCACATCAAGACCATGTCCCCCAAGCTCAGACTCTGGATTAATGTCACTTTAGAAATTCTGCATTTGAAATACACAATAAGATTCTTCCTAAAAATAAAAAAAAAGAAAAAAAATATGCCTGATATGTGTCAGTGGGATGATATAGTGCTGCTATATCCCTGCTGAGGGAGCAGGATCAAAAGGGAATTGAACCCACAGGGATGCACAAGATAGCAATTTCTATAGGAGCAATGTGTCGTGACAGATTTTACTGCAAAGAAAAAATATACCTCTATCAAGTAACTAGGACAGTTCTGCAGAGGAAAAATGGTGTTCTTTCACTTTAATTTTTTTCAGTCAAGAGTAGATACCTTTCCAAAAATTATTGCTTATTTAAAAGAAGAAGGAGAAACTCAATGCAGCAGTTCCTGGCTGGAAATCATGGTGGTTGGTTACAGTAGTCCCCTCTCAACTTGAATCTCCTGGGTGAGTTCCTGGTTTCACTAGAACAGAAGGGGATGGGATTGTACAACATCAAGTGATGCCTCATACATACAGAAGATATATACATATATCTGTATTTTATACTAAATCAAAATTTGAAACATAGTTAATTTGTTTTGTATCACTCAGTACAGGAAGAACTCCAGAATCAGCTACAAGAGGCAAGTTCAACTATTATTTTGATGGAAAGTTGTCCAGTAGCATTGCAGATGGATAAAGATAGAAGCTGATGAAATGTTGGAGATGAATCACAAAGGCCAGAGGATACTATCCACAAGCCTTGTTTCTGAACCTTGATAACAGGCTCAGAGCAGGACTCCAAGTAGGGCTGTTAGAGAGGAGGAGCAACGTGGGCTGATTTTTTGAAAAAATGGGCTGAGATTAGCTACACCTCTGCATTTAGTGTCAAAGCAAACCTTCTCAGTCTGGGACTGTAGTAGGACATATTTTCATGCACTGGCATATTTACAGTCATGGAAATTACTGTCTAGGTTTGAAGAAAAGTGTATAAAATGTGTTGCAAATGCAGTCTGTATTTGCGTGTGTGTGTGTGTATATATATGCATATATATACACATAAAATTTGGTTTGCATTGGCTATATGGTGTTTAAAACACCTGAACATGAAAGGCATGTACATGGGGCATTTGGACCACTGGCAGCTGTTTTGTATGAGAGTGCATCCAGTAAAAAGGGAACTACAGAGGAGCTAAATTCAGCAAAGGAGACCTGAATTTTCCTACAAGTTTTGATGAGATAATTTGACCTATCTTGGCCAAAATGAGTGTAAGTCTGTGTGCATCATCTTTACAATCAGTAAAATGGGGATGTAGCAGCATGCTCTGTGAATATAATGAACTCTACAGTGACCAAAACCTTGATATCAGAGTTAGGAGGCTCAGTATGGATTTGTGCTGCATGGTCTTAAGGATGAGTAAAGGACACACTACTGACTCAAAAAGAGGATTAGAACCTTCTCGTGCCTTTCATTGCTCCAGCAGGACATTGCTATTGGTGAAGCCTCTGATTAAGAAGCAGTACTTGAGAGATAACAAATTTTCAGTGATTACCATGGGAACCACAAATGCTTTCATAAGGGTGGAGAAATTATAAAAAGTTCTAATTGAGAGAGATGAGGCTTAAAACAGTTTCTATGGAAACCAGAGGTGGCATCCAAAAAAAGTGTGTGTACTAATCTGATAGCCTGATTGGCAGGTAATTGGTGCAGTGTTGGAATGAGGAAGCCTTGAGATGTGAGATGGTGTCCATCACATAAATAAAAAAACATATAGCCTTCTGAAGAAGAGCTGGAGCTTCAAGCTCTTTCCCTCCCAGTAGAATACACTCATCACTCAATTGGTGATTCATTTTCATTCTTGTCTCTGTACTAAGTGACTTTCTTTTTTTTTTTATTGCAGTGTGATAAACTTCAACAGAGGTGATGGATGGAGCTGCTCCCTCACCTTTTCCAAAGGGTAGAAGTCATGAAAAGGCTTTTATGGACAGCAGACATGAGCTCCAGTGTTTCTTTTCTCAGGCAGAAAAGAGAAATGAACACAGACTTCCAGCCTTCAGTAAGAGCTCTGAACAGTTGGATGAGATACTTGCCTGCGTTTTCCAGGACTTCAGGTTCTTCTGACTGACTGGCCAATATCCAGCTAAGCTCATTTCACAGAGTTCAGAAGTTCTGAAATACTTTTACTGGTCAGATCACAATGGAAATCCCACAAACACAATGTCTGATATGACACGTGAAGTAACCTTCAGGCATACAGTAAACCAGATAACCTGGTGTTTCTATCTACCAGAACTATTTGCTTTTAGGGCAAGAGGAAAACTGTTGTCAAAAGAGTTTCGCGGTAGATATAGGATGAGCAAATCCAATCTTTTCTCTCTTTCATGGGGCTACAGCCCAAGTACATTATGATATCTTTCAGCTTGATGCCTGAAGAAGGAAAATATTACTGCTGTCAATAAATTAGATAAATAGCAGGCCTTTGGCCAGCTGAGTTGCTGAAGTCCTCAGCAAATTCTTTGCCAGCTCAGTGGTTTGGCAGACACGTATTTTCCTCCCGTATTTTCTGAGCTCACCAAATTTATTTCTCTATTCAGCAGATGTAGACAGAAAAGCCCACATTTAGAAACATTTTAGAACTATTTTATGGATCTGAGGTGTTTGGGAAGAAGATAATACTTTCTGTTGAAAGAACTAGAAGGTTCATCTGCAATCTCTGTGATATCGGGGTTCATGGTCCACCAGTGCTATCCACAGGAATGATCTAAAGGAAGCATTGAAAAATATTAGGAGAAAAATCATCCCCTAACCTAGTTTAGATTAATCCAGGGTCAGACATCACTCTGTTTTATATATAGAACTAAGATTAGGTGAGTCTTATACATAACGCACTTCTGCAAAACATTGCAGTGTCTGCCTGGATAGTAAGCTTAAGCTGTAACCTTTGAAAGATTCTGTCTTTATAGTGTGATAAAAGGTTTGTTTTCCACAGACTGAAGGGCTCAGAGAAGCTATGAGGAACGTGGTGACATACATTTAAAGAAGATTCTTAGAATAATGCAAAATTAATAGTTGTCATGCTGCTGAAGGGGCTCTCAGGTGGTCACCCTGCTTCATGGTTCAGTAAATCCGTCACTGCTGATACCACACCTTCTTTTTAACAGTATTTCACAAAAAATGGGGAAGTGAACTAAACGGAGCAGCTGAAGAAAACGACAGATGTAACCCAGTGCAAGAGCACCCAGGGCTCCATCCTGCTCACTCAGCCTAGGTAACTTTATTGTGTTTTTCCTCTCAAAAACTCTGCATTTTTGAATTGTCATGTATGTTTTCATTCCCATTGCTGCCAGTGGGCAAGGAGACAACCAGAGAAACAAACTGGACCCAGCCATGCTTCTGGTTGAGTGCTTGCACATCTGCTGTTTTTCTGATTCAATGATGGGTGGTGTTGGTCTATGCCCTCTCTATTATGTACCATGAAAAATTTTCTGGCAACTGAATCATTAATACATATTTAATTTAATTTTATTTCATTTCAGGTCTTGCAACTGCACTTCTCAGAAAAGCTGTCCATGTGGGGGAAGGTGTGCAATAACCTGATTTATACATGTGTTCAATAGATAGCAATAGTAAGTTTCTGGTTCACCCAGGTGAACATTTCTGTGCAGGTTCTGCAGGTGGTGCTTCATCCTTTCCAGTACAACATTTCAGTAATGTTAAGCCCCTCTGGAGACTCTCACATTTTTTTCTATGCAAAGAAAATGTTCCACTAACTGAAGAAATATCAGAGCTCTGTAGGTGCAAGAAAGACATCAATCCTCTGTCATCAGGGACAGAAGACATAATTTACCATTTTCAGGGGCCTACAGGAAAGCTGGAGAGGCACTTCTGACAAGGTCAGGGAGTGATAGGACAAGGGGAAATGGCTTTAAACTGAAAGAGGGCGGGTTAAGATTGGGAAGAAATTCTTCCCTGTGAGGGTGGTGAAGCACTGGAACAGGTTGCCCAGAGAAGCTGTGGATGCCACATCGCTGGAATTGTTCAAGGCTAGGTTGGATGGGCCTTGGAGCAACCAGGAATAGTGAAACATGTCCCTGCTCATGGCAGGGGGTTGGAACAAGATGATCTTTCAACTTCCTTCTAACCCAAACCATTAAATGATTCTGTGATTATGTGGAATCAACAAACAAGAATAACCACTGGGTCAAGATTAGGCCTAACTAAATGAAGGAAATTTTGCAGGCCCAGACAGAAGATGCTTGGCCTATGAAGATTCAGAAATGTTTGAGCATGTGCAGAGCAGGCTTTTATTTTACTTAGGAGCAATGTTTTGAGAGTGGAATAATACTTTGCTTGAAAACATAACTGTGCTGCTCCGTAGGGGTCAAAAATACAAATCAGATTTTGGAAAAAGGAGTTGACGTCATAAAAGAGAACTTTGTCCTGTCTATGTGACTCCACATTGCTAACATCCTTATGGCTGTATGGAATTGTGTCCTGTCTGTCTCAAAAATGTACAGTAGAACTGAATGCCATGGAAAGGGTGACACAGCAAGGGATAACTGTTTGAGGCATGATTAGAAGACTAAGAGTCTTCTCCCTCAAAAGGGAACAGCAGAGGAGGAATTTTAAAGAAGCCTTTTAAAACCCGAGTGGTATGGAAAAAATGATAGTTTACTTCATGTCCTCTTTCAGTACAAGGGCTAGGGCATAATAATGAAACTATTGGGCTGCAGATTGCAGGTCCAGAGCAAACAAGAGGATGCAGTCCCTTGTGTAATGTATAATTAGGTTTTGAAATTTCTTCCCAGGGGATGCTGTAGATGCTAAAAGTTTACGTGGGTTCAAGAAGCGATTAGGCAGATTCATAGAAGAAAATATATGCTAAGAACTATTAAATGCATGCACACAATGCCTGTCTCAGGAATTCCTAGATGACAATTCACAGAAGCTGGGCAACGTTAGCACATTCTGACTTAATTCTTTCTCTTTCTTAGGAATCCTCTTCTGGCCAATGTCAGGGATGGCATAATGAGCAGAAGGCAATTTGGGACCCACCTGAAAAAGCTGTTGCCTCATGAAAAGAAGTGGACTTGTGAAGTGGTGTAGATGTGAGAAAGATAAGATGAATGTGGACCAGAAGAAGGTGACACAGGACAATGATGATCCACTAATGAGAAATGCAGAAGTACCAGGACAGGTCTCAGAGCACTGCTTACTTCTGCTTGAGTTGGAAATCACAAAAAAATACACTGCAAGCCCTTCAGAATTCTTGGTAGCATTGTGAATACACAGTCTAATAGATTAATGCTTTACTGCAATTTTTGGAACTCAGCTAAAGGCATAATTCAAAGACCCTGATGTTTAGGTGGTAAGTAGTCCCATCCCTGTTCAATAATGTCATGAAGTCCAGGAGTAAACAGGATCCTGTGAGGAAATTCAGTTGAAAAGAGTTCACATCCAGATGTTTGTGGGATCCATATATCCAATGAAGAAGTTTTACTGAGTTTCTTTTTCTGTTGTTCTGTTTTTATCTCTCTTTTAGATCACAGTGCAACCTGTGAGTCCCAGAATACAACTTGATTTTTGGCATCATTAGAATCATAGAATCAAGTGTTGGAGGAGGACAGTGTAAGAGCATTTGTAAGACTTAAAGTCCTCATGTATCCATGGTTTAGATAGAACTAATGCTTTTAAAATACAAAACAAGACTTGTTTATAGTTTTGGTCTGAACTTAGTTGTTATTTAGGCCTTAATGACCTAGTGATGCCATTATAGATATTTCTGAAGATTTAAGTTAAATGCAAAGAATTTAGATTTTATTAAAAAAAAAAAAAGGAAAAGAAAGGGAACGTGTGTCCACCATAAAAGCAATGATAAATCAAACTTTAAATTAAACGGTGCCAGTTCTATTTGCAGACATGCCAACAGTTACATGAGAATTAAGTCAATATGCATGTTCCTGAAGATTGCTTACAGTGATTTGCTTGCAGAGTTTGCAAATATAGTGATTTCCTCATTTGTTGAGTGACAGCTGATACAGTAGCCTGGCTAATATATCAATCTCCCTTCCTCCAAGCTCTGAGGTATGGTACCATTAATGGAGTATATAGAACAGGCAATGCTGGGAGAATAATTTGCCATCAATGATGGCATATCAGCATTCTCTGATAAATGCTACCTTTCTCTTTTTTTTTATTTCTGTTCACAAATTGTCCATGAATAGGCTATGACTGAAATCATGTGCTGAAGCTGAACAATTTCTACCACTGTGTCTCCATCTACCATTAACTGTTTTCTATGAATGTATGATTGACTGAGGTCAAGCAGCTTTGGTTACACATGCTATGTGGATTTTTTCTTTTCCATTGTTGGGAGGCAGGAAATCTAAGAGTAAAGTCTTCTGGAAAAACAGCTGCAAAACCAAATAGTGAATCTGCCTGCTGGTTGATTCAATTATATTTTGCTGTGTAAGCTTTTTGAAGTGCATTACATGTTCCTTTCCAAAAACGTTATTCACAAAGAACCTGGTAGCTCTTCACCTCAAAAGTTGAAGAAACTCATGAGCTCAAGTATCAAAACCTTCAGATCCATCTTCTGTGCTATTTAAAGTGAAAAGAATTGCTCTTGCCTTAGCAGTATGGGCAGTAGCTTTTTTCTTATAAATATATTTTAGAATCAAGGGTTACTATAGGATGGAAAGTACCTCTGAAGGTCTCTAGTTGAACCTCCTGTTCTAAGCAAGACTTATTTCGAAGCTGGGCCCCCTACAACAGAATTTAATATATCTAAGAATGGAGATATCACAGCCTGTCTACCAATCCTCATTGTGAAAAATGCTTTGTTGCAAATAGCAGAAATTTCCCTTTTGGCAACTTGTGTCAGCTGCTTCTTGTCTTTTCACTCCGCACCCATGAAAAGAATCTGTCTCCATCATTTCTATAAGCACACAGCAGGAGTTAATAAAGTTTTTTTCTTTAATAAGGGTAAATATGAAACACTGAAAGCAATAATTGTCTGGGTAAGATTATGTGTGAGGGTGAGGTACTTACAAAATTAATAATTGGGATATTAGCTTCTAATGGCAAAATTCTTCAGCACAGGTGTCATTGTGATAGGACACATGAAAACATAAAAGTAAAGAAAGCAAACAGACATATTTAATGCATAGGTTAATTTCTATGTCTGCAATGTTTCTTGTTACAGTAAGTTCTCCTTCTCTCCTCCAAAGCACCCAGTCCTAACCCCAACTGCCAATTCTGTGCAGGCATGCAGTGCTCACAGAACCTGTCTCAAATATGTGTGACTTTCTGCAATTTACCAACACTTTCATGGTGTTAAAAGATTCCCATATAGGATATCATAGGAATGGAAGGAAAAATACCACCATGGCCCATTGAAACTGCATTTCTTCTGTGAGAAGCAAATCTTTTCCATTGGCCACAGCATAGGTAAAGTAATATCAGGATAAATTCAGAGTGGTTTGCAGTAGTCCCTGAAATACTTGTAATTGCCAAGGAGGATTTTTTCAGATAAGATTAGCATAGACATTGGGGATATAAAGCCACAGTGTTATGGCCTTTAGTGATACTGACTGTTACACTGCCTCCTTGCTGATGCTGCAGCCCTGAGGGACAAGGTTTGCTAATGCTGCTTTAGGGCATGAGGGTGGTGGTTTTCCATCCTCCTGAAGGCAGCATGAACACTAAGTTCAGATGTCCAAGGGGCTTCTCAGCTCTCAGGCCCAGCTCCCCTTTTGCACACTGGGAACAGGAAGACTTCAGTATGGTCATTAATATTCAAATTTTTCTGTGTAAAATTAGTTTTACCCTTTATGGGGCACACTTGGGCAAGGATAACAAATCCCTCAGAAGGCACACAGTTCAATTATTGCAATCAGCACTGAGATCTTAATTTTTGAAAAGGCAAGAATATACCAGTATCAAGTGGTTCATTTCTGCAACAGCAAAGAATAAAGCAACTGTTAAATACCAAAGCCTTTATTCTCCTGTGTGTGCTAACCTAGCCCTTCAAGGAAATTTTCTGCACATGTGTGTCACTAATCAGACCCATTCTCATTACAGTACAGCTGTTTTAGTGCCTTTCCATAACCCTCATGGATCTCTCCCAGGCACTGAGTCAATACAGTGATTTTAAATGAATACAGCTCATGTATTAGGACTCTTGTGGTAGGTCTTGTGGGAGAAAAAGGAGGTCACAGGAAGAGCAGTGCTGCTTGCTGGCTACTCATGGATGGTGGGATCTCTATTAAAGATCTTGAATCTGTTTTAACCAACATCGTGAGCAGACAAAGGGCCACCCATAGGACCAGGAGGGCAGGAAGGTAGGTTAAAGCAGCCCTGGTTCATACCAGACAGTTGTTGTGCTGAATTCAGACATCTGGAACAGGAACTAAGACAAATTGTGTTATCTTGTTGAGTGCAAGCACTGGAATACCTGGCCCCAGATACTTAAATTACAGCAACTGGTGTAAAACATTCTTTGCTGGCTCAATGGTGATAGATGGTTTCAGTTAGGTCCAGAGCTAACTGGTATCTATTCCAGCTGATGCTGGCATATGTTAAGTGCTGGGCACCTTCAGTGCTGATGTTAAATTATACTAAAAGAGGGGTTCTGTTAGCAGTCCGGCCATTGACTTTAATGAAATAGCTAATTTGATCATTTTAATTATGCGTTGAGGCAAAGCAAGAGCATAAATGTTAAAATATCATTTCATGCCAGTAGAGAGAAAAGTTGACATTTACCTAAACCAAGGACTAGATTGCTGAGAATGAAGGAGAGAGATAATGAGCAAATGCAAAGGAAAATAGGAATGAAAAGGTGAGACAATATGAAAGCTGACAAGACACTGGAAGGACACGATCTGGAGCAAGAGAGGGCTGGAGAAACCTTCGGGTGGGAAGAAGAAAAGAAGTTTTGTGAAAAGGTTTCATGTGCTTCTTTAGTTAGGGAGGAAGAATCTCAGTGCTGAAAAATGGAGACTATTTCCTGCAGTTCTGAAACAAAGCATTGGTACCACACAGACAACAATATCTCTGGATTCTCTTCTGAATGGAATTATTTCTGCATTTGTAAAGCTAAATTTGATCAAATTCCCACAGGAAGAGAAGCAGGCACACAGACTGTCTTTTTTAAAATTTATTTTTGTAACAAATAAAGCCATACTTTCATTGTGACAGGCTAACAGTTACAACAGGCTACCAACAATGTTAGCAGAAAACAGGTTTCCAAGAGAGAAAGAAAAACAGGATTGCACAATCCCTTCGATACCAGAAGCAGAGCGGAATTACCAAAGCACTGCAATTGCAAACCCTTCTGGCACCAAAGTATGTCCTCCCCTCAGACTCTTTTGCTTTAGCCCTTCATTAAGTGTGTGGACTTCATGCGAATCACCTAAATTCCCCAAGTGAAATTGTGACATAGAAATTTTAACACTGGTTTTACTGAAGGCCAAAATGTTGGCGTACAGACTTCACAGGGATGTTAATCACTCACCATTTGGTGTCCATTTAGCATGTGGATGGACATGGGGCTATGGGAAGGCTGGATATGTTTGAAGGCTGGTGAACTCTTGCTTTATGTACATTATGGTAGAGCCAGATTTTTCTTTCTTTCTTTCTTTTTTTTTTCCTTTTAAATCATTTTTTATCTTTATTAAGAACTAAACCTATGACTTGTAGTGAGCTCTATCAACACCTTTGCCCAAAAGCTGAGAGGTGCAAATCACTGCAAGAGCTGGAGCCCAGTGCTGTCATTTCCAGACCTTACATGGGTCTGGAAAAGCTGCTGTTGATCCACATCCTCACCAGGAGATGTTGAATGGAATCTGATGGGAATACAGAGCTGGAGGAAAGTTTTTTGTGAGTAATTTCTCATGAGAACATGATTCCTCACAAAGGAAATTCCCTGTTTCTGGTAAATTTAGTAGCAATACTGCAAAAAGAGAACACTTGCCTCATATTAAAAATTTTTGTTCTTCCCAATCCAGTAGAGAGAGAAATTCCCTAAGATCTTACAGTCTAGTAGACTGTTTCGATCTTCTATTAAAAGTATCTAATATCTGATAATTTCAGTGGTTTATTGTCTATGTAATTGGATGCAGTGAATGGATTGGGTCAAATTCTCAACAGGTGTAAACCAACCTTGACAACTGCATTTTCTTCACTTTCTGTCAGCTAAAAATTCTGATATGGCTTTGAGATTATCATGTAGTGGTTTGAAATCTTGTTTGTCTGGGGCTGGCCAAGGGGCAGTTTCAGGGAAATCTGGTCCCCACAGATGTTAGACAGGTACTTGGGGAAGCAGATTTGGCCTCTGTGTCTGCATTGCTTTTGATTGAGGTTTCTGATCTGCACAGGTCTCCTGTGAGCACCCGGTCAATGCTGTAATTTCTCTAAGATGCAGTTTTCTGTCTGTAAGATGCAGGTAGTAATTTAACACTGAATTTCTCCTCACTCAAGTGATGCAAGGAAAAATCCATTAATGCAAGGCATTTAGGTAATCAGGTAATGGTGACTATGAGCATCACAAGTACCTGGATATAGTCCTGCAGAGAGATGCACTCATATTTATATGGAGATAAGAGTTGTGCTTTTCTATCTGCTACAGAACCATTTGACATTCTGTGTTGAAAAAACCCAAGACAGGGAAATAAATATCCTAATTGCAGTTCCAGAGAAGAATTATGTGGAAATAAAGAATGAAAAATTGAAAAGTGCTGTTTTAACTTCTGTTGTCATTTGTTCTGCCAAGCTATGTGAAGGTTTTGAAAAATAAAAGTGCTATTTTGTGGCTCCTGCTCTCCCTCTGTAATCATCCCCTCTCTTTTCTCTAAAGCATCATGACAGCGTGTCAGTTAATAGTGATCTTACATAGAATTAAATTCTCCCTCTCTCCTCAGATCCCTCAGACTGAGCTCCAGGCCTGACCAGGTCAGGCCTGGAGCTCCTGTCCTATTCCTTAACCACACAAGTTGTGCTAGGATGGATTTAATGACATATTCATAATAGATGCTTTGGGCTAAATCCTAAAGGTCTTTTCTTTCATTCTCAGCCTCTGCTCGTGCTCCCAGTGAAACCAGTCATTTCCACCAAACCCAGACTTTAATTTAGTAGACCTCAAGACACATAGAGAATCAATCATATGCCCTGAGTAAGGTTACAAGGTTCTTCTTCCCATATGGGAAGAAACTGAGGCCCAGAGGAGTTCAGAGAGTTTCTCCCTGCTATACCATCACCTCATACAGAGCCAGGAACACAGACCTCTGATGGCATCCCATGAAGGTCATCCAGAGCTTTTGCCTCATGTCATGGGTAAAGTGATTTTTCCTGAGAACTTGCATGAGCTGATGGCATCAGGAGTCAGCAGGCAAACTGAATCCAGGAAAGTGAGAATCATAGAAAGAGGCATGGAGTCAGGAGAGGAAGAGCAAGATAAACAGAGTACGAGGGCCAGAGTAACTGCGAGGTGGGAGTAGAAGTTGAGCGATGGCGGAGGATGTGATAACAGATGAGGCTGCTATAAGAAGCCTCAACTATTAGTAGTGTATCAGTCTTCTGGTTTACTTAGCAGTGTGCTGGAAAGTGTGATGAATTCAATCTTGTGTAGCTTGTGGAGAGGCAGTGCTACGCACATTTTAAATGCAGAAGATGCCGCGATCTGGAGTGTGTCTCAGCCCCTGTTTTATCTTGCACACCTGACATTTACTGCAGCAGGAAGTGCAGTGCAGTTTATTTCACAACGTTTATATGAAAAACATGTGCCCTGCTGTTCATACAGCTACTAAGAGGATGAGATTGATAGTAAGTGGTCTTGTGAAGCTATCAAGCAGCTTCATATTCAGAGCTCAGATTTCTGCCTTTTCAGTCTGCTCAAAAAAGGCCTTTTCAAGACTTTCCAATCTGCCCAGTGGGTCCTTTCAATCTGCCAGAAATTGTTAATCCTTGCCAAGACATCATCAAAAATTCCCAACCCCCTCCTTCCCCAACTCGTTTGTCTGACTCAGCAGGCCAGAAATATCATTTGCCATTTTCTCATCGACTTTTGACCCACAACTCTTGCCTGTTATTAAATGTGACTTTAGAGCAGGTTCAGTGAGGAAGAGCCCAGCAGTGCCCCGAGCACACACACTGTAGAACCAGGGCCAGCACCAGTCACGCTACTTGGCCAACATCAACCACAAGTTTTCGCTGGCCAAGTGACATTGCCCAGGGGTGTGAGGAGGTGTGAACCATGACTGCCTAGCTAAGCTGGCACCAAGTCCTAAAAGCAGTGTGGTTACACAGCAAAAGCTGCGTGCTGCAGTCAGACAGCTTCCTTTGCTGGTGGGGAAAAGCTACTAAGCTTATGCAAAGCTCTGCTTTGCAGGCAGGCGTCTGCAGATACTCTCAAAGACGCTTTTCCACTACAGTTCAGCAGTAGAAAAATGCATCTACTGCAGACATAAAATGAATCTCAGGGGAAGTCTATTTAAACAGCAAGTTTCCCTCCTAAACTGTCTTTTCCAGAGGATGGTGGGACCGGTGGTTTGGGAGGTGTGTTAGGGTTAATGCCCACCTGCTATCAGCACACAGAAGGATTCTCTAGCTGCACTCAGGGAGACTGGGATTCGAAAACTGAGGAGTTGGTGGAGTTCTGGCCCTTTTTTTTCCTCTCACATATGAGCTTGACACGCAAACACAGTCAAAAGTCTCTGCAGTATTATGTCCGTTCAAGAAAAAAACCTTAGCAAGAGATGTGCTCAGAAACCATCAAGGTACACAGTTCAGAAACACAGTTCAGGTCTGAGAGCCCACTTTATTATACCAGTACAGTGATAACTTCACTGGATATAATGTGCCTTTCCCAAGAATCCCCTAGGTTTTGAACATTACATGACAGACTATCTGTCCCCTTGGGGAAACTAAAATGTGGGTGCTATATGTTCCTCCCTCTACTTTGTTGCCTTCAAGAAAAAATGCCAAGAGGATTCATCCAGAGTCTCCAGACAGCTGGAAAAGCTGCAGACACAGCCAAAGTGGACATTGATAAACATTTTCTGCAGTTCTGACTGCAATTTTTTCTGCCCAGTGCCAAATGACTGATTGCATCATCTCCCTCCTAATCCTACATCCTCAGCCTCTAATTTCTCTGTCCACTTCCTTCCTCAGTCTCCTACACCTTCTTTCCAGTCTGCTTTTCCCCCCATCTAAGTTAGATTCCCTGCATGAAGACCTTCACTGTCATACTCTTCACTCTCTTTGTGCATTCTGCTCCTACCACTGATCTTTTCTGTCTTGCATGTGTATATTGTGAGCCGTCGGTGGCAACCATCCCTATTCTTGGTTGGTCCTTCAAGATGGCTTTACTGAGCCTGGTTGGAAGTCGAGCATCTCTAAACCTACTAGTAAGCATACTTCTTCAAATCCTACCTCAGTGACTTAAATATATTACACAGAATCACAGAATGAGCAAGGTTGGAAGGGGCAAGAGTGGGTCACAGGATTGTGTCCAGATGATTCTCAGATATCTCCAGTGAGGGAGACTCCACAACCTCTAGGAAACCTGTTCCAATGCTGGGTCACCCACACAATAAAGAAGTTCTTCCTCATATTCAGGTGGAATGTCCTGTGCATCAGTTTCCACCCACTGCCTCTTGTCCTATTGCTGGGCACCACCAAGAGAAGCCTGGCTCCATCCTCAGACACCTTTCCTTCAGATTCTAATAGCCATTGATAATGGTCCCCTCAGTCATCTCTTCTTGAGGCTGAACAGGCTCAGCTCACTCAGCCTTTCCTCCTAAGAGAGATGCTCCAGTCCCTTAATCATTCTCATAGCCCACGTCTCTCTTGCACTGAGGAGCCCAGAACTGGACACAGCACGCCAGATGTGGCCTCACCAGGGCTGAGTGGAGGAGCAGGATCATCTCCCTTGACCTTCTGGCAATGATCTTCCTAATGCGCCCCAGGATCCCTTTAGCCTTTTTGGCACAAGGGCACACCACTGGTCATGGACAGCTTGTTGTAACCAGGACCTCCAGGTCCTTCTCCACAGAGCTGTTTTCCAGCAGGTCAGCCCCCAGACTGTCCTGGGGCATGGGATTGTTATTCCCCGGGTGCAGGACCCTGCTGAACTTAGAGAGTTCTTCTCTGCCCATCCCTCCCACCTGTCAAGGACTTGGAGGACTGCACAGCCCTCTGGGGCATCAACCACTCCTCCCAGTTTTGTGTCATCAGCAAACTGGCTGATGAGGCATCTACCCCTTCATCCGAGTAGTTTATGAATAAGTTAAACAATACTGGGGTATTGAACCTTGGGGTACTGTAGGTTGTTGAACAAAGCCACAGGTCTCAGAACAATGAGATGTGACACCATGCACATATAAAGGCAGCAGAACCATGACAATGTTAAGTTGTCATTTTTGTGGCCAAGAGAGACAAAACCATAGAAATTCTCTATGTTATGAGTGACCACAAGAAAGAAATACTATCCCAAAGCACTGCTGTATGACGGTCAGGATATAGCAACCTGCATTTGGTTCATGCTCTGCCACTAATTCATTTGCTGGGCTTGTAACCATATAACAATGCTGTGCTTCAGAGCAACCATCTGCAAACTGAGTGCAGTACTTACTGAATCACAGGCATGTTGTGAGCCTTCATCAATCAATTATGGTTTTAAAAGGAATCTCAACTCCTGGTCCAAAAGTGTAAATCATCATAATTTATATCCTTGTTTGAATTTTTTTTTATACAAAACTGTTTTTCTATTCTTTTCTCATAACAAATGTAGACTAGGTCAATTCTCAGTGTGTTACTCCTGATTTAAATGTGTGTGAGAGTTGAGAATCAAATTTCTCATCTTCAGACAGAGGAAGGCTCTTGATACTGTAGCCATTTACTCACCCTTGAAATGGAAGCTGTTTAAGAGCTTTGTTTGACTTCAACAGCAGGAAAATGTGCACCTCACTTTGCTCAGCATCAATCCTTTTTAAAGCATATTGTGTGTTTACAAGCTGTCTTGAGCACTGAAATTGATTTTAGAGCTGGGCAGTTATTAAAGGTTCATTTTCCTTCCCTCCTCCAGTTTCAAACTAAGTAATAATATGAGGTGGTGGGAAATTCTCTCCATGAGCTGCTACTGCCTTTGCCCTGACTCTGAGTTTCTCAAGAAAGGTTTTCACTGCAGTACATATCCTGCCTGATCTCTACAAGTAAAACTATGATCTTCCTTTCCAAGAAACAGTTTAGCTTTGTGTGTGTGTAGAGGTCGGAATTTATTTTGGAAAATATCTGTAAGAGACTCTGGCACAGCTAAATGTAATCGAATTAACAGAGCTTTAGGCTTCTTCTGTGGTCTTACTTCAATTTCAACACAGTTAGATACAGTAATAACAATATCTAGCATCACTTTCTTAATTACCAGTCAGTCCAACCACTGCCTGAATTTGGTGAGATAAAGCTGACACCTCCAGCATGGCTGTGGAGAAGAGGGAAGAAGCTTTTCTTCCACTTGCTCTACAACAGATTGGCTTGCTTGGCCCTAAGGTGTCTTAGAGTTCAAAGTTGCACCCACAATAAGAGTATTCAGGGATTACGTTGGAGTATTCAGGCCATAGAGCACTGAGGCAGGTTTGCAAGAGATGCAAGTAGAGGCAATGGGGACAGCTCACGATTGCCCATCTTTGTTTGTGAAAGATCTAAGCTAATGCTGCAGCTGGATCCCCACCTGCCACAGGCTTTCTCTGCAGCTTTGGTGAATCTCTCTGCTCCCTACATGAAAAATGGCATCTGCAGGAGGAAAATGTTGGTTGGAAGAAGTGTTACCATTACTGAGAGGTGGTCAGGTCAAAAATTACGGGAATAGAGGACAGAAAAAATACGTTAGAAGAAAATTCACTCTGAAAATTACAGAGGTATCTGAAGGGTGACTGTATTCATGTGTCCTCAAACAGGAAAAAAAATACAGGGAGGTGTGAAAGACCCACTCAATCTCTTCCAAATAAAAAGGATGAGTATACATCAAGCATTTATTCAAAAAAGATAAAAGCCTTTGGAGAGAACGTGCTGCTAAAGCAACACAGAGAAGTAAGGAAAAACTATACATTTCATTCACATTTTATTCAGCCTTATTCTAAATATTCTGAAAAAATTTTTTTTCTGGAAAGGACAGGACAATTCCAAGGCAAATATTCATTTTTCCTTTACAGTGGCATTCTATTAGTAACAGTGGTAGCTTATTGCACTAGCCAGGAAGCCCCCCAGCAATTAGTTTCTGTCTTCAGTGGTGATTTTAATGAAATGCACATTTCCGCCAATTCATTCAGAAATTGTTGCATCAAAATACAGTACCCACTGCTGCTGGAAGATGTTTCTCCCAGAGCTCTGCATCTTTGCAGCTTTGGTGATGATGGTGATGGTGGTGAAAGCTGTACTTGTAACAGGGATCTTCCTTTCTGCTTTTCCAGGTTTCTCCTCAAAGACTTATTCAGGGTCAGTGTGCATTAAATATTATATTGAGGCATCAGCTGCAGTAAATGCAAAAGTGACAATCACATTGTGAGCATTTGGTAATCTACAAATAGACCTGGAAGTCACATTGGCTCAGGAAACTTAGATGGAGTCAATTCAGCAAAATATGCATCAATAACCAACACCTTTGCTGTATTAATCCTTCCAAGGCAGCTCGTTCCTCTATAGTGTGCCTACAAGACGTGCATACATTACTGCCAGTGACTGATGCCGTCCCTGTAGCTGCTCATGTTTAATGAAAGCTTTGTGCCTATATATAAATTCTGTGTTTGAGTGAAATATCTTCCAAATCCTTCACAGCAGTTCTGGAAGAGACCTTTGGCTTGTATACCGAGAAGTGAACTCACCCCTTCTACCACGCGCAGGCTCTGCAGAATAAAAATGATACATGAGTATAAAAATAGAACAGAAGAGACTATTTAGGTTGGACCAGATGCTCACAGTCCTGCCACCTAGGTGGATTTAATATTAGTGAATTCCCTGTAAAAAGAAATGAGTGTGGGAAAAATACGAAGCGTAGGTCTGATCCTGTTCTTTTTTCTCCCACGTGTGAAGTTGCTTCACACAAGCACTCTCCCTAAGTCAATGAGACTCTTCGTGCATGTTTTCTGTCACTGCTGATTACTTTCAAGAGGACTGTCATGTTGCAGGCACAGGGGAAATGGAGGCAAGAATTAAAGCACCAGTGCCCTGTTCTACCTGCTTCTGCACAAACACTGCTCAACGAAGGGAACGCTGTTGAATCATTTGAGTCCTGCCTGAGTGTATCCAATAGAGGTTGCACTCCTTTGAACATCAATGGGAAAAAGGTACAAAGAATAAAATGAGAGCTGCACAGGGAAGGTTCCCTCCTCCATCATTTTTCCGAGCTACTGCTCTAAGGACACAGGTTTATTCACCCAGTAACCTGAGCTCGGCTGCCTCTTGCACTCAGTCGAATAAGTCCATGGTCCACAAACACTTCAGTGACTGTCCAAATGCACACAGCTGGCAGAAGGAAAGGACATAAAGAGAGCTTGTGTAGCTAAAAGGGAAGTTTGACTCCTTATAATCCAGTTGCTAGTACTTATCATTTTAATCTTTGCATTCTTGATAATAACCTGATCCAAAGGCCACCAGAGCTGATAGATATGGCTGTGACAGGTTGAGTCAGGCATTGCATTTTTAACTGAGCCACTTCCTAGTTCTTAAAATTACAATGTTTACTTTGCTGCTGCTGCACTGTGAAGGACAGACTTCATTCATGGCCAGATCATTTAATGAATGAATTTTGTAGATTTGCACAGAAGAATTTTTATTCTTCTATTTTTATGGGGGACCTCTGGTGATTCCTAATCACTGAAATTGCAGTGTTTTTCTTACATATTGCCAGTCTCACAGGGCACTGGAATTGCTAGAGATTTGAAGCCCTCCTCTCATGTAAACAGCATGGCAACAACTACTCCTTCCATGAATTATCTTTTAAAAGAACATCCACAGCAAAATTCAACACCCATCAGGTGTTGATATATATCTCCTGTTTCCTAAGGGCACGCAGCCCTGGAGAGCACAATGACTCTTTCATAGTAGCAATTCAAAGAAATACCCCAAAGGGCCAGAGACACTTTATAGGGCAAAGTGAGCCAAGGTTACACCTTTGTCTTGCTCACCTGTGCACATGGAGCCTCTCACTCTTATGTAGTAGAGATGAGGGAGCCATAAGGAGATGTCACATTATGGTCCTGCATGGGGAACAGTAGCTAAAAATGGGGCTACCTTCTTGAACTTTAAAGTCTTTACCAAACCATGATGGCATGGAGTAATTGCACAGAGTGTTCTCTCTTCCAGCACAGGGCCTGGGGACCACTGAAGGAAGCCTGATCTAAACAGAAAAAAGGGAATGCTCTTCCTTCTCTGTGTCCACTGAACCCCTTCTTTGGAGAGGATGAGAATTTTTCATTGAATCATAGAATGGTTTGGGTTGGAAGGGGACCTCAAAGATCATCTTGTTCCAATGCCCCTGGGATAGGCAGGGAAATCTTCAACTAGACCAGGTTACTCACAGCCCCATCCAACCCAGCCTTGGCTTGAATTTTTGCTGAGGATGCAAAAAAATTTAGCTGGGTTCAGGAAGAGAGAGGAAAAGTGCTTGGGAGAAAGATCCATCATGGGTCACCAAAGAAAGCAACTTACTGAGGACTTAGAAAAACATGATTTAAAATAGTTTGAGACTGGAAGAATAGTTAAGGAATGAAAAAGAACCACACATACTTGTTCTGTTTGCATTTCTCCCTTGTGTCTGGTACAGCCTCTGCTGTACCATAAAGGACTTCAGGGGTCAATAAACCTTGTCCTGAAGCAGAACTGCTGTTCTGGTCTTCTTTGTGCCACCATTTCCAGAGAAATAAAATGGTTCATTGATAACCTATGTAGAAGAATAAACAGGTTATCTCTTCTTCTTTCTAGTTTTGATCATATTTTTCAGTTATTTTTCTTGCTTGGTTTTTTTTTCCTTGTTTTTTTTTTCCTTTTCTGGTTTGTTGTGACTCTTGTGGTTCATATGGAAGGTGGCTCATGGATTGGCAGCTCTCAGCCCCTTCTTGCACAGAGAGAGACATTAGATTGCTCAAGGAGAATCACTGACAGGTCCACAGGAGGGACTGCAGAGGTCCACAGAAGCAACTCAGAGTGCAGCTGCCTTGCTCTTAGCTCTTGCCTTCATTGCAGAGTGAACTCAAGGTGAGACAGGAGAGCTGCTGTGACATAACAGCACCCACACAATCTTACCTTGAATGTGGAAGATTTCAAATTCCCACTGTTCTTTTGTGGAGAGAGTAGGTGCAAAACTGGATTAGCACAGCTGTCAGCAGCCAGGGCACCCACTGCACACCTATCTTCCAGCCTGTGCTCTCTCCCTCAAGCCAGACCAAACCTAGAGGAGCTAAGTTATATGTTGGTACTTTGAGTTTACTTTTGTTTAGGTGGCTAACCATGGTTTGTTGGTAGCTTCATCTATAACTGGATAAAAGACTTTTATTTAATCTTATGGAGAAACCTTTTGTCCAGGAATTTTTAGTCACTTCTATGTATATTAAAGAGAGAAAAGCTCTTCACTCACTACTTACACCTTCAATGCTTTCCTGCCAGCTTTACAAAGAGAAATTTTCTAGATTCTTCATCTTTACAGTTTCCTTTTCTTTCAGTCATGCCATACACCCCAGGTCCAAATCCTATACTCAGGCTGAAAATGAACTTTCTGTTCCTGGATGTGTGTGTCTCTGCCTCTCACTCGGGTGATGCCAGCTCAGCCTGGCACTTCAGTAGAGCCTGTGAGCTGAGCCATAGATCATCCTGCCCAACGTCAGTCCTTCTCCCTGGTGTTTGCCTGACATCTCTGTTGTAGATTGAAGGATGGAAGGGCACTTTTCTTTGGAAGTTAGTTGCTCTGTGGTTCAAATATATATTGGCTGGTGAGTCTGGATGAGCAAAGGCTCAGAATCCTCCGAGTAAATCCTCAGAATAGTGGATACTTTCTTGGCAATGGGGTCAGCAAAAAAAGAAGAAAATCCCAGACTCTTATGGATGTAAATAGATGTTTAAAAAAAATAACTGTTACTTTTGTCTAAGCAATGTCAAACCCTTTATGAGTACACAGAATGGCAAATATTTCCTATTCCTCAACCCCAACAAAATGTTAATATTCAGATATTTCTCCAGAAAGCACTACACCAAATAGCAGGTTGTCACTGCCACCTGATCAGAGGAAGGCTGCAAGCTCATGGCTGTGTCTGTACCCCCCCAACTGTCACACTACTCTGTGCCCTATGTCCCATGGAGACTTCATCCCTTCCCAGCTGTGCACAGGCCTCAATTTGACCCCACAGTAACCACCACTTTCCAGCGAAAGGTTAATTACTCCAGGGGACATTTCCATCCAAGCTGTTGCCCGCAGGTTGCAGTCCCTTCCTGAGTGCTATTTTTAGACCATCTCCTTCCTTGCTATTGATCCCATTCACCCTCTGTTAATTAGATACACACAACACACACAGCATTTGCAACTCATTTATCAATTCTGTTCAGCACCTCCCTCCCCTGAGATGTAATTTGGAGCCCTCCTTGAATCATGCTATTGATCTTTCCCAGCAACTTTGCTATAGGATTCTCTGTGTTGCAAACTATTTATAGATTCCTCTTCTCCTGCTCTCCCTTGGGGAATCAGAAATGGGCAATGGTAATCAGACTTCTATTTTTAAGGAGTTGATCGAAACCAGATATTTCCTCTTTTCTCCTCCTTTCCCCTCCCTCCCCCTGTTGCTTCTTTCGGCAGGTGAGACCTTGTTGCTGCATGTGGTGCTGTAACAATTGTAGTAACGCTCAGGTGACGTGATGCAGAATTTGACCTGAGTTAACTTGTTTGCTGAATTGATGAAATGAATTCTTCCTCCTCCCTGCATCAGGAGTTTCAGAAAGGGCTTTATGACCAGTTTTGTCTGCTTATCTTGGCGTGCATCTTTCAAAGGGCTTCATTCTTGGCGACTGACTTCTGATCTGATCCATCTGCCCCCTCATATTTAAGGAGGTGTATCCAAAGGTGCTAGACAAGGTCTAATCCAGAGTGAGACAGAGTTGCTTTTAGGGATGGAAGGTTACAGTAATTAGCCCCAGGGGCCTAGAATTTGATAGAGACCTAAAACAAGGGAATATCATCTGAGGCTCAGAGAAGTCAGGACCAGCTCAGCCCTCACTAAGTAAGGCTGAAAATCCCAGCCCTAACTGAGGAGGACGCCTACAGTTCCCAAGGGTAAGGCAACATCAGGAGGGGCAGCCTTGTCTCAGAGAGGACATGAAAGCAGCCCCAAGCTCCTGTGGTAACACCTGCTGCTGGAAACCTGATGGTGAAGGGAGAGATAGGACGTGGACTAGAGTCCCTGAGGGATTGCATCATCCCAGGGTGGTGGCTCAGGAGCTTTGGGGCTGGGGATGGACTCTGTGAGACTGGGCTGTCTCCTCTGAGCCATTGGGAACATTTTGCTGTGTGTATGTGTGTTGTATGTCATGATCATAGAACCAGATAATGGTTTGGGTTGGAAAGACCCTAAAGATCACCCAGTTCCATCCCTGCGCCATGTGTCTATGCACATCGCTGTTTTTGGGGGACTATACTGAGGCTAGGGAAGCGGCTGTGTGGTGTGAAGGTGGTGCGTGGAGGGCTGTAGTGTGGGCATGTTTTGGTGTGTGGTGCTGTGGTGCATTTGGCTGACGATCTGAGCAAGTTGGGGTGTGTATGGCTGTGGTGTGTGGTTGTGGGGTGTGTGGCTGTGGTGTGTGGAGGTCCGTGTGTGTGTGTGGAGGGGCTGCCTGAGTGGAACTGAGGTGTGTGGAGCTCTGTGTGCGTGCAGTGTCAGGATAAGGTGCGGTGAGTGGCTGCAGTGCGTGTGATTGTGGGGTGTGATGCTCGGGGTGTGTAGGGCTGTGTGTGTGTGTGTGTGTGGTCGGTGACGTGCAGTGCTCAGATGTAGGGCTATACGGGTGTGTGTAGGGCTGTACGAGTGTCTGTAGGGCTGTACAGGCGTGTGCATGGGGGCCACGGTATGTGATGCTCAAGGTGGGTAGAGCTGTTCATATGTGTATGTGGTCGGTGGCGTGCAATGCTGGAGAAGAAGGCAATGGTGTGTGAAGCTCAGGGTGTGAAGCTCTGCGTGTGTGCCTGTCGGTGGTGTGTGGGGCTGTACGTGTCAGTCTGTGGAGGGGCGGTGGTGCGTGGAGCTGCGGTGCGTGAGGCCACGGGGGAGGCGGGCACAAGGCTGCCCCGGTCGCTACCCGCTGCTCGGCTGGGGAGCGGGAAGGGCTCCGGGCTGTCCCTGCGGGAACGGCACGAGCCCGCCCCGCTCCGGGCTGTCCCTGCGGGAACAGGGGCGTGGCCGGGCCCGGGGGAGGCGGGAGGGAGCGAGGGGTGCTCCGCGGCTGCTCCCGACCGGGGCGGCACCGAGGGGGTTAACGCACTCCCCGCCGCGGGCCGGGGCGGGCTCCACATCCCGCATCCCGCCTCTCGCGGCGGAGCGGGCACGGGCACGGGCACACACTCACACACACACACGCACACGCCCGCACACACACACACGCTCTCTCACACACACGCGCGCAGGCGATGGCTGCTGGGCGCGGGCTCGCTTCTCCCCGAGATGATGTCAAGAGCCCGGGAGAAGGAGGAGGAGGAGGACGGTTGCTCTTTTTCTTAACGGCTTTGTTCTAAAAACCATCCTAAATAAAGCAGCCCCCGCCCAGAGCGCCGGGGGAGCAGCCGTGAAAGTACCCTTTTATTTTCCCGTTCCCTTTTTTACCCTCTTTTCCTTTTTCTCCTTTTTTTTTTCCTCTCTTTTTTTTTTTTTTTTTTAATCTTTATTCTCGTCTCCGTCTTTGTGTCCGCCTGGGGCCGAGCTGCCCTCCCGCGCTCCCCGGGGGTAGCCGCCGGCGTTTCTCCGCTCCCTCCCGGCAGCCCTGCGGCCGGAGCCAGCGCCCTCCGCCGCCGTCCCGCCCCGCCGCTGCCCCGGGGCAGGTGCTCGTTTCGCGGCCGCCGCCGGCGCCTCCCCCGCCCTCCCGCCGGCCGGGGCGGCTCCGCGCCGCTCCTCCCGCCCGCGGGGCGCCGGCTCCCGCCGCCAGGGCCACGCCGCCGGCCCGGCGCCCCCGCCTCCCGCCGGAGCGGCGGCGCGGCCCGGCGCGCCCGGGGATGCTGCCCCCGGCCCCGCGCCCGCCGCCTGACACCGCCGCCGCCGCCGCCCTCGCCGCGCCGGACGCCGCTCCGCTGCCCACGCCGCGGCCACCTGCAGCAGCAGCAGCAGCAGAAGCAGCAGCAAAAGCAGCAGCAGCAGCCGCCCGGCTCCCCGCCGCCCGCCGCGCACCGCGGCGGAAAGAATAGAGAGCGCCCAGCCCGTCCCGACCCGCCCGGCCGGCGCTCCCGCAGGCAGCCGGGGGCCGGGTCGGGTCGGGTCCCCGACGGTCGGAGCCCGCCGCCCCTCTCCCCGCTCCTCCTCCGCGGATGGGCGCGCTGCCGCCGCCCGGCCCCCCCCGGCCCCGCCGCTCCGCCTGAAGAAACTTGGGACGGCGGCGACCTCCGCCTCCCCGCCGCGCCCCGCCCGGGCTGCGGGCGACCCTTCCCCGCTCCGCCGCGACAACTCCGCGGGGGGACCCGCCCGCCGCAGGACTCCGTGCCGGGGCCGCCGGCCCCTCGGCGGGGACCCCCTGCCCCTGGCCTCGGTGCTGGGGAGGAGCGGGGGTGCCCTGGATGGCCCTGCGCACTGGGACGGCTTGGTTTGGGCAGGTCCTGCGCAGAGTTTCCCGGCTTCAGGGCACCTGGTCCCGGCGCTCCAGCAGCCTCCTGTGCCTCTCTTCCTCGCAGGAGTCCGAGCAGGCGGGCGGAGAGCGGCCGCCGCCGCAGCACAAGCTGCCCCGGAGCAGCGGCAGCGGCGGCGGCGGCGGGCGCCGCCAGCCCCCCCGGCGGCTGCTCCCCTGCTGTGGCTGCTGCGGCCTGTCGGATCCCCGGGCGGCCAGGGGGGGACATGGTCCCCTCACTCGCCCCTTGCTGGCGGCCATGAAGAGGCAGAACGTGCGGACCCTGTCCCTTATCATCTGCACGTTCACCTACCTGCTGGTCGGGGCTGCCGTCTTTGATGCCCTGGAGTCCGACAACGAGATGCGGGAGGAGGAGAAACTCAAAGCCGAGGAGATCCGGCTCAAAGGAAAGTACAACATCACCAGCGAGGACTACCGGCAGCTGGAGTTGGTGATCATGCAGTCCGAGCCGCACCGAGCCGGAGTCCAGTGGAAATTCGCCGGCTCCTTCTACTTTGCCATCACGGTCATCACGACCATCGGTGAGTGTCTCCACTCGGGGAGGCCCCATGGGGCCACGGCCGGGGCTGGGGTAAATGCTCCCCGGGTTGGGAGAAAGGGAGAGGGGTAAGGAGGCTGTTACGTGCAAAGGTGCCGGTGCTGGATGAATTTCTTGCTTCCCTCCTCTATTATGTAATTCATTGCTCTTCTTGGGCACTTGTTGGACTTGGCAGTGTCCCGCACCTCTTCCCCTGGAGATGGATCCTTCATCTCCTGGGTGGCACTGGGGAGGAGTGGGGCTACTCTGGCAAGGGGAATTGGTAGTGGCCAGGTGGCTACCATGGAGCTCTGGCTTGGGCGGCGAGGAAGAGTGGGGGAAGAGGCAGGGTGACACTCTGCTGGGGTTCCCCTCAGGAAGAAGGCCCTGTTGCCGCACTCCTTCTTGCACCTTTGCTTAAGAGACAGGGGGAAAACTTGGGCAAAAGGCAGCTGGATGAGAATGAAAATGAAGAGGACATGGGAACTAGATCAGCTGGGAGAGACCTTGATGTAGCCAAGCTTAGCCCTACTTGGGCAAACTTTGTTTTGGTGTTGGCAAGGGCTGCGGTGGCAGTTCCCACAGCTGTGGTCCCATTGCTGGGCCTTTCCTGGGCATTCCCAATGTGTTCCTGAAGTTTTTATTGCAGCTGGAGTGTCTAATGTGTCAACAGGTCATAGTCTACATCTACCCTTTGTGGGCACATGGTGTGAAAGGCAAAATGTTGCCTGCTGTCACATCTGTGATGCCCAGGTTCCCAGATGTGCCATTTCCCTGGACAGTCAAGGGGCAGTCAGTGGACACAGCCATGGGCTGTCATTTTGTACTTCCCTGCTTCCTGCAGCTAAAGCTGAGCATTTCACACAAAGTTTGCTTCCCTGCCATGAAAATAAACACCACGAAGACTAGAGGCTGCAGTGTGCACACAGAACTGTGTTACAACTCCAGCTTTGGCTGGATGAGCAGGTTTTCTTCCCTGGTTTTGTATTCTTTAAGGTGGGTTTATTGAGACTGTTTGTAATGTTCTTCTCCCAGAACTTCTAGCCCCCTAACAACTCGGGAGATCTGAAAAGACCCTTCTAGCTCAGTGGCTGTTCAATAGTGCATTTTACAGAGCAGGACAGGAAAGTAGCTCTTATTAGTACAGAACGACTTGGTCTTTTTACTATTTAGGGTTTGTTACAAGAAATTTTTACACTGCCACCTGAAGATACTGAGTTTTCTGCAGAACATGATGTCCACTGCCCTTTGACAAGTACCTACTTACTTTTGTATTTGACTGTATTATACCTGGAGCAGTAAAAAAATTTCCTTTGAAAGATCATCTGACACTATAAAGCCTATTTGCCCTTACAAAGATAAGAATTTTTAAGGAATAATTTCCTCTTCCTTTCTGCTATTAAATATATTAATGTAAAATGCAAATATTAATAGGTTATAGAATATAAAGTAGAATGGAACTTTGGCTGATGATTTGTATTTCCCGCTGTTCATTACAATGTCAGAACTCTCTTTCCTCCTTTGACCGCTGGGTCTCTCATCCTTGACCTGTCTTTTGTCACTTATTTCTGCTAAGTGAATAGTGGACTGTCATACCCCTCTAGATTACAACAAGGCTTCCATGCACACGCCTGTGTATTCATGGTGCCCTGTACTCCTGCCTAAGACTGACTGCAACACTTGGTGCTTTTGTAAGCTCAGTTGGTGACAGGTGGAAAGGGCTGTTTGTACAGTAGTTTGATGTTTTGATCGTGTTTTACCTGGAAACAAGTACAACTTGCTTGGGAAGCTTTCGCATTTTCTCCTGCAAAGAGCTGGGATTTGTTTAGGAAGCTCGGAGCACCTCAGCACGCAGAGAATAGCGTGCATTTCTGTAGGCAGAGGCACTTTGGGATGTCAGAATTGTTTAAATTTAAAAGTGTATATAACAACAGGGAACCACTGGGAGGAAGAGTAACAATAAAGAACAGTGCAGAAAGACAGACATTCTGTAACAATTGTTCATTTGGGAAGCTCTTCTCCTGGAGGATATCTGATCCGTCTTTTAAAAGTTTATTAATAGTTACTATCTACATCTTGCCAAATGCACTGCTATTTTTTGTACCATCTCTTCTGTACTAAAGTGGCTTCCTGATGATATCTGATCTACTGGTAGTCTATAAAAGTGAGCATGGAGAATTTTTCTTTAATTTCTTATTATCCTAAAATAATTTGGCTCACAGAGGGGAAAAAATTACTTTATTTGTTTAAGTTCTCAGGAAAATAAGAGTTCTTATCTGTGTTTCTTGCACTGGGGAGTGATTTTAAATGTCCATATTAATCGCTAGTGAAGATTCTTTTTTTTTAAATCTGTGTGTATACTCTTACATACATGTCCTTCTCTCTCTAAAACCTTCCAGACAGACTTTCAGGAGCGCATGCAGTGGGGTATGCATTGGGGAACATGCTGTAGTCAGTAGGTACTCCAGCAAAAGTGTGTCTAACTAACGGGCTGATTTTTAAAATTGAATGCCTTCCCTAATCTGGATGGGTACCTCTATCTCCACAAAACTTCTCTTCTGAGAAAACAGTGACAGGAATCAGAGGACCACAAAGTCGAGCAGTATGAATGTGGTCGCAGACTAATTTATGTCTAACTTAATTGTACTCCGTGATACTGCCGTGCTAGCAACATGTCTGAAGCAATTACCTCTTTGCTGTGCTGATTTCAACTACTGTAGCTTTAATTTAATCAAAGGCGTTTATGGCTGGCCGTGGCCCATCAGCCCACTGCCCTCGGTAGCCGGGAAGAGGCCGGTGCTCCTCGGCAGCTGCCGGGGCAGCGGCGCTGCGGGGCGGCCGCGGGCGGGGCGGGGCGGGCGCTGCTGCCCGAGGGACGGGTCCGGCAGTGTCCCCGGACCGTGGTGCTGAAGGGAAGGTCCCTCTTCGCCCTCGGGGCGTGAGGAGTGAAGGGACAGCTCTGTCAGTGTCCTCGGGCGCTGGTGCTGAAGGAACAGGTCCAACAGTGTCCCCGGAGGTGGTGCCGAAGGGACAACTCCGGCAGTGTCCCCAGAGCGTGGTGCTAAAGGGAGAGCTCCACCAGTGGCTCCCAGTCCGTGGTACTGAAGGGACAACTTCGGCAATGTCCCCAGTCCGTGGTGCTGAAGGGGTAGATCCTACAGTGTCTTCAAACCGTGGTGCTGAAGGGACAACTCCAGCAATATCCGCAGTCCGTGGTGCTGAAGGGACAACTTCGTCAGCGCCCTGGGACTGTGGTGCTGAAGATTCAGCTCCCGTCCATCTCCGCTGCTCCGGGCTCCCCTCATCGGGCAAACTCTGCAGCTTGTTGCTTCCCGTGAAAACACACCATTAAAGACCTGTTTGGAAGGGAGCATGAGAACCTGAAACCCTCCTGTGTGAGGTGAAGTGCTAAGATTTGGTCAGCTCTCACATTTCATCAAATCTATGGCATTTGGCTTTTATTGGAGGGTGGTGGTGGGTTCTTGCTTGTCAAGCTGAGTACTAAACAAAGAAGCAAGGGCTAATCAAGTAAATGGAAACAATTTGTTTTTCACCTGGGGCACACCATATTTTTCTACTCCGCAGTGCAATGTTCTTTTCTTTTTTCTTTTTTTTCCTTTTTTTTTTTTTTCCTTCAACTGACACAAGAACAAAAAGATTGACAACAGCAGGTGCTACATCATTCAATGAGTCTGCTCTTTAGATCCATTAGGGGACAAAAAAGAATCATCTTTCACAAAGTTTTGGTTATTTTTGAATTCTGTGAAAGTTTTCAGGTGCTCAAAAAGAACTATTAAGCTTTTCTTGGCTCTCACCAGTTGCTGAGTTTATTTCAAGATTGTTCTAGTTTCAGTTAGCTAGTATAATTTCCTATCCATTTTCAGTTACACAGTGAAAATGATGAAAGAGAGTAGTTTAATGAAATTCTCCATCCAGCTACTTGTCTTTTATGAGATACACTGTAGAATATGCCACAGAGTTCTTCAAGAGGCATGAAGGGAAACACCAACTTTTGAAAATAAAAGCTTATTACTAGGATTGCTAATAAGTTTTAGTGCCTTTTTCTACAGGTCTATAAGAGTCAGTAAACTGCTTCTATGTAGGCAGGTGTCAACACTGTCAAAATGTGTTATTGGTATGGATATCGCTCTATCATTTAGGCCTTAAAGGGTGATAGTCATACTTGATTTAACACCACCGAACTCTAGTAAACACTGAATATTTCTGGAGGCTTGTGCAGAATGTAAGAACTGAAAGCTGTTTATGTCACCCTAACATGAACTGAAACAACAAACAGATTGAAGATTGTTATTTAATTATTTTTTTCCTGAGAAGTGACTGTAAGGGGAGCAGAATTAAAATGGTTTGTGCTGTGAATTGCTAGTCTCTTTTTATAACTTTTGGACCTTTGTTTTCAGTTTTGAACCTACTACAAGCACTGAGTGAAATATCCTGGTGAACACAGAAAAAATACTTTTTTAACAACGTGGTGCAATACCTGTAATGGTGAATGGAACAGGCACCTATTGATGGCTGTTTGGCTACTGAGGAACTGTCTGCATCCAGATGAGAACATTGCATTTTTCTGGCAGATGGTGGCCTGACAGGGAGTTTGAACCTGCATTAATGAACTGAGCAAACACATGTTTAAATCCATTTTGAAATAGCAGTTTAGTCTTCATATTCTTTCTCTACATCACTTTACCCTTCCGTAAAATGGGTATAAACCCACCAAATTAATAATACAATGATGTCTCTAATTTGGGTTAGAAGAAGACCAAAGTGTTTTCACATGTGAATTATTTTGTCCGTGGTGCTCCCTCTTTAAGACCAACCTCTGGGTTTTTGAGCCTGGTCTTGGGTTTTGATGTATGGTAATATATAAAGCCAGTCCACTGGAAAGGTTTCAGTACAGAGTTGTGGCAGATGGACAACTTACAATGAAAATAAAGAAAAGAAAGGAAGAAAACAAGACATGGAAAGGGAAAGACTGAGAATAAGGACAAGGTTTTGGGCAATTAACTGCTGCATTCATGACTCTCCAGGACCATGAAGGTCATATCTCATATAAAAAAACCAAACAAGCACAGAGTAGATTAAGCCAGTCAGTTATTAATAAACTCATGTGAAAGCAGAGGGCAAGATTTTCTGGTGAGGTAAATGCTTGTAGATACCATGAAGTAACAAATGTATTAATTCATGACATCTGAAGCTTTAGTGAAGAATACTGGATGATCAGGACTTGAATGTTGGTGGCATCTCCCAGGCAAGAAGGAGGTCAGCTTCAGTGAGCCACATACTCCCCTGCATAATTAAAAAATTCTGCAAGATCATTTCATAGTATTTTCTTTGTCTGTTGGAGATTAAAAAAAAATATATCCAAAATACTGTTCTGCTAACATAGAGGAGTCTTTGAGGCTACTTTGCTCATGTGTTTGTGGAAACAGTTCTTGAGTTCTTGATGACTGGTTTTGCAACGATACCTCACATTCCTGCCAGAGGCACTTGAGCAAAAGCTTTTTAAAAATCACTGATAAGCAAGTAAAAAGTACAGCTCGGAGTGATGCTGACCTGCAACTTCCCACTGTATGGCTCACTGGCAGTGCAAGTGTAACAGCCAGCAAGAGTCAGAAAACAGTTTTAGAGAAACGTCGAGAAACATCTGTCCACTGAACTAGGTGATGGTGTCGGCAGATTTCCTTACTGAGAATTACTGAGAATTAGTGTCTTGTAGTTTTTTAGTATTTGGTGCTCTTTCACTTGCTCCTAACTATTCATAACTTCTTTCTTTAGCTGAAGCAAGTGGGATTTAGATTAAGCATGAAGAAAACTCTTTCCTCCTGTCAGGGTGGTTGTGTGCTAGCAGAGATTGCCTAAGGAGACTGTTTTAAAAAGAGATTAGAAAAAAATCTCTCAGGAATCATTGAGTTATAGCTGCTTTTGCCTTTGGGGAGGAAGATGGACTGGATGACCTCTTGAAGTCTTTATCCTTTTTTCTACATCTTGAGCCCGAATAGTTCTTGGGCTAATTTGTTTTTTCTTGAGAAAGAAAATCAAAGATCTTTGAAGTTCCATTTTCTCCACTTTATGGTCTTTGCTTATTGATTAATTTCTATGCAGTAAACCCATTTATGTACCTTTGCAAGTGTCAGAACAGAAATATCTGTGTTTGCCCACTGTCAAGGTTACAAGCTACAGGTGTTGGTGAGTCTTTTGGGAAAGAAGTTAGCTGAAGAAGAAAATGATCCTGCTGATAAAAGGATGCCAAGCAGAAATTCACAGGGCAAAACTGGGACGGAAATAAGGTGTTTTCAACTGAAAATAAGGGAAGAAATTTAGCTGTTAGCTATGGGCTAATGCCTGCTTCAACTAAAAAGAATAAAAATCTCTGATTTCTCTGGGAACAGCTTCACAGATATAAGGCTTGACTAAAGAAAAACTGGTGAACAGAGAACTTTCCTGTTGGACATCATGAGTTTTGGGACAGACACTGCTGGTCTGGCACAAAGGACAGCCCAGGATGCTGTTGTGTTTCCTTGAATACAATCTGAGCTGAGGCGCTCAATTCCTTCAGTACCAGAGCATATTCCCCCGTAAATGCTGAAAGCCATTCTGATGGCTTTGAGCTGGAGTTGCACAGTACTTTATATTCAGAATTCTGTACTGACATTAGGTGATTCATCTTCACAACACCTCTGTGTAAAAATTATCCTCAGTTTAGAGACAAGAAGAGAAAATGACTTTCTGAAGGCTCAGGTTGGGAACTATTTCTAATTGCCAAACAGCTTACTTCGTTCTCTGTCAGGCAACATGGCATCAGTTCACAGCCAGATTAAACAGTGGAGATGAACCAAAGGCAGAGATCTATAATGAGTTCAGGGTGATACTAGTAAACTCCTGCAGCTTAGGTCTTCTGACATTCAATAATAGCAGAACCTGGAGCTTTATTTCATGAAGGATCATTTACTGTTCTAGCTAATTATCTCTGTTATTACTATGAGTTTTCTGTCAAAGGCCCTTTAGGCTATTAGATGTCCACTTTCTATGGATTTTATTGAAGATCCTTGGCTGGGTATGGATAAAGGCTACATGAAATATCCCCTTCCTCTCTAACAGATGTTAGCAAGGACACTTGCTGGTGATGCAGAACTAATAAGTGAGAGTCCTTGCTGCTTGTAAGTTGAACTAATGAGTTCAACTGTGGACTTGTAACAGATGTTTGCTGTGTGTAGCAGGCTTATTCACCTCTTTTTGGATATTTTTGAGTGAAGCCATGGACTACTTCAGAAATATCACACATGGACATTGCTGTGATGCAAATTAATTTTAATTTGTTACTAGGTCAGGATTATAGTCTGTGGAATCTACTGACTTTGAGTTGAATAGATTACCATGTTACCTGTACCCTCCCAAGTGTCTGTGACTTAATAAGCTACAACTAACACTGATATTTTTGGTGTTGTGGCTATAACACTTCCTTTGATTAAAGTGAGAGGGTCTATGGATAAGGGAATGTTTGGCAAAACCAAAAGAAAAACAAACAAAAACGAAATCCAAAAATAAAGGCCTGATCTAAAGTCTGTCATAAGTAACAGAGAGAATATTTTGAGTCACATTAGTTTTGGATGAGATCATTATTTGTTAACAATTCTACAATTCAAGGAGCTATATTTTATAACAAACCAACTCCTGGAAGTTATCTGTAATAGCAGTTTTCAGATTTATTTGTCCTTAATAATGAAGCAAACAGAGTTTGTGGTGTTAAAGTGTACGTTCACTTAAGCATTTATACTGATTTGTATTTTTTTAATTGAAAGTGAAAGGCTAAACTACATCTCTACTGTGCACCTTAACCTTTGAACAAAGGGAAATCTTGAGGAAGAATGTTGTTTTCATTCCATTTATTTGTTGTGGTGTGTGGTTCTTTTTTTTTTTTTTATGTTTTCCTTTCTTTCATCACTGCCAGACTGTTAACAACCTCTTCTGATCCAGCATCTTCTGATCCCCCGAGATTCTTTTTTCTTTTCTTTTTCCTTTTTTTTTTTTTTTTAAGTGTAATGTGCACTTACTTTTTTTGTTTGTTTGTTTTTTGGGGGGGAAGAACCTCCAAAGTTTTTTGGCGTTTTTTAATTTTCAAGGAGTTAAATGACCTTATATATATGGCCAATTGCCACAAGTGGCTTATGCAGTCATCAGTTGGTTAAAGGGTTCAGTGTCCTTTTTAACTGCTTTCATTACGGAGGTGATTAGCGAATGCCTGTGAAAGGGATCTCTCTATTAAGGACTCATGTATTTGTTACTGATTAGGATGCTTAGAAGGTAATAGGCTGTATTGTCCTTTCAATTCCCTGCACCAGCAGGAAAAAAGAGCTTCAGAGACAAGCGGGCAAGTAGTGGGGTTAAAAGGCATCTGATGAGAAGTTGGTTATCTCCTTGTTCTCCCACCACAGAAGAGGATCGCTCCCTTCCCTGGCTGCGTGAGCCTTCTCAGGCAGGAAAATTTCACAGGGAGCTTTAGGGCACAGATTGATCAATGAAACCTGCTGCAGCTCTCTCTAATTGTGTAATGCAGGAGATTAGCTGTGAGGAAATGCTCGTAGACTCCAAATTTAGGGATATTCTTGACATATTGAAGGGAAGGTAGAAATAAAAGATCTACTTCCAAGGCAATTGGCACTCTCAGCAATTTCCGATGTGTACCACCTCTAACTCTTTACAAAAGTGTTTTGGGTGCAGATGGAACATTTTATTTCTTCCACCCTTTTTTCTTTTGGTGTCTTCTGGAGAGGATGTCCTCTTCTTATGTTTAAACCATCAAAGGCTATGCAAACTGTATAAGAAATTAACTGTTGTAACAAAACTGTAACCACTGGAGTTCTGAGTTGTCACTTTGCTGCATTTCATACCCATATGGAACTTTTCAGGACCAGACACAGTAGGAAAAGGTGTTAAATATTCTTGTTTCAAGGATCTATACCTCCGTTGCTTGAACTACAGAACAGTTGCTATTAGTTGTTTATAATTTGAACTGTTATGGTGAAACAAATCTGACTTCACTCACTGAAAATAGTGTTTATGGCAGTAATAATTTTTAAAAATCTGCAGTTTAGTTCTTAAGTTAACTTTGTTCTGGGTAAATATGAAATATTGTTCTGCAGTAAAATCAACTCAAGCAGCAGGAAGGAGCTCTGTCCATAAGGCTCTGCATGCAGGCTGCGTCGTGTAAGATGCTGCATCAGAAATATTTTAAAACTGTTCATGAAATAAAGATGATTGAACTCTCCATTACAATCTTGCATCAGAAAAACAACTCACACTTGCAGAGGTGACTTGAAGGCTCAGTGCTCACCCACATTTTTCTGGTCTTTGAGAACTTCTTGGGCTTCCAGAGGTAGACCATGAATTTTAGAAGACTTCCTTATAGGATAAAGCATACATTATTTTCTCCTGAGGACTAGAAACAGTAGAAGGATGCCCTTTAAGCATTATTCAGGGTTGTCACATATACTAGGCTGTGAAAAACCTGGATTGCCCCAGACTGCCAAAGAGGAAAAAAACCCTTATTTTGGAATGTGAAAGCGTGGAGCCCAACATTTGAGGAGAGAAAGTCTCTCCCAACATTTGAACTGATTTACCCACCATCCCTTTGCCACATGCTCTATACAAGCCCCTGATCTACAGTTTGTTTGCTTTAGAAATGAGATAAGGCTGGTTCTAGGCAACTGATAGTTAAAGCAGTGACACTGGATTTGTACCAAAGCACCTGGAAATCCCAGTAATTTGACCTGAATTCTTTAGCTGATCTTTCAACTGATATATGAAGAATTCAGTGATCTTCTCAACCTCCCTCCTTTAAAGTTTCTCCCTTCTCTTGCTGTTCCATGTGGGAATGAAGATCCCAAGAAGAGAAAGGAGCTGGTTGCTGTTCAGGCTATGCTATTGCCTTATCAGCTTTTTCATTCTTTTCTGGTATTTTTGTCTGACAGACAAATGATCATCCAGTCTTTTGGCAACAAAGGTTTAAGCCCTTAAAACACATCCTGCCTAGTAGTAAAAGGCCTGTTATTTAAAGGGCACTTTTCAAAACAATTAGTACTTTAGCAGCAATGTGTTTGCCTTAATGAGTGCACTCTGTCAGTCAGAGGAAATAGCACAAGCTGATACCTAGTGACGTAGGCTAACATAGGCAAATTAACGGTGTTGCAAGTCAGTTAATGAATGTACTGCACGTCTAAGAGGTTTATTTTAATGAGTGAAAAGCACTAGGTGTGATTCAGAGTGGCTTAACTTGTGTTTTTTTCCCAAATATTCCCCCCAATGATATTTTCATTCAGAAGCCCTCATACCACTTCTCTGCTTGTGATAGTTTATGCTGTATGGGTTGCATTCAGGTCTGGTTTGACTTGTTGGACTGGCACCAAAGATAATTTTTCAGAAAGTCTTCATTGCTGTTGCTGTATGATGTTTGAAGTCAGTGTCCTTATGATGTAGGTACATTAGCTACTGGCATTTTGGTATGACATAGATTTCTTTTTAAATGTTTCAGGAGGCTTTTGTTTTCTCAAGATGGATCATAGTAAAGGCTGGTGGTATTGAAAAGGTAAAGGCATGGGATGCAAGCTTGGCTCTGAGTATATCCAGCAACAGGTGTCACAATGGAACTTACTGGCTCTTGAGTGTGTGTGGTTTTAATTTGGGTGACTTGCTGGAACCTGACTGCTGGTTGAGTGATAAGAAGTAAAAAAATATGCTCTCTTTGAAGAGAATCCAGTCTGGGGACCCTTTAAAATATGATCAAAACCTGACTGTTCCTGTTCAGATCTGCTCCTGAAGAGCTCGAGTGCGGTACACTGAGTAAGGAAAGGTGTTAAACAACAGCAAGGAAGTGTTAGAGTGGCTACAGAGGAAAAAAAATAAATCTTTCTAACAATGATACTAGGGAAACACTGAAATGCATTGCCTGGGGAGGGCATGGACTCTTCTTTGCCAGGTCTTGCAGAACAGGATGGACAAGCATCTGTCAAGAGTGCCCTATGCATACAGTTCTGCCTTGAGGCAAGGTAAGGACTATCCTCCTCCTCCCTTAGTTTTAATGGTTCCATACACCCAGAGGCTGTTTGAAGTTTGTCTTGGATCTTGCTTGGGATCTATGTAAGTTTATCTTGTCCTTTTTTTTTCTGAAGGTTCCTGCTTCTCTGAGGGATTATTAGTGCATCCTACAGTTTTGTCTCCAGCTGAATATCTGGATAAGAATCAAACCTCTTCTCTAAGCAGCAACTGCTCACTGTTAGCAGTGTCACCAGTTTTTTTATGGCTGCTGTTTGAACAGCTCTACCAGTGGCTGTCCCAGGGAAAAACAAACATGCTGCCTATCTTTAAAAGAGGGACAGGAGAGAACATGGGGAGTTAATGCTCAGTCAGCCTAAATTTGATCTTCAGAAAGATATTTGACCAAGCTGTTAATCAGCATGAAAGTACCTAGGGGATAACGAGGGACAAGCTGGAACAAACCCAAATTTTTCTTGAGTGACTCACGTTGGACATTTCTGAGTTCGTTTTTTTTTTTTTCCCAGTAAACAACTGATACTGGGGGAGCAGTAGGTCATGATGTTTACTGCATGCATGGCATGATAATAGCATTGAGTTCCCATAATTACAGTAAAAAAACCTAGACTGGATTGAATTGCCACAGGTGGGTACAAAGTCTGGATAGACACACACTGTGGACTAGGGGCTGGACTGTGGCTGAACTTATCACATGTGTGAAAAGCACATACACTGTGCAGGTAAATGGGTAAATGGGGCAGAAAATACAAACCCAGCGTCCCCCTGCTAAATCTGCCACCAGATAATTTCACAATAGGATAAAAAAATGCAGAAGTAGCTATCACTAGTTTTCTGTCAGATTGGATGGACATAACATGTACAGTCATACAAGGACCTGTCTTGTGGTTGATATTTTCAGTTTTGCCATTAATGGCTTGTCAGATAGAACAGAGAGTACACATATTAATTATGAGAGGGATGGCTAGCACTTCAAGGGCAGGACCAGAATACAAAACGATTTTGATAAATTGGAGAAATGGTCTGAAATCAATATGACGACATTCAATAAAGTCAAGTGCACAGTTTTACACTGAAAAAGAAAATATCAAACATACATATAGGAAGATGATATGAACTGACTACATGCAAGTACTGCAACACCATGCTGATAAAGTGGGAAGGCTTCATCCTGGAAACTGGATCCAGTTTTGGGCACACAATGTTTTGAGAAAGGATGAGAGAAATCAAAATGTTACTAGAAAACTTGACCAATATTCAGTGTGGACAGGAATTGTTTAGTTTAGAAAAGAAATACATGAAGAGGGGAATAATAACAGCTTCAAACACGTGGAAGGTGGTTGTAAAGAGGAAATTTCTACATAAATATGCAAGATTTACACTTCAGCACCACAGATGTATGTTCATCATCAGCTGTGAAAACAGCTGTAACATGTTCTATAGGGAACCTAAGAAGTGCCAGTAATGGGATATTTGTCTGAACAGATTAGACCATTGTCCAACACACATGGGCCTGGTGTACTTCAGCCTGCCTCAGACCTGAATGGACTGGGTTATCTGCTGAGGTTCCTCCAAGCCATGTGTTCCTAAGAATGAGTGTCTGAGAGATGTGATACAGGAACTGACTGGGGAGTTGAGTAACCCTTGAGGAGCTAAGCATCCTGAAGTAGGTCAAATGGTTTATTGAGGTTTCCTCCCAGCCCTCACCCTCTGGGATTATGTACTCTGTGGATGTTTCTGAGTACTGAACTAAATGTACAGCAGCATTTGCTGTCTGACAATGGACTTTGTTGTGGTCAAGGCTGAACTTACCTTTAAGAGAGTTGTTGTGCTAGACCAGGCATCAATATGCACCTTGGAAATTCTGTCATGCAGAAACAAAGAGGTTTCTCCTCTTTCCCTAAATCCCATGCATACAAACCAGCAATTTCCATAACACAGACAATCATCCAATCTGTTATCTTGGCAGACACCAAAGCCTTTCTACTTCGGAGGAAGGAAATCTATCCCATAATACACCTGTGCAATATATGGCAATGGTGATTTTGTTGCTAACCCCCGCAGCAATCAGTTTATGCCCTCAAGCATGAGATTTGATTATCCTTGTCATTATCTAAGCTACAAATGTTATTAGCAGCCATAAAATTGTCCATTAAAGTGAGAGGAATTACTTGCCTGCACCAGGGGGAGAACAGATAATTTACCACACAGATTTAAGCCCAAATGTGTGTTTTTTTTCCAGAAGAGCCCTCTAAGCCTTTGTACAGCCTCCATGTTGGCATTTCAAGACCTGCTTCCCCCTACATGGCCTTCAAGTCTGGGTCTTTTACAATAACAGTGAGATAGATACATGCTGTTGGAATAACTTAAGGTATCATGAGCATGTATTTCTTCATGTTCCATAGCTTGAATGAATGCTTCCCTAGTTCTGGAAGTGCAAATGCCCAGACTTTGGTTGAGTTCCATGTTTTCTATCCTTCAGTGTTGATCTGAACTTCATTTACACAAAAGCAATTCTGGATGCCTTGGGCTGACTTGGTGCCCGTGGAATGACTGTGTGTCACTGGTTGAGTGTAGGATCAGTCGATTTGCTCCTAGCAGGGCCATTTTTATAGGTTTCCTTGATACTGCAATACTAGGTTTTTATGAGAGGAAAAAGTGATGTATCACAGGGGCCAAAAAAAGATGCTCTGTCTGAGTGGGTGAGATCCAGGGTAGTGTCTGAAAAATTTCTTTGTCTTCCCTGGGACTGGCTGATTCATCCCCTTCCCACCATCCTGTTAATTCCTGTTCATATATCAGTTCACCGTAAAGCTGCTTTTTTATTCCCATGTGTTATTGTGTTCCCATCTCCTTCCAACAACAGGGAGTGGGAGAGAACACCTACAGCTTTCCCAACAGACAAAAATGGTGGATCCTGACAGACTGGAACAGATTCTGATCACAGTTGTTTTCTGTAAATCTTGTGGAACTTGATTGTTTTAGTGTATTTGTTGACTTTAAACTGAGATGAATGTGTGCAGAATCTGGTCTGAAGAGCCCATATTTTGAAGGAAGCATCCCCTCCTACTCACCCAACGAATTTACACACACGCGGTGTAGCATTGATATTAGCTCCTGTAGCAAATGGAAAATGTGTCAGTAGCCTGAAAGGAACAGAAAATGTTCTCAAACAGGGCTTAAAAAAGTAAACAAACATCATATAACGAACAAAATCAATACAGTTCCATATTAGCCATTACGGATATCTCTGTCTTTGTCTGCATCATACTGTGCACATTTCGGTGCTGTGGGAAATGTAGAACCTGGGGATCTAATTTCAGAACCTGGAGATGGTGTATTAAATGCAAGGCCTGGGGTAGAAGGCCTGGCAGAGATTTGTGTAAAATAACAGAAGAGGTCTTCCATTTGAACCCCTCCTCAAGAGCATTACCTGAATGAAAGGAATGTGAATACATGTCCGAAATGGATATATATTCAGAGGTGTTATGACATTATTAGAAACAACTCCTCAAAAGCTCTTTTTTCCTGAGTCATTCCCATTTAACAAATGACTTTGTGAGAACTAGCATTGGGTTCAGGATGTCCAAGAGTGGACAACCTTTCAGCTTTCTGCATTCCAAAATCTTTGTATTCCTTAGCCGCTCTTCTGCTTGGAGGGAATCCGAGACGCAGGAATGTCCTTATGCTTTCCAGCCTTCCTGTCATGGCCTTCCATTACTCTTCATATCTTCCAACACAATCAGTAATATTCAAGCTATTCTTGTGGGCTTCTCTATTGAATTTCTTCAAGCTAAGCTGCTCTTGACTGCTGAAGGAATTCCTTCTTCTCCTGTTCCTTTCAGAACTTGATGTCCCTATTTATCGAGGAAGCAAGAGTCAGGGCTGCAGACTAAGCAGGTGGTTGATGCTCTTCTTAACAAGAAGACCACGTCATCACCTATCTCAGTGGAAGTTGTGTTAGATTTAATAAATGCTCCTGTGATCCAGGGCCATTCTTTGATTGCTTGCCTAGTACACTTAATATTGGGGGAACATTCTGTGTCTTTTGGATGATGACTTTTGCTTCCATTCACAGTGCAGAGCTCTTTGCCAAGGAGAGACTGGCAAGTTTTCCTGCACAGCACATTGGTAGAGACTTGGAAGAAGAGGAAGAAGCTGAAAACACCTGTTAGGACAAAATGGACCATTGCTTGGAATCCTGCATTCAGGTGATTTCCTGAAAGAGAAATGTTTGGTTTTGATGGTCTTTGGTCTTCTAGTGTTTCAGTTCCATATATCAGAAAAGCTGTGCATGCTCACTGAGTCTCCTGGAGAGCCACAGGAGCTGTACCTCTCTGTGTTTGCTTTTCTAATAGAAAGATAGTAGAATGTGTCAGTGAAGTGTAGATTGATTGATAGATAGATAGATGGACAGTTTATTTTCTTTTGTATGTAACCTATTAATGTGATGTGCTCGGACCCTTTTACACGTGTCCCTCTGGGAAGCCCTCAGGGAGGTCCACAGCCTTTCATCCTGAAGGGGAGACAGAAGGCTCTTGTCTCTCCTCTGCCTTTTACTTCACCTCCCAACTGCAGTGCTTGATGTCGATTTTGCTGCTCAGAGTGCCTGCAGCAGGCACGAGACCCAGGGGCCTGGGTTTCTTGTCTCTTTAATGGCATTCTGTGAGCTTGTGCTCAGAGGGAGGCAGAGAGATCAAAGGCTGTGCGAGTACACTGCGCTTGATTTTGCTTACACCAATACAAATCGATTGACTTCACTGAGTTATGAGGGATTTACAGCTAGGGGAGAACAGATTCTGACCTAATGGCTCCAAAAGAGGCTTTTCTTGGATGAGCAATGTAATTAGAGCACTGGAACAGACAGATTTTGTGACTCATCTGTGGGTCTGCAGTCTTTTCTTTGCTTCTAGTAGGGTGTTCACTAATGTAACCACACTTTCATTTCACTTGTGGGCTGATCTAATGCAGGACCAACCTTTGCTAGATCAGAGACCTTTGTTCAGCTGCAAAGCATCCTCCAATATTCATGTCACTGTGAAAACTTCAAGCTCAGGACCAGACACTGGAGAGAGTGGAAAAGTTCCACTCTCTTCCATGTTTTACTAAAGCAGAAGACTAAAATAAGCCAAAGAAATGAGGCAGAGGCTGGGGAGAATGGACTGATGACTGAGTTCACTTACCGATCTCAAATATGTGTTCTAGCAAGGGGAAAAATGATGGAGCACATGTGCCAACATCAACCTGTGCCATATATCCAGCCAGAAAATGGTATAGGTATTTTGAAATCAGTAAAGTTCCTTTTCAGAGCTGGCTGGAGGTCTGGGGGTGAAAAAATTTTTTTAGAAGATACCAGTTCACTGAGACTGTAAGGCATTCATTTGGGAAACTTTGTTGAGAACTTTCCTTAAGTTTGGGGAGGATGAGGTAATAATGGTTGATGTAAGAGGGACTAAGCATGTGTTTGGGAGGACTGGAGGTGAGCACAGTCACAAGGCTTGCGCTTGCATCCTCCAGGTGTCTGGGGGCTACGCTGGACACAGCACTCAGGACATGGAGGTGATGCAGCTTTGGCTGCTGGTTTTCCTTTGGTCCCAGTGCAACATGAACTGGATTCAGGGGCCAGCTGTTGCAGTTTGGTTGGTGGCCATGACAACAACAGTAGCAGGGTTGTGGCAGGGCAGAAGCCCTTATTCTGCTGCACATTTAGTCCCACCTCTTTTTCACCCATCTCTCATTTCAGCTGAGCTTGAGCTGTGAGAATTCTTCAATACCAGGGCTGTGGCAGCGGCAGGCAGCTGTGACCTTCCTTAATCCATCAAAGCAACAAGGAGACAGTGGTTTCAGTGAAAGGTAGGGAGGCAGTGATGGAAGGGACTAGAGTTTAGCACGGGATGAGAGAAGTGAGACAATGACACCATATCAGGCATCACTGATGATATCTTCAAAAAGATTGGGGGCCATTGGTATGAGGAACTCAATGGAGGTGTCTTCCTTATGTGCAATCTTGTCCTTTATGTCTGTGTGCTCTCTTCTGAAGACTTCAAGATGCCGGAATGCATCTGCTCCAAAATCACAAACTACTGCAGCCATACCTCTGCTAGATTTAGCCCTCCTGAGTGGGTTGCTGCTGGTGCGGTGCTCAGAACAGATTGTAAGACCCACCTGGCAAGAAGGTGAACCACTATGTTCTGAATTGTGTGCTTCACCATTTGGCAGTGACAATAGAACAGATATATGTGCAATTGGATTTGAGATTGGTTTTCTTCTGATTTGCCACTCTTTGAAACTTAGAGCCAGTCATGATGATTGGTCCTGTCCTTGGATTCAAGCCCTGGGCTCTGTACCAGCATGAAATTCAGAGTAATTTCAAAAAAGTGTCTAGAAGATCACAGAACTAAAGCTCCATTTCAAAAAGTAGCTTTTGCACTTAGGAGACTGGTTTCCAAACCAAATAAGCTCATACCTGCCAAATGTGGGTTTAGAAAACAGGTTGGTTGGAGTGTGAAGTCATTGAAGAACATGAGAAAAATATGCCTTTCAGGACACTTTATAAAACAGGGTTACAGGTGCCTGGTGACTCCGAATCCTTTGGTAATCTACCTCTTCAGCTATTGGTCACACAAACATCCCTTGGAAGATTTTCCTCTCCTGTTACTCCTGAGGGAGTAAGTCGCCATGTGAAGTATTAATGAAAGCTACAGTCTGCTTGTACATAGACATTAAAACTGCTTTTTCTGACTGCTGACTCATGAGGTACCAACTCATGTTGGTTTTCACAGGAGCTTGATGAATACCTGTAAAACATAGGAGTAAGAAAAATTTCTGTGGCTTTGAAAAAAGAACAAATGAGTGCAACAAGTAGTAGGATGGAAGGAGAGGAAATGAGAATACTAACAGTTGTATTCTGCTGATTGCTCTCAGTTGCCACCATCACTGGTCAGCTGAAGAATTTATCCCAAGAAAGGTACTGTCCTTGTGGGTTAGTTCAGGGAGATATTTTGTATCCAAGGTGCTGTGAGGAACAATGCCCAGAAATATTTTTTGAAGAAGCCAAAAAATGATAGTCACAGCTGGCACAAATGACATTGCAGATGGGGAAGTGGGTGATGAGAAGAGGAATCTGGGAAAGATGGAGCAGGACTGTGTGGTCATGAAAAGCCTGAAGATGTGGGAAAAGTAGAAGTCAATAGTGAGAGAAGGGCGAAGTTCTTGAGGTATGGTACTGCTCAGAATAGAAATGTTGACCTTGGTTACCTTTAAGATTTTTTCCAAGATAGGTTAGGATATCCCACCTGAATGGGGTAACCTGTAAGTATAGACCATCACAGCTTATGCCAGTGCTGTTTAGAACAGTTACAATTTGATTTACCTTTCCTTGGGGTGCTGGTGGTAATTACGCTTGGCTGAGGGCTTTCTTTATGCCTTGTATAATTGTGGGGGTCTGGATGCAGGATGCACTGTCCTTTCTGAAAGAGTCTGAAGCAACATATTTTATTTTTTAAGCCTCCAGAGATAAGCACTACCATATGTCCCCAAGCTATTTGCACTGCACAGCTATCTGTAATATGGTCTAATACAACATAAGAGGTTCACACAGCTCACAAAGCTGCAATACAGTCAGAGTTGAAGCATCTCAGCCCAGTATTGCCCCAATCTGCAGGTTTTGAGTGCTCTCTGCACTGAGTTTATCACCCTAGCATCAGCTTCATTAGTAGCACAGCTCTTTTTAATGGTCATCAACACTTAGCAAACTTTGGGGTTAAGCCTCTGATGAGAGGGGCTTAAAAGTGTTCTGTTCTGACCTGTAGAGGTATTTTTCCGTGGGAACAGTTATACCTCATCAGGGTTAGGCAATGTCCGAGTAGAAATGCTAGACCTGTGTCACTAAAGCCAGGGCATTGATCAATAATCTGCAATCCTAATTTTCCAAGATCAGATATTTCTTAATGACTTCAGCTGGATTTATGGACACCTTCCAGCTTTGTGTCTTGAAACAACCCTCTAAGGAGGGAAGGTACTACTGCAATGTGTGGCAGACACGCTGATGCTTCTGTTTTCAGTCTGGGGCAGGGCCATGGAAACCTTCCTGGAGCTGTTCTCCAGGTTAAACCACGCTCAGGCAGTAAATGTTGTCACTATTTCTTGTGTGAGTGGAGAGAGCTAAATCACCCTGGGGAAAAAGGAACCGGCCAAATCCACTCTCCTGGATGCACCACCCTGGAGAAGAATTTTGATTGTGAGCAGCACAACTCCAAGCTGCCGTGATGTTCAGCTGCTGTCTTCTTTACAATCCTGAGGCAGACGTGCTGATTCCTTTCCAGATTGTGTATTTTGAGCACGTTTCAGTAGTGCTCTGAGTTAAAATTTTTTTCCCTCTTCCTCTACAGTGCCAGTCATTGCCTTTTCTTCATTTTAGTGATTAATTGCTCTAAATACTCCTGCTCCTGGACTGCGGGAGTACAATTTCTGAGCTGTATTTCATCTGAACTTGCTATGCAAGTACAAGCGAACTTGGGGGAGTGCACACACCCACGTATTGCTAGGTAGAGATGGTTGCCAAAAGGGCACCAACTAAAAGAACAGTTAGTTCTTAAACAAGGGTATAATCTAATAAGCCAAAAAAAAAAAAAAAAGAAAGAAAATTACATACTGGAATCTTCAGTGCCTTCCCCCTCCCCCAGTTTCAAAATCTACAGCTGGTACAACCCCTGACTAGAGCAGTTATTTAAATATATATAGGCATCTGTGCTACTAAGAAAAGGAAGTGTGTCTGTTTGGGGAGCTGTGTGGAATGAGTTGGTGGATCTTAGTCCAACTTCTGGCAGACAGGTTTTCATATCACTCAAAGTCACCCCCTCACCCAGCCCCCCTCCGGGTCTCGTGCCAAGCTCTTCATCTCTTCTTCATATGATCCCACCTGCCTTAGCACCTTCTGCAGAGATGGAGTGTTCCTCCTTTTCGATTGTGCCCTGCACGTGGAGGGTAGGGTTGGCTCTGTTCTTGATCTCTGTCCCAACGCGGCTGATCCTTTGCTCCTCACTCTCTGTGATCCCCATGTGTCAGACCCTTTTAGCCATCCACATGACTGGTTTTGACTGGCATGTGGCATCACCTTTTAATCAGACTGAAAAGGGGCCAACTAGAAGGCACAGTGGTGTCTCGTGTTAGGACTGTGGCATGTTCCCTGTCACAGGGTGGACATGCTGATGTGCACCTCTCCTGCATCTGGTCCACCAAATATATCAGGAACACGGAAGTTGTCTGAGATGTTGTAGCACAGAGCTTCTTTGCCTTTTCTATACCTGGCTCTGTTCTGTTACAGGCAAAAAGCTTCAGGGCTTGCAAGAAATTTGGCAGCCCAAAATTAGATGGTTAATTTGTTACAAGACTTTAGAATTTCCTTTTCAACTCCTAGGTGGAAAATCCATGGCTTGCTGCTGGCCTCCTTCACCTGTTCTTAGGGTTTGCATTGCCAGGACCCTCAATCTGGTCTTGTTTATGGCTGACTTCCAAACTTCCCTGTGAAACTTATTTCTTACAAAGCTGTCACTATGTCTGGGTGTATTTAGCTGTTTATCAATCCTCTTGTGCCCCTTGAAAAGCACAACAGCCCTTTTTGATGGAAGCAGCAGTCTTCAGGCTGAGTGCTTTTACCTTGACTCAAAAACTTAAAAGGAAATGTTAATTGCTTTAGTGGTGTTATTGTTGAAAAAGGCACACTGGGCAGATGAGCTCCTAAAGACGAGTCCTGGTGCTGATAAGGGTGAGAACAATCTATTTGCGTCTGTGAAAAGTCTGTAGTGCCCAGGGCAAATTCAAAAGTGGAGTGGAAATATCTCAGTGATTGGCTTCCTTGTTGCTTTTGTCCGGAGATGGCAGAGCCAACTAGCATCTCAGGGCTGTGTTGCCTTCTGCAGTGATTTGTCACAGGCTCTAGGCTGCTTTGGTGTGCTGCTGCCTGAGCCGCTTTTCCCTGTTATGGCAAGTGACCAGCTGCAATGGAAAGGAAAAGGGAAGAGGGAAAAGAAAAAAGGAGTCATGAAGGACATGGGCAAGGTGTGTCCTGGCTCTTTTCCTAGACTTGGAGATGCTGTGGGTGGAACTGCACAATCAAATTCAATATTCAGTCCTGGAGGTTTAACAGGTGGCACAACTCTTCGGGAGCTTGGGTCCAGAATGGGGACGTACAAACCCAGGAACAGGAGGATGTCCCAACAAGTTCCCTTTCCTAGCTCCCATTTGCCATAAAGTCAAATCAACAGGTCCTTTTGTTTGGTAGTGTGAGATGTGGGTGATGTGTCTCCATGTCTCGGGCTCTCTTTGGTGCTCAAACAACCTAACCTGTACTTTTCTGCTGCTTCTGTTTTTGTTTTGTTTTGTTTTGTTTTTCCCTTGAATTTTTGAGCCCTTCCAGTCACAACAGCTGCAGTTTGGCATGTATGCAGAACCACCACTCTTTTATCAACTCAACACCTAACACACATTTAGGCATCCCCAGGATCATAAACAGAGATTACTTGGAGCAAGAGCAGATAGGGAATGAGCATTTTCTACTCATTCTGTTAAAAATTAGGCATTCCATAGAAAAGAATCCAGCAAGAAGACTATGAGGGGGGAGCATGTGATGCTGTACCATGGTGATCAGATGAGGAGGAAGCCTTTTACTCTTGTTTTTTGTTCCCTGAACTGATTCTGAAATTTTTAATTTGAATAAAATACTTTAAAAATCATGACAACCGCATCTCCCAGGCCCCTGAGACAAGGATTTTTATTTTACTATGTGAACTTGATGCATAAAGAATACTCATTGCTATAGCTCTGTTCTGGGTGCCCAAGGACCATACTACTTCTACTCTTAATTTGACTGTGTCTCAGTTTCCTAGAAGTGAAATAGGCAGTGCCTCCCTCTTCCCCTGCACGTGCAGTCTGCCCTGAGAAAATCCTTCCCTTGCCTTTTGCTACATTTGCAGACTACATAATATATAGATGCTTGGCTGGGGATTTAAAAGCCCAACTCAAATCCAGTGAACTAATATGTTTTTCAATTTCTGTATGCACCTGTTATTGTTCTCCAAATTCCTGTGTTTTTTTTTTTTAATTTTACAAATTCATGCTCATTCTCCCCAAAGAGGTTTTAATGGGCAGAGGGAATTAAGGTAGGCAGTCTGTAAAAATCCAGACACTTAAGAAAGAGCAGCAGCCTAAATTATCATCTCAAGTTATTGCTGTCCTGTGTTACTGCTTACACTACAAAGTACTCTGAGCTGTGAGGAAGCAGCTGGTCTGTAATAGTGGAGCTGATTGGTATCAGGTAGAATCAGAAATGCCCCATTACATGCTATGTGGTAATGGTGGTCTTCAGCATGAGAGTATGGTGAAAGCTCTCTTGTATCAGAGAAATCTCTATTGTCTCATGTGGCCACAAACTGGCTGTAAATGGAATTTGTTTAACAGTGTCTCCAACTCATACTACAGAAATCAAAAAGATAACTTACAGTTATTCTTAATGCTGGCTTGTGGGTCAGGGATAAAACAGCATGAAAATCATCCTATGTAACAAGGGGGAAAGGAAAGAATCTCTAGTTTGAAGAGTAGGAAATAGATTGGTCTGAGCCAATCTCAGGAAGAGCCTTATGCTCTTCAGACCTCTAGGCTGCTTTTTCTTGCTATAGCACTCACTGATAGACTCACTCCCTGTACATTACTCCTTTTTTTTTCTCTAATTATATCTCAAGGTAACTGCCCACCCCTTCCTCCCTCCACTTCCCACCACTACCTTTTTAATCCTTAGCTCAAGTTATGTCTAGTTCATGGAATTTCTACCTGGGATATGATGCTGAAGGGTTAAACTGCAGCTAGCTTTTATGTATCAGAACTGTTGCTGGTAGGTGGACAGTGGTGTCTATCAAGAAGTGCCAGTTAATACTTACTTGGACTGTTCAATTGTCTCCAAAACTGGGCACTATTCTGAACTGTTCATAAAATTGCCAGAAAAACCTAGGCTTCAGGTTTCACAGACAACTGAGAGTATTTAATCCTAGCACAGGAGAATAACTTTTATTTCTGAGTAATGAAGACTGTGGCAGTGCAATAATAGTGCAACTATGGCAGAGTTGCTGCTTAGGTTTAGCGTCACAGTTGTGACGGTGTTTGGGTGAGTTTCCCCTGGTTTTCAAAATGGTCTCTTTTTCTGGGATAGTCCTTCTTTGTACTTGTCATTGCTCCAAAGAGAGCAAGACTTCAAGAGGTGGAGTGCATGAACTGATCTGGGAGTAAAGAACTTGGGTGAGATTCATGTTATCATTCTGCTAATGTCTCAGTAAGATGGAAAGAGAAGAATATGTCCAAGGGGTAGAGAAGGAAATAGTATTATGGGAAGCTTGATGGTGGGATGCCATGATTCAAGTCCTTCATGAGTGGAACTGTGTCACTCACTCTAATGACGGTGCTTTTCAGCCCAAAATTTCATCCTGCTCCTAAGAAATGCCCTATGCCAAAAGTGGTGTATTCCTAAGCAGAGGGGCAAGGGCCGAATTGACAGTTTAAATAAAATATACTGTGAAATGACTGTATATTCAGTGTCTGTCCTCGATGCTGGAAGGGAATTCAGCTGGGTGTTTCCCTGGAGAAGCAGCAACTCTCTCCAGCGCTGAAGTCAAGCCCAACTCCAGTGCAGTCAATTCTGTTCCTAAAGTGAGTGAGGGCTCCTTAATATGTCCCAGAAGTCCACCCTGAGTTCTACATTCCTTGGTAAAATCTTAGCAGGCAAAGAGGAAGAGAGAAAGTGAACATCTTGTTCAGCTCAAGTGATGGGAACGGGTCTGTCCTCACAAATTTACGATAGATATATGTGTAGGCAGGAGAGTGACTGCTCCCCATACTCCAGAAGATTTGCCATTTCTGGGCAGCCCTAGAAGGTAATCTAGATATCTGTCACATTAGTACATCTGCTCGAGAAAGTTAGCTTTTATGGCCACTTGTAAACCAAGCAATTCTGAAAGGAGCCTAAGAAATCTGTAACTGTGTTTCAAGAACTGTGGATGCAGTCAGAGGGATCCTGGGCACCGAGGGAGGAACTTGGCAGGTGGGACCTGATGGGCAGATCAGGACTCCCCAGAATATACCCTGGGCTATTGAAGTAGGAACTTCATTACAAAAAACTTCAGGGAGCCAAGCATTGTGTTTCAACCAGTGTAAAGTCGTCTAATACATTTTCCAATATTCTGTGAGCAGGAATAATGTAGCTGTAGTGCTTTTTCTTTTATCCCTGACATTCATCACAAAGACGAAAGCAATGATGTTGTGACTCAGCCAACCTGAATGAGCCTGACAGTTCATCCCTCTGATGGGTTGGGACTGGGTTATGATATGGAGTCATTTACTCTTAGTTGGCTTTCAAGCAGTAAGGACTCCAGAAATGTCCCTGATGAGGTAGGGATGAGGGCACTTAGCAAAAGCTAGTTCTTATCTAACTGACAAAAAAACCTTCATCTGTGAGAAGCTCCTTATTCCTGGTAGAAACATAACATCAACACAAAGAAGATGGAGTGGGAAAAATGCCTCATTCCAAAGTGTGTTTATCCATGGCAAAATGCTTCTATAAAAGGCATCTTGGGACTCCATATTTATTCCCCCTCAATGACTTCTAGACTGAATTTACTTGATTTTCAAGTCAACAGAGGTGATTCCTTTTTTCCTATTGCCAACCTTAGCTGGGTTATGGAAATCAACCAGTGCTTTCTCCCTCATGACTGGTGCCTCCAATAATATCCTACAATCAGTATAGGGGAAACATCTTTACTGGTGATAAATGAGCCAGCTTAGATACTGATTCATTCCCTACCACAGTGACCTTATCGTGCTAAGAATAGTAAAAACCAGTCTCTCTGAACAAAATCAGAAAAACTAATTTGGGGACATGCCACCTTGAGAAAGAAGGGACTGATTTTTACTTCAGCATGGTGGACTGTGGACTTACCTGTTCTTTTCTTGGTTCCCACACTCATATTTAAAGTTCACTGTGGTGGAAAGCTGATGCATCTATGCCTGTTTTGTGATGAAGAAGGAAAGCCCCTGTATGTATGTATTATCCCTCTTTTTGAAGAGTGCTATGGAATTCTGACTTGTACAGTACAGAATCAGTGGGTTAGGATGTGCTGTGCTGCCTGAAGGCAGCAACTCGGAGAGTGATTCTCAAAGGTGAGCATGCAAAGGTGGCATTAGATTTTCATTTGTATTTCTGAGATTTTGGGTGTATGTTTGGGTATTCAACAGTGTCATGGGGAGGGGAAGGAGAAGGATTTCTGTGAGTTGTTTCTGATGCAACTCTAAAATAATTTTTGCTTTTGAGGGCACTTGTGCCTGATTTCACTCCCAATTCTAGTTCGAGCGAGCTTCTTACATAGAACCACAGAATGGCTTAGGATGGAAGGGACCCGCTGTTGGTCATGAATCCAAGCCTCCCCTCAAACCAGATTGAGTCCTGAGTTAGGTCGGAGCCTTGTGCAGTTGTGTTTTGATCATTTCCAAGGCAGATTTTTAACCAGCTGGAGATGGCACATCTTCTCTACCCTTGTCTAGTGTTTGTTCTAAAGATTTTCATCCCAATACTGAACTGGAGTTTTTCTCTCTACAGTTTGTGACCATTACCTCTCATTTGAAGTGCATCTCTGGGTACACAGCTTTCCCTTCTCTTGATCTTACTAATGCAACCCAGTGTGGTTGACCCTTGTTGTTGCAAGGGCACACCACTGGCTCCTCTTCAACTTGTTGTCCACCAGGACCCTAAATCTTTTTCTGCAAAGCTGTTTCCTAACCAACCATGATAATTTTCAGGTCCCTAATGACTGTTGCTATCCCTTTCCCTTCCAGAGGGTCATAGGGGCAAGAGAAAGGGACCGTGAATCCATCTAGATGAATATTAGAAAAAATGAATGACAAACCTTCAGCAAGAGATCTGTCACAGATGTTTCCTTTTCTAGATGGAGTGGTGGTTTTTTCCTCCCTTAATGTAGAGCTGCTAAAAAATTGCACAGTATCAGTTGTAACAGCAGCGTTACAATTTGCAAACAATTTGCTATGTTAAGCAGTTAGTGTGAAGCTGCACACCTGAGCCTGAAGGTTCCTCCAGTGATTCCAGGCGAATCCTCGCAGAAGTCAGACAGTTCTTAGAGACTACGTTTCATCAAATTAAATCTTTGCTTTTTTCAGGAAAGATCACTTTCCTCGACAGACTGTTCCACTGATGCATAGACCCAGCATTGGGAGTGAGCTCTTAATTGCTAGTCAGCCTTTTGTGTTTCAGAAGTTGTGTCAGTTCTTGGTAGTCTTACTGCCTGAGTAGAGTGTTTGCATTCTTCCAGTATTTAGAGGCTGTTATAAAGTCCTCACTATAGGTTATATTTAGTCTGAGTATATGTTTATTTGGCTGATTTAATCTCTCCTTGTTAGTCAGTTCTTTCCAACAGTGAAACAATTTCTCATGCCTTTCTTTTAAGTTCCTTTTCTCACACAATCAGTTATCCTGCCTTTCTGGGCCAGGGAGTTATCTGGAGAAACAATAGCAAGCAAATGTTTTGCCTCTTGTTTTTTCACCAGAACATTCATGTTAGTTATATTTCATCACTGATTTAAGTTTTTAATTTTGCCTTACCTCATGAAAGTGTGAGTGCAAGAGTGGTGCAACTACGTCAGAAAGTACCCCGATGAAGTGGGGACTTCTGGAACCGAAAGCCTCATCTGTTTACTGCGGCTGAAATGGAGGAGCAACATGCTGGCCAACTGCCTCATATTTCCCTCTGCTTTTTTGAAGCATGGCTTTTCCCATACTAAGCTTAACTAACATCAAGGACCATCACAGCTAAAAGCTTGCACTCAGTCTGGCAAGGATGTGGGGTCAGTAGGGTCACAGATTCGCCTCCCCATGCAGTGAGGGAATGCTTAATGCATATTCCCTGGAGGTTTTTCTGAGCAAGAGGTGTTCAAGGAACTTTGTTTCATGGAGGAATATGAACACACTCCTCTAGTCCTCAGTGATAATACTGATGGAGATAGCTGGGGTGGTTGCTGAGTGATGAGGGCAGAAGATTTTGAGACTAATTACTTCAGAGGCCTCAAAATGCTTGAGGCTCTGAGAGATCACACAGGAGCTGGTGGATAACGTGCCACCAACTTTAGCATCACTGCTGGTACTCAGGGTGGTGGTTGGGATGCCTTGGCTGGGGATCCAGCCCTCTCCTGCAGGATCTCAATCACGGATGCAACTGGTAGCACCCCAAAGAGACGCTGTTGTTGAAAGCAATATTGCAGAGGCTGAATACGGTTTGCCCAGCCCTCGTTTTTCTATTTATTTTCAAACTAGCTGGCAAAAGGCTGTGGACTAGACACCTGCATTTCCAAACTGAATTTCCGGGGGAAGAGGATGCTTTTTTATCGAACGAGAGACAAAGGGGAGTGAAGGCTACCTTCCCCTCCTCTCCTAATTTCACGGCAGAGACGGCGAGATGGAGACGGCCCCGTGGGGGGGTTACTGCGGTTCCCGAGCTCCCCCCAGAGGCACGCCGGCATCCCGCTCCCCACCAGTATCGGCAGCCTTTTCAAAGGCTCTTTTTCTTAGTTTTCCATCTTTCCCTTTTATTTATTTCCCCAATAAAGTCGTAGGTAAGTAAAGATTTTCTGATCTTCAGCACAAATGTGCCCCTTCCTCCATTTTCCCTCAAACACAAACCAGGAAAGGAAATAAACCCCTTCAAACCGCGTCTTAAACCATTTTAAATGCTTTATTTTTGGTGTCAGCTCTAGGAGGAGAAACTTCAGCTTAAAAGAGACTTCCTGATGGCTGAAAGTGTACAAACAGTTGTCTGGTTTAGTACAAGCCATTACTGGAGAGAAGGTATAGAAGGCAGAAGGGACATGTGGCAGTTGGGCATCCTCATACTGGATGTTCCTATTAACTGTGGATTCCTGGCCAAACCAAACTCCCACTTTTTGGGAGTTTAGTCTTGTGTCTCTAGGTAACGCTTATTTCTGGCTGAGTTGTCAGAATTTCTGCAGGTTTGAGGGGTATGATTGATGAAGCTTTTGGTTTTGCTGGGGATTTTTGGATCAATTCCTCCTACCATCCCACTCCTCTTCCTTTCCTCCCCAAAAGGGTGGATTACATTGATAAAGAAAAATGAGCTACAGAGAACAGCAACATTAGTTAGACTGCAGTGTGGGTACTGTCTGGTCAACCTTGAGGGTTTTTTGGGCAATCTAGTGGGTGCTGTGGAGAAGAGGTATAACAGGCATCACACTGGAGTTTTGTAGGGGGTCTTCAAATTACATGGGTTCTATTTGAGGGATTGTAGTAGGAGATGTTAATCCTTTGTCTGTACTCATCTCCCAAGCCTGTGTTACCATGTTTGGTTAACATTACAGTGACATTTGGATGGTGTCATTGGCCTCTGTGAGGTGAAGGAGGAGAAGACAGAAATCTTTGTGTTGTCAGCAAGGCCTTGGCCAAGTCCTGGTAAGTCAGTGAATTGAAAGCAGAGTGCAGCCGAGGAGCTGTGGGGGTGCCATTTTAATTGTAGAGGGCTCCCATTTCAGAATTGTGGAGTTTTCCTTTCTCAGCTTCTGTTTGTTTTGCCGTAGACAGTCTTTCCTCCTTTTAAATGTATTATGTATTCAACTGGGGTGTGCACAGACTGATGGATTCTCTATTGGATTTCTTTTTGGCACCTGGGCTAGATTTTTACAATGAACTGTGTACTTACCAAGGTTTGTTTTCTGGTATTTCCTTCTTTAATTTATGCAGTCTGACTGTATCTCTCCTGATTAAGCACATCCTTAAAATCTCTCACCCAATGTGATTCAAGTCACTTAACTGCTAGTAATTGGCAGGGAGTAGCATTCAGGGTAGTTTCTTCTTGTCCAGTGAGGAATTTCTTCTCTTGATAACAAACTTATCTATTGCAGATTTGAGGCAGAGTGGGAGCCAGTGTGAGATCAGTCTGAGCTCAAGCCCTCATGGGTAACCCTGTCAGTGAAAATGTTCTCAGGACACTTGCACGTTGCATATGGCAAGAAGATGTTTTCTGGTGGACACTGCTCTATGTTGTGCATGTCACCCGAAGCAAATCTCTGAGATGCTGACAGGAGGTTCTCCAACAACATGAAAGGAAAGAGTGGGTTCATTTTTAGGCATGATGCTTTTCTAATCAATGGGAGTTATGTAGGAATTTTTTGTCCCTTTATGGCTAAAGGCTGGAGCATTTTCTTCAGAAACTACATTTGATGTCAGTTCAGGTCCCCTGAAGAGCTGTGCCCTGGGGACACTGCAGCTACTGGACAGCAGAATAATACTGGTGGACATCAGAGAGGCTTTGACATCTGCTACAGTAAAACATCTACTGGAGCAGATCTGACCTGAACTTGTCTGGTCTGGTATTTCTTACCAAAAAACCCACCTCATTCTCTGTAGCCAGGAAGCTCAGTGGGGATGGAATTGGAAGGCCTTTCTTTCTCTTCTTTAAATCATATTTTCTAGATTTTTGGCAAATGATAAAAAATTAACAGGCTTTCAGGCACTGATGTATAAACAAGAAATAGACAGGTTGTGGCAAAGACCTCCAAATACCATAACCAGTAATGCTGTGTTAAATTAAAAGGACAATGGTACCATGTAAAACCTTTTCAGTATGTGTGGATCTCGTTCATGGTAATATATTACTTTCAAAGTGTGCCATTTGTTAGCCAGTGTCTAGTTATGTTTGGCCTGTTTAATGACTATGAAACACTTAGAAAATAAAAAACCGTGTACCTCACTGAATATGTTAGTAAGTAAACACAAATCATATCTTGTTCTCGTTATTAGATTTTTAATAAAACAGGATAAGAAAATGCTGCTTTTACACATTTCATTTGGAAGACTATAAAAAAGCATAAAACACTGTGAAAAATGCACATTTTAGGTGGATGTACTAATTCTAATTCAAGGATGTTTTAGTAAAAGAATCATGAGAAAATGTACGTTGAAGTATTTCTTTAAAATATATAGTTAAAAATATGTTCAAGATAACCAAAGAATTCCATAGGAATGATGCAGAATTAGGTCTTTATTGATATTTTGTTAAGGTAATGATTTTTTTTTACTTTACAGACAATAAGGTTTCAATAAAAGAAAGCGAAATTAAAGAACAACAGTGGCATTCACATTCTGATGGAATTGACTTAAATAATCAATTCCCTTGTCTGAATCATTCAACTTTTCATCAACAGATTCATTTCTCTTCTCTGATTTGACTATTCAGAAGTGCCACTACTTTATCATAATCATAAGAGACCATTTTTAGTATCTTCAGCAAAACGATGTTTGGTGGGAAGAGGAAATTAAATAGTGAATCCTTGTGAAGACAAACAAAGAGGATTTTTGGTTTTTTTGGGTTTGTTTGGTTTTTTTCCTAGTAAAAGTGCTATTAAAATGTTAGGTGAAAATTATGAGGTGTTTGAAATTGAAACCAATCTTGCAGTTTAGTCTTTCAGTTAGCAACATCAGTCAGTCATCATCCACTCCAAGCTCAGTATGAACCAGTCACAGACATGGGATCAGTAGTCTTAGAAGTACGTTTGCTGACACAGAATCGTAGAATCGACTCATAGAATATCTCATTGATGAAAGGACTCATAAAGGTCATTGATTCCAGCTCCTCGCTCCTCTCAGGGCTACCTAAATGTAAACCATATGACAAAGATAATTGTCCAGATTGCTCTTGAACTGTGACAGGTTAGTGCCATGACCATTTCCCTGGGAAGCCTGTTCCATGAGTGACCACCCTCCCAGTGAAGAACCTTTTGGCTGCCAGGACATGCTGTTGACTCACAACCCCAACCTCTCGTCCCCCAGTTTGTATGTATATTAATAATTGCTTCCAACATACGTGTGATTAATGCATTGTTACCTTGTCATCTTTATTTATTGACACTACCTGCCCAGCTCAGGAAGCCTCTCAGGCCTTACAAATGGACATAGAGTCCTCTCTTGGGACTGTAGGACTAGCGAAGGAACCTGGGTGCAGCTGTAGCTGCTCTGTGCTCCAGTAAATCTGCCTCTTCCTATAACAAGAGCCTCCTGTACTTGCAGAAAAATTAAACTAGTACTCAAAGGTGGAAGGAGAAGATTTCTCCTGGAAGCCACATGAGAAGTCAGAACTGCCAGAGTAGCCACACTGGTGTTGTCCTGCCTTTATCTTTCTCTCTGGAAACACTTAGAGGGACAGACAAACCTCCTTGAAAGGTCAGCCCCTAACCTGACAATCCAGTTCAGTGGGTAGGTTTGGGATGGAAATCCTCTTAGTTTTGCTCCTTCTCTCCTTTGTTTCCTTGGGTCATTCTAGGCAACTGGCTTAAAATTGCTGCCTCCATTTCCTCCTCTAGCTGTGACAGTACCCACTGCCTGCTTCTCTGAATCCTTGATGAGGGTTGTTAATTGTGGTACAGTTCTGTGAGAGTGGAGAAATACCTCCAAAAGTGCTAACTGTTAACTCAAATGATGAAATACTGTTTTGTAAAATAATGCATTTTTTTTTGCTGGATGAATTGGCCAGTGGCAAATTAGCTGATGTTCAGAACAATTCGGTCCAAGGTCCTACTTAGCTGGGTTTATCAACCATTGAATTATTAGCCCGGCGTATTGTTACGTGTTATACAGTGAAGCCATCAAATATGCATCAGCAAAGCCTCTGTAAGCAGGACAGGATGGGTGTAATGCTGTAAGTTGCAGCCAAGCCCAATTACCACAGGAGAACGCCTCTCCTGTTCCAAGGCTCCCAACCATTTCAGTTGCATATTAACAATGTTTATTCTATTTAAGTGGCTTTGCCATCCTGTCCCTGGCTCCTGTTTCTCTGGCATGATCAGAGGTTGCTTCAGCTTGAAGGTGGGATTAATTGTCCTTTGAAGACAGGGTAGGGGTTTGGGATTTTGGGTTTTAACCATACTCAGGGGTCTGGCCACACTCAGCAGCACCTGTTGCTGCGCCAACCACCTCTGTTATTTGCATGGGGTAGGAGTAGCAAGCTTGTTCTGTAGCCTTCTCCCCCAGAATTTTCCTTCTTATTCCCATCTTCCCCCAGCTTCCAGCATAGTGCTCTCTTGAAGAGCTCCGGCTTGGCTTCTGAGCAGAGAAACCTGCACAGTCAGTCTTGTCTGTACCAGCTTTTCCAAGCCAATGTGAAGTGACCTCTGTGGTGGGGCTTCCTCAGTCTCACCCCTCCAGCTGCTGGTGCAAAAGAGGGGTTAGGCCCACATCTGATGCACTCTGGTAATCTGAGGCCAAACATGGTCTTTTCTTTCAAGAACAAGTTGCTGTAAAGATTTTAAGGATGTTGTCACAGTTACACTTGCGGGCAAATGGAGCATTTCATCTGCTTCAGGCTGTGAAGATTTAATTGAGCTCCAAGGGAAGGCTCGAAGCTGAATTAAATCTTTTGCTGATGGAGAGAAAGGTCTGCCATAAAGAAATTCTTCTGATCCTCGTCTTCCCTAAGTGCTGCAATACTGACCCAGAGCCAGCTCTGATCTAGGCCAGGGCAGAGTTTATGCTGAGAAAAGGGCTGTTTACCCTGATGGAGTTACTTCTCCCAACCAAATAAATTATTTTGTTCTCTGTTCAGCACATATAAAAGACATTCAGAGCAACTGAAGTGCCATTTTTTAATTGCTGTTACTCTGTACCTAGAGATCGTGAGATTTGCAGGCTCTCAGTCAAAATGTCATAACAAGATTGTTCCTTGTAATCATGTAAGAAGAAACAGCATGTGTGGGAGAGACAGACCTGGAGAGAATAGTTTTCTGTTTTCCTTAATAATATAAATATGACACATGTATTAATTTTGGAGCAGGCTGTGGAGATTTGTAATAGGACCCTATGGGTTTTACTCCTGAATTTTACACTTCAATGAATAAATACCCAAACTCTAGCATTCTTTGGGTCTCAGACCATTTTTTCAGCCTCCTTATGACCAAAGATACCTGGTTGGTCCATCCCTGCAAGGATTACATTTGGAAATCCTAAGGGACAAATCTTATGGTGGTTGCTTGGAATTAATTCCCCTGAATTTCTCCACAGTAAACACTTCTTAAAATGACATTCAAAAAATGCCTTCAGCCCTTCGTTGCTGTTGGTAGGTTTGACAAACACATCCTCAGCAGACAGGAGTCCACTGTGGAACATGGGTTTTTGGCATCCTCTGGAGATAGACAAAGACTTTGCTTCTGAGCCTCAGAGACAATGTGACATCTTTAGGGATACCTCAAAAAGTCCTTCCGTGGAAGGGAATCTTTATGCAGAGTGTTGTCAGCTGACTTGGGTTTGCCTGTGCTTTGTGGGCAGGAGAACTTGGCTTGTTTGCTTGTTTTTGTTTAGGATCTGTATTTTTCTTTACATGAGGAAAGAAATACTGCAAATCTCTTAAAAACCCAACTCTTGAGCACTTTGGCAAAACCAGGAGGGTCAGATGTCTCCATAAGGGTATGAACTGCAGGATATTGGTGTGTCTCAAACCTCTGCGAGTATGAAAGGTATCACATTTTATGACTTACTATAAAGAGGTTCTTGCTGAGAAGACAATTACGCAATAACACAATCGTTCCATGGATTTCACAGAAATTTAGAGAGGTCTCCTGGTATCAGATCAGTACATTAACATACCTCCAGACTTCAAGTCTCCTAAAGACTCAATTTTTTTTTTCACGGATCCTCCCTTCTTGCAACGTGCCTGAACACATTTATATTCAGACGTAACTAACCTGGGACCAACACTGAGGTGTCAGAAGTGTTTAAACTAGAAAAGTTATGACAGAATTCAACCTTGAACTGCCTGGGGTTACAGGAAAGCACAGAACTAGTGATGAGTTATGGGGAAATAGAAATGAGATGAGTGAAGTGATAGGTAATATTGTTGGAGGCTTTATGATTCCAGGAAACAGGGAAATGTGAAATGGAAGGTGAGCCTAAATTAGAGACCCTTCAGAGACACTGATAAATCTGATGGGTGTTGATTAGTGCAAGGTTTGCGAGCAGCCTCCCATCTTTAGTGCAATCAAGGGAGAATTCTTTTAGAATCAGTGCAATGTAGCCTGGTTCTCAGCTTGTACCATCATTTTCACAGGCACAAAAAATGATATGAATCATAGAGGTGATTTGTTTTGCTAGTGTTTTGCCAACCTTCTGGACAGAAAAAAGTGAAAGCAACCATCATGGCAACTATACTAGTTTTTGCCCTGTGACTGTGGGCTTTCATTGCATAGTTCTGGATCTTAATTCTTTTGCATTTGTCTGACATGACAAAATGAGAGGAGTCTAAACCAGACATAACTTCATCCATACCAGAACTTGAACCAAATCCAGTGCAAAAATGAACAGACTGGTGTCTGTGACTGAAGCCTGCAGATGTCTCACCTCTTCTTCTGCTGAAATGGCACCTGGAAGGGTTTGCCTCTCCCATAGGATTACTGGTGTCCTGTTGTGCTGTAATTCCTCTGGTGCTTCGGGTATCACATCAGATAACTCTGCCATGTAGCTTACTGCTGGAGCTAAGGCTCTCAGTGACCTTGGTGAGGTTAATCCTCATGTGTGCTAGCGTGAAAACAGAATCCAGCCCATATGTTCAGCCTTGCGTGTGGCTCCAGGAAGTGCCATGGATGGGTTCAGTATTAAAGTCATATTGCTGCCTCCTTGGGTAGATGGAAGCTTGCCAGATCTGGAGGGGAAAATGTTAGCTGATGTTCCTGAAAGCAAGGACAGTCATGATTTTTCCTTCTCCCACTTAGGTTAGGCACTTGGAGAACCTTAGAACTTTTCTTCTCTGTTCATTTTTGTTTAATGAGCAAAGAAAAAGATTGATTTTGATTTAAATGTCAGATGACAGAATTATAGACTTGCCAACGTCTTGGGTGCCCTTTTATTTAAAAGGAGCATCTGCGTGAGAATTGGTACCAACAACAAAGCCAAGGTCTCAGCCAGCAAAATTAAAGTGACTACAAGAAACTGGTAAATGCAAAGCACAAGGATGCCTGAATCTGCCTCAGAAATTTCAGCTTTTCCTGAAGCTGCAGGAGAGGGGCAACAGATTTTCCTATTCCTCTGCCTCACATACCAAAGTGTTCTGCAGAGCCTGTGGTTGTGTCATTGTCTCTAAGAGATGAGGGGATGGGAAGATTCAGGAATAGTTTACAGTGGAAGATGATGGTGGCTTCTTAGGGGTCAGTTGCTCATTTTGCTCTGCTGGGTAATCTAATGGGGCTGATTTGAAGTCCTGGGTAGTCTCAGGGGTTCTATGTCCATTTTTGGTCCTCCCAGTACAAGAGAGACATAGACATACTGGAGAGAGTCCAGAGAAGGACCACAAAGGTGGTTAAGGGACTGTAGCTTCTCTCCTATGAGGAAAGGCTGAGAAAGCTGGGACTGGAGAAGGCTCAGGGAGAATCTCATCAGTGTGTGTAAATACCTGAAGGGAGAGTACAAGGACAACAGAGCCAGGCTCTTTTCAGTGCTGCCCAGTGACATGAACACAGGAGGGTCTATTTGAACATCAGGAAATACTTGTTTTACTGTGACGGTGATTGAGTGCTTGCACAGGTTGCCCAGGGAGGTTGTGGAGTCTTCATCCTTGGAGATGTTCAAAAGCCATCTGGACATGATCCTTGGCCACTGGCTCTGGGTTGTCCTGTGAGGGGGTGAGGGAGAATGACCTCCAGAGGTCCCTTCCAGCCTCAGCCATTTTATGACTCTTTGTAAAACTAAGGGTTCAGTTTATTGAAAGGAGTTACATCTATCTAACCACAGGTGTAAGACCACACCAATATTTTTTTTGTTCAAGAAATCTCTAGTAGAGGATATCTCAGTTTCTAGAACTCCACTTGGAAAGATGAGGTTAGTCCAGATTATAAGACAAGGATGTGCAAGCTGGAGTTGAGCTGCAGACTCTGTGAAGTGACATTTCACCATGCTCCCGTAAATGGGCTTTGACAGAGGGACTTCCCTGTGGTGGAGGAACCCGACAGCACCTCAGGTCTCAGTAATGGCAATGTCCTCATCCGAGGGGTGAAGTTGCAGACTTTCAACCTCCATCCCATGTGAACTTGCTTGGAGCTTTGCAGAGTACCCGAAATAGCAGCACAACACGTCTGACTCACCTCATGCTCCACTGAAACACTGTGCAGTTTTGCAGTTGACCCAGCAGTGGCTAAATGATATCTGCAATCCCACTGATGTCTCCTAGAGAGGTCTGAACTACTGGCATCATGTAATACAGTGGAATAATGGGAAATGAGTTTTGATGGGAGGAAGGTTAACAGTAAAGACAAAAATCCCTTCTAGATCAAGAGGTTAATACAGGCCAACCCAGTGAAGCATTGCTGAGAGAGGTGCTGATGGGTCATGAAAAATTTACAAGCTCACATTCTGAGCCACTGTCAGACTGCAAAACATTGACCTTAATCCTCTGAGCCTGTCATGCCATTGCCAGGCAGCAGAACTGAGCCCCTGCAGAAGAGTGAGATTGGGTGCTGATGGTCACTCAGCTTTCCCTACAGTGTTATTCTGGGATCTGCTGATCTCTGCATCTCACTCGGTGTCATCCTGAATATGACTGGGTGTCTGATGTGTTTGCTCTGGAAATGCAGAGCCGAGGCCTCAGTGGAGGGTTGGCAGAAAGGTGAGGACTGATTGACTGACTCTCTGTGCAGGACTTGCTGAGCCGTGGGCTTCACTGGAAACATGAATAATGCATCTGGTCCTAAAAGGTCCTAAATATCTCCAACTCCACATCAGGCAGGGATCTGTTTGGCATCAATGGATGCCAATGGATGCCAAAAGCATCAATGAGGGGATGTCTTCATTGATGCTTTTCCTTCCTTATAAAATTATTGAGTTTGCTTTGCTTTGTCTGAAGGAAGGGAATACCCGTTAGCTCTTCTTGATTAGGTGAATACTAACCTAAAGTGTTGCAGATTTTATACCTTGTGTCCTCTCTAAGCCCTGGATGATGTGGCCAATGGAAAACTGGGAGTCTCCCAACATCTCAGTCCCAAAGAGGAAAAACTGGTTGTAGGACCAGACTAAAAATTATCTCAGCTGTGTCTTCCTCTCAGTTCTGATCCTGACTTGCCATGACGGTTATACAGGCACCTTCCTCCCCCTTGCTGTCTCACTGGTGTCAGAAGGTCTGTCTGCCTGGTGTTTATAAAAAGTTGGAAGTCCTCCAGCAAAAGGCTGAGTACTATTTCACTCCTTTAACAACCCACCATCTTGTGTGAGCTGTAACCCCAGTGACAACTGTATGTCACTCTTATTTTAAACCTAATCTGATTTAAATTTGCTTATACCGAAGCAGAGAGAGATATGAGGAGAGCTGAAACTATATATACCTACTTAGATTTCCAGTTTAAAGACAGTCTAAATAAAGAGTTGAACCTCAGCAGGGTCTTCAGAGCCTGGCCTCCATGAAGCCCCTTTTTTCCCCCTAGAATGAATGTAGTGGTAAATGGGAGTTCCTTGTCTCTGGGCCTGCCTTTTCACATGCTCTTGGAGACACAGGTTTTTTCCACCTCTCTGAGGTACAGCCCTCGCCACCGTGTGCTGTCTCACATGTGCGCCATCGAGCTGGGACACAAAAAGCCAAATCCAACTGATGCTTTGGGGCCCCATCAGCTGGGAACTTAAACTTGTCAGCACTGAGCATGTAGTGGCCTCAAACAGGTGTGCAAGGTACTGACAGTGGAGATTTTGGCCATGCTGCTTGGCAGAGGGATAAACGGGTTCAAAGGATGCAACCCAAGCCAGGTGGGGTTTTATTAGTGGTCTCTAGCCCTGGCAGTGGTCAGGCAGCTGTTTGTCTTGTGGAGGATGGACTTGCAGGGTGAATCAGACAGCGAATTGTGAGATATCCAGCTGAAAAGTCTCCTAACACATGCTGATTGAGTATTGGCTAATAAAAGCATGGATTGTATGGCTTCCATTGAACTATGTGACCAGAAACCTCAAAGATTTTACTACTGGAAGTCAGGAGAAAGCTTGGGTGCATAAAATGGTAATAAATCAGAGCCTGAAAGATTTTTGGATTTAATGGGGCAGTGAACAGCATGGAAACAAGACCGAGTATTTCCCCTGCTTCCATATTTCTTTCTCTCTCCCTTCAGCTTTTGTGCTATGCCATAAGGGAGTACTGAGGGAGGGTGCACAACATCACTTTTCCTAAGATGAAGTCCCTAACTGTTGTGTTTTCTTCCATTCTGCGGACACAAAATTTACGATAACAATAAATTGAAGGTGGTGAATGTGCTCCCCAATTTATTGGTGAATTCATGTATAAAAATGAGTGTGAAATACAGCATTCCTGCCGCTGACTTGTAGTTTTGTCACAAGGCAGCCATGAACTAGAGATCCCTTTTGCATAGTGGTGGAGACCCCTCCTACTGGCTTCATTCATACCGAGGTGATCAGGCTTCTAATAAAGCTTTATGGGCTTCCAAGTTGTTCATCATTTTCAAATTCATTTCCTGCTTGGGTTAATAAACAGTTGATTCATCTCCTTCTTCCTAGTTACAGGTTGGTTGCAGGGACTCTAAATACTAGGCCGTCAAGGTTAAAGGGAGGCAATCATGGGCAATAAACAGACTGCAGAGGAGTTGAATTAGAATTACTTGTTTGCATCAATCTTCACTCCAAATCTGTGCTCATGTTGGAAAGGGTTTGGGCGACAGGGTGAGAAGAGATGTGTGGGAGGGAATCCCTCTCCTCTTCTGAGTTTTAATTTCTGAATGTCATTGAACTATTCCCACAAGCAAAGCTCTCTGAGCCAGAGTATTTCTGACATAGTGTCTCCCCTGTGACTGCAGCACATCAAAGCAACTAAAAGACTTTCCTGACGTTGGGGCTGTAGGTAATCCAGGATCCCATTTTGGAGAATTTTTCCTTTTTGCTCATGCTTTGCCAATAGGATAATTAAAGGGGGAGGGCAACAGAGAGCCTGAGAGAGGGAGCCAAAATCAACATAACATTGGAACAAATGGGGATTCTAAGGCTGCTGAGCAGTAAGGAGCACGTCATGCACATCTCTCTTGTACTGTGATGAAGCTGGCTGGGTGCAGCTTTTGTTCCTAGGGACCAGGTCCCAGAAGAGAGGTGCAGGTCAGGGGAGTGGGGAAAATCCAGGTGTTTTGAAACAGCTAAGCAATTCAGTATTACATGGGAAATGCATAACCATGCAACAAAACCAGCTGGAGAAACAGAATAATACTACAATTAAAATACTGGGTTTGGGTTTTGGTGACTGAGTTCTTGACTTCACTGTGCTTTGCTTAGTTCACTTCATGCTGTTTGCAAGTACATTGAGAACCCCAAAGGATTTGGGAGAACATCTTCCAGGCTCCAAAGTCCAGTAATGATAAATCAATTTATCTTTGTTCAGTGATTTTCCACTGTAGTTTGTGGCTTCTCTAATGAAGCAGTTACAAAAGATCATGGACATGGGGAACCAACTAGGAAACAGCCATTAAAAGTGAAGAGTCAAAGGAAATTATTTGCAAATATCTTAAGGTCTATTTGCCAAGTGCTTATAAAAAATCAATACATTTAAAGAAAATCAGGATGGTACCCAAACATTCTGCTAACCAAAATGGGGCTTTATTCATAATAAATACTATTTATAATGAATAATTTGACCAGGGAGAACTGGAGAGAGGCCAGTGTATCCATCTATTTAATACAAACTATGGGTGATCCAAAGAATGATGGACTTCTCAGTCCTATTTTGGTTGCTGAAAGAATAACTGAGAAATTAATTAAAGAACAGGCAATAAAACACCAGGGCAAATATAAGTTGAAAGTAGCAAAACTCTACGGATTTTAAGGGCAAAATCATACATGCTTTTGTTCATATTTTCTAGAGTCAAGGTAAGAATTGTTCCTTTCACTGGCATTTCTGTATCTACTAAGATCATGAACAGAGATGTGGACTTTCACTTGGTGTAAGCAGAACTTAGCACGTTGTCACCTAATCTTTGCTGGTGTCTTAGAAGGCTGCAGCCCCTGAATGCAAACAATGTTATGTCTCTGATGTTAATAACCCCTCAATTTCTTTGGGAAGATTAAGAGCAGAGCAGACAATGGATGGCTGGTAAATACAGTTAATTTAGATTTTCAAGATGTTCTTGAAAAAATGCACTACAAGAAGCTACTAATGGGATTTGGTGGGTATAGAGGAAGAAGAAAGGCAGAGGCATAGCTTCAGCAGTAGTGAAGAGGAGGGACAGAAAGATGAGGGCTAAGAGTTCAATTCTCAGCATGGGAAGAGGTTAATAACAAGGTCAACCCAGAGTCAGGTTTGTGAAGGCTTGCAAGGAATAGAATCAACTCCATAGAGGCCTAATAAACCGTAAAAATTGCCAACATGAATTTCAATATAACCAAGCACAAGGCAATGCTGCTCAAAAGGACTGATTTGAAAGCTTCATACATGCTGATGATTTCTGCATTCAATTTAACCCCCTAGACATAGGGACATAATTGCCAGGGACTCAAAGAAGGGATTCAGGCAGGACACAGCAGGGCTTGCAGCAGTGGAAAGCCTGTTCAGCTGAGTTAAGGATGGACAGAGGAAGCTGTGTCCAATAATAATGATGTGCTAATAATAACATGATGAACTAATGCTTCATCTTGTACCACCTGCTGTATTGATTTTGATCACCCTTTTTAGAATCATAGAATCAAGGAATTGATAAGGTTGGAAAAGACCTTTGAGAACATTTAATCCAACTGTTAACCCAGAACTGCCAAGTCCACCATTAAACAATGTCCCTCTGGGCTACATCTACACACCTTTTGAGTATGTCCAAGGTTATTGATTCAATCAGTTCCCTGGACAGTCTGTTCCAATGCCTGACCACCCTTTCAGTGCAGAAATGTTTCCTAATATCCAACCTAAACCTCCCCCAGCATCGCTTGAGGCTGTTTTCTCTGGTCCTGTTACTTGTTGCTTGGGAGAATAGACCCACCCTCACCTGGCTACAACCTCCTTTCAGTTAATTGTAGAGAACAATAAGATCTCCCTGAGCCTCCTTTTCTCCAGGCTAAAAACCTGCCCACAGCTCCCTCAGTCACTCCTCGCAGGACTTGCGCTCCAGCCCCTTCACCAACTCACATGCCCTTCTCTGGATACACCAGCCTCTCAAGGTCTTTCTTGTTGTGAGGGCCCCAAAAGAGGATTTGAGATGTGGCCTCACCTGTGCTGAGTACAGGGGAACAATTACTGCCCTGGTCCTGCTGCCACGCTATTGCTGATACAGCCCAGGTGCCATTGGCCTTCTTGCCCACCTGGGCACACACTGGCTCTGTCCCTTTCTGCCTGGCCGCTGTCCAGTCTCTTTGCTCCCAGCCTGTAGTGCTGTGGGGCGTTGTTGTGACCCAAGTGCAGGACCCAGCACTTTGTCTTGTTGAACCTTGTACTGTTGGCTGTGGCCCATCAATCCAGCTTGTCCAGATCCCTCTGCAGAGCCACCCTGCCCTCCATCAATTGGATGCTCCTGTCCAACTAGTTGTCATCCATGAAGTTATTGAGACTGCCCTTGATCCCCTCGTCTAAATGATCAATAAAGATATTAAACAGGACTGGCCCCAACACTGAGCCCTGGGGACCAGGAGCCACTAATGCCTGGCTGCCAATCAGACATAGCCCAACTCACCACCATTCTCTGGGCATGGCCACCCAGCCAGTTTTTTACCCAGTGAAGAGTATGCCCATCCAAACCCTGGGGAGCCCATTTCTGTAGGAGAATTCTGTGAGAAATGGTGTCAAAGGCTTTACTAAAATCCAGGTAGACAACATCCACAGCCCTTCCCTCATCCACTAAGCGGGTCGCCTGGTCACAGAAGGAGATCATGTTGGGCCTGATCACCTGATTGTCCTGTACATGTCACATGGTGGCACTCCAGATGAACTCCTCCATAATTTTCCCTGGCACTGAGGTCAGGTTGGCAGGCCTGTTATTGCCCGGATCCTGCATCTGCCCATTCTAGTAAATGGGCATCATTTGTTAACCCTCAGTCAACTGGGATCTCTCCAGTTAACCAGGATTGCTGGTAAGTAATTAAAAGTGATTGGTTGTACAAAAATGAAAGAAAAAAAAAAGAGAGTGATCAGCAATATGTGGTTTCTTTGTACACTGAAGAGGGAAGATGTTGCAATTTAATCCATAGGGAAAGAAGATGAGTAAATTAGAACTGACTCATTTTACAGGGTTAATAGTAAAATATTATAGGGAAGGGATTGTCTGCTGCTCTCTGGTTTTGCTTTTTGTCTTTTAATCTTTTTTATGAAGTAATGAGTACAGAGAACTACAAAGAGAGCTAAAGGCAGAGGAAAAGTGTTCAGAGGCTGCATGACAGAGGCTGTATTTTCAGTTTGTTGACCTCAATGGGGGAAGTATTTCTTGGAGAAAGTTTTGTAATGCATGCTTATGTATATGTATATATATATAGTTTTAGTTAAGAATTTAGTACTTTTAGGATCCAGTACTTTAGTACTTGAAAGGAAAGGAAATGTCTTGGGCTGTGAACATTGAAGTTACATACTGATCTCAAATTGGGAATGGAAAGAGATGTCACACTGTGGAAGTACCACCCTGTTCACAAGCACTGTTCCACACAAAATCCCATTACACAGCAGTGAAGGTAACACAGGTTGGCTCCTTCCAAACTGCACAGGGTTCAGATTTGATGGCACTTTGGGGCTCTAGGTCAGGCCATCTTGAAGTTGCCTGTACCCAGTGTGGTGTCCCAGACCAATGTGAAATGCTGGGGCAGTGGCAGGAGGCTTTGCCTGCCTGTGACTGCAGCTGACAGACACCCGGCGGTTTTCATTCAATCTCGAGCACAGTTTTTGAGCTCATTCAAACCCAGGAATGAAACATGGGCAGGTCTGATCTATTTTCTTGAAGAGGTGCAAACTGAAATGCCTCCAATGCTGAAGAGTGGCCACGAGAAATTGCCCATGATCTGATGCTCCTGAGTGTGATGATACAGGCTGGGATGTTGCTGCTGCACACACACGTGCTGGCATGGGAGGGACACCAAGCTCCAGGCAGCTGCAAGATGCTTGCTGATGGGTAGGACTGCTGCTGTGAGTGAGATGTCAGCCCCCCATGCCATCAGTGGGGATTAATTGCTGAAGAACTGAATGTGTGTGTCCATTCTTCTCCTTTTTCCTGAAGTCATTTGATGTGCATGTTAAGATGCGACCACCTGAGGCACCTGATATGTCTGTTTTGCCCATAATGGTGCTTGCTGCCCCAGCCTTGTAGTAATTGTAGTCCTCCAGCTGGTGCTGAGGAGTCATCTGGTGTCCTCTTGCCTCACCTTCTTTCTCCGCAGCACTGTTAATGGCAGAGGTAGCAAACAGGACATTTATGTGGATGCTAAATAAGCACTTAAACACTGATCAAATGTGACACAATCTCCCCTTTGCTTGAGAAGGCAGGGAAGTGCTCCAGTCTTCAATTATCATTGGAGAGCTGAGGCACAGAAAATGTCCTGGCCACATCATGAAGAAATTCAATGGCAGCAACTGACTCTGGCTTTCCTGGACTCCAGCCCTGGTTGGAAAGCAGAAACCTAACCCTTCATCAAGGCTTTCTCCCCTCCTCCTGCCTGTTTGTCATTGTGTCTCATTGCACCATGCATAGTATTAACATTCACATGTGCTGTGGACAGGTCAGGTCTTTCTGGGGTGCTCTGTGGGGAATAAGCCTTGCTTCAGGGTTGTTATGCAAATTCATATCAGCAATGATCCAGAAATAGCAATCCTTAATCACGGGTAATTTCTAAAATGAATCAAACACATTCTTTCTTTTCCAATGAATAATTCGCTCGGTGCTGAGTATTAGTAATGATAAGGACTTTCTAATGTCCCTACAGTATGTTTTTAAAAGGCATCAGTCTCTCCTCTTGATAAACCCCCTTTGGAAATATTGTGTTTAATTTGAAAACCTTAGGGAAAAAGGAGGGCCTGGTCAGAAGCAGTCACTGCTGTTCAGCCTTTATCACATCAAGATGGTTTTTGTCTGCAGATTTAACACATGTGTGTGGCTCAAACCTTTCCTTAGGCATGCACTGACCTGATAAGCTGTAATGACCATGTCAGTGATCCATGAAGGATGGGTCACTGGGAGGTGGGGCATTTTGAAACTGTGCCTCTCAATCCACTCTGCTGCACCTTTGGGACGTTTCTGAGGCAGCCACAGGAGCCAGCCAAGAAGAACTGACTTTGTGCCCATCATAGAGCATCCCAGAAACACCTTGGGCAGTGATGGTCAGCATACCCCTGGCCTTTGAATAACTCTGAAAGAGAACTCTAAACTGCAGGAATTTGAGCAAAATCAAAAAGCCAGAGGAGGTAGTGTTGAACCACATTGCCTTGAGGTGGTATTTCTTTGCTAACTGGGGATAAAGCTGCCGTGGGCCTACTGAATGAGCTTAGAAGTAAATGCAAGAGTATAACCATCCTGTGGAGTCAGTGGAGGGATTCCAGGAGACGTCTGGCTGGTGATGTCTGCCTTGAAGTGTTTGGACTCTAAGAGAGGACATAACTGAGCCAGACTGGACAGACAGTGGCAGTAAGACATGCAACATGTACTGCATGTGCCCTCACTGTCAGGAATGTAACACTTTCAACTAATATTGATCTTGCCTTACTAATCCCCTATTCTTTTGTTCTGCCAATCTAGATGAAAAAATGCATGGATTGTTTCCTTAGAGCTGTGACAAGGGAAGACCAAGGGAGGAAAGTTTAATAGAAACCTTTAGGTCTGGAGATGCAGAAGGGCCATGGAGAAAAACACAGATGCCTGTGGTTCTATAGGTGATCTGGTAACTCTGTGTTCCAAATTCCTCCATGTACCGATGTGCTGGCTGCCCCATAGCATGGGGAGGCACGATTTCATGTGGTTCCCCCCAGATGTACCCACAGGACAGGTTTGTGAGCACTGAGGCTGTGAACACTCAGTCATATCTTCAGGGAGACACAGTTACACTCAGGACTTCCTCGCACTTATGTTCGTACTTCTCCCATAGCATCCTCTGACCACCTGGTAAGTCAGAAGTAAGGAGGTGTGGAATTAACAACAGAAAACCTTTATTCTTTTCAGGAATGTGTTTCACCAGGGATTTAGGGCTTGTCCCAGTGTGCAGTGCCTGAGTCCCAGGGCCAAGGATGCAAAACTTCCTGCTCCTGCAGCGTGGTTGCACTAAGTATCCAGCATTAGCAGCTGATTTTGGCTTCTCTTTCAAATTTCAAGGTTGTCTCATGGACAGAAGCAATATCCCCACATGGGAATGCAGCATTAGGTTTGAACTCTTGCTCTATAATAATATGCAGTTCTCTCTTGCATTGTGAGTATGTTGATAGGGGGGATATGGCCTCGTGTTACAGAAATGTGAGTTGAGACCTTCCCTTTATGCCCCTACTGAAGGTCAAACAAGTTTTGTGGTGATATGAAGAAAATACCTCTTGTCTGAGGAGCTGATGATCCAGATAGCATTCAAAAGCAAAGGGGAATGAAGCAAGTGAATATCCAAACCACGAGGTGAATAGGGAAATTTACTGCTGCCCTACCTGTTCACTGTTGGTTGAATGTGATCTCAGTGCTTGAATCACTGGAACTGATAGCTTTTGATAAATAAGCTATAGAAAAATGGTAGCTAGCTAAAAAAAACCCTTATGCCTGTGTTTAAAGGTGAGGAAAAGGTAAGTAGGTTATGGTGAAGTCTCGTGGTGTGATTGACTTGTTTTTTTAAACATATTTGTTTACTTACCCTTCTGAAAGCGTGGGTGCTAGAACAGAGGAACTCTGGTGTATCTTGTAGCGGGAAAAGGGATGGATGAAAGCAGGCAGGCAGGAGTGCGTGTGGGGGGAGATATGGGAAACTTTTAAACTGAATTTGTCTCTGGTCATGTAACAAAAAACTACTCCCTTTAACATCGGTGTACCAGAGTGGTCAACCCTAACCCTTCGGACAACCCAGCTGATTTTGCAGTGATTTGCTGCAGCTGAACAGCAGCTGCTCCTTGGCTTTCCATATGCTGCACAGAGTGTGTAGATCATGCGACAGGCTATTCCTGGGCAGTTCTTCTCTCAGTCCTCCTGCAGCTCTGTTCCCCTTGCCTGGGATTGCAGCCCCTGGTGTTCATGTGGATTCCCTGACTGGGTCTGCTCTCTACCTGTTCTGTCCCTGCATTTGATGAGAACCTTTAACTATGTAGAGTTAGTGAGGTAATTTGACTGGAAATTATCCTTTGCCTGATTTTGATGTAGTGCAAGATCCAAAGTAGCCCTACGGAATGCAAGAGATTGTTGCACTATTTGTGGGAGTTGTGGGTTAAGTATTGCATGGGGCTTAGAGTTGCAGAAAACAAATGTCTACTGACAAATTCTTCCTATGCCATTGTCTAAATTTTATTCTGTGTGTGCTCTCTTACAGAGAAACTGTTCTGCAAACATTATAGAGAGCTGTAAGTTATTTAAAATTAGGTTTAGATTAGTATCCTCCCACCTGGAAATCCAGGTGCTTTACTTATCATGACTTGAGCTCTCCAGAGCTTGGAGACAGCCATAAAGCTTCTGTGAACATCCTTAAATAGATGTTCTGCATGTACAAATGCTGCTCCTAATTTCCAGAGCAAGTGATATGTATTGCTGTGCATAGCCATCTCTTTCCCTGGGTATTAATTACCCTATTCTTCTGCTGAAGAACATGGACCAGGGCCCAGAGTGGCAGTTTTTGCATTAAATACTTCTGTCTGGTCAAATTTTCCTTCTCCATTTAGTAGAAGGTGCAAATAAGCAAGAGAGAAGAAATGCTGTGCAGGAGAGAAAAAAAAAAAAGAAGGAAACAGTGCGTGGAAGATTTAAAAATAACAATCAGTTGTATTCGTTGAAGGTGTCCAGATAAAGTCGTGAATAAATAACATCATTAGGAAGAATTTCTTTATGGAAATTTCTTCATGGAAAGGGCTGTTAAGCATTAGAATGGGCTGCCCAGGGTGATGGTGGAGTCATGATCCTTGGAAGTGTTCGAGAAAACAACTGGATGTGGCACTTAGTGCCATGGTCTACTTGAAAAGGTGGTGATTGGTCTAAAATTGGACTTTAGGATCTTCGGGGTCTTTTCCAACCTAAATGGTTGTCTGATTGAGTGATCACAATGTATCTGTGTTCTTGTAATCATCAGTGTTATCCTAATGAGTCTCCAGCTTGTCATATGGGAATCATTTCCCCTGGTGTGGAGTACAGCAATTATTTTTAAGGGCACCCTGAAATCTAAGGTTTTTCTTCAGCTGGTGTGGGGTGGTGTAGCTACCTGACCTCAGCAGAGCTCAGAGGATTTATTGCAGCTGAAGTCCTGGTTTCTTGCCCGATTGTCACAGAACACACAGTTTTAGGTTGGTTCTAGGTGGCCAATACTGAGCACTTATCCAAGGGACATTTTAAGGGAAAAAGAAATAACATGAAACTCTCTTTCCACAGCTGGCATCTCATCAGGACACTGGGATTAAGCCAGCAGAGACTTATAAACAGTGTGGTTGGCCCTGATTGTAGCTTTTCCCTTAATCCACACAGCGCATTTCCTCCCGAGCAGCCTCCCGAGCCACGGGGTCAGTGCCACTTCTGAGGAAGAAAAGTTGCCAGCGAAGGGGCTGGTTGTCTGGTGTCACTTTCTGGCTTATCTGTTGGGAGGCTAATTGCAAAGTTCTCATCTTGGGGGAAAACAAATGTGGAAAAGACAAAGGGGGAAAAGCTGATGGGATTTTGCTGTCAGCCTGAGGAAGTTCATGGTTTGAGTGTGGAGTTTATTGTGAAATGGAGGACTAACCCAATGACCTTGGAAATCAATAGAAAGCCTCCAACTGGCTTCAGTGTCTCTTTGTTCAAGGGGAATGGAAGATTGTGGAAATAGGAAAGCAAAATGGTAACAAACCTGCAGTATGCAGCTTATCCTGGGCTCTGTGGAGATGCAATTACCTCTCTAGGCCTGTGGAGAGACAAAACAGTGATGTTTGTCTTAAAGGAAATGACTTAAGCAGACAAACAAACAAACAAACCCAAATAATGCATTTAGGGGAATTGGATGAAGGTGCCTGCAAAGGATAAGGATTAAAGGCTTGTCTCTGCCTGTCGCAGTCCTGCCCAAACTTAAGTTTAGAAGCAGTGTAAAATAGTACAAGAAGCAGAGGAGGCAGTCCAAGTTCTACAGGGAGATGGTGGGTATCATTAGCCAAAAGATAAAGCAGAATAAATAAAGAAAAACCAAAAATCTCCTAATGTAGAGTCAAAGAACTGAGATCAATTAGAAGTATGCAGGAGGGAGCAAACTCAAGTTCACAATAAATTGAGGACAAACAGGTTACTTTGAGAGTCTTCAATCTGTCTAGTTCAGCCATCTTATACATGGTGCATTCTAGAACTACAGTAGAAAATCTGAACAGTCCATGACATACAGGGAGGGTGTTGCTTTGCATATGTATTCCTGAACAATGCCTGGTTACTATGGCAATAGGCAGTATAGAAAGTGTTCATATGGATTCCTTGACAATTTTTAATCCAGTGTGGACAGTGGTGGTCTGAGAGGGCATCTCTTCCAGATGGATAACCTCCGGAGAACACCCCTACAGGGACTAATGGGTCTTTGCTGGAAACCTTTGACTCACATGTTGAATTAATATATTTTAAGAGCAATAAAATGAGCTCTGAACACCCAGTCCCTGCAGTTTCGATGGCTAGTCATTGACTCAGGATTTTACATTTAGTGAGGTTCATCAGGTACTTAAACTGTTATCTGCTTTTAAGCAGCTAAATCCATATGTAGGTGATATTAATAACTTTGAACAGTCAGTGAGCTGGGGTGAGACTCATGAAGTCAGTCATGGAGGTTTGAGAGGACCTCTGGAGATCACCTCGTCTCCAGGGTCAGCTAGAGAAGGGTTGCTGAGAGCAACGTCCAGATGAAGATTGAATATCTCCAAGGAAGGAGACTTAACAACCTCTCTGAGCAACCTGTTCCAGTGGTGACCAATGCCACAGTAACTAAGTTCTTTATGCTTAAATGATATTTCCTGTTAACCACTTTGTGCCCATTGTCCTCTGAGTGGGCACCACTGAGAAGAGTCTGTCTCCATCTTCTTTACATTTTTCTGTCAAATATTTATGCACATGGATAAAATCCCTGAGCCTTCTCTTCTTGAGAGCTGAACAGTCCCAGCTCTCCCAGCCTCTTTTTCTGTGACAGATACTGCCATCCTTTAATCTCTTTCATGGCCCTTTGCTGGACTCACTCCAGTATGTCCATGTCTCTCTTGTATTGTGGAGCCCAACACTGGATACCTTGGCTACAAGCATTGTCCTTTGGACACCATCCACACTGTCCATCAGAGAATGATCAAAGGAGGCAGGATCTAGACCCATGTGTTCCAGCTACCTGCTCTGACAGCAAGACTATGCCTTCTAGCCAGGCTCAGATATGGTTCTCTTCTCTGCATTCTCTTCCTTGCTGCAGTGAAAACCTAGTTGGAATGATTATCAGAAGTGGAGAAGTTGATGAGTCACTGTCTTGTAGAGCAGTGCAATTTTGTGTGGAGCTCTGTGCTGATCTGCCTACCCATCTTGGGTGAAGATTTATTTATGGTGCTCTCCAAAGTGATACTGTAATATCCTTTCCTAGCTCACATTCCTGCTGATGCCTGCTCATTATGTGATTTCTTCCCCTTCCAGTGTTTTAAATAAGATTATGGTGTATTGAGGTTGAAGGGAGCAGGATATTGTTAGGATTTTTATCATCAAATTACTACTTTAAGCAAACTGGAAGTCTCTGATCAGTCATGTAGAGTACAGTGTACTGGTCCTGGCCTTGACATCCTCTCTCAGCACCATGGCAAGATTCAGTGATTATCCAGAGGTTACCCAGGGTGAAGGTAGAAAACATACTGCTATGAACAGCTGCTCATGATGCTGGCTCCTTCACTCTCAGGGAAGGTTCAGAGACATTACATTTGTCTCAGTAAAACATTTCTCTTGCTTGGCAAGTTGTGCTTCACTAATGTACTCATCTACCAGGAGGCTATTTTCAGTTTATGCCCATTCCAAAAACAAGAGCACATCTGCCCCCTCCTCCTCAGCCTCCCTGCTCTGCCCTGAGAGGGCTCGAGAGGCTGGTGGAGGCATCTGATACCTGCAGGGAAATGTGATTGCTTTGCCTTTGATGCAGTGTGAGATAAGTGATCTGCTGAAGGGGTCTATGGGAGGTAGAGCTGCCTGGTCCCTACTTTCTCCTCATCTGTTGCAGGCATGAAAGTGGTGAAGTCATATTTAATTTTTATATAAAAGTTAGATTCTGTTTTAAGGCAAATTCAGTGTGTTGCCTGGCAGGGGACCTGGATTATCCTCAGCACTGCTAAGTTTAGATTGCTAAGTGCAAGTGATAAAGTGGTACCTTCCCTGCTTCGGAAGAAGTCAAACACCTTTATTTCTGATCATTTAGCAATTTAATTGTATACTTCTATTATAGTAAGATCATTATATTTGATAAAATCAAATGTGATAGAAATGCAACAATGTTTTCGATTCCCAAATGCTGATATGCTTGTGGCCTGAAAGTTGCTCCTAAGTGAAAAAAAAGGCTGTTTCTTTTCCCTGGTAAAAATGAATCACAGTTCTCCTTGTGTGCTGCCCAGTGCAGCACAAAGAGCAACTGCTTCTGGTTTTCACTTTGGTGACATTTCTGGAAGTGTTCAAGGCCAGGTTGGATGGGGCTCTGAACAACCTGATTTAGTGGAAGGTGTCCCTTGCCCTCGGCAGGGATGATGGAACTAAATGATCTTTAAGGACCCTTTCAACCTCAAACCATTCTATGGTTCTACAGTGGGCTGGTGAATGCATGGTGGTGCTCCTTTCACCTACTGAAATACTAAATTTTGACTTTTTATTTTGGCTTAGGCCACCCTTCAAACAGTATAGAGAGGCTGTTCAGTCTAACACCAAAAAAATTAACTTAGAGCGGCAGCAGTGAAATGGTTGCAAGAGGGGAAGGGGAGCGCAGTGATCGAGATAAAAGGGAGACGAGATAGGATTATCCAGAACAAGTCTGGGTTTGCTGCAGGGGGATGAGTCACTGGTGGCAGTGGCTAATGTAGATATTGAGATGTGAGGGTTTTTTTCTGAGTGAGATTTTCAATGGAAAATATGGTTTAAATGTGGATGAATGTGAAACGATGCAACAGGGACAGTAAAGTGCATATGTTAAACTGAACAGCTCTGCAGTGGCCACCCGGTGAAAGGATTGATGGGTTATTTATTGCAGATTATATGACAGGGGAAGAAATCTGGCTCATCGGGGGTCAGGGAATTTAAATGTTGTCCTCTTGTCATGGTAGGTGCTGAAATCAATCTGTTACCTCTTGTTAGTTCTTTTGATGAGTATGCAGAACAACTGGTTCTCTGGTGGATGAGGTCAGTTTTTAGAGTTGTAGCTGACTAATTTTGAGGCCAGCAAGAACATTTCTGGTTATGAATTTATCATAGAATCATAGAATGGTTTTGGTTGGAAAGTATCTTAAAGATTATCTAGTTCCAACCCCTGCTGTGGACAGGGACACTTTCCACTAGACCAACTTGCTCAAGGTCCCATCCAACCTGGCACTGAACACATCAAGGCATGGGCAGCCAAATGACTAATAGTGATAGCATACATTCCATGACTCTCTGTGACTGCTAACACCAACATTTGGCAGATTTTGGCAAGAGAGCTGAGATTGAGTGTTGCCTTACAGCCACCCTTGGTGTGATAAGTGGCACAGATAGTGCTAACAAGAACCTAAGCAGGTAGAGCTGGAGAGAGGTAACTACTGTTTTTCCAGTGGAGAGACAGACTAGAAATCTGAGTCTGCCTTATGGTAACATACAGCTAAGTTTTTGGGGGAGAATTTATGTGCAAACTGATTGCTTTTCACTAGAGAGATGTTTCTTCTGTTATAATGAACCTGGTGGCTGGTACCTGATAATGGGGCTCATTGCATCTGGCTTATAAAAATATTGTTTCCATATCAGCAAAGACTGAGGACCTGAATCTGTTCCTACCAAGATGGCTGTGAGGTTACCAAGCAAAGAGCACTCAGCATCACAAAGAGATTGGGTATACCTGAATGACATCAGCAGTCATTGAGAGGAACCTAAAGAACACCACAGATGAGGCTAGCTGAGTGCGAGCTGAATGGAAGCAGTTGCTTTATGTAAGAGACAGTCATCTGGAGTCAGGACATGGGCAAAAAGCAAGGCTAACCAGCTTAGTAGACAATTAGGCTGTGGCTGGGAGGAAGGAGACGGTTGTGTGGTTTAAATCCTGGCAGAGTTGCTGGATTGGGGTTCTGCTACTAATTTTGCCACAGGCTCCCAGGCTCCTTCATTCGCTATTAATGCTCCACCCTGCACAGCCTTGTTCCTCCTTCAGAGCTGCTGAGGTACAGGGGTGTCCATATGGCCGGCAAAATGTTTTACTGAAGACTTTGAGCTCATTGCAAAACCAATCAGGTCTTTGTTGAAAGAGGGATGCTAGTGACAAGGCTTGTGCCTACAGTATCTATAGCTGTTTATGCATATATATGTGTATTTATGTAGCTATGTATGTATGTGTAGCTGTAAGGTTGTCATTCTTGCCTCTGCTTGTCACTGACTTGGAAGTGCTTTTTCGAGGGGGTAGAAGAGGTAGGAACAGGAATGTAGCTGCAGCCCCACCTTCTGCACCCTGAACTCTTCAGATGTCTGGCTGGGCATGGAGAGAGGATGAGGAGACCTGCATCAGGGTCTCAGCACGCTAAAGCAACAGCTAACACTATCTGCTTTACAGAAAAAAAAATAAAACAGAGAGTTGGTGATCACTTGGGTAGAAGAATCAGCTCATTGTGATCATCTAGCAGAATGGTGATCCTTTTGAAATTCCCCTGGGATGTGGCAGATCTGTATTGGGAAAAGAGATCAATCACCTGCTTGAAAGGCAGCATTTGTCAGTAGGTTTGGTGCCAAAGTGTCTAAGTCAGTGTTCTGCACTGTGGAGAGATTCAGGGCTTCCCAATGCAATCCCAGTGGCCAGTAAAGCTCAGCGGCACAGGAGTTGGCACTGGTCTTTGGAAGTGACCAGTCTTCCTGTCACAGCTCACCAGCACCATGGAGGGGCTGAAACCTTTTGGACAACGACCTCAGAAAGCTCAAAGTCACTTGTGCTTGTCTTGTGACAGGGAAAGCTCTCTAGGAGCACAGAGCTTGCTGTGAAAAGGAGAAGGGAAAGGGGGGGACAGATGGGAAAGAAAGAGTCAGGCAGGAGAAAATAAATAGGGCAAATGCAGGCCAGACTTGGAATCAGTGGTGGCCAAACCTGCTAGCCAGCACATGCCAGGAGGAAGCAGAGATCATGAATAGCCATCAAAACCTCCTTGGTATCCCTTGCCAGACATTTCTGGAAAGACAAAGACAATAGGAAGCTAACTGATTTAATGTCATTCCAGGAGCCTTCAGCACAGCATCATCAGCCGTGGCATGCCATAGGCTGACCTTCTCTACTCTGAGTCACACTTTGTCCTCTCTTGGTTTGGAGCCCCTCTCTCGTATGGGCCAGAGAAGATCAGACTGCCAGGAGCCAGAGTGTGAAGGGCTTGACAGGCTGTGACGGCCGTGTCCTGCATGGCCAGGAGCAACAACAAATGTGACACAGCTCTCCAACCAAAACACAAAGCAATGTGAGGAGCACTGTCCCTAATTTGTCAGTTAGGAAGAGCTCTGGTGACGTGAGCAATGGGAGGTGACACCCTGTGGCACAACCACTGTTAGGGGCTCAACCCTGGTCTGCATCAGCAGAGTGGTTGTTTCCTACTGTACCCCTTGCCACAGATGTACCTGAAAAGATCTGCTAAATATGCTGAATTACCTGTTTGCCTATAAAAGCCAGTGAAATAGTAATTTTGGCAAAGAACAAGTCTTCAGGAAATCAATTACCTAAAATTCAACCTCCAGCTGAGTAAAGTCCTGCAGATTCCAGTGAAGCGTTTGTGTCGCCTGGTGCATTTCTTGTGTTGGGGATTTCTCTCTCCTCACTTTAATTAAGGCCACTTTCAACAAATGCAGCAAGGAACACCCTTTAAAACCCAGTCAGGCAACTCTTCCCCATGCACCTTTCGAATACGGGCAATGAGGCCATTGATCTCTCCACCTTGTTACATCCAGAGATCATAAAATGAGACTTGTGCTTAAATGGATTATGTAGTTTTGCTCAGTGGTTTCATGTGGAGAGCAGAGACTGTGAGCCAAGATTTCTGGTTCCCTGCCTTGCCTGTTGGCAATGGTTGGGCTCTTCCACAGCCTGTGATGAGGCCACCTGTTTCATTATTTGGTATAAAACTGGGGCTTCCTTTGAATGCACCTTCCTAGGGGACTGTCCTGGATCCCTCCCACAGAGCTGTATTATTCCCTGTTTATTCCTTTCACGTTTTCTTTATATAGTTCAGTCTTTAACTCTGCAGAATGCAACTGGAACGCTGATACACAGATGAACTTAGAGATTCCAGCTCATGTATGAATCCCCGTGGACTCTTGGCATGACCTCCAAGAGGTCATGCTGTACGTGCTGGAAAAGGAGTAGATGGCTTCATGGCACGATATAAAATGTGCAGCATTTCCTACAAGCACATACTGGGGAGAAGAAGTCACTAGTACAGGCATTGGGAAGAAAAAGTATGAGACTGAAGATGCTGTTGGGAGTTCCTAGCTCACAGCTCCAGTAAGGACAGATATTCGGACCTGCCTTCGTTGTTATCATAAAAAACATGGATTACTAGGAAATGCGCACAAAAAACAGTGGGAAGTCATTGCAAAATGCTAGTGGATGGTTAAATCTGGAGAGCTTGTCCAAGGAATGAGTAAAAGGGCTTGTGCTACAAAGCTGCAAAAAGTTAATGGGTGTAAAAATCGAAGAAAGAGTGGAATGATTTGGTTTAGCCAAAGGGCAAAGCACTTAGCAGTAATGAGGGGCGAATTACAGAAGGTTAAAACCCAGGTTGGATACAGTACAAATTTGCAGTCAGCTGTGTTAGTTCGGAGCATATCCTCCCATGGAGATATGTGGCAGTTGATTGGCATTTTGTAACTAGGTAAGTGCACAGAAAGGATAAGGGCAAATGGGCATCTGGAGAAAGAAATCTGCATGTGAGCAAGTCTGTTGAGATATGAATGCATGTGAACCTGTGATGTGAGGACCCCTGGGTATTTTGTCCATAAATAATATGAACAGAAAAGCTGGGAGGATCCATTGGGATGGCTTTCCAAGCAGCTATCGCAAGGGAGACTCTTATGGGAAAAATCACGAATCAGCAGGGTTTATCTGAATATTTTTGTATCCAATGCTTGCTTTCCAGAGATCCCACAACTATTTTCACTTATTGATGGACAGACACCAGTCTTAATTTATGGAGACAATAAAGAGCAGACTTGGAAGGCCAAGACTCTCTGTAATCACTCAGTTGGTTAAGAGCTGACCTAAAATAAATTATAATTCCTTATCATTTAGGCTTTTCTCTGAAGTGTACCATCTCTGAAGCTCATATATTCTTTTTTTTTTTTAATCCTTTTCCAATCAGTACTGGAATCTAAATCACTACTGGAACACAAAATGTTGCTGGGAAGCTGTCTTGTGGTTGAGGGGTAATCTCCATTCGAATCACAAGAGAAATTGTACTGTCAAATTTACATCACAACTTTGGAGATTTTTTAAATGCTTTTTAAAAACTATTTGAGGATATAATGGTTCTCCAGACCCAAAAGGAGAAATGTCTGAGATCTCTTCATCAATCTTGTTGGCAACTTCAACCCAACAGCAGCTTTCTTGGCTTCTTATGGTACCTGTTGTTATACTCAGTATGAAGGAGCTCATATATTCTGAATTTACAGGAAGCCACAAGTTCATGTGTTCGTTCATTTATTTTTCATTCATGCACTGAGCAGGAGTCAGACAACAGCTGTTGCACCAGGATTCAGGGAACAAGAAGAACGACAGCAAATCAGGGATTACAAATAAGTCCCTTGGGACCAAGAGGCAGAATTTCCAGGTGAACAAGTCAGAGGCAGAGACATCTGTAATTGTTAAGGAAACAGTCTCTAACTAAGAAGTTGGTCTAAGTCAGTCTGGAACTCCAGAAAAATGTCCAGAAAAACACAACCATTTAAAATCTGCAAATCTAGGAGTAGCTGTGAATTTGTTCCGAGATGGATAAGTCCAGTGGTGACAAGAGACATTACATTTTCTTTTCTTTCCTTACTCATTTGATGTGCCTGTTTATTCTTAGCCACAGTCATTTTCCCAATCTTTTTAAAGCCCCAGGATCCACTTCTGCTCATTCTTCATTCTGTATTTATTTAATATGTGCAAGAAGAAGTTGGTTGATGAAATATACTACTGAACTGAATGAGGCCATCACAGGAGAAAATGGGTTTATTTTTCTTCTTAATGACAATTCAGATAAGTAGGCAATGACTCTTGGAGGATTTTGCATTGAGATCATGGAGTTACAGGCAGTTCTCCTTCCACAGTTCCCCTCAAAGCCTCAGCCTTGCTCCTAAACACAGAATTGCAGAATGGTTAAGGTTAGAAGGGACAGCCAGTAGTATCATCTGGTCCAACCTCCATGCTCAAATGGGGTCTTCCTAGACCACATTGCACAGGATTATGTCCAGATTGTTCTTGAATATCTCCAGTGAGGGAGACTCCTGCGTAATGTTCTCATGCTGTTTCCTCTTGGTACTGATCATGTTGTGCAGTGAGATGCATTTGGAACTTGGAACAAAGCAGGCAGCATGGACCTGATGTTCAGAGATCCCATGTTGATTACAGACCCACAAATGTTAGCAAAGAAGTACTACCCAAGCACCACACCTAAACCTGAACAAAACCATTGATCCATGCTCTTCCCCTCAGCCTGTGTGTAGCTGATTGATGACATCAAAGGAGGTCTTATCTCTCTTACCTGAGGCCCATTATTTGAGCACATTGGTCTCCAAATTAGCACCTGGAGAGATAGTGCCTCCAAGTCCATGAGGATAGAGAGGTGCTGGTGTGGTGTTGATGTGAAGACAGGTTTTGACATACATACAGTTGGTAGTGCAGACACCTGATGCAGTGGTGTTGTGTCATGTCTAACAGACCAGGGCTTTAACCGACTGCACAAAGGAAGGTTAAAGAAAAGTTACGTAGTGTTAAATCTGACCATTAAGGAGGATCTATAGCAGACAGTGGTACGTCCCCAGATCTGTATATGGCTATATCTGACATCCTTTACTGCTTAACTCAACTTACAGACTGCAGGAGCAAATATCCTAGGCAGGAAAGCAGCAAGATCTCCTTCCTCTCTGAGATGGGATTTTTTTTCTAAATTGGTTAATGCCAATTGCCCGTGCTTCCTGATAAGCTAAATAACGGCAGTTGGGATCATCTTCATGGAAATTTCCATATGCCCCTTGCAGAGAAGCCAATAACCAGCTGTCAAGCAATGAACCTCATCCCAAACACCCGACCAGGACGGCTGCTAAATGGGTATGTAGGGAATGATGACTCCACATCCACATCCGACTCTGCGTGACGACAGGGTTGCAGGGGTGCATGGCTGCTTGCACAGTGGGCTCAGGCTGATGCAGAGTGGCTGTCCCAGCTATGCAAGAGCCTTCCAGGTGGAGACATGGGAACTGCTACTGTTGGACTGACCATAAATTCAATCCAGTTAGGGATGGAGAGGATGTCTGCTTCCTTTGGTTCCCATCCCTTTTCAGTGCAGAGGTGGAGTGAAATGGTGTAATCAGTTTTGGGATATTGTAACTCTTTTTCTTTTCGTGGCCAGCAGTCTCTAAACATGGCCTTGCCTCCTCCAGCCCCTACAGAGTTTCCACGAATGACAGCAGGGTGAGCTTTCCTTTTGTCAATTATCAGCTCCTCAGCAATACAATGGTTTTTTACTGCTTTGTTCTTTCATGCCTTGAAACATGGACTGATGTCTCTTTATTTCCTTTATGCTACTCAAGAAGTAGTAGAGGTGGTGTGTTTGTAGTATTTAGTGTAGAAGTTTACTGTTATATAATCTGAAGCTTGAGAGAAGTAATATATGTCTTTCAGGAGTACAGAAAGTTGTTTTGTTATTATTTTATTAAAAGTGCATTTTTTGGTAAGGGGGATCCTTAGCCAATAATCAAATAAGGAGCTGCACATCATTAAGAAAACAATAAAGGATCAGACTAATGACTCTTAGGGCCTCATTTGCTCTCCAGTTAATTAAACAGACAACACAGATGCTGCTGCTGTTAATAATATCATTCAATTACTGTGCTCCTAAGTATTATGGTCCCCAGGAAACCATTACCCAGTGCTGATTGAGAAGGGGAACTGTGAAGGGCTACTTAGGGGACAATAAACCATGTCTCTGTTGAAAAGGGGGCTGAAAGCAGTGTTTAGTGGAGACACTGGGTGCTCGAGTACGAGGAGGTGCAAGGTTGTTCGAGGTGATGGAGGAGCTGAAGGTTATTCTGAAAAGATACATTCTTACCCCACGTTTGCTAATGAAGCTCAGGGCAGCCAGTTTGGGGTCAATGGGAGACACAAGGCACTGGGGAGGAAGGCTTTTTGCTTGCAGAAAGCAGAGAGTGTGTGCTTACAGCAACCAGGAGATGGATGGGGAATAAAAGAGAATTGGAAATGGAAATGAATGTATCTCAACACTCTAGAGTGTACTAAGCATCTCTTCAAGGGGAAAAGGGAATATCATAAAAGCCTCATTGAGCAGTGCAGGTAATAGATTCACTGATATTTCCACTCTCCTAGTTTGAGGGTGAGTGTAAAATCCAAGGCTGGCAGTAGAAGACCTCATCTCGGCCCTTGGGACTTTATCAAACCCAGCTTTCTCAGTGACTATTGAGCTGAAGGAACACAGCCCAGTGTTGTCCTGGGTGGCTCCTGCTCATGGCACAAACCTGCTTCCCTCAGCATCCCAGGAGGGGGATGCACAAGGGTGTGAGAGGGCAGAGGACAGGTACTGAAAAAGTCCCTGGGCCTTCCTCAGAGTCCTGCACCCTTTTTTCTATCCCAATCCATCGGGTATCCCTCATTTTCCCCACGAGGGCTCACTTTTCTTTTTTTCTTCTTTTTTTTCCCTCTTTTTTTTTTTTTTTTTTTTTTTTTTACTCTTCTGTGTTTGTTCATGCAAAAAGAGCTTTTGTAGTGTTTATATATACTGTGGTAGCAGCTGGAGACCCTGAGCAGGGATGTAGGGGGTCTTGTATGCTGTGATGCTCAAACTGACCATTATCAGTCTGGGATTAATGATGTGTGTGCTTGGTACTCTCAGCTGTTCTCTGATCCCTGGGAAAGGCTTTCATGGCCATAATAGCTTAAGTAATATGAAGATATGTGTTGGAAAATGCTTGACAGTAGCTCTGTGTAAGAAAACCTCTCCTGCATGTCTGCACTGATATTTTGAGCCCAATGCCAAGGAGTTTATATCTGTGTGAGGCTACTTTGTGTGCTCTCAGGGTAAGAGAGCAAATATGGGTGTTTGGGGTGCTAATATTCCGTCTGTAAGGAGTTGTCACAGTGCTGGGGGCTGCACTGCCATGTGGTGACACTAAGCTGCATTCTTTGTAATTGGGTTTGCTGGTTGCTGAGGGATCCTTTACCGAGCTCTCCTGGAGCGCTGTGCCAAGATAGGAGTTTCAGTTTGCATATTAAATGCTAAAAAAATGCGTATTTGTGTGTGGATTTCCCCATGATACAAAATGATTCAACCTCAAACCAGTAGGAAGGGAATTATACTCGGTTCAGAAAGATGCTTTGAGGAAAGTTGTTCATTTTCTTTAAAGCTCAATTAAAGGAAAAAAACCCCACAACTATATACATTTTTTTAACCAAACTTGCATTTATTCATTCAGGTTCTCCTTTATCACTGCATTAATAGAATCATAGAATCACTTGAGTTGGAAAAGACCTCTATGATCATCAAGTCCAACCATTAACCTAACACTAAACCATGTCCCTCAGTATCTGCACGTGTTTTAAATACCTCCAGGGATGGTGACTCAAACACTTCCCTGGGCAGCCTCTTCCAATGCCTGACCACCCTTTCAGTGAAGAATATCCAAACTAAGCCTCTCCTGATGCAACTTGAGGCCATTTCCTCTTAATCTGTCACTTGACATTTGGGAAAAGAGACTGACCCACGCCTGGCTACACCATCCTTTCAGGTAGTTGTAGAAAGTGATGAGGTCTCCCCAGAGCCTCCTTTTCTCCAGGCTAAACATCCCCAGCTCCCTTAGCTGCTCCTGATAGGACTTGTGCTCCAGATCCCTCCCCAGCTTTGTTGCCTTTCTCTGGACATGCTCCAGCACCTCAATGTTTTTCTCGTTGTGAGGGGCCCAAAACTGGACAGAGGATTCGAGGTGTGTCGAGTACAGGGGGACTGCCCTGGTCCTGCTGCTACACTATTGCTGATACAGTCCAGGATGCCCTTGGCCTTCTTTCCCACCTGGGCACACACTGGCTCATGTTCAGCTGCTGCCAACTAGCACCCTTAGGTCTTTTTCCACAGGGCAGTTTTCCATTCACTCTGCCCCCTGTAGTGCTGCAGGGGGTTGTTGTGACCCAAAGGCAGGACCTTACACATGGCCTTGTTGAGAATCTGTCATGGTTTAACCCAATTTGGCAACTAAGTACCATGCAGCTTCTCAGTACCCCCTGCTCCTGCCACCCCAGTGGGGAGGGAAATTAAGGAAAAAAGCCAAACCTCATGAGTTAAGAACACTTTAATAATTGAAACAAAATGAAATATAATAACTACACCAATCATAATAACAGCTACAATAATAATAAAAATTGTAATGAAGTTACAATTATTACAATTGTAATTGTAATGAAATGGAGAGGAGAAGAGAAATAGCACTCAATATAAGCAAGGGATACACAACACCATTGCTCACCACCCACTGACTGATGCTCAGCCGGTCTCTGACCAGTGCCAACAATTTATATACTGGGCAGGATGTTCTGTGGTATGGAATATCCCTTTGGCCAGTTTGAGTCACCTGTCCTGGTCATGCTTCCTCCCAGCTTCTTGTGCACCTGCACACTGGAAGAGCATGAAGACACTGAAAGGTCCTTGACTTAGGGTAAGCGCTATTTAACAACAATTAAACATCAGCATGTTATCAACATTATTCTCATACTAAATCTAAAACACGGCACTGTACCAGCTACTAGGAAGAAAATTAACTCTATCCCAGGTGAAACAAGGACAGAACTTCCTACTCTTGGCCTTGGCCCACCTATCCAGATCCTCTGCAGATCCCTCTGCAGAGCCTTCCTGCCCTCCAGCAGATCAACATTCCCACCCAGCTGGGTTTCGTCTGCAAACTTACTGATGGTACACTCAGTCAGATTGTCCAGATCATTGACAGAGATATTAAACAGGACTGGCACCAATACTGAGCCTTGGGGAACCCCACAAGTGACCAGTTGACAACTAGAGGTGGCTCCATTCAGTGCCACTCTCTGGGCCCAGCCAACCAGCCAGTTTTGCACCCAGCAAAGAGCACACCTGTCCAAGTCTATAGACTGTGCCCAAATATGTATGATATACTATCTACTATAAATAATTTATGTGGTATGCTATATATTATATGTATAATATATATCTATTAGAATATAGTATACCCAAATAATTTCAAATGGCTTTAGTCCCACAGATGCCTGTGCTCCCACCTCAAATTCAGAACCAGAGACTGTTCTGCTCCCAGGCAGTTTTAGCATGACTAGGCAATTAGCATCTCTGCTCTTCTGCCAGAAGCAAGGTATGAACTTAGGAACACACCAGGATCTGTGACCTGGACATGTACCTGCCCTTGGGGTGGAAGGGTGCCTGAAAAGACTGAGGCTAACCCAGATCTGGTGGTGTTGCCAGGGGGTGGACCTGCTACTTTATCCTCAGAATGGGACCATCGAGATATTTTCAGCAGCTCCATCTCACCAGTACTGCATAGCACCTCTTTCTGGAGAGTAGGAAGGTGTCTTGGTGGCCAGCTCTGCACATTCCTTGGCCCAAGGCAGTGGCCAAAGTCAGTGCAGTATAAAACTGAATCTCTCAGGATGTGTCCTAGCACCATGGCAAACTCAGGCAGAGACAAGTTTAAGCAGGAGGATACAGTGGAGCAGTTTCAAAGGAAATTTGGATTCAGTTCTGTGCTTAAAATGTGGTAAATTGGGACTAATGACAATCAGGGGAATTAAATGCAAGAACAGCCCAGGCCCTTGTGATCGCCACTGCTGAGAATTGTGAATGAAATCACTCTGGTATGCTTCAGTGTAAGAGAAGCATTTCCTTGTTTCCATACTATTTGTATCTGCTGGCACTGGCCTGTTGGAATGCAGCTCTGGATCTGCTTTGTGTCAGTAGGATGGGGCCCCTTGAAAGGGGCTGGCAGCCTTCCAAAGACACCTTCTATACAGTTGGAGGTGTTTGGTGACCAGGCAAATTTTCCCAGTGCTCCAACTTTTCTTTTTGGTGGTATCAGTCACAGACCCCTCCTTTACTGTGGATATGTTCATAACTTGCTGTTTGGCTTATCTCATTCCTGGCATCCTGCTTCTGTTCCAATAATGGAAAGATTAATTAAACTCAGCCCTACTGTGGGGAGCTCCACATGTGCTTGCAGGAATGGGACGTCTCTCCTGCAAGGCTTTGGCACCTCTGCCAGTTGCCCAATCACTGTCTTTTGTCTGCAGCCTACTGAGATCTGAGATTCCTCATTTTCATGAGGGATTCCCTGTGGAGCACGTTAATTAATCTCACTGAAGTGTAACAATAAACACACCTGCAATTTATTTATTTCTGATATAGGGATATTAAGTTTCTACATTTGAGGATGTGAGGAGTTGTCCAGAACTTGTTACCAGCTCTCTATCCCAGTAACTGGTTCTATCTGGACTCTGCCTGAGCATTAATTTAATTCCTTTCTGCTGAAAACAAATGCAACATATTATTCTAATGTATAGCTCATCCTCATCTTCCCCTTGTTACCCAGCTGCTTTCTTTCCTTACACATCTAAAGAACTATCTTCTATTTAGATTTCCACCCTTGTGCTTCAGAAATTAAGGGCTTTGATACCTGCTTTTGCTTATCCTTCTTTTAATTTCAACAATAGTAGGGAACATTTGATCAAACACTTTTCCGTAGTATCCTCACTGTTGATCTAAACCAAATCTAAAATAGAATTACTTTTTGCTGGTTTTGATGCCATTTCAGGGGGAAAAAAATCAATTGCCTATTACATCCAGGAAGGGCTGATCTCAAATATCACTCATAACAATAATTCTCCACCTGCCATCTAGAAAATTGCAAAATGATTTGCTTCCCAGTAGTTATCTTTCTAATAATTTCCAAGAGATCTCATGCCATCTCTGGATCCAGTGGCAGAGATCTGTAACAGTATCCCAGAAAATGAATTATATTCAGATTGATCCTGTTATGAGCATGGTCTCGTTATTTAAACCCATGCAAGCCACCATGTTATGCACCTGCACTGAAGTTTTGCCATTACTGCTTTTATTTCTCTCTCAGATCATAACCCCCAGTCCTGTGTACTGATCGTATCATGTCCCTGTTATCACAGAAAGACTCTGTTTTGCATCTGGTACCAGGAGTTCTTGTTCTTCCAAACATCCACATTACGTATCTGCCATTTTCAGAGGGCAAGTTTTCCTCATCTTTTTATTTCTTTCTCACTTTCCCCTTTTTTTCTCTCTTTCTTCATATCCTCCTTTCACTTTTTCACCTCTTTGTTCTGCTCATTTAACCTCTTTTTCATACCCTTTCCCATCTCATGTTATTTTGCTCTCCCCTCCTTTTTCTTTCATGTGTCACTGTGATATAACATCCATGTCCTTATGAATCCATTTGTTCTTCTCTCCCTCCTAGTCAAAACCCTGCACACAATGACACTTGCAATCTCTGCTGGCCATTTAACTGTTTTGCCGGTATTCCCAAATCCTGATGATTTTCACAGTGAACTTCCTACTCCAGGCTACAAAAAGCGGAGGAGGAAGATGATGAGTACAGCCTGGGAAATGGAGGACAGCATGTAAGAGCTGAGAGATGATGAGGAGAGGGGCATGAGAAGAGGCTGGAAGGTATTGAGGGGAAGAGGAGTAGGGAAAAGAGAAATTAAGAAAGTTTGGGAGGAACCATGATGGTTGGGATTGGCTAACAAGAGCCATTCAGGCATCCAAATCATGCTGGGGATGGTACCATGGCCAAGACAAGCTCCAGCTCTGTGCTGTATTGCATTTCAGGTGGGGGGCTCTTCTCCCAGGCAACTACCAATAGGACAAGGGGAAACTGCCTCAAGTTGCTCCAGGGAAGGTTCAGGTTGGATATTAGGAAAAGTTTCTTCACTGAAAGAGTGGTTAAACACTTGAACAGGCTCCCCTGGGGAGTGATGGAGTCATCATCTGTGGAAATGTTCAGAAAATGAGTAGACATGGCACTTTGTGATATGGTTTACTGGACATGGTCAGAGGTTGGACTTGATGACCTCAGAGGTCTTTTCCAACCTTAATGATTCTTTGGCTGTGGGTGGATGAGGAAAAAGATCTGTGCTGAACAAGATTCACATGTAAACCTTGTGTTAGTTGTCAAGAGTTGAATCCAGTTCCCAGGGGACGTTTTATCACTGTGTAATGATTTGCATGCCTAGGACACATGGCCTTGACAGACTCCAGAGGACTACAGATCTTACCCTAAAGCTAGTGCCTCATGACTATGATTCTGCCTGCAACGAAAGGGAAAGAAAGTAGGTAAAAACCAAAGAGGAGCCAGTGATGAAAAGAAAGGAATGGTAGAGGACTGAGAGTTATAAAATGTGCAAAATGGGCATGGGGTGAAAGATGGGCCCTTCTGGTTCCCCTGAATGTCTCTCTCACAGTGGGAAGCCATTGTTCTCCCCTCCAGGTTCCACCTGGTCTCTGGGGATGCTGGCACCATGCTGACATTCCCTTGACTGCTGCACCCTTACAGACTCTGCCCAGCTGAGGCTTCAGCACTCGTTCCCTCAGTCAGCATCGGCAGCACTGGCAACAGTAGCAAAGTACCAGGGTCAGCTGCTGGCAAACTGCTATAGTTAAATAACAAAACAACAACAAAAAGAATTTATATACATAAGAAAAGGAAAATGAAGCAATGATGGGTTGGGCAATTAAACTAAAAGCATTTGAGAGTGTAATCCAGCTCTCTCTATCAATAATTCAGGAGTCCAAGATCAGTCTAATTGATTGAACACCTTCCATAGTAGTCAGCCACTAATAAGACAAATGAAATGTCTTTTTTATTGTCAAATCTCCATCTCACATTTGCTCAGGCAAAATCCTGCAGGGCTTTTCATTTCGGGAGCTTGGGTATTTTTTTCTCTTGATGGAGATAAATTGAAGGCCAGCGTCTGTTTTTAAGCAGCAGTAAATTAAGCCTGTCTGCTCCTTTGGCTGTGGGTGGGTGGAGAAACAAGAGCTGTGCTGAACAGGATTCACATGTAAACCTTGTGTGGGTTGTCAAAAGTTGAACCCAGTTCCCAGAGGATGTGTTATCACTGTGTAATGATTTGAGTGCCTAGGATACTTGGCCTTGACAGACTCCAGAGGACTACAGATCTTACCCTAAAGCTGATGTCTCTTACCCCCATTCCTCTAAAGAAGAACCACATTAGGATCCTTGGTTTTCTCATGGTGATATTGATACTTACCTTTTGACATGGCATAGGTGTTTAAAAGGGGCTGAGCAATTATTTAACCTTTCCAATATACGTGAGCAAACCACATTGCAGGTTGTGGGGGGTGGAAAATGTGTGGGTTGAAACTGGTTTATGTTTTATAACTTTCTTCCAAATCATGCCAGTGATTTGGGTGACTTCTGTGGCGACAAACTAGGGCATGCCTAGCAAATTTCCTTGATTTTATTTCCTCTGGACTGTATCCCTGAGGCAGGAGGTGGTGAGGGGGTGATTGCCCCAACTAGATGGATCTTGTGGACACCAGCTTCAGAGCACTGCCTAACCTTAATCAAAAGCTGATTTGAAGAAGAGGTAAAGCTTTAGCTGCCACTGATATACACACAAATCCCTATCTGCATGGTGTAAATCTGTGTGTGAGCAAGGCTTCGTTAAGCTCAGATACTCACCAGTTATGGCAACATATCCTCTTGTATGCACAGAGGCTCTGGGGCTGGCTGGAATTTTAGCCAATATAAATCAAAATAGCTCCTCAGGGAATTCTGCTGACTGATATGAGCCAAAGATCCAACCCTGGGGTGAGGAAAGACCTCTGATTCCAATGTGTGTGTGTGTGTGTGTGTGTGTATGTGTGTGTATTTAATTAGGAAAGACCACAAGCTGTGTATGTGCTCTGGAGTCCTCACTGAGTTAACGTGATGTGGCACAAGTAACCTCCTGAGCAAACCCAAAATCTGGAGATCTGGTAGTGACTTTCTTAATTTGCTATTATTACATGTCCTTCCCCACAGCTTGGATGGGGAGGGAGAGAAGGAGGCAAAGTGCCTGAGAGGTTTAGTTTTGCCTGTATTACCTCTGAAACATTATATAATGTATTTGAATGCTTGATCTAGCCAATAACTTCCTGATATCTGTCTCCTCTTAGCTTTGCTGTAGCCTGACTGCACAAATACCATTTAATTGTGTCCTTGTGGAAAATAAAGGCCAGTAGCTTTGCCAAGAAGGGCTAATTTTATAATGCCCCGTGCCAGAATTATTCTTGATGGCAAAGATAAGGCTGATGGTTCATAGTTGGCAATTATCATAGGAGACCTGTTGCACAGGGTGGTTACAGGCAACAAAATTCTCTTAAATATTGGGCATTGCCTGTGGAGGCAGGTGTTTGCCATAGTTAAGATAGAAGAGAATGAAGAAGACAGCAGATGGGAATGAAAGAAAGTGGGCGAGGTAGAGGAGGAAAATAGAATCAAAAAAAGGGCAATAACAGCAAATGAAAACAACTAGGGTGAAGACACGAGAACGACATGGGTGTGATGTATAGATGGAGTAGGCAAAGAAGAGGAATGGATATGGCCAACAAAAGGAAGAGGGTGTGGAAATGAAATTGAAAGGAACTGATGAGAGAATTAGGCCTGTGAGTACAGAAGTCTATCTGAGGTTCCGTGTAGTCAAAATATTTTTTTGGTTTTTTGAAGGACATTTTCAGCCTCTGTCTTTAGGCCATGTGCCACCTATCTGCCTGGTAAGAAAAGCAACTTGGTTGCACAGTAGATGAGCTGGTGTTTACTGGAGTCTTCTTCCTGGGACAGGTTCTTTGAAGCTGAGATCCAGTCCTCTGCAGAGATAAGTGAAACATTGCCAGGTTTATAATGCTGCTGTTGCTACACAGCCAGGAAGTCAGAAGTCTTCAGGACTCAGGAACAGCTTCAGCCTTAGTGTGAGCACTTGAAGCTGCTGACAACAGCTCTATCAAACTGCTTATGGTTTTGAAAGGCAAATAAGATCCATCAGCAAATTAAGGAGCAGGTCTGGAAGTGAAGTTGTTACTTCTAAGACCTATAAGCGACCAAACAAGCAAATATAAAATAGTTATTGATCTATATTTGGTTTATGTAGCAAGGTTTTGCTAGCCACGGGCTGCAGGGGTGGCTTCTGTGAGAAAACACTGGAAACTACCCCCAGGTTGGACAGAGTCAGCTCCAGCCAGTTCCAAGAAGGACCCACCATGGCCAAAGCTGAGCCCATCAGCAGTGCTGGTGACACACCTTTGATATATTCAGGAAAAGATAAAAATATTTAATAAAGGGTAAGAAAGGGTAAAACAAACTCCTCTGTGAAAAAGGAGTGAGAATATGTGAGAGGAACAGCTCTGCAGGCACTCAGGTCAATGGAGAAGGAGGAGGAGGAGATGCTCCAGGCATCAGAGCCGAGACTCCCCTGCAGCCCATGGTGCAGTCCATGGTGAGGCAGCTCTGCCCCTGCAGCCCATCGAGGTCTGTGGTGGAGCAGAGATCCACCTGCAGCCCGTGGAGGACCAGGCCAGAGCAGATAATCCACCCTGAAGACTTTGGAGAACCTCATGCTGGAACAGAAGGATTTGCCCTGAAGGAAGCTGCAGCCCTTGGCAAACACACACAGGAGCAGACTCCTGACAGGAATGGAAGCTCATGGAGAGGAGCCCATGCTGGAGCAGGTTTGCTGGCAGGACCTGTGGCCCATGGGGGACCCACATTGGAGAAGTCTGTTCCTGAAGGACTGCACCCCATGTGAAGGATCCACACTGTAGCAGTTCTTGAAGAACTGCAGCCTGTGGGAAGGACCCATGTTGGAGCAGTTTGGTAAGGACTATGTCCTGCAGGAGGGGCCCCATGCTGGGTCAGGGGAGTGTAAGGAAGAAGGAGTGGCAGAGATGAAGTGTTATGGACTGACCACAACCCCCATTCCACCCCCTGTGCCAAATGGGGAGGGGAGGAGGAAAGAGAAAGTTGACAATGAAGGACTGAAGTTGAGAATGGGAAGAAGGAAGAAGTAGAGAGAGGGGTTTTTAGTTTTGTCTTTTTTTTCTCACTGTCCCATCTGATAGTAATTGGCAATAAATTAAATTAGTCTTTGCCAAGTTGAGTGTGTTTTTGATGGTAACTGTCGAGCAATCAAATTGTCCTCATCTCAAGCCACAGATTTTTCAGTCCTACTTTTTCCCCCTGTCCTGTTGATGGAGGGGAAATGAGGGACCAACTTTGTGGCCAGCCAAGGTCAACACACCACATGATTATATATTCTGATTCCCAGAAATGTGTGGTTCAGGAAACTTAACTTCCACAAAACTGAGTTAGTACCCTTACTGAGAGTCCAAAACTGAGTGTGTGTTTGCAACTCTGATCTCAGACTGAGGAGTGTGAGATGATAAATAAGTCCCACTGTAATTACAGGACATACATGGGAGAAATACTGCAGTGGAGGGTCCTTATGTTTTATAGGTAGGAACTCCAGTGGACCCTCAGCTGTGTTGCTCCTTATTTATATAAGCTTCTAAACTTGCAAGTGAAGCTGAAACAGAAACTTAAATCATGACAGGAATAGTTCTGGAGGATGTTAGCCAGGGTTTTGTTCAAAGAAGTTTCAAATAGGACAGGGAGGAAGGGCTTTAAACTGAAAGAGGGTAGACTTAAACTAGGTATTAGGAAGACATTTTCCACTGTGAGGGTGGGAAGGCACTGGAACAGGTTACCCAGAGAAGTTATGGTTACCCCATCCCTGGAAGAGTTGAAGGCCAGGTTCGACATGGCCCTAAGCAACCTGTTCCACCAGGGTGTTCCACCAGGGTGTTCCACCTGGTCTGGTGGAATATCCCCTGCCCATGGCAGGAGTTTGGAACTGGGTGATTTTTACAGTCCCTTCTAACCCAAACCATTCTGTGATTTTATGAAATAACCCTCCTAATGGGTTTTCTCTGTTGTTGAATAGACTAATAACTTCTCTCACTACAAGGCCCTTTTAGGAGGGGGGATATCAGTCTTAGTCTTAGTCTGATCTGTATTCTTCATGACTAGGCCCTCTCTCACTCTGGTATCCATGTTTAGAAAGTGCAGATGATAATTCCCTGTGTCAGACCAGAATTATGAATAGTCAGGGACCATCTCATGTGTCATTTATATGGCCCCTGCCACTGCAGGGTCTTGGATGACAATAGAGGTTTACAGGTATATAAACTGTGCAAATGATGGTTATGACTGCTCAGAAATGTCACATGAAGTATTTTGTCAGTCTAATTTGTTGAGCTACCTTGTATGGAGGAGTTCAGTGATGAAATAGAATGAAAAACAGCAGTTATGATAATAAAATAATATAGTAGATCACTGTTTTCCACTCAGCAAAAATAAATGGTGAGGAGTTAGAAGAAGTTTTGCTAAGTGACTTCCATTACTTCCAACTCAGTTTGACTATTCCTGTTGGCTGAGAATAGAAAACTGAAGTGATGGATGGCTCTGATTATGCCCAGTCAGATGCATTAAATGGTGCCTCACTCTACTGCCTCCTGTAATCTTGACTGTTGGTGTGCTTATCGGGGCTGATGGGGAAAAGGTAGATGACTGTAAACAGTAAAGGAATAAAAGGGGAGGTGAAAGATCTCAAATTCATCTCAGCAAAAGGATTTATTGGGCACTAGAAATGTGTTGAGGAGATTAAACTGATCTGCTTTTAGAATAACTAACTGGAATGTGTCTGTCAGCTTCAAGACTCAGTAGTGCACATGAACCCCATCCTGCTTTTCATGGGTCACTTGGTGGAGAGATGCTTGCAGTATATGGAAAGCTTCTTTTTAGCATCCATCTGTTTAATGCTAACATGGAGCTTAGCTCAACTGCTTGTCTCTGGTTAAATCATGAGCTCATGTGTACTTGAGTTACAGTGCTGTGAGTCCATAGAAACCAAGAAAAATTACTCTATTTTCATCAGTGGGAGACAAAATAAGATCCCATGGATTTTTAGCTACGTACCAAGGACAGGTAGGTTTGAGATGCAGTACTTCATTTCAGGTTTTGTGTCAGTGCTTTATACAACATCTGTCTAAAATTGCATGAAATACTATTCAAAGTCTGTGTAAATGCAGCATTGAATTTCTGTGGTTCTATATCTAAATTTGGGTTGTTGATGTAATAAGAAAATTGAATTCAAACTGGAAGGGTGCAAAATGCTATGAAAGTGACACTGTCTAATGCAACAGACTACAGAGGCTGGTTTATTCCTCCTAGGGGAAAAAAAAAAACCAAAGCAAGTTGGTAAGATAAGGCTGATCTTTATTAGTCTATGGGAGTAGGAAAAACAAACTGGGAGGATTGCTGTTTGAGCTAAGGCCTTTTATGGAAAGAATCAGACCATGAACAGGTTTGGATTGAAAATAGGAAGACTTCTATCAGTAAGAGCAGGAAGTTTAGGGACAACCTTACAGTTTGATGAGAGGAGATGGAAGCCCTAACCGGGTTGTATCTCCATCTTTTTAGGACAGAGATTTTCAATGCACATTAACTCAAGTTCTGAGTTTAATATCTCTTAGGCTCAAATTCCTAAAACACCTGTCTTTCCTTGAACAGTTTCTGATGGCTGGAACAACATCCCATGAGAAATGCCTCTGCTTTTGTTGTGTTGGGGAAAGGTACCAAGGTCTCATGCTCCTGGTGTGTTCTTCTGTGAGATCAAAACTGGTATCAGAAGAAAGAATGAGGTGGCTTCATTTGAAAGTTCCATCCCAGTGAGTTAGGCTGGTCTGGCTCCAGAGGTGTAATTACCCTGATACTGCAATTCCAGCAAAACTCCCCCTAGACAACCCTGAACAATGTTGCAAAACTTTGACCTTCATGTTTTAGCTCAGCTCTTCTTCTTTCAGAGTGCAAGGACAAGTGTGCCTCAAAGTTAGTGCTGGCTCAATGGAAAACTAAACAGGACAGCACTGTTGGGCAATATATTTCCATTAATTTTTTGGTTTCAACTTCAAAAAATGCTTTCTCAATCATAATTGAACTTCTTCCTTCACAGAAGTTTTGATAGAATGATTTCCGTTTTTCAAAGACAGTTGACAGAACACACTTAAAATTTGTAAAGGAAAATTGAGAAATCTCTTTTAGCTTGAATTTTCAAGCATAAGGAATTTTTGGAGGTATAAAACCAAGAGAAATAGACTCAACCCAAATCATTTGAGCATTTTTTAAATTTATTTTTAATGTAGTACATGTACCTGATTTGATGAAATCTATCTATAAATCCAGTTGAATCACTGCTCATCCTATATGTGATGTAATGGGGGAAATTATGACAGACTCCACTTGCTTTGGCTTGTGGATCACTGGATCACTGAAGCCAGGTTTCAATTAATGAAGCTGCTGAAAAATTGGAGTGTCTGCAGGGAAAATAGCCTTGGCCAAAACTGCATCCAGCCAGATTCAGAAGACATTTGTGGAGATGTTTTCTTCAGAGCAGGGTACAATAAATGCTGTAAAGAAGTCTATGATTGCAAAGATCTAGAAGCACGGAAATTTGTGTCCATCTGCTAATTCCTTACTGCGGTCTTTAAGGGTTAGAGAATGACAAGCAAAGGAGAAGGAAGAAGAATTCTTAGTTCTTCCACACTTGACTGTTGACCTGCCAAGACAGAGACTACCCTGGGAGAAGTAGTTTTATATCTGTGTAACTTTGTCTAGATCACAGCTTTATCTGCTTTAGTAAAGTCGAGTCCCATAACTGATTTGCTGGCAAGTTTTTCTAGCAGGCACAGTGGGAATAAACAACTCTTCCTTTAGCTGCCCTTTTGGATAAGGAAAGTCCTGGTTTCTCAATAGCAGAAAGGAGAATCTGCTGAAAATACCATGAACCTGTTAGTATTTTCTAAAAGTTTGAAAAATATCCTTGGTTTTTAGTTCTGCATGGGAAAAATCTGCAGTAGATACAGCACAAAATTGAAACAGATATGTGAGCAAGCTCATGGCAAGGTGTCTGTGCTCTTCTGTGTCTCTTAGTTGTGTAGAGGGGAGAGTTGTAGAAGGCAAAACGCAATTGCTTCAGTGAAAACACATCTGAATCACTTCTCTAAGTGTCACCTTGTGTCTCTTGCTGGGTGTGCTGTGTTTTACCAGACCAGCTCTGACAGCATTTGATGTTACGCAGATTTATGACCATTTCTCTGTGAACTGCACTGGATGGTGACATCACAGGTTCAGAGGACATTGTTACTACGTCATTAGTGATTTCAGTCACTCTGCTCTGTGCTGGCCTTTGGTAACATTTGTTTAACAGGGTTTTTGTTGAGATCCAACTTCTCAAGCCCTGGCAGTGTCAGACTGAGAGCTGAGAGCAGAATCCTCTTAACCTTGCGAAGACTCAGACCTGATAGTTGGAAAAGAACTAGCCTTTTGAACAAAGCAAAATCACAAATTTCTCTTGCCCCTTTTCTGTCATCACAGCATAGAAGAAACCCATTATTTTTCAGCCTTTTGTTAAGGTGTGAGCCCTTGCACTTCTTCCTGATGTATTTTCCCCTGATCCCTCAGAGGGCTGTTTGGATCATCCTGACAACTCTGCAGGTGGTGAGTCCTTCATCTTCCCCCCTTATGTAGAGGTCTCAGATCATTGCCAATAGACTGTGAGCAACAAAAATCAGTTACAGAAAACTACTAAAACTACCTGAGAAGGCCATTTATAGAGGGGATTAAGGAAAAACCATGCTTAATGCAATTATGTCCATGGAGTAGAAAGAGCCTTTGTGATGTAAAGAAATGGCAACATCAGGAAAGGTTTGCCGTACAGTGAGGACATAATGTTAGAGTGATAACTGGTCACACCTACAAATGCAAAAAGGATAATATTTTGCAGTCCAGGGAATTGATAACCCTGCTACCATAGTCAAGGATAGACAAGGATAAGGTCTAGCAAATATCCTGAAAGTTTCTGAGGAGCAGGAGTGATCTCAGACAAGCGCAATAAAAGTGATCACATAAGGAGCTGTTTCTGCAGAGACAAAATCTGAATCTAGGTATATGTTGTAAAACAACTATTGTTACTTCCTGGCTGCAGGACTCTGCCCCAAAAAGTTCTGTTTATAGCTAATGTTGACTAAGGGATGAAGATGTGACTACCTCCAAGAAGTGTAAAGGAGTGAGTAATGATGGAGGAAAATGGGGTGTGTTGTATTGAGGGCTATAAAAGAACACTGTGATAAAAAGGCAACACAGAAAAATACAGGCTGTGTATCAAAAAAGAACTTCCTAATAGCTGGATCTGCTAGACAGGGGAATAATTTCCTAAGGGAGAGAGCAAAAACCCTGTTATTTCAATCATTTAAACAAAACTGGACAAAGCCCTGGAGAATATATAGTAAGGAACAATCATATGCCATCCCCTGGGAATGCATAACATGACCTAATAAAGTCTTTTCCTAGTGGTTGTTACAATTCTCCTCAGATTGAGAACTTGTTCTGGGCATGATTTGTTTTGGGACTAGATGTGATGTGAGCCTCAGGTCAGTCCTCTGATTGACTCAGAGAACCAAGCAGAGAGGAGGAAAGGGAGGGAAGGAGCGTAGGGCCAGTCAAAAATAGAGCACATGGGAAAATATTGACTCAGAAGTCAACTGTCAATGGCTCCTCAACTGGAAATCCAGCACAGAGATGCTGTTAGTTTTGGGAGGAATCAGGAAATGGTACACTAGAAACACATCCCAAATCATTGCTGTTTTCAGTGCTTGTCTCCTTATAGAACTGGAGAGGAACTTCTTCTCTCTTTCCAGCCTCTTTTCTGAAACAGAAGAAGTCACAGGGATGATCGGAGTTAACATTATATCTGGACAAAATGAACTGGCAAGTTTTGGCATCCTGGATTTCCTGGGAGGTGGTACACCAGGTGGAAATTACCTCACATGCTCTGTCATCTTATTCAAAAGAGTTACCAGTGATTGCAAACATCTCCTATCTAAGCAGTCAAAGTAGAGGCTAAGTTCAACAAGAGGAGGTTTGAGACAATCAGGTCTTCTGTGTCATATAGATGAGCAGAAAGATTGTGATTTCATGTGACCATTTGAAGATTTCCACTTTCCCCTCATTTACCTTTTTGGTAAAACTCTTTATAGTGTAAATTTTACACAGGAAAAAAAAGGCGGGAATGTTCACATGCAAAAGAAAGAAGATAACAAACACAGGCAAACACAGAAGTCTCCAATTTTTATTTTTTTTTTAAGCAAGGATTTTCAAATTCTGTCTTTTGCTAGAAACACGTCATTCCTTGAGCAACAGCAATAGTCAGGCCTGGTTTCCTGTGAACTCCAAGCCATCCTGCAGTTCTATTTACCCTGATTTTCATCTTCATCCTTGCAGGCAGATAGGTATTCCAGCACATGCTGTTTTACAAGGAGATGGAGACGTCTCATCCCTGAAGTTCTCTCCCATACCTCCACATCCCACCCCACCTTGCAGGACTTCCAGCCCCTGTTTCTTTCCTATAACTGTCCAGAGAAAGAGCTGATCATATTGCAGCTGAGTCTGCACTATATGTGTGTAGATTTTTAGGCCATTTTATGTGTATTCAAGACTGGCCAGATGGCAGGCCCAGCAGAACAGATCACTATCAAGTTCACATTACAGCTTCTTCTAAGTGGTGGAAATTGGTGAGCAGCTTCACAGCTATTGTGGAGGAAAGACAGATGGACAGAGATATAAACATAGATGGCTTATCCTTATTGAGAAATGAGAAAACCCCCAGAACTAATTAAAAAAATAAAAGTTTTTTATGTCTTCGTTTAAACTTGTAAACTTATTCCTTAATGCCATAACCCAATGGGTATCTGAAAGGGCCAAATGTTGTGACCAAATCTATGTTTTTGCATTAGGCAGAAGCAATAGGTCTCAAAATGGGGGAGCTGTGTCCTGTTGAGGTCTAAGTTCAGGAGGACTACAAGATATTTTCCAGGGGAAGCAAGGAAGACCCCAGGTTTCTTCACCTGGGAGAGTGTGGAACTGCCTGGGCACAAGCCTCTGACAGCTGTGTGACTGAATAAGCAGCACTTCCAACTACTCTGCCTCAATGAACTGATTAGATTTCTGTCCTCAACTCCCCATGTAGGCATCCAAGAGGGAAGAGGAGAGGCCATCCCCTGTACATATTAGCAGTGAAGTCCAGGCAGGGAAAGAGGAGGAAAGTTCAGTCTAAGCAGCCTGAGAATTTCTGAAACACAGTTCTACAACTTGTCCCATGAATGTGACCTTGCTGAGAGCCTCACTGGGCCTGGGACACATTATTTGCCTGTGAGAATCCAAAGGAAATCTCCTCAAGGAGGTCAACTCCTTGCAGGGAATGCCTGACTGTATTGTATGTGATCCCCAGCTGAAACCAGCCAAACCTGAAGTCCCAACTTATACCCTGAATCAGAAGTGAACATGGCCATGTTTCGCTAAATTGCTGCCTTTGGATCCCTATAATTCAGATGTGTGGTAAACATATTGTCTTCCCAAGCTACACCCCCAAGATGACTGCACAAATAGCTGACACACCAGGCAGCCTCAGTTCTTTCTCCAACAAGGCTGTAAGAATTCAGGACTGTGTTCTTAAGCAGTTGTCCAAGCACTCCTGGTACTTTTCTTGCAGTCGAATCTTTCAGTGGAACATGGTTTTGCCACATCTGATAATGGTCAGGGGTGGGAATTTATGCCAACAGGCAGTTTGGGTGATGCACAGCATTCATCATGTTGGTGTTTACTGCAAGTTGGTGTGTCTGGAAGAGAAGCTATGGGAAAAAAATTGCCATGAGTAATGCTCCAGAAAGGGAGGTTCAGGTTCCATAACAAAGGAGATAATGCGTGGTGGCTGCAGATGAAGCAGGATGAGAGGCTGTGCTGATCTTGTTGAGGGATTTAGGATTTGAGGTTGCACCTGGGGCACATCATTTTTCCTCTCCCATGTTGTCCCTGTCTCCACAACAAGGGATGATATTATCCTCTAGTGCTGTGTGTTCCTGTAGGGAACATGCTTTTTCCTGACATTAGAGACTGTCTATTGAGCATGGAAGGGGAAGATGTTTTTGAGGATGGAAGGGGATGTGCAAAACTCAGAGAGATGGTTCAGCTGATGTGCTGCAGTGAAATCAACTGACAAGGGAATGAAAGAAAAAGGAGGTCCTGGAGATGTTTGAAGAAAAAGGCAGCAGGATCTGAGGAGAGACCAGACATATGGGAGGGAGAAGAGGGAGCCGTCAGCAGTGCTCACGTGCCAGGAGACTGGTGTAGTTACACAGCAGCTTTCGCCCAGGTAACAGCAGCATCCATGATGCACTCTTGATTTCCTTACAGGAGAAAGCTGTTGTCCTGGTAAATGAGTTACTACCAGTTAGTTAGATGAAGTATTTCCCTCATCCCTACTGAAACCTCTTTCATCTGCACCACAAAGGCCATGTTGTTTCTTCTCCCTGAAAGCACAAGAAGCAAATCCAGCAGAGAGACAGCTCTGATCTTTGTGGCGGTTTCTCTGACGTAGATGAACCTCTGAAGTGAAGTGTGTGACATCAGGAAGATGTTTTAATCTGAATTATGCTTGCCCATCTAAATAACAGGTGCCATTATCCTCTCTTCATTATCTCCCAGCCAGGGCTGCTGCCAGCATGAGTAAGAAGGGTTTGAGTCACAGGGATCGAGAAGTTAATTTATTTCCGGAGACTGTTGTCAGGCCTAGATGTCCATCACGGGGATGAATGATGCGTAGATAAATGAGGGAAGAAACCTCCTCCTAAGAGAAATAAAGCATCCCTCATGAATAACACAGAGCATTGCTCTGAGATTCAAGATATCTAAGACCTGTTGTACATTGAATGAGAATGTGAATGAGGCTTGGCTGCTCTGCAGCTACACACTGGCCTGAATGTGACCTATAACTAACTTACCATTGCCACTTTTAATTTTTATTTTTTAACACTGACTATGTATTTGGTCTGGTACCAATGCACATTTAGAAACAAACCTCTCTCAATCCCTGACAGAGCTCAATGTAGATAAACACTCAGAAAACCCACTCAGGCTCCATCTATGCTGCTAAGCAGAGCGGGACCTGTGTTTTGTAAGACACAGAGGCCAAGAGAGATGTCATGGAGAAGGCCAGTAACAGCTAAATGCATGTACTTTTCCAGCGTGGTGCTTAGTTGCAGTTGTCCCTGGCCAATGTCAACCTCCATGGGTAGATCAGGCATGGACTTTGTCTGGGACAGTGCTGGTTATTCCAGGGTGAAGCCATAATGGGAACTGTGCTGATGATTTAAGAGTGAGGCATCGTGGGTTGGTAGTGGAATTCATCCTCAGAATCATAGAATTGTTAAGGTTGGAAAAGACTTTTAAGATCATGAAGTCCAACTGTCAACCCAGCACCACTTGAAGACATTAAACCATGTCCTCAAGTGCCACATCCACATTTTTTTTGATATTCCACCACTTCCCTGGGCAATGTGTTCCAATGCTATACGTTCCTTTCCATGAAGTAGTTTTCTCTAGTATCTAACCTAAGCCTCCCCTTGCAGGACTTCAGGCAAGTTTGGTTTTCTGGAGTATATACTGCCTTGCAGTGCTGGAGATGGTTACTGTGTAGATGCAACACACTGAAAGTATTCCAAATTTTTTCCCATTATATTTTATTTTTGTTATGGATTGACTTATTCTGGGCAGTCTACATCATTACAGTAGCATGAAATTGTTTATCAAGACCCTTTTTACCCCGGAAGCAGAGTGTTATTCCAGAGAATCTATGTTGGAGGACAAGGCAGATGTTGCGGACCTGTCTGTACCCTGCTGCTGAGTGTGGTGCAAAGATCACTGATGTAGATCTAAGCAAGCTGGTCTGTCCACATGAGGCTACAGAGTGCCAGGGATACTTGCTTAGGGCCTGAATACAACACAGCATATTTGTTGATAAAATGTCTATAAAATCATGAATGGCACAAAGAAGGGGAATAGAGAATGACTATTCCTGGTCTCTTCCATAGAGGAGGAGATAACATTGCCATCAGTTGATAGTAATGAAAGAGAAGTAAAGAAGCAATGGCAGGTGTTTCAAAGAACACATGGTTGATCTATGAACCTTCTTGCTGCAGGATGTTGCAGGTGCAGGAGGTTCATACACGTTGAAGGGCCAATGCCCAAACTCATGGAAGAGAAATCCATCGTGTGTTACTAAAATCAGCCAAACCTTGTCTGACTTAGGAAATCCCTGAGCACCAAATAATGAAGCTGGATATATGAATTCATGGGGAAAAAGTCATGTGTATATATACTATTCTTATACTCTTCCTCAGCCATCTGCTTGTGGTCACTGTTGGATTCAGGATACCTGTGCGCTGTGTTCCTCTGCACATCTGTATCAGTGGGCTGGTACACCAGCACAATGTCTCTTTACAAGAAAGAGAAAGCTGTTGGGGTTGTCCCTCCAAATGGACCTCACGGAGATTGTAATGAGGAGTTTCACTCTGTGTCTTGTCTAAAAGGCACCATGGAAAAATAAGCTTTGAAGAAGGTTGAGTGGGTCAGAATCTTTAAGAGTTTTCCATCAGAGAATGGACAAGGCCTGGAAAAATCAAAGGCAGGGAAGACCTCAACAGAGTACCCGTTTGGTGTCAGCCCTTACAGTCTGATTCTTTTTCTCCCTTGCCTATACCTTCCTGCAGTTCTGCTTGATTTCTGTATCCCAGCCATTCCATGGCTTGGGAGAGATGGCTTTTGTGGTGTATTGGTGCTCCACAGTCCAGAACTGGAGCAACACTCTGAGACATGACATTTCTTCTTGCCAAGCTGTTCTTCTTGATGCCAACCCAGATAAGCTCTGTCATGAAGGCCTAAGGAGCTGGGAGGCGTTATAAAAGACAGAGAGAGAACTAATGACATTGCCTCCAATCCAGGTGATAGTAATTTAGTCTGTCCTTGATCATTCAAATTACATCTAATTAAATATCAGACAAGCCTGCCGGCTGTGGTCACACTGCTGTACTGTGGGAACCTTGGCAAACTCTTACTAGAGTAGTACAGACAGTATTTACCTAGGTGTGGTCCAATGAAAAACTCTATCTATACCTTTCTCATTATCTCAGCTTGTCAGGGGATGCATTTCCTTTACTCAATTCTAAGGCCTTCTATTCAATCTTCTTCACCACAGAAGAGAAAGAAAACCTGATGTCACACTTAACCTTTCCATTTCTCTTTAAACCTTGTGTTTCTTATGGATGACACAGAGTCATCTCTTTATACTCTGCTAAAGGGCAGGGGCATTCATGCAGAGGAAATTAGGATGAACTCAGGTAGCTGGAATCTGCTTCCAAAGCAGTTGCTTCTGCCTTTACTTGACGCAAGTAAAACCGAGCTACTTGGAGACTGACCCCATGAACTGTGTCCTTTCCTAGTGTTAATGATCCCTTGTGCCCCTCTTCCTCTGGCGGTTACCAGCCTTCCCATTTTTTCCAGAGGCAGTTTCTGATGTTAAGAAAACAGTGATTCGTTCCAGATTTGAAATTTACTGAATTTCAGAGAGCATTCACTGCTGCAGTTTGCTTTCCATGAGTTACTCTGTATATTGTTGGATAGATTCTGTAATGCTTAAGTAACGGAGAGTTGAGTCTTTCTTTGATGTATTTTCTCTTGTATTCCCTTATTTCAGAGAGCTGAATGAGATGAGTAAGGTGCCTATTCCTTAAAACTGTGTTGTATAGGAGAAAGATGTGACTCTGATCCTCTTACATGAATCTATTTGTAAAGTCTTATTCCAGCTTCATGAATAAAGTCCTTTCTTCACCCCAGATTCATGGTGAGAAAACAGTAAAAAAGACATTCATCTGATATTAGGGAAAGTGAGAATGACTTGGGGCAGAATAGAAATCAAAATTTCTGGATATTCTGTCTACCTATGTGAATTGGAGGGAAATTAAAGCCTGCTGGTGTCTGTGCTTCCCCATCTGTAACACAGGGATATGGATATATTCCTGTCTTATCGGATATATAATTACGAAGTCTGTGACAAATCTTAGAAATTCAACTGTGAGATAGTGTATAAGCATATAATATTAATGTTTTATAATCTCCCTAAAGTGTCTCTGGGGATATCTTTAATGAGAAGGATATAGTGATATCAAAAGAAATCTTTTTTCACTCCAATAATTTTTTTAGAACCCAAAGTGAAACTTGTTTCCACCAACTGCTATCTCTGCAACCATCTGGAAAATCACATTTTCTGAAGCTTTCCTTCTCTTTATCATCTGTAACTAAAGCTATAAAATGGGAAGATGTTCCTGGTTTAATTAACACCCCTGTAGTTCAAAAGCTGGTCTTAGTAATGAGAGGCAATTATAGGCTTTATTGAGGGACAGTCAGGTAGAACTAACCCATCATCAATCTATTGAAGACACTTCCCTTTCCAGGTAATTTGGAAACTGCTTTTCATGATGAACAGGCTACCTGGCTCAATACAACAGGTGAATCTCTTTCTTTTGTAACCTGAAAAAAGAACCTCCTATTTTGAGTTCTGTGCTTCTTTTATAAATTCATTTTTACATCCCAGCCTTCTGTCAACAACTAGCAACTGAGCTACGGAAATACCTGTTGCTTTTTGGAGGGAATTCTTGTCTGGCTTTCTTGTTTTATTTTCCTTGTCCCCTGTTGCTTTACATTTTGAAGGTTAAATCCTTGTGTTCATGTTTTAGTTCTAGTTAAAACTGCAGACTCTGTGGTGCATCCACATCATAAGGGGTATGCAGGGTTCTGGTTCCTGAACTCAAAAATGATGTGGTAGAGCTACAGAAGATCCAGACAAGGACATTGAAATGTTCCAGGGAATGTGACTTCTGCTATATGAGTTGAAATGGCTGTAGTAGATAAGGTAGATGTAGGACTTCAGTATTGGAACTAAGGGGAATTAGCTGAAACAAGGAGATCTGCTTGAAATTATAAAATACCTTTTTTACATTACATATAGTGAACTTCTGGAATTTGTTGCCACAGGAGATTGAGGAAGTATGCAGTGTCAACTGTTTCAAAAAAGGATTAGACAAATTCAGAGCAGCAAATATATTATATTAGATATATTAATCTTGAATTGAGTTCTGTCCCACGATTTCTATTACTATGATTGTAGAGAAATAGTTGTCTATGGAGAATAACTTATTGACTGTTTTAGACACTTCTGTGTACACAAGAGGAGCTGCCTTTTTGAAGTACATTATTTCTACTCACAGACTTTAGAGGGACTCTAGATAGTGGTACACATATGGTCAACACATACCATGACCAGGTGGGTCCCAGCTATCCCATTTTGGAGACTTTGGTACCATACCTCAGAACCTCAGCTATAAGGAATGTAGATTTTTAAAGCAGTGTGATATGAAAAAGTGAAATTATGATTTCAAAACAGACCCCCATTTATGGTTTGTTTTAGAATAAAGACTTAACTATGATTTTGTCATCAGTAAACTATGCTGTAAAATGTGGTACATCCTCTTTCCTGGATTAGTTTAACATCCTGGTGAAATTGCCTTTGCAATTCTGTCAAAGCTGCAAAACTATGGAAAAAGCTGATAAGTTGTTTATTCTTCAGTAATGAAAGACAGAAAAAACATTAAATCCCTAAACTCCTATGGTGTTCCAGCAATGACTTTCATAAGATGTCAAGGAGAAAGGCTTATTCAGTATGGAAGAGTTTGAAAAGGAATTTATTTGGTTCGTGCATCTGTGGATGTTGTAATTCCACACTATCAGCAGACACAGAACTTGAATGCCATGAGTGTACTCTGATTTTGGGACAGGGCAACTACTCTCAAAAACACAATGGGAAAGTCCATCTCTTTCCAAAGTTTCCACTATTGCATGTGATACAGGACGGACATGAAAATTCTTCAGTGAATTAATGTGATATAATCTTGTTTAGGAGATTGAACATTGTTTGAGGTAGGAGGGATTGCCCATTCTTTCCTCTTTCCCATTTCTGTGTGAACAACTTTGTTGTCTTGTGTCTTATTTACTTCAGACACAGGATGTGGGGGAGGAGGTATCAGAAGATCTTGTGACTGCAGTGTTCCTGTAGCTTTGGATCTGGCTGTGGCATCAGAGCCTCTGTGATTCACGTGGCTTGTGTGAAGGGGGAACTGTAGTCATCACCTGCCTTGCTGACTGTGCTGTGTTTTCATCCCCCCTCCCAGGTTACGGACATGCTGCCCCAGGGACGGATGCGGGGAAGGCCTTTTGCATGTTCTACGCGGTCCTGGGGATCCCACTGACACTCGTCATGTTCCAGAGCCTGGGCGAGCGCATGAACACCTTTGTCAAGTACCTCTTGAAACGCATCAAAAAGTGCTGTGGGATGAGGAGCACCGAGGTCTCCATGGAAAACATGGTCACTGTGGGTTTCTTCTCCTGCATGGGGACACTCTGCATTGGAGCAGCAGCCTTTTCCCAGTATGAGGAATGGAGCTTTTTCCATGCTTACTATTACTGCTTTATAACATTGACTACGATAGGGTTTGGAGACTATGTGGCCCTGCAGACCAAAGGGGCCCTTCAAAAGAAGCCTCTCTACGTGGCTTTTAGCTTTATGTACATTCTAGTGGGGTTGACAGTCATTGGGGCATTTCTAAATCTGGTTGTTCTCAGGTTCTTGACCATGAACAGTGAGGATGAGAGGCGGGATGCTGAGGAACGGGCGTCCCTGGCAGGGAACCGCAACAGCATGATTATCCACATCCAAGAGGACTCCCAGCATGGTCGGCCACGGTACAAGGCCGAAGTAACAGACCTTCAGTCAGTTTGTTCCTGCATGTGTTACAGGTCCCACGAGTACACCAGCCGGATGGTGTCCCACCAAAATTCTTTCAGCTCAAAGCTGAACCCCCAGTACTTTCACTCCATCTCTTACAAGATAGAGGAGATCTCGCCAAGCACATTAAAAAACAGCCTTTTCCCATCTCCTGTCAGCTCCATCTCACCCGGGTTGCACAGTTTTACAGATAACCACAGGCTGATGAAACGGCGAAAGTCCATTTAAAGGGATTTGTCTTTTGCTTTCCTTGTTTTCCCCAGTTCTTCTCTGTTGTTTTGGGTTTTTTTGTTCCTTGAGTGAGACAGAGTGAGGCCAAAGGGAGCAGAGCAAGCCAATCCTCCTCTGAGACTCAGCTCTTGAGCATGAAGCATGGATTATTACTGTTCCAGCAAAGTATGCCTTACATTACCCCCTCGGTGGATGTCAGAGGATTCAAGGTGACGTGAAGTGGGTACCAAATCCAAAGTTGCACACACAGCTGGGAGCCTTCATGTGCCACTGGCACTCCTGACCTAACAAACTTTTTTTCCTCACGAGCAGGTTGCAGCGTGGGTGTGTGCTTTGCGTGTGTGTCAGGTGTGTGTGTGTGTGTGTGTGCAATTCCACAACTAGTGCCATGTGACAAAAATTAAAGCATCAGGTATTATTTTTTTTTTTTTTTGCCCTTGAAGCAATTGTGTTCCAGCCTGCTTTTTAGATTGCTTCCAAAAAGGAACAGGGAGGGTGGGAGGGGAGCCAATTTGTTTTGGGTTTTTTTTGCCAAGACGAGCATGCGCCATAAGCAGTCAATATACCAGATGTATCATGAAAAATTTTTTAATGCTAGATTTTAGATTGTATTAACATTTAAAAAAGGCAGGAAAAGATGGATCATTTTAGCTTGCCAGTTCAAAATTAAAAAAAAAAAAATAAAGCATGCACTTTGTAAAACTGGTATGCATAATAAAACACAAGAAAAACTAGCAATGGAATTAATAATCAAAAGCAAATAATCCTATTGATTTAACTATATTTAATTTTAAAATTTTCAACTGTTCCAACAATTTGAAAGTGGAATTTTTAAGATAAATTGGAAGAATTGTTGGAACAAAAGAGTGTATTTTGTTATTTTAATTTTATTTATAAATTATTATTATTATTATTATTATTATTATTATTATTATTATTATTATTATTATTATTATTATTATTATTATTTTGTGCAGCAATTACCTGCATGAATAGGAATTATATTTTTTGGAATGCTTGGTTAAGATGGGTATAAATAGGAGGATGTATATTTTTTCTTATATAATAGTGACAGGGCATTCCTTGTTTTAAATAAAAACTGAAGATGATTGTCTCTAAATGCTTTTGATTTGTAAATAATGGAAAGCCTTTGTTGGTCTCAGGAAGAATTCAAGGGACAGTATCTTGTGTTTGGCTCACTGGGAACTTGTGAGATTAGATGTGACATTGCTTTTTTTGCTAGGCAAAGGCAAAATGCATTTAGCAGTAATGGGCAAAAATAGCTTTACTCTAGTGTTTGGAGGGTAACAGTGGGAGTGGTTGCCTTGGCAAGTTGTGGTGGAGGATGTTGAGACCATGTTTGTAGAGCTGTTCCTTGGACATCATCCATCTCTCGGTTGTTCATCTGGACCAAACAGACTTTATAGAACTGAATTAGAGGCCTAATCCAGCTCCCCTTTAAGACAATAGGAATTTGCAATGATTACATGGGATTTAGTGCTTTTGGAGATTTATCTTTGATTTTACAAGGGTAGGACTGGGAGTTTTATAAACCTGCACCTTTGTCTCTGATTTAATTCTATCTTTTGAATTGCTTTCTGTGTTAATTTGCCATACAAACCCCATCTCTTTTTGGCACTAATCACTTCCTGCCGATTCTACCATTTCGTGCTCTCAGTGTAAAAGCAATAATCCTTTTTTTTACCCTTAAAACTAGATGGTGTGTGCACAGCTCTGAGCTCTGTGTGCTGATGGATGTTGATATCCTTTCAAAGAGGAACCTATAAGGAGCATTAATAGGGAGAAATAAGGATTGTCATTCCTCCTCTATTCTCTTCTACTTGGCTTTAAATTATTAACTATCAAATACGTTCATGTTCTTCATGTCTGCCTTTCAACAAGTAAATGAAAAGCAAGTTATCCATGACTTTGACTCCTCTATGCAGCTTCCTTTGGGCTTAGAAATTGCTGTGGAATGAAATCCTCCATTAAGGTTAGTGAAGAAACATCTTAGGATTCTTAATGAGGATCGATGAGGATGGACTTTTTCAGAGTAATGTGTGGGGCATGCTGGGGGCATTAATGCTGCGCTGCCAGTACCGTGTCCCGAGGCAAATGCTCATGGCAAAAGGATTGAAGCAAACATACCTAAAAAAGCAGTTTCAGGATGTGTTAAACCCCCTCTAGTGTTTGCTACCTAGAAGCTGGTTCCTGTGAGAGTAGCCCACGGGGTTCACAGTGCTCTCCAAATTCACTTGCTTCATCTTTGCCTGTGTCATCCCTGAAGTGCAAATAAATGCAGATCTTTTTTGCTGCTATGGAGATAAGAAAACAAATGCCTGGAATTTAGACGTCTATATCATGTGTCAGGTGGAATTCTGTCTGCCTGGCAAAGGAGAATTTTTGTAACAGGACTTTTAGTGAAACCTTTAAACAGAAAAAAAGCAGTTTCATTTTATAAAACATTGGTTAACCTTTTTTCTCTTTTCCTTTAAGAAGAAATCGCTATTTCTGCCGCATGTAAAAATAGTCTTTAAATGTCCTGTAAATCATGTTCAAAACTTCACATACATTATTTGATTTGTTACTAAATCTTCCCTCTGGAACCACATATGAAGAGTAAATTTTAATACATGGGGTATTTAACCAGGGGAGAAACTTACCTCAGCATGTCGTGGGTTATCTGCCACTTAGACTCTTTACATTAAAACTCAGTGACTTTATAATAGCTCTGCTTTAGCTTAGTTGAAGTTTATAGAAGTAGTTGAAGAAATCTGTGTATGTTGATATGAACGAGCCAGAGTAGATGTCCATAGCCATACTTTTAAGTCTAAAAGCTGTAATGAGTGTGTATGTGGGAAAGTGTTTTGCTTGAATGTATCTGCATTCCTTGTATAAAGTTCTGGGATTTTCAAATATGTTTTTTTATTTTTATTTTCTGACTGAAGAGCCCACAGTTCTGTCCAGTCTGTTCTTTTGTTACACATAGGATTTTGAAGTGGCATGGAAACTCTTTCCTTTACAAGGAGACTCCTGCAGGACTTTGCTTTGTGAGCAGCCAGAGGCACAAGAACTCAGTAGACATCACACTGTAAACATCAGTACACCAGGCAAAATATGTCTCTCTCTTTAGTCATTTTCGTGGCTCTTGACTGATGTGTGAATACTGACTTGGTCTGTCTGGAACTGGAACAGACATCATCATAAAAGGGAAGCTTTCATCCCAGGTTAATCCCAACTTTTCAGTTAGACATGAAAAATCAGTCAGTGAAAGGTGAGTTGACTTTTGTCGATTCCATCTGTGACTCCTTATTGCCCTGTATGAATAACAGTTTTCTTCCCACAACACTGCTTTTCACAGAATATTTTCTCTAGTATCTGATTTGTTTTATTCCATTTAAGACACTATTTCTTTCAGAACAACTTCTCTTGCTCGCTACTCACTCCTTTGAAACTCAGCTAGAAGCAGGTAGTAGTGGTGCTGCTTATGACTAGACATCCTAATGTCTGCTATCACTTTGTGATGCACTCTCATTCCCCAGAGTCTCATTTCCCCTACCCTTCTCTATTATTAAGCATTAGAAATAATAATAATAAATCAGATTAGTCTATTTATGTCACACTAACGTGCTCTTCATCAAAACAACACAAATTTAGCTCCCTGCTGTTGACTTTGATTATATAACAACGCTATTATCCTATCATATTTCATATTATCATCAAAGGGAAAAATCAGTTTGATCAGTGAAGCACCAAAATAGCTTTGACTGAGCATGCTGTGATATGAGAAGGAAAGAGGAAACTTAACAGAACAATGCAGGCACGAGTCTCCACTTGGTCTTCATTACTGTGTAAGGGAGATCCTGACTGATCTAAGTGGCACTGCTTTGCCAGAACTTTATACATGTATCTACTTTACAGGGATGACTGTAATGGGACAACTTAGAAAGTGTGTGTGGATGCTACTTCAAGAGTCCAAAATAGCTTCTAGGTAATGAATGGAGAAACGTACAGTGACCTTCAGCAATCGCCTTCTGTTTGAACTCCTCTGTAACAGCTCATTAGGACAAAATAGACATCACAAAAAAAAGAAAAAAGAAAAGAAAAAGAAAAGAGGGAAGTAACCAAATTAATCTACTGTATTGTACATTTTCTTATTACTTTCCTAGTGGTTTAATCAATGAAATGCCAGGGCAGTAATCAAGATTATTGTGAATCAGACCTAAGCAAAGTAATTCCTTGTTTCCTCTGACAGATTTGAAAGTTTTTATTACAGAAAAAAAAGCTTGATTTGTTGCTGAAAGCTTAAAAAAAAAAAAAAAAGGCAGTCAGTGCAACCAAGGTGGAGAACAAAAATGTTCCAGAGCTATTTGGTGTGTACAGACCAGAGGGCAGGGGATTGGGTGGAAGTGGCTTTTAGCTGAAGTTTATGTCCTCATTTAACTTTATGTAATATTCCTGTTCATATTAGGATCTAATTAAGACAGTCATTGAAAATCTTTATGAGGAAGCGGGATGAGAGAGATGTGTTGGAGTGTGTCCATTACACTAATGTTATGGACTTTTTCATGCATATTTCAGCAAGACACTATTACTGACTGGAGTATTGCACAAATTACAATGAGAATCACACCACTGCTACTTCCATCAGCCAAAGATATGTAACACTTGGAGAACTGAAAAAGGAAATATTGCCTTTCTGGCCAGTCTGCCTGTCATCTAACTCTGATATAAAACTTTATTTTGGGTACTTCAGCAAGATAAAGCATTTGAAAAGGAATAGCCATCATAACGATTCACCAAAATTGAAACAAATGGAATAATGACATTGGACACAGAGAAATTGATTACAGATGGCAGGTGCCCTGGGACTCCTATGCTAGTTAATCTGAGCTCAGAAGCTGAATTAAACCCAAGAAAAACTGATGGGACTCTTTGCTAAAATGCAGTTTTCAGTTATTTAAGGTGCATATAATGAATATGGTAAAGGAATATTCACCCAAAAAAGTAGTAGGAAGGCAAAAAAAAAATTGGGAAAAAAGAAATTGTTCTCAACAGCAGAACTAGTTTTGTTATTTCCAGTTGAAACTGCTGTGAGATGATGCTGAAGAACTGTTAGCGCTTTCATCTGTGTAGAATCAGTCTGGGAGATTGACTGTCCTCTTCTCAGTCCAGGCCAACACCAGTGTTCCACTGACTGCTGCTGCTAAGGAGATTCGTGGAGTTCCTGATTCTCCAATCAGGTTTTTGCTGCCACCTCCATTGAAACCAAGATTTTATTCAGCCAGTCCCTCCTGAGCAGTGCTGATCTCTGGGATGTGTTATGTTAATGATGCTATTTCCTATTCCTGGTGCTCCCAAGTGCAAGAGCTCAGTAGGACATAAGCAAACTCATTCCTTATCTAAAACCTGCTGTGGCAGGGCCTTCCTCTGAAGCCAATTGATTTGGTGCAATGCAATGAATCCTGATTTGTGTCCTTTTACTGAAACTGAAAAATGTTCTATTTACTATTAGATACGGTGTCAGTGTCTCCAACTGCTGCTCACCATGTTTCCTAAACCTAAGGGAGAGTAATAAGACCTAAAAACAACAGTCAACCTGTATAATTTATGCCGCTGTATTTTGTGTTATGGATTCCCGTCATTCAAAGCTGCCTGCTAATTTTAGGCTGGAAATTGTATCCCTGGAGCCTTCAGCCTTCATTTGTCTCTCCTTCTGCGAATACTGTAATTACTAAATATCCCAAAGCCCTCCTTCACCTTGCTTTCTGCGAGTGTAAGGAGTGCTGCCATGCATTAACACCCACAACAGCCTGGGAAAAAAAAGGAGGTGGCGGGGGAAAGATTAATGCTTCAATTTTATTGGTAATTAATATTCACAGTTCCAAGATGAGTTGTCTTTTAGTTCACTTTGAGAAATGTAGAGCAAACAACAGGATGATAACATTTATCATAGCTGGTGAATTCACAAGTGGAGCTGGCAAATACAATAATTGAAACTATGCTCTATAATGCATCTTCCTCATGCATGAGTTCTGATACCACTAGCCTGGCTTTGATTCATTGTTTATCTGGTCTGTGGAACAGCTTGCAGTAATTGCTGTATCCAGAGCATTATACTTGAGGCTAGAAGAGAGATCCATTTCACAGACAGCCACCCTCTGGCTTTCTCCATATTCCCTCCCCGCTTTCTACCCAGACATTAACTCATTAGCTTGCCATTTCATGGACGTATGTTCAGACCCCAGATCACCGCATTCTGTATCTCCCCCCTCCTCTATTAGGGAAAAGCATTATGCTACAGAACTACACCCTGGAGAAGGAAATGTTCCACTCTAATTACTGCTGACAAAAGAAATCTACAGATTGATGAAAAACAATATGTGAGGAGTTAAATAGGAAATGTGATGTGCATAAACCTGCACGGGTGAGATCCACTTCTACCGTGGCTGGAATGCAACGCATTAGGCTGTGAGGAGAACTTTGGAGTGTGGTTTTTTTTGGAGCAGGCCATTGGGAGAATGGCCAGGAAGAGTCAGAGTGGTTTGGCTTATAGCCTGTAAATCATTGTAGGTCTGTGGTGTGGTTTCAAATTAAGGAAGAACCATGGCCTTCTGGGCTTAGTCTATTTTCGAGTCATCTGTCAGCATTCTCACAAGCAGAAGTGGTAGGATGTCTGGGAAGGATGGACCAGGGCTGATTCATGGTGGAGTGGATTGTCTTTGGTGAGATTACCTTATCTGTGTTGGTGTCAAAGAGGAAGTAGGGGAAATTGTGTCTTCCAGAGCATCTTCCCTCTCATATTCCATGGAAAAGATCAGTTGCATCAACCCTCCTATTGCCTGCAGCAAACCTGAAAGACCTGAATTGTGGTATCCTTACCCACCTTCAGTAGTACCTCCCCAAAATGTGTGGGAAATACTAAGCCATAGGAATGTGTGGGAAATGCCAAGCTTCTCCAGCTGGGTTCAGGAGGTCACCATATAGCAAAGAAACCTCTTTGTATTGACTGTGTTTGGACAGTTTCTACATGTCAAAATATCATCAAAACTGACCTTTAGAGAAATAACATTGATTCATTATTGCTAGCTCTCTCTACAGAGTGGGTATGTAGCCTCTTAATCATAATTATTGTTCAGAGGATAATTCATCTGATAACAGTATTTAATTAGATTATCTGAAGTAGACTGTGTAAGTGATTTTGGCCTCCCAGAGCTTGAAATTGCAACTCTACAAAATGATTTCCAAAAGGCCTATTTGGTAATAGCACTGCTGACACAAAGGTCATGCCTCAGCTGTCCTACTGACAAGCATCATCTTGGCATGTTAACTGGAGATGGTGTTGGGAGTATCTGGGAAAGGGATTTTAGCTCAGATCCAGTATATGCAGTGAGGCTCTTAATTCCTCTTGAGCTAAATAGGTGCTTAAATGGCTTTGTGGAGTTTTGATATGATTTTGTCTTACCTGTAGAATAAAAAAGCGGTGTTGTGTCTTAGATAAACTGATGCAGATGGATGTGGAAAGGGCAGTATTTCAGGATGGAGCATGGTTCTAGTATCCATTTGGTGCAATAGTTGAAGTGTCTCAGCTGTGCTGTCTGGAACAGATTATGATTCTAGGAGGAAAGTTGCTGAATACATGTTCAAATATGTCTACACCACGTGGGGAATGGGCAAGATACAGCCAAGTTTCTATGTCACAAGCCAGATTGATGAGGACATTGATGCTATGGCATATCCTTCTCTCAAATCCTTTCTGAGCAAGGTTAAAAGAAGCAGAGCAAAAGATTGGATTTCTTCCTGGCCTGGAGTTGATGGTGATGGAGGGCAGGGTTGATATCTAACTTGCATACTGGGCAAGAGCTCAGGGCAGCATTCTCCTTAGGAAGCAAGACATGAAACTTAAGTGGCAGCACCTTCAGATTGATCTGTAGCTGTATCTTCTATTGTTTCATTTGAGGTATCTACCACATTTATCTCACCTCTCTGATTTGAAGCTCTTCTCAGAACCCCTTCTGAATGGTGATGTGGTGATTTGAAGTTTCTTGTTCAGCATGCAACAGTGGGCACATCTCATTGTCTTCATTATGCAGGTCATCCAAATGGACGTGGAGGACAGCTCACAGCTCTTTATGATTGAGGCTACCAAAACCTTGCCAAATTCTTCTGATTGCTCTAACTGTTGTTTCTACAAAAAACATATATGAGATCCTTCTAGCAATGCAGTCAGTTGGGTTTTTTATCTTCACTGTACATTCCTTTAAAATTCCTCAGCATTTAAGCTCCTGTTGCTCTGTAGTGACTTATATTTCATGTGACTTCTCTTTGAAAAATTCATTACTGTCACATATGTTTTCCAGGAAAGATGGGTGTCATAGTGCTCCTTTTTAGCAAAGCTTCTCAATTCCCAACATGGAGAGACACTGCAGTCAGAAGCAGCAGTAGGAAATTCCTCTTTATCAGTTGATACAGCGCCCTTTTTATTCCCTTGGGAAGATTAGTAGAGCAGAGTCTGTTATGGTCATCATTGACCAACACAACAGATATGCTCAACACAACTTAATGATCTTCTCATGGCAATTTACCTCCTTTTCAACTGTTCAGCTGCATTCACATTGTGGCACCTACTTTCTGTATAAATTCTTAGGGCAGGAATATTATTCAGATGTTGGAGGAGATGAGTAATACCCACATAACAAAAGAGAGATCCCAGTGTCCAGGTTACAAGGGGTTTAAGATTCTGTTAATCTAAGAGTTGGCTTTATTAATTTCCTGGGTACCACTTGGAGCACTGTTGTTTTGGACTTCAACAAATTTGGTTAATCCACACAGTTAGTTTGGGTATAAGTACTGTTGGGTTGATTTTGCCTGAAAAAAGGCAGAAGAGTCCTGTCTAATACTAACATTTTGACAACTAAGAAATAAGCAGAAATTACGAGGCAATGGATCATTCCTCAGAATGCAAACCTAATCTGTCTTTTTTTTACAAAATGTCAATTTCCTAAAATATGCCATACAACCAATAATCCATCTGTTTCTTTTATTTGCAAGGTCAGGAGTGAACTGTGGAAGAAAAAAAATGTTTTATTTTTCCTCTTCCCTTGACTTGTTAAGATTTGTGTGGCTGTTTGTTGCCATTGAGGAGTATGGACTAAAACTTTTGATCCTGGTGATATGAAGGCAAAGGAGATGATTTGGAGCTGGATAGGTCAATGGAGAATGGGAGGGGGGCTTAAGAGTTGTTTCCAGTAGGCCAAAAGAATGTGGATACTGTCTCTTCAAGGTGCAATTACTTACTTCAACAAACTGTTCATCTATGAGAAACAGGGATAAAAGTGTTCAATTTGGGACCTAAGGAGTTTATATGGAAATTCTTGGATTTCTTCCAAACACACATACATGTTGAAATTAAATTGTGAATCCTACTTTGGAGACTGAGCCTTCCTGCTCAGACAGAAGTGTGCGTGTATGTGTGTGTTTGTGAGTGTGTGTTGATGCTATGTCTCTTTTGGATCTCTTGACACTTTTTGGTGCATTTTTGTACTTCTTTGAATGTGCATATGCGGACTTACCGACGGTGTATTGACGGCATTCTAAAGGCCCTCAACAGCCTGAGATAGAGCAAAACTCTCTAAATTTCTACCCTGGTTGATATATTTTCTGTGCAGCACACAGAGCCTTAGGAGCATGGTCATCTAGAAAGAGAAGCTGCTTGGCTGTGGAGACTGCACTGGGAATTTACCTCCTGGAAACTGTTTCCTCTGCTCATTTCAGACCTCTAACTTCAACATAGTTGTTGAGCTGGTCCTAGCAAAGGAGAAAGAGCAGGTCATAAGTATCAAGATGTGATTTATTAAACCAGTGATAACTTGATTACAATGAACCAAATTAAAGACTCTTGTGTTTTCGTTTCTTTTTCTGGCCTTCTCCGGTATGGGAGAGGATGCCTTCACATATGGCCTTAGAATGCCGTACTGGAGTCAGAATGCAACAACAGTCAAATGAAAATAAGATGTATTGCAGCTTACTTAAAGAATGAAAACTGTATCACACAAATGTTTACAAGTCCAAGTAGACAGCGAACCCCTGTACAATATGTAATTTATGCAAGGGATTGCATCTTTCTTTTGTAATGAATGCACTACGCAACCCTGTATATATTTTACAATGTCTTTACAGAGAAAAAAAAAAGAATCATTTACTGTAGTGTTGTAAAATAATGCACTTTTCTAATTTTTTCATTAAAAATCCTATGGCACGTTTTCAAATGTATATTGTTTCTTTTATATTGAATGTGGAAATGTTAACTTCCTGTAAAATTGCACTACAGAAGTAAAATCCACTGATGGAACTTATTTTGTTAAAGAAAAGTCCCTTGACAACCAAGAGATGTTTATGATTATACCATATGTATGTGTGTGCATATATGTGTATATAGTGTATATGTAATGTATATATATATGTATATGCACATACACACATATATCTAGTGATACGTGTGTATATAAAATGATATAGGTCCAGATTTATATATGATTGTATTAATATAATATCTATAGATTGATAGATATATATATAGATATGTATATATATTCATTCATACACACAAGAATCACAATGTACAAACCCAGAAAGGATTACTCATTAAATTTAAGGGGGTTGGGGGGGAGAAAGATGTCATATACAGAAGATATTTTGCATTGCAATAAAAGCTTTTTTGACAAAAGTACTTGCAGAGTGAAGTATGAACCTTCATCAAACACCCAACCCTGCTGTTCCCAGGTGACTACAGGACAGAATAAGTAAAAAGAAGCTGCTTAGAGGAGGAATAAGAGCAGAATCAATGCATGGTGGGCTGGAGTTTGCTGCTGAGACTCTCCCCGCCTTAACTTTGTGGAACTTAAGGGCAAGATCTTAGGATACTAGACTGAACAGCGTGACTTGTCCAGACTTGAGGAGATCAGAGTTTCACTCACAAAATTATTAATATAGTGCTTCCTAATAAAAGAGAGGAAGTTGATCTCAAGGCAGATACTGCCTTGAGGCACAAGCATGATTCCCCTTTTGGGACGGAGCATTGGGCAACTTGTGAAGTTGTTGCCATCCAGGTAAGTCTCAAGTGAAGGCAGGTACAGGACCTCACTTTGTCCTTATAATGAGGTTTCTACACACTGCTACTCGTGGAAGGATTCCAAAAGTTTCCGGAGTTAATATTTCACATTTGAGAAACATCTTACCAATGGGAAGAATCTCCTCTTTTTCCCTTCTTTTTCTTGCTGACACTGTGGCCAGAAGCTGATCCTGCACAGAGACAGAGAGTGAGAGGTTTTGTATTTCCTTCCAGTAGCCTTGATGAAAAAAAATATCTACATGAACAGTGAGAATAGTTAACCATTAGAAAAAAAAACTGGTTGCAGCAAATTTTCCATGACATGCAGTGATACAACACAGACCAATTACCTTGTGTGCTCCTATAGGAAGAAACCATTGTCTTAATGCAGAAAGTATATAGTAGAAGTCACTGTTCTGTATTATCATATAATCATGGAATGGCTTGTGTTGGAAGGGACCTTAAAGATTATCTACTTTCAAACCCCTGCCATGGGCAGGGGTGCCACCCACTAACCAGGTTCCTCAGGGCCCCATCCAGCCTGGCCTTGAACAATTCCAGGGATGGGGCATCCACAACCTCTCTGGGCAACCTGTGCCAGTGCCTCACCATCAATTATGAAGAGACCTGTTACAGCAACAGTGAGACAAGCTTGTCCTTATAGCCTTCGTCTGCTCTTCTGTATGAGCCTCACTTACAAATGAGTGAAGAGCCAAGATGTCCTTTGTATTGGGACACAGTCAGTGTCCTACACACCTTTATTTAGTACCCGGCCTACATTAAAACAACAACAAAGAATACATGTGAAATCTTCATTTTTTGATGGTGAAGACAGGAATACTTATGGCACATAAAGGAGAAAACCAGCTTTAACAACAGAGAGAAAGATACCCAAGTACTCTCATGTGTTTTCTGTGCTGCAGCAGATAACATCTCTGTTAGCAGTTAAGATCAACTATTTTTTTCTTTTGGGAGTGGTATTTGACAGCATATTTTATCATTTCAAGTTATCCAGAAAAGCCAAAGTGTTGTTGAACCCCATTTACCGCTTTTACAAGCAAAAAAACCTTTTAGAGTAATTAATTAAGCAACCAATAACATAGGCTAGAAGATGATATTTTAAAGGGCTCCAGGTAGTATACAAGAATTTGAATAAGACCTTGTATGCTGAACTTTTCTTAACAACCACAGAAATGTCAGACTTCAGGGGATAAGAGGAAAAAAGTGCAGGAAAAACCCTTCAATCTTTCATCTATGGGTCTATAAATATCTTTATAAATCTGAATCAAAGTCACAGATGCCTGATTGTTTGGGATTTGGCTGCTACCATGTGCCTGGGTCCTGTCTCGTAGGAGGAAAGAAATTAAGCATCCTGCAGCAAAATGCAAGAGCCTGCTCAGTACACATCAATTGCTTGGTTGACAGCAAACCAAATATTTCAGTCACTGAAAACAGGTTTTTGTCTCTAATCATGCTGTGACCAAATCACTGCATCTTTCTCACCTAAGGCAATGTCTTCAGTTAAGCTTGTCTGTTGTAAAAACTGTGGCTTTTGAGAGGGGACAAATGAGGGAATTGCAGTGGAAGTGTACGAAATAATGAGAAGTACAGAAAAAGTAAATGAGCTGTCTCACTCTCCCAGGACAAAGCAATACCCAATTAAACAGAAACCAAAACATTTAGAAGTGAGAGAAGAAAATATTTTTATTTCTGCTATTAAAAAAATAAATTTAGGGATAAAAGAAATACATATTTCTAGTATCTTCAGAGACAGGAAAAGACCTGTTATTTGATTAAAAGACAGAAAACAAAAGTTCTGGAAGACCTGCAATCAGGATATCTATCCAAATTCAGCCACTGAAGGAGATATAAAAGACTAGTTGCTGCTGGAAGGTGATTCTGCCTCTATACTCTGATCTTGTGAACTCCACCTGGAGCACTGCATCCAGCTCTGGAGCCCCCAACATAAGAAGGACACGGACCTGTTGAAGTGAGTCCAGAGGGGGCCACAAAGGTGATCAGAGGGCTGGAGCTCCTCTGCTCTGAAGACAGGCTGGGAGAGCTGGGGATGTTCAGCCTGGAGAAGAGAAGGGTCCAGGGAGACCTTAGAGCCCCTTCCAGTGCCTAAAGGGACTCCAAGAGGGCTGGACAGGGACTTTTGACAAGGGCGTGGACTGACAGCACAAGAGGGAGTGGCTTTATACTGAAAGAGATTTAAATTAGATATTAGGAAGAAACTCTTTACTGTGACAATGGTTGAGGCCCTGGCACAGGTTGCCCAGAGAAGCTGTGGATACCCCATCCCTGGAAGTGTTCAAGGCCAGGTCGGATGGAGCTCTGAGCAGCCTGGTTGGGTGGAAGGTGTCTCTGTCTGTGGCAGAGGGACTGGAATTAGATGATCTTTAATGTCCCTTCAAATCCAACCATTTTATGAGTCTGTGATTATATTTAGACTATCCTTGGCTCCAGCATTTTACTGCTGGGAAATGCTGACTGTTGAAGGAAAGGAAGAAAATGTCCCTATAGGTGAAGCCAATGCACTGTACCACTTACATAGTGGCTGTTGATTGAAAAATCTTGGCTTTAACACATGATATGTATTCAGATGACCTGTCCTGACGTAGCTCTATGGTTGTTTCTTCCAAGTCTGACTGAGATGGGAGTCACTTGGTTTCTAAGAGGGTGGAAATGCTAGAGATAGATCCTACTGATCTACCACCTCAGTTTATATGGACTCTACCTGGAGGTTAATCTTTCCCTTCTACGTTCTAGTCAAGGTTGAGAGGAAGGAAAAAAACCTGCCACTTTGATATCCACATTGCTCCTACACACCTCATACACTAATGGTCTTGTGTCATAATAGACTGCAATTCCACACTAAGTTCATATGAACAAACTTAGTATTTCCAAAGGCACCAAGACTCAGCTCTGCCATCAGACTTCATCATGGCTGGGCTTCACGAACGAAGATTTGAGAAGGGCTCTACCCACGTTTGTTGCAAGCCCGTTGGTGGCTGAAAAGGCCAATATGAGACAGGCGTGTCTGGTTGCAGAAGACACAGCAGAAAGACTCCTTAGATGGTATATTCTGCAAGGTACGATTCTTTCTGTGTTGCCTTTTCTCCTCAAGGGTGATTCTGCGTGCTTTCTCAAAAGCATCAGCAGCATTATAGATGGTGTGTCTCCAGACCTCCTGATTGGAGACCAGAGTAGACCAGTTATGTTGATCAATATGGCCAGGGCTGAGATGTTGTTTCAGGGAATCCTTGTATCTCCTCTTCGGGGCTCCTCTCTTGTGGCAGCCGGTGGCAAGTTCACCGTAAAGCAAGATCTTAGGGAGGCAGTGGCCCTTCATCCTGGAGACGTGCCCTGCCCAACACAGCTGTGTTCTCAGTAACATGGCCTCAATGCTTGTGACTGCTGCTTGTTCAAGAACAAATGTACTGGTCACATAATCTGACCAGTGGATGTTTAGGATTGAATGGAGGCAGCATTGATGGAAGCGTCCTAGGAGACGCAGGTGGTGGCGGTAGATGACCCATGATTCGGAACCATATAAGAGAGTAGACAGCACAATGGCTTTGTAAACACTGATCTTTGTACTTTTCTTCAGGTGTTTATTTTGCCAAACTCTTTTATGAAGCTTTCCGAAAGCACTATATGCCTTTGCTAACCTGTTGTCTATCTCTCCGTCAATCTTACCATCCAAGGAGATGAGGCTGCCTAGGTAATTAAACTGCTGGACTGATTTGAGTTCTGATTGGCCAATGGTGACGTGAGGATGATGGGGGACTTCCTGAGGTGCAGGTTGATGGAGAACTTCTGTCTTCTTTAGACTGACTTCCAGCCCAAAGAGCTCAGCAGCGTCTGCAAAGCAGGATGTTAAATGCTGCAGAGCTGCTTCTGTGTGGGCAACAAGGGCGGCGTCATCAGCATAAAGCAGCTCCTGGACAAGATGGTTTAAGGTCTTGGTGTGGGCCTTCAGTCGCCTTAGGTTGAATAGGCTTCCCTCAGTACGATATCGAATGTAGATACCATCCTGATCCTCGAAGTCTGCCATGGCCCTTTGGAGCATCATGCTGAAAAAGACTGCGAATAGGGTAGGAGTGAGAACGCAGCCTTGTTTCACGCCATTCTTTATTAGAAAGGGCTCAGAAAGTGTGTTGCCATATCTGACTTGCCATCAGACTTAGGTTTGAATAAAAGGAGAACATACTGCATGTCTTGATTCTTCCCTACGCAGATGCCAGCAACTGACTTTTCCAGCAAGGAAGAAGAGCTTACACCATGCTCTAGTGTTCTGTGCTGCACAGTTGATCAAGAGCAACAGCTTTTATCTCGTATTTCACTGGTGCAGTGTCTCATGAGTGTTACATTTTGCATAGTAGGATGCAGAGGCAAACTGCAAGATGCTGACATCTGTGGAGTTTTAGGACTGGGGTTTGCTGTGTTGTACACAGAAATGAGAGGGAAAAAGGCCACCTTGGAACCTGAATGACCTTGATCTCAAACTATGAGTTATACCTCGTGGTGATGTTCACATTTAGGGAGCACAACTCTTGCTGTGCTTTTCTTTTGTTATTTCTACTTTATAGAATGTAAGAAATTCCATCTATAAAAAGGGAGCTGCTAAGACATGCAATTACCCTGCTTCCTTAACCTGCTGAGAGTTTTTACCTGTTTCTGGTTTTGATGGTGTGAGTTGAAATAATTTTCTGAAGAGGCAAAAGGAGACAAAGAGCACAGATGGGACAAGAAAGCAACCTCCCTCCTTCTAGATTCACATTGCCATTGAGAAACGCTGTGTAGTAGAAGTGACCCCAGCTTGTATTTCTGTGTTTGCCTCTCCCAACACAGTGCGTGGGCTCTGACTATCATGGTATGGACTCTGCATTTCACTCTGCAATCTGATATCAACTCATTGAATTTATATAACTGTAAACAAGAGGAATATTTGGACCGATGGGTTAAATTAATCCATATTTTTGGAGCAAGAGCCCATGGAGTGGTATGGGACAAACTGCTGGGTGGCAAAGTCAACATTACTGAGACAGGACTGAGCTGAATACAGATGTGATGAAAAAGAAAATAGAGGGAAGAGCAGAATAGAATCTGAATTATCTACCTACTCAGATTTCATGAGAGAGTTTACCTCAATTTTTTCAACATTGAACTAAGCAGTTTAATCTAGGCATAGCCTACACTGGGGCTGAACTTTGCTAATTAGAGTCAGTCCAACAAACTGGTGTAAGTTATAACACCTTACTAGTTCTATCTGTATGGTCCTTCTGCCTGGGCTACTCACACTGAGCAGGTAAATCTCAGCACTGATCACATTACTGACAGCCTGATTCTCTTTTTCTTGGCTCTGATTCATGCTTATGATACACTTCTCTTCATAATGCTAATACAATTTTCCTATTCTTTTTTCCTTCCAGAAATGCCTGCAGAAAAGCCTTTTCCATTCATTTTGTAAATTTGCCTGCCCAGAAGTTGTGGTCATCAAAGAAGAGCCCTCCTGCAACTATAAAACATGTAGATAGTGGATGTGGATGCTAATAGCTTCTGGCTCATTAGCACAAGAGCAAGTATCTGTGGGAGGTAATTGCTGTAAGGGTAATAATGTAGGAAAAAGCCAAAACATCGATCTCTGTGTGAAGGTTAATCCCCAGGTGCTAAATCATTTAAATTAATCACCCAGTGCTGTTACAGGCAATGATTAGTGTCTGCTCCCCCGAGGGAGAGGGATGGAGAGAGAGGGAGGAATCTAGAACAAAAATAACACTGTGTTTATTGTCCTGTGAACATTCTCCACCTCCTCGCAACAGCCTTTAGGCCAATGCAGCTTTGCAAGATGTGGTCCTATCAGGATTCCCTAATGCAAAAAAGGCAATTGAGTTTGGCGGATTCACTAACAAGAACTAACAAGAAGAACAAGAGGTAACCAGATACTGTTAAGTAAAAAGAAGAGCTCTGCAAGCCCACTGGGTAAGTGGAATCCCAAACACAATTTATGGTGATTACAGATGGATAATTTCGAAACAGTTTTGGCCTGCCTTTGTTCATTTAAATCCCTCCCATGTTGGTAGCAGGAACAAGGGTCTCACCGTTGAGTACCCATCCAGTTTCTTTTAGCAGATGAGTTTTCAAATTTGCCATTTCTTCACAGTGCTCCATTAGATAATCTGAGAGTGTCCAGGGCTGAAAGAGTGGTAGAGACAAAAGGACTCTGTCATCTTGAGCTGCAGTAAAATAAAACCAACCAAACAAAAATTATATTTTGTGTATCTTGGCCTTTAGTGGAACAACCGAGGGATGTGATAGCCTGGAGGGGTTCCTGAGCTCTCCAGACTTCCCACAGCCAGAGAGCTAGCACAAAGGTTTGCGTCTATCATGAGGTTAGTGTCTTGCCAAGCTGCTGCATATCAGGTTTTCGTGGGTAGAGTGGAATCTTCAGACATAGTTCATTAGAGAATCCTTCCAGTTGAGTCCTGAGGTGCAGAAAGGACCCCCTTGTTATCAAAACTCCTTCTCAGAGAGTAGCCTGAGTACAGTTGGATCCAATCTTCCCCCTAAACTTTGTCAGTGCTTTATGTTTAAAGGATTATATAGGTGTAAATTGAACCTTTATACAACTTTGCCTTACAGGATTACCAAACCAGATATATTTATATAAATATATATGATTTATTATGATAATGATTAGACAAAAAGATCTTAATCAGAATTATTTACTATATAGTATGAGCCATAATTACTAGTATAGTATAATGCATTATTTTGAAGCAATTCTTCGTTCGTGAAGCCTAGCCATGATGATGATGATAATGCATTATTTTGAAGCAATTATATTAAAGCAATTATATTACAGCTATCAAAACCAATTATTAAGTAGAGATTGATGTTACACACCCATACAAATACGGATGGTCAAATCTCTTTCAGCCTCAAGGAGTAACCTTGAGGGGCATTCCCACTGAAGGGAGGAATTCCTGCACATACATTCCAAGAAGGGATATCTTAAAAGATCCTCCATTAAAATTTGGGTGTGGGCTTTTATAGCATAAAGCGATTGACTGTCAGTCGTATATCTCCAGGCCAGCTGTGTCAGCTCAGCAGCTTTAGATAAATTATCAGTAGTATCACTTGTTTGTTCCTTTATCTGGGTACTTTACCAGGTCTATCACATCTTTATCTCACTATCAGAATGTTTAACTTTGGGATAAATGAGCTAGACTGGTTTCAGCATTATTCAACAACAAAAGCAACATGATGTTTGCTTCTTCAGTTACCACTGGTAGCTTTGCAAATAGGGCATTGTTCAAGTTGTTTTACCCTGTTCCAGGCAGACCATCCTGCTACAAAAGTAAGCTGTAAAAGCTGGCCTCAGGTCTCTCTTCAGCTCATGGCCATGCTGTGTGGTTTCCCAGTCAGTTGTGATGGAGTGTGTGTTTCTGGACAAATACACAGAGACATTTATTCTACCTCATATTTATTGGGGAGCTGTCTGGCCTGCTTCAGTCCAGTTAATCCTCTGTAGAAACTGGTGTGTAGGAAACTTCATCCCTTCAAAGACCTCTACACAGGGTCAAACCTTTACTCAGGTTCAAAACCAGCTCAAACCCTGTTCCAGTCAGTATCAGGAACACTCTTCATTTCAACTGCTACAAACTCTTAACAAGTCTGGGATGCTCAAAGACAATTAACCAACCTAGCCAGCTCCTAGCAGAGAGATGTGTCAAGCGGGAAGAGTGGCTGAGAGGTGCTGTGATGGCTCACCACAGCCCCATCACCATTCTTCCCCCTTGGCGGGAGAGGAATTGGGAGTGAAGAGCTGAAGGTGGGACTGGTAAGGGTGTGGGGGGGAAAGTTGTTTCAGTTTGTTTCTCATAATCCAAATTTACTTTAACTGGCAATAAATTAATTACCTTGATTTGAGTCTCCTTTGCCCCTGACAGGGGGCAAGGAGACTGTCTTTATCTCAACTGTCTTAACCCATGAGATTTGTTTTCTTTTTTTTTTTCCCGTTGTGTCCTGATGAGGAATGGGAGTGAGAAAGCAGCTGAGTTTGTCTCTTAGCCAAGGTTACACCACAGCACACAAGTGAAAAAAGCTGTGAACAATGCATCAGACTTTAGTGTTAGTCTAACTTTAAGCTGGAGGTTGGGCTAGAGACTTCCTGAGGTACCTCCCAGCCTGAACAAGACTGTATTCAAAACAGTGTAACACGAAGGAGACACCTGGAATCAAGACCCGTCCCATAGATATAACAGCAGTGACACAATGGATATTTAAAAATAGCCTCTCAGTATCATCTCCAGACATAACAGACCTGTCACTCTGAATGGACACAGTGGAATATTTGACCTGCTGTCCATTAATGAGAAGGAAGCTTAAATGAAGCATAACCTAAGTACATTTAAAATAAATTTTGTGCAAATCTTAGACTCTCATGGACGTATTTGTAGCACCCTGGACCTACCTAATAGTGATCAGATATTCATACATATCTTCCAGTGGGCCCAGAACATCGTCCATGCAGCTTCACTGCCTCCCAGGGAGAGCTGTGAGCAGGCTCTGGTGGGTGGACATTAATCATTACGGACGGCAAAGTGACGGATGGCTGAGTGAACAGGGCACAGCTTTCCTTCTCAGAGAAGTCTGTGATAAGCAGCAACCAGGGTTGTAAGGACATGATTATTAGTGTAGCTGTCTGATTACCAGAGAAATAGCAACAGAAAACACAATCTGGTTGCAATTGCAACCTGAACATCTCTCCCCTGTAAAAGCTGTGGCAAAGAACAGCAGATGGATGGCCCTGCAATAGTTGCAGCCCTGTGACCTGGTTGCAAAGCAAAGTTTTGTGCAGAGTGCAAGACAGAGGAAGCTGTGTTGTTTCCTCTGCTTCTAGAGGAAGAGATGACCCTGTACATAAAAACAGGGTCAGCCTTTCCTTGCCAACCTGAAACTGTGGAAATTTGTGAAGAGATATAAGCTCTTTAACCACTGATTGGGAAAGGGCTGTTGAAATCAGGGGCGAAGAAACAACTGTGCTCATCAGTGTTACCACATCTTTCCTCTCCCCTGGAAAGCTGCCAGAGGCTCAGTGGTGTGCCTGGGCTATCTCCTCAAATCAGGGGGAATATCCCTGTGTACCACAATACTGATGCTAGTGCAGAGAGCAGTACTCCACCTCAGAGAGACAGGTTGCTGACAGGCAAGTGTCTGGGGCATAAAAGCAATATTCAAAATGTTGCCAAAAGTTTTCCTCAGTGAAAATTTCAATACAATGAGAGAGATCAAGGATGTGAAAAGACATGAACTTCCTTCTAGCCACCTCCTAAGATGGGCCTAAGTCTCTAATGTGGAATATAACATGAAGGAAGTCTGATCTCAGCAAGCAGTGAGAAGAAATGGCGCCTTACACAGACTCTTTGCCTCCTCCATCTACCTGAGTTAGATGTTGTAACTCCTCATATCCATTGACTTTACCGAAAACCATGTTCTGGTGCCCCTTATTAGGAGGCATTCTGAATAAATCAGAGTGACATCAGCTGTGAGGCTCATGGTGCTGCAAAGAGATTTAACTCTCCTGTTCAGTGGTGCTTGACTCAGTCGATTCATGGAGAAAGTGACCACAGAAGGAAAAAATCATGCTGGTGTGTTTGTGAAGACTCTCCTACACAGCCCTATTGTGTGTCAGAAATTACCTTTCCCAAAAAATAGCTGGGAGGTTGTGTGACTTACACAGCCTAGATTCTGTTCCAGCAGCTGTTCATGGCTCTGCTCGTCTCCAGTATGTGTTGTCTTCCATTTTGGTTCAGCCTGTTCTTTATCTGTGCTGTTCATGGCTGAAGTACAGGGATGTTTCTTATCAGCTTAACTTCCGGACAGGAAGCTACATGAACTCATGCATTATATCTATAAGGATGCTTTTGAGGGGATATACTGTGGCAGGGATTTAGAGCTCCAGAAAAAAGAGAAGAAACATTTGCATTCAATTTTCAATAAGCAGATGGTACGCAGCTTGTTTTATACTGCAGTAAATTTTGAGGTCCCTACTGAAAAATAGGAAAAGTGAGCGTATTCGCTTTTATTTCAAACTTCCCCTGTTTCCATGGCAATATCCCAGTGAGGTACCAGGAGTAGATGCTGGGATATGAGGTATTAAATAGTTCTTTTTCTCTGCATCATGAAAAGCGATGCTGAGATCCATGCGTAAGGAAAAGCGTGTTGGGAAATGACATGAGCACACTGAAGAATTATTATACTGAAGATGAGGAAATTTCAACACCCTATGAATCCACAGAAGGATAAGCTAGATTTGTCCTTTTGTTTTAGCCCAGGGCAACTCAACTGATTTTTAGTAGAGCTGTACCAGCGCTAAAAAGATGGGATCATTCCCATGTGATATGGGTGGCTGAATGGAGCCAGACTATAGTTGGAGCTGTGCAGCAAAAGGATGAGCAGCAACAGACATGAACTACAGAAAGTGAAATCCAGGGGAAAATGAATCACAATGAGAATGGTCAAACCCTGGAACAAGTTGCTCCAGTACAAGCCTTGAAATAATCAAAGCCTGACTGGAAAAGCTCTTCAGTAGCTTGATCTAAATTTGAAGTTTGCTCTTCTTTGTTCAGAGGTGAGATGATCAAGTTCTGCTTCCACTCTGAATCATTTTGTTATTTTATGATTCCCTGTCATGGGCACTTGAAGAAGACTCCTTTTTCCTGTTGCACTGTATATTCAGCCTGGTCAGTAGGTAAGGCATCCAAAATGATCCTACTTCAGTTGCATCCTTTTACAGATCATTCTGCAGTTTCATAGATTTTGGTTACAGTGAAGAGGAAAGTCAAATTTCTCCACTGCTTCATTCTGTTCAGATTTAACGTTGCCCTTGGCTGACACATTAGAGTGCACACGACTGAGCTCTATATTCATTGTTTACTTCAGTAATTGGAGACCTCTGATACCACAACAGCCAGAAATGTCTCACCTCTTCAGATAAAATGTGTCACCCAAGCTTCATTATCCAGTTGCAGCAACATAACAGGATCATATGATAATTCACTTTGGAAGGCACCTTAGGAGATCATCTAGTCAAGCCTTGTGCCTGAGACAGGATGCAATGGAAGCTGATTTGTACAGAATCACTGATTCAAGGAAAGGTGTGGAGTAGAATCACAGAATCAGAGGACCTGAATTTTAACAGGCATTGGATTGCCTTCTCTAATAACAGTGAAAATGTAAAAAGTAATCTGTTGTTGTTTGTAGCAAGAGCAGTATGCACTGAAGTCTTAACCCTTTAGATAGAAAAATATTTCCCTATTATAATCTATATAGGAAAAAAAAAAACCAAAATGGAGATTAAAAGAAGTATATTAGAATGATTATTTTACAAAATCACAAATTACGTAACATTTCTGAAATATGCATCCTGATCACACAGCTAGAAAACATTCACACTGTTCTCAATCCTGGACCAGTTCTGTATAGATAAGACCATGCTTCTCTCTACTGATAGCTTTTATTCCCTGAGGGGCATGTTTGCCCCAGCAGCATTCACAAAAGCTTAGGATCCCTCAGTTGGGAAGAGGATAAGAAAATATTGCCTGTGACTTGGGACAGAAATTGAGATCTCTTATTTACCTGTCTGCACATGGTAAACCTGAAGCTTATCCTTTAAGAGGGTCATACACATGAATATTGTTTTTTTCTAATTTCCAAGTTGGGCCAAGATTTCAAGTGGCCAAGATTTCAGTAACACTGTTTCTGCTGTTAATGTGGAGGCAAATGAATGAATGAATACTTTCTTCTGGAAGGGGATCCTAAACCAGTGACACTGATTGCAGTGAATAGTTTAAGTACAGTCTGAGCCTACCTTCCCAGAGAGGCAGGCATTAGCTGGGGTCTGAGGTCCTGCTAAGCCTTTTAACCCATCACAGGAAGGGCTAAAGGATCCCCATGGGACTAATGCTCAGGAAGTGCAAAACATATTCTTGGCCTGCAGAATGACCCATCAGAAAAGTTAGTCTTAAACCCACTTGGCACAGCCCGTCTCCTCATACAGGAACAACTTCTTCATCTGTAGTGCAAAAGAAACCACAGCTTGTGAGTTGGGCAGTGATCCATGTCAGTGGGAATATCTGAGTTCTGCAAACCATTTGGTTGAGACCACTTTAGTCCTTGAGAAGAAATTTAGAAAGAGCACGAGTCTTGTTCTGATTCCAAGAAACGCATTTATAGATTCGACTGACATCCACTGTGATCCATCCAGACCCTGAGGCTGGGTGTGTTTAGCAAAAAGCATGGCTGAAAGTGTTTGGCTAAACAGGTCCTGTTTGAACACTGACCATCCTCCAGGAGTACCCCAAACAACAGACAGCACCAACTGTTCAGTAACTATTCAGTAAAAGAAATGCTTTCAGCAAGCACTTTCTTCTGTAGCAACAGATGGCCTGAAGCTGCCACGAGTAAGAATTCCTTATGTCCTTCCAAGGAAGCTCCTGCAAAGGGCAGAGGAGGGAGAAAAATGTGCCCTAGATTCACAAAAATGCTCATCTGCCCTCATGCTGTCCTCCAGCTGTAAAGGGAGAAGCAGAATCTCACTGCTTCTTAGCAGAGATTAACCTCATTCACTGAGCCAAACCAATGAGACACTTACAAAACCAAACAAACAGCTTTAAAAAAAGACATGAGCTGTAAGGTGGCTTGATTTCAAGGTTCATTGTTATTATATTTTTGTAGCCTGTGAAGAACTGTGATGGAGCTTTCACATTTGCAAAAGCAATGATGTGTGAGTGGAGGTCTGTTTAGAGAGCATGAGGCGGAGACCCCTTTGCCATCTCTGCTGCAAAATCTCAGAATATCAATACTAATAATATTAACACGCTTGGAGGCCAAAATAAAATGTGTGTACCAGGGCTGTGATACGTAGATATGGTCTTTTCAGTGAGCAGTGAAGGATAATGAGATATGACAGGGAGAGCAGGTCTCGGATCCACAACTAATAAGGAATTTAGACCCCTGAAGTTACTTTGTGGGATATCTAATTTTCACTCTTCTGGCTCTAAGAGTAGAACTGACATGTCCTGCCTGAGATATCCAGGTGTCCTACATTGTGTACACAAAATTGTGAGCTGCTTTTGGGAGACCAGAGTGTTCTGCTGCCTTTTAGAGTGACCTCAGCAGGCTGCAGAAATGGGCTGACAGAGCTTCATGTAGTTCAACAAAGGGTCCTACCTCCTGGGGAGGAATAACCACAGGAATCAGCACAGGCTGGGGAGCAAGTGGCTGGAAAGCAGAGGTTCTGGTACACAGCAAGTTGCATGTGAGCTGGAAATGTGCCCTTGTAGCAAAAAAAGGCCAGCAGCCTCCTGTGGTGCATTAGGAAGAGTAATGCCAGCAGATCAAGGGAGATGATCCTCCACCTCTATCCAGCACTGGTGGAAACCACCAGGAGTGCTATGTAGGTGCTGGGATCCTCAGAACAACAGAGACGTGGACATGCTGGAGTGAGTCCAGTGAAGGGCCTCTAAGATGGTTCAGGTCTTGGAGCATCTAACATACCAGGAGAAGCTGGGAGACATGGGACTACTAAGCTTTCAGAAAAGAAGGGTCAGGGGGATCTTGTCCATGTGTATAAATATTTGATGGAGTGAAATAAAGAAGATGAAGAGATCTTGCAATGTCTAAGGTGTTCTCAGTGGTGTCTAGTGACAGGAGAGAGCAAAATGACAGAAATTGAAATAGAGAAAATTCCACTTAAATGTAAGAGAAAACATTTCCATTGGAAGGGGGGAATCTGGGAGAGGGCATACTCTGGAACAGGTCATCCAATGAGTTTGTGGAGTCTCAATCCTTTGAGGTATTGAAAACCTGAATGGACATGGCCCTGAGCAAATTCCTCTAACTGATGCACAGTCCTATCGACTTAAAGAAATGAGCTTTTCAAAATGGGAATGGACAGTAAGATCCAGGATTTTAGAGAATAAAGAGACTTTAAAAGAGGTGAGATATAAGAAGGTATCCATTGGTAAATTATGTGCCAAAGAAGGACTAATGTCCAGAGAGGCAGTAATGATCTGCTCTGCCCTCATTGTTCAAAGAACTGAACCTCTCTGTCCTGTTAAGACTCTAGGGCAGAGTTTCTTTTCAGACATATTTTTTCTAATGACATTCTCATATTTTCCATAAAGAACCTCACCAGCTGGGCTGCCGTTTGATTAGGGGTAGAGTGGGACTAACATGGTTCTGCTGATTTCCCTCAAAACTAGAATTCATGGATCATTTAATCACAAATTCCCTAATAGCTCAGTATAGCCTTGATCAAAATCCAATCGTAGGCCACATGTATCACTATCATTTATTTAGCTGGATAAAATGTGGTTGTCGATGTACATGGCTCTGTGGAATCTGGAGATGAGTAACGAAGCTTCACTCTGGCATTTGACTATAGCTGTTAGGGGGGGAGAGATCATTTTCTTGTATAGTGACTTAATAATTTATCCCCTGACCACAGGAATAGTCATTAAATAGCTTTATTGTCCATCTGGGCAAACAGAAATCGCACTAGGCTATATCCAAAAGACATTACTCTTTCAAATGTTAGTGGGGCCAGGCCATAGTGTGGGATTGGGATGCTGCAATACTCTTCTTGATTGAGTAGGAAATCTTTGGATCTGAAGAAACCACAAACTTAAATTATGAAACAACAGAGGGATCTATGCATGGGTTGCCTTTTGTGAGGCAGCCAGATGGTGAATGGGTTGTGCAAGTCCTTGAATAAGAAGTCTGAGAAGCATCTTTCAGCTTATTAGCTGAATCACAGAGTGTGAAAGAAACTTTGAAACCTGCTAGACTAGAAAGTAGCATATTTATAGATACGTCTCTGTGAACTGCATTATCTATTCCTACACTGCACACTGTGTCTAGTATTACTACTATTTGCTCTTACCTTAGCCCAGCTTGAAATGAAGTGATTTAGAGATAATCGGCTAATACCAAGTCTTTTCATCCTTTTGTCATGCCAGTCCTTAAAATGAAGATACTGAGACACTCCAACAGTACTCAATTCCCAGAAAATCCCAAGGAAATAGGAATGTACATCCCCTCATCCGCCACAGGCTTCCTGGCAGCACGGTACTTGGGAGAAAGGAGAATCTTCTCATGGCCACCATTAAGCTAGAAGGTCTTTGATGTGCAGCAGACCCAGGAGTTTTGTGTTGTGACCACTGAGTCTGCAAGGACTCTAAGGGAATACTGTAGAGACAGAAAACAGGCTGATACAGCAGGAAAAGACTCATTCCACTGAGACTGTGTCCTGAGAAGGTGGTTCTGTCCCAGGAACCGTGGCTTGGTCCAAACCCCAGCTGCTTGGGTGACAGGAGCAGCCCATGGATAGTCTGGGTTTGAGGAGGCTGCAGTTCATTTGTTTCGATTTGCCTGAGAACCAGTGTCAGTGAGTGAAGCACCTGCCACAGGGACAGTCCTGCTTTTTCACAATGCAGGTTTGTAGCAGATATATTGGTACCACTAAACCAAAACCAGGTGGGTTTATCGGGCCTGGTTATGGAGATATATTCTGTGAGGTTTTTAGCTCTTTCCCTGAGTGTCTCTGTACATTTCTTAGTGCCAAGGTTAAGAAGGTGGTGGTGGTGTGAGAAGCAGTTACACCGTTAATCAATCAAAGCCTATTCAGTGAAAAACAGATTGGTGTGATGTAGAGGATTAGTCCTAGCAAAGGTCCACAGCAATGCAGAATAGTGAAACAAATTCCCATGGTCTTCAGAAGATGTGCAGATAACTGTCCCTGTCATAAGCCACATGTCCTGGCACAGAGAACGATTCACTTAAGCAGTATTCCCCAGGGAAACAGAGCACTGGAGAAGTTATGAACTGGATGAGGCACCCTGCCTGTCTCTTCTTCCACAGGGAAGGGTGAGTGAGACTCAACACACAAGGTGATGAGCAGGGGTGGGGGTGGTGAGACAAGGGAGGGATGTACCAGGACCCACAGGGCATCCCGTTTCCAGATGGGGGCCAGCTCCATGCCAGTGTAGCTGAGTGGGCTCTTCCCATGGGGAAACACTGTCAGGGAGCACCTTGGTGGACAACCCAGACTTGCTGTGCACTGCTGGGGTGGAAGGAGAAGGAACAAGGGCACCATTTAGCACTGAAAAGTCTTCATCTCAAGCCTTTTTTTTGATGTGTGATATTAAATAACATTTATCTGTGCCCTGTAGCAAGATGGTTCCTACTCTTCCCCCCACTCCCCACACCAACCAGCTGCTTTCAGTGTCACTGGTTTTCCCACTGAATTGCTGCTGTGTGAAGGAGAGGAATCAGCAAAACACATATAACCTTTCTAGATGATTTAAATCATGTCTATCTTGTGACCATGTCTTGGTATGGGGGGGGATTTGGGAGGATTATGATGTTTCAGCACAGAGGTATGTCATAATAACACAGTATAATGAGTGACTGCTTGGGGTGGTGGGCTGGTACACTACTGCTGTCTTCTGTCACTGCTCAGGGCTAGAGAAGGAGTTTTAGAAACAAGAATTAAGATCTGCTATGGAAGTAGAAGGTATCTGGTTACTGCAGAAAATCATTACTCTTTGTGGGTTTTTTTGAGATTTGTTCCTTTAAAAGCAGTTGTGATGTTTAAAATCAAGACAAAAGCTACTGCTTTGTGGAAAAAGGCTAGAAAAAATAAACCATTTTAAAACTCAGAATTGAGGTATTAAATCTCTACCTTGCAGGCTTCCCCTGAAACCATGTGGGATCCCGGACTTTTGGTACTGAATGTCTGTACTCTACTGAAGGCAAAAGACAGAGCCAGATCTCCTGGAGCACAAGCAATGCTTCTGTTCCCTCACATGTAACCCAGCACTGCTGAGCAAAGGGTCTCCATCCACCCTAAATACCAGCTGCAGATTCAATGGAAAGAGGCATACCTTGATGCAGGAAACTTCCAAATCAGAGATTCTAGGTCTGATGTGATTTTTGTATGTCTCTGGAGGGACTAACACCTTCTGATCTGTCCCTTTGCTTCAAGTCACCTGCACCCATGCAAATAGCAGAGGAGATTCAGCAGTCTGTTCCCTGGAGCTGAGTTTGGCTCCAGACTTCTGAATGCCAGGGTTGGCAGTATCGGGTACTATCCCTTCTCAGTTTCCCCGCTTCGATATGCAGTGCCAGGGTTTGCAGAGGTGTTTGACATTCAGTGCTTGTCTTGCCAAGCTACCAAAGCAACTGAGGTATAGCAGTTTGAGAGGAATAAAATGCAAACCTCAAAATCATTAAAGCACTTTGGGTTAATAATTCAGGAAGCATCGTAACTAGAGATGAGCTAAAACCAAGACCTCACAGCCGAAGCCAGATTTTGGGTGTCTGGGCATGCAGAACTCTGGACTATGTTGGATTTTACTCCTTCAATGAGTGTTTTCTTGGCAGGGCTGGGCTTTCTGCCTCAAAATTACTTTTACACAGCCAGGACATGGTCTAGTTCTTTAAATGCAGTACAGATTGTCCAAAAAGTCAGTATCGTGTGCCTCACTCAGACTTGTGCATTTGAAACTTGTTTATCTCCCTTCTGCAAGATAGATATTCAGCTTTTGCACTAGGAGGTGAATAAATTTTCCCCCAAAGAGCCAAGCTCAGCTCTGGGAAATAGGCTTGCAGCAACATCCCTGCATAGGGCTGACAGGGGTGGCAGAGGACAGGACATTTCTGACTAAGTGTTTGAACTATTGGGGAATTAAATTTTTTTTTCCTGAGCATTTTTCACTTACACTCAATCTGCTGCTTAAACTGATGCAAATACCTAACATAGATCTCAGTATCCAAGTCTGCTGCAAGTATTAATGGATAATTGAAGAAGTAATGCAAGTGAATGGGGAGGATCCTGCAGCGTGTAGTTGACTTGTGTCCTCAATTTTACAGAAACTCACAGATTTTTACAGAAACTCAGATCACCAGCTGATCCAGGGTCTTTTGGGGAGGAGGAAAAACCCACCTACATACACAAACTTAGATTCTACCTTGTTTTAAGGCTTCCTGAAGCTTACAGTGACATTTGAATGAAAAATATTATTTCTGAAAATAATAACTTCAGTAGTTAAAAAGAAATATAGGGAGGCAATGCAATATCCCTGCAGGTGCAGATAACCTTCTGGGACTTACACCTGGGAGAGAGACGGTAAAGCATAACTCACAGACAATGGAGAAACCATGAAAAAAAATCTCTGAAGAGCTTTCATCAAAGAAAATTGAATTTAGGCGATGAATTTGCCCCATAAATCTAGGAGTAAAAATAGCTAAGGCTGGCTGATAGTGGTCTGAAAAATGAGTTCAGTTAGAATGGTCACAGCTGTGATGGATAGTGGAGCTGCTTCTTATCAGGTCAGGCCAGTAGTGGAAAGGCAATAGGATAATCATCAAATAATTCTTTTTACTACCTATCAGTTACACATAAGTGGTCGCCTTACAGAACCAGTTAACTGGTGACAGTAAATCTGAGCAGAGCCTGTACGCTTCAAATGAGGATCTCCTTGTGCTCCTCCCTCCCTGGTTCGAGTGCGTTTTGTTTTTCCGTGCCTGATGTTGCCTGGGTTAGCTCTGACTAAGTGCTGTTGCCATTTGATAGTGTCCTGGTACCTATGGGAAATGTGCCAGAGATGCCACACTAGTTTCAAGCAGACATGCATCACCTGCAAGCCACCCTCCCCAGACTTAACTGGTTTTGCCAGTGCAACTAAACTGAGATCCTTTGAGAGATTTATTCTCAGATAAAAGCTGAAGTCACGACTGTGGCTCCTAAAAATAATGCTCTTTTTACTATTGTTATTGCTGTTGCTACTCCCAATACAACTGCTAATACAGGTGACATAACATACCTAGTAGCGTTAGTGATAAAAGCAACAAGGAATAATCATAGCAAAGACATTTCCCTCATTCTTCCTAAAACTTCCCTGGCAAGAATAAAAAGAATGGTACTTACTGCCCAGCACCACCTGTCCTTGGAATGGCTGTCGTTTATCCATGCAGGGGTTTCCCGGATTGTCACTTTGGAGTTAATGTCCCTCACTTCCTTTGCTTCAGGATAGCCTTTAAAATGAGGTGTGAAGAGGGTGGAGAGGGTGTGTGCGTGAAGATAAATCGTCTAGTGGGAGAGGCTGGGCTGAGGCTGTAAGCAATTATATAAAATTGTGACCACGGCCACATTCATGAGGATGTGCAACATGTCTCTGAAGATCACCCAAAATTTTCAGAGCAGAGATTCTGCCCATATAGGCAATTACCTGTTTCCTCCCTGTGATTCCAAGTTGAAATGTACTCCTGTTTTGTAAAACACTTGCATTTACAGTATTCTGGGTCACCTGTTGTGCTGAGGCATGGTGCATACACAGAATAACCAGGTCAGGATCTTGTCTGACCCCTGACACTTATTGTTTTCAGTTTAAAGGAGATCCCAGAACTGGGCAGAAAGAATGGCTACTGGTATGGCACAGTTCCAGTTGTTTCTGTTAATTGGGATGGTCTTTAGAAAATACATTATATTTTAGCCTGATGAGGTATTCTTTTTCATGACAGGGTTTCAACCACCGGTGAAGTTGTCAAACATCTGTGAAGCATGTGGAAACCTGCAGCCATGCTCTCCTGAGCTGCAGAGTAGAAGACATTGACCTTTCTCACTAAAAAGGGCCTGGGTTCTATTTTATTGCTTAATAGCTTCTTCAGTGGAGCCCTAATTTTATTTAGGGTTTGTTTGTGGAAGAGAAATACTCACTTCTCTGTGTGACTCCTCTTTTTACATTAAAAAAAAAATTGTTGAAATACAAATACCATTTTCTGATGTTGCCTTTGTAGTTTTCATCAGTCAATCCTCACCTTCAGAGCTTCAGCTGTTCACAAAGCTTTGCAATGTTCCTTCCAAAGCACCACAGTACGCAGTGAAGCTTGAGCCAACTCATGAGTTTAATTAGTTATGTGACTTAAAGGAAAACAGGGTTGCAGTTTCTTACATGCCATGTCACACTGAGCATCTGTCAAATAGGCTGTGGGAGTCTTCCAAGAAGCGCTTGCCCTATTATTCAGAAAGCCAAAGCCTTTTGTTCCCTTCAATGGCAGCTTGACTTAATAATTAATACTTAGCACTATGTCAACATGAGTTAATGAATCCTCATGCTGCTCTAAGGCTAAGGATTAGTGCTTCCCTTACATGAAGGGGGAGACTGGGCCACTGGAAGCCATGTTCTGTCTTCTTCTCCACTTGTAATGGCCCAATAACTCCATGACAGCGATGCCCCTATAGAAGAAACTGGCTTTAGACAATGAACTGAAACAGGAGGGTGTTTTATTCAGGAACAATAAGAAGAAACAGTGACTACAGCGGATCTGTGTTTCTGTACTGTGATCTTCTTGCTGGTACATCAGAAGGCCATGATGTTCCTCCTTTCCAGACACAGTCAGGAATTAATGCTGCTGTGAATGGGGCTGCCTAATATAAATTCTTGTCAAAACCATTCTTAAGGGACCATGACTCTTATGGCCTCTTTGACTCTTTTGAAAGTTTGAGGTCATAGACTGAGATACACAGTGATTACTCAGGCTTGTCACTCCCTCTCATCTCATAAATCAAGAGAAATGGTGGATCCTTGAAAAATTCAGTAACTAAGTGCAGGTCCCAGAGATAAATAGAACTCAGGTCAAGGAAAAGAATCCAGGTTCAAATAATGGAAAAAACTTAGAAAACAAACCCTTGAGCATTTCCTCTTAAAGACCAAGAGACAGGAGATCAGAACACAAGAAGCAGGAGTCTCCTGCTCCATAGAATAACTACGTGCAGTTTAGAAAGTTGTGGGTGATGCCAGCAATGTGTTCCTCTTCTCTGCCCTTTCCTACGTATCAAACCCCATAAACATTCACCAGTGTTCCTGTGCTGTAAGACTTTAAGAGAGCAAATGCCATACCCAGAATTCAGACCAAATGATAAGAGGAACAGAATGAATCTGGCCTCAGACTCTTGCTCCATGTTCTTGCTTTGGTCTAGCTCTATGGATGGCTCATCAGCTATATTTGACACACAAGTACTGTGTTTTTGTGGAACATGTCTCTGGAGCAAACTTATATTCCCAAGGTACATCATTTAGGTGAGGTCTGATCAGTACTTTTTTGTATGTTCATGATGTCTGAGCAATGGTTAGAAGTGCCTGCAAGAATAGGAGGAAATTTCTCCTATTTTCTACAGCCTCATCTCTGTGCCTAATCCCAAGAGGTTTATTTCCCTGGTTCACAGAGCATCACAGCCTCAGCCTTTGTCATCAAACCATTGCTGACATCGACGCCTCAGAGTTTGAAGCTTTATCCAGCTCTGGTGTCTCTGCAAACAGGTGTCAGTCAAGGGTTTTTTTGAATAGAGAGGATACTGTCACACTCATCAAAACAGGAAACTTCTCTATTACATTTTTTTTTCAGTATTTTTCTGCAAAGTGTTGTTCTCATCCATTAATGGGAGTCATGCAGACCTCCATGCACACACAGAATATTTCTCCATATCCTGGAGAATAAGAGGCTCATGGAAGACCTTAACATTCTCTACAACTACCTGAAAGTAGGTTGTAGCTAGATGGGGATCTTCTCCCAGGCATCTAGTTATAGGACAAGAGGATATGGCCTCAAGCTGCACCAGGAAAACTTCATGATGGACATCAGGAAGAATTTCTTCATCAAAAGGGTTCTTAAGCATTGGAATGGACTTCACAGGGAGGTGGTGGAGTCACCATCCCTGAAAGTGTTCAAGAGACAACTGGATGTGACACTTAGTGCTATGGTCTAGTTGACAGGGTGGGGATCAGTGAAAGGTTAGACTCGATGATTTAGGAAGTCTTTTCCAACCTTAATGATTCTATGATTCTGAGAAGAACTGAGTGTCGCTGGTTTGACCAATTCAATCAAAGCTCTGGCAGAGCCAATAACTGGATCCAAATCTTCTGATATCTTCCTGTGTCTGCACACCTGGCTTGACATAAAATTGAACCACAGTTGTGAGTCTGTGCACTTTCATCTTTCTTTTTCAACAGCATCAGAGGCTAAAATACCACAACTGAAACTGTGGTATTTTTTCTCTTTTCTTATCAGACTGTGGATGCAAAGCTTGGCAAGGAGGTGACTCTGGAGGAAGGGGAGACCTCTTCTTCAAAGCAGCTTAATCCTACTAGGGAATTGCTTCTGAGCTTTCTGCTGAATGTTGTCCTCCCCTGCCCACCTCAGCACTCTAGTGAGGAGTAACTCCATGGCTTAAGCTTCTCCCTGTGACTCGGGCTTCTCCCCAGTGACTACAGTGATGACGCAGCAGCAGCTCATCACTGACTCATTCATCAGCGTCTCTGAGAGAAGCAGGGGCAAGAGGGAGACCTGCATTTCCTTCATTAACATTCCAGAACTTCTGTGAAGCTGGCAAAGCATGCCTGGGACCGCCTGCGTGCTGTGCGAGAGAAGCCTTCATGCTGGTTTCCTCTGGGATGCTGCCTGTGGCATCCAGCACCCCTCTGAGTCAGAGCTGGCAGCTCTTCCCTTTGTTTGTTCTGCTGGACACGGACAAACGCTTCATGTGGGAAAATGGGAAATGAAAATGCGTTCAAAGGATGGCCACTGGCACAGAGGTGAATGCCGTAGCTTTTCACACAACACAAGGGAAAATAAGAGTTGACAATAGCAACAATAATAGCATATATATGTACCAAAGCACCATAAACAACCATGAAAAACTGCTTGTTCTCCATGGCAATTGCCTTGAGATGTCTGATAACACACCTTTGTCTCCAGTTGAATTAAAAAAGGCCTCTTTTGTCGGTGCATGTGTTACTACAATGTTCTCAGTGCTCTGGTTCCTTGTCTGCAAAGCTGCCATGCAGCAGAGCCTCCTGGAAAACTTATCTTGGTGTCTGACACAGTTCTACCCTGAACATGTTGTGCCTCTGCAAATTATAATCCGATTTGAAAGTGATGTTTATCTAAAGTGGGCTAAATGATTTACAGTTCATAATACTGACTTCACTAAAAGTCTAGGCATCAGATGCACAATATCTCTCTGTCCAGAATGTAGTGTTACAGTCTGTCAAGAGCCCTGCTTTGGGAGAAGGGATTGGATTCCTTGTGTGTAGCACAGACATCATCGCTTGCATGATCCCCAGACTTTCAAGTCATTACACTGCTGACTGCTCCTCTTCTCAAGTGACTTCTCAGCTTCGTTTCTGTGCCTGATCCCAGAAGGTTTATTTCCCTGGTTCACAGAGCACCACAGCCTCAGTCTTCATCATGAAACCATTGCTGACATCGACGCCTCAGAGTTCAAAGCTCTATCCCGCTCTGATGTCTCTGCCAGCAGACTTTGGCCAAGGGTTTTTTTGAATAGAGAGGATATTGTCACACTCATCAAAACACACATATCTAAACAGGAGGCTTCTCGACTACGGTGGGGGTTTTTCAGTATTTTTCAGCAAAATGGTGTTCTCATCCATTAATGGGAGTCATGCAGACCTCCATGCACACACTGTTGTTGGTACAATGGTCAAATATTTGAAATATTTGAAATATTTCAGTGTGCTCCTGGCCCAATGCTCTGCCTCAGCTCTTGCTCTCACCAGGTGGATGATTCAGTGCCTGGGAGGTAAAATGTTGCCGGTGGGGTGTTTCTAGGGACTGAACATCAAGACCATGCTGGATGGGGCTCTGAGTAACCTGGTCTAGTGAAAGGTATCCCTGCCCATAGCAAGGGGCTTGGAACTAGATGTTCCTAACTCAAAAATCTATGATGCTATGAGTCTATGACTTTTGCTGCAGTGATAACAGTGACCCTGAGAAGAATCTGGAAGGGCAGCAGATAAATTGTAGCTAAGTCTGTCTGCACAGGCACGGCCTAGCACTGAACAGATTGTCCAGTTGGCAAAAGAATTTCCTCCAGAGCAAGGAAATGCAAAAACTGTATTGTGGACAGAAAGTAATGCTTAGCACTGGGAGGCAACACTGTTTGGCTGTAAAGACCCTGCAAATATAAAGCAAGGGGAGAACAATATGAGGCAGGAGCAGAGAGATGAATGACTGAGGTGGTCCTGGAGGTGTGGGTTGAATGTGAGCTTTGCTGCCTCCAGGCATCCTCAGACTGCACGAGGACCTTCTTGGCAGGAGTTCAGGGCTCTCTCACATTATCGAGTGCAGTCACCTGCAGACACTGCTGAGTTTAGCTCAGTGACTTCCTAGGCTTCAGACAGACACTGGATTAGCTTGTGAGGACATTGCTATATTTTGTTATTTATAACAGTACCCTTCTCCAAATCTGGACAATCCTGAATAACCTTTCCCAGGCTGCTCTCTGCCTGTGTTTTAGTCTTTTAATTTCATAATCTGGAAAGAAGACAAGTGTTTCTAGTTCTAGGCTGACACTATCCAGACACATAATGGAAACCACCTGCTTAATTTCTGCTCCTCTGGTTGTGGCACATAAGACGTATTGAAACAGGTCTCAAAAAAGCTGCATTGAGGAGGAGAGGAGCAGAATGAAGATTTTTTTGCCTCAAGTGGCTCCTGACATGAATTTGTCTTTCTTTACTTTGGGCAGTGCCCCTGTGGCATTAGCAGCATGTATACTCCACTGCTTCAGGACATAGGAATGATGTATTCTGCTTGTGAGACCCATTTTATTCATATTTTCTACAGCTGTATTAGCCCCTGCAGGAATGGCTTCCTCACCTCCTGCAAATCCCACCTCTTTTTTCTAGTGTTAGTGCCATGCAAGACATCAGACTTCAAACTAGCTCTTGCAGAAAGTCTTGTCCAATAACTAGGTAACAGTGGGATGAAATGCCAAGTTTTATGAGATTTAATTTTTATGGCAAGCAGATTTGAGTCCTCCAAAGGTATTTTCTTGACATTGATAAAATAAAATTTTGGAAATAAATTAGCTGGAGACAAACTCATTGTCTGAAGGCAAAATTAAGTGTCTCTACCAAAAATGAAGTATAGGCAGTCTCCAGAGATGGGAGATGTGAAGTCTGTGTCTGAAGGGAGATTTGGAGATCCCATTTAACCCACTAAAGGTTTCATGGAGAAGCTCAGGACAGCTGTGTTATTCATGAGGGGCTCTTATCCTCCTGGTTTGTTTATGCTACAGATTCTTACAGAAGTACCATGAGTTAGAGCATTATAAAAGATTTTATGGTCTGCACATCCCACTATAAATCCAGGTTGCCTTAGTTACCATCTGGCTAATTGCACAGGTGAGGGGAGAGAGAGAGACCAAAAGGGAAAGAGAGAGATTTGTAATAATACATTTTTAAAATCTGGAAAGATCTTATGAATTGTAATGTTGTGATATGACAGAAAGCTTTCAAGACCTGTATAGTACAAAAGGACTATGAAAGCAAAGATTCAGACTCCAGCTCTTTGACAAGAATACACTTACAGGTCTTCTCTTTTATGAACATCATGAATTGCTTAATCAAAACCTTCAGTGAAGGTGATACTTAGTCCCTTCTTGAATTCTTTCTGTATTTGGGCAGAAGAGCCTTGTCTTCCCTGGTATTAAAATGTGATTCAGCCATGGGATAACCTGATGACTAAATTGCAATGACTAGATGCAGGACAGCATGATCTGGTCCTTGTCTAGTCTGATTTAGGCTAAATGGATGCACATAGAGAAAAGATATCTTCCAAATGTCTTTAAAAATGGTATGTCTACTTGAACAAAGCAGGCTGGAAGGGTGGCACTGGTATCCCTGTGAAGTATTGTGACACAGTGGTGAGTCACATATTAGTTGACTTTTCTTAGAGCAAGTCCTGGCTGCCAGAAACAACAGCAAAGACTTGACATTCTCAGCCTTCATTTGAAAAGACAAAGGAGGTGATTAAATCAAACACTTCTGGCATATACCGTTGTGAAGGAAAGTTAAGATGAATGGAGGTCCCCTCCTGTGGGCAGAGGGGCCAGCACTTCATAAATTGTGTTATTTTAAGTCAAGCTTGTAATCTTGTGAGAACAGAGTCATTTCTTTGTGAGGAGCACTGCTATCAGGTGCCTTAGAGTCTTAATATTTTCCTCATTCCGCTGTTCTATGCATATATGGGAAACCAAATTTACTAATTTACTGGGGTTTTTTTGTGTTGGTAGTGTTTTTTTTCCTAAGGCAAAATGCAGCTAAGTTGGAAGAAGTTTGTAAACAAAACTAGAAGTGCCTGTCCCATGTCCATTCTTTCTACACAATCTGGAACAGTAGCCATGGCTCATTAGGCCCATGGATTGGCTTTTTGGTTAACAGCTACTGAATAATATGATCGTGTAGGATGAGCTGTGTATTGACTTTCATGGGAGTCTGAGCCTCCAGGGAAGCTGAATACAGCTGCTGGCAGTCACTCTTCTCTGAAGGAGGCCCTGGGGATCTTGGATATTAGTGATGATAGCTCCTAACTCTGTCCTGACAAAAATAGTTTCTCTAAATTAGAATGAGGAAAATGGGTAGAAGTCATGATACCTTTACTACGTCTTTAGTCTGAATTCATGCTGAAATGAGTAGGAAATGTGGCTGTGTGGACAAACTGACTGTTAGTCTGTACTCTCTTGTCTCTTCTAAGTTTTAATCTGATGGCCAATTTCAACCAAATCTAAAAGAGAGTTTGAGACATCAGATCTCAATTTCCTATATGTACAGGACAAAAGGCGCGAGTAATGCTCTGACAGAAAGGTTATAGGCATGGCAAGTCCTACTAGAGGTAGGAGAATTCACACAGGAATTCAACTTCAGAATGGGACCCACACCTATTATTGTTCAAAAGGCCTACTTATTTCTGAATGAGGTAGCAGAGGGTAGGATCCCAGACACCAAAATGGTTGTTAGGGATAAGTGGAAGAATGTTTTTGGAAAATTTATTTATTTGGGGTATAGTGAGCTACTGTATTTCCAGAGGAGCTGTATCTTCTTACCTTAACACATTCAAAGGAGTGGCTGTACTTACTTTAGAAGTATGAAAAATCTGACCATTCAGATCAGGTTTTAGCTAGTGTGTTGCATCTCACTGAGGGTTTTTTTTTGTCTGTTTATGTCCAACCACTATTTTGCAATATTTCTTGGCCCTCTGTGGTGGGTTAACCCCTGTAGGCAGCTGAGCACCACACAGCCACTTGCCCGTTCTCATCCAGTGGGGTGGGAAAGAGAATTGTAAGTGAGAAAGTGAGAAAACTTGTGGTTTGAGATGAAGACAGTTTAAAAAAAAAGTAAATCAAAAGCTGCACACACGAGCAAAACAATATAAGGAGTTTATTCACTATTTCCAACTGACATACAGATTTTTAGCCATTTTCAGGAAAACAGGACTTCTTCATTTCTGGAGGTTACTTGAGATGACAAACACTAATTTCCAACTTCCTCCCTTCGTTCTTCTTTTTCTCCCCAGTGCTAATTGCTGAGTATGATGGTATGGAACACCCCTTTGGTCAGCTGGAGTCCTCTATCCTGGCCTTGTCCCCTCCCAGACTCTTGTGCATCCAAGCCTACTCCTGACAGGACAACATGAGAAGCAGAAAAAGCCTTGATGTTGTGTAAGAACTACTCAGCAATAGCTAAAACACCCCTGTGTTGTCAAGACTGTTTTCATCACAAATTGAAAATATATCACCATAGGAGCTACTATGAAGAAAATTAACTATCCAAATCAGTACACTCACTGAGGAACTTGACTATTATGTGTTGAATAAAACATTCCCCAGATCTCTTTCTTCACTGGTAGTCATAGGAATGATCCATGATAAGTAAGTTAATCAGGAATGCTAAGTTGATGTGTTTCTAGGAAGGAAGCAGGATCCTCCATTTCAGATGAAGGTGAAAGGAGGGCTCTGTCAGGCACTTGCTCTTCCTGCAGTAGCTCTGGGTGCCTGGTGGTGTCAGCTTTCTGCATAATGTAATGATTCTCTTTCCCAAAACCTGCACTCATTCAAGCATGTGCTTCTTGGGACTACAAAATAATATAAGATAATGAGAATAAACCAGCTCTTTTGGCAACAGTTTAAACTGAAGGCAGAGTTATTGAGGTTCACCCACAAGCAGAACACTCAGACACCAATCAGTTCTCAATTCTGGCATTAAAGATGTGGTCCTTCAGGGCTTCTTTGCACTCTTTTCCATCATGAATGCAACCATGATGTCTGATCTCTTGAGACTTCCCTGAAGAGATTATAACATAAAAGTAACTTTCGAAGTGTAACTAAGAAATCTTTATTCTCACTGGTCACTGAATTAGGTGGGATCAAATATTAGACTGGAATATAGATTTGAGTACAAAGTAGTACTCAGTATTTTCTCCATGCCCCCCAGTTTCTTTATTTGACTTGATGTTTGAAATATACTGGACAGAAAATTTTTCTAGTGGTGTTAACCACAGACGAGTAACATGGTCTTTAAAAATAGTTCAGGCAAAGAACTACCCATCTGCACAACGAACACACTTCCAACCACCACATCTTGAAGTTCTCTGGCTTCTTTTAAGGTCTCCCTATTCCAACACCTGAAACTCATCGAAACAATAAATCAGTATATAAATAAATATGGCAACACTGCCATTTCTGATGGGGTGAGGAGCTCAGAACTGGTTAGTGTTAATTTACTCCTTGAGGTGGTTTGAATTTTGACAAAAAATATAGTGTTTTGCTGTTGCTGTTTCAGTTTGCTGGCTGAGCATTTCTTTAAATGATTACTGCCTCTGCTCAGCAATATAAAAGCACGATTGCCTTTTATTGCCATTCTCTCCTAGCACAAGATTGTGTCTGGGTCTCTTACAGACTTGTCAATCTGAAAACTTCATTTGTAATTTTCTAGGAGTCCTCAGGGCATATTTCTTGCAGTAGTCTAGCCCTCTCTCTCACAGGAGAAGAAATGGATTCTCCCTTAGGAGTGTGGGATGGCAAAGGACCAGCATGCATCCCCTGTGCAGGTTTTGTGATGATGTGGTAGGTGGGCTGCAGGCTTTCCCTTGTGTCCCATTTGAAGTGGGACTATGACAGCAAGCTCCAGGATCCCGGGGCAGTTGTATAGCCCAGGGACTTTTATTTGTTGTTCTGGAGACTGTGGCACTGCCCCAAACCCAGTTCACTGCTCATCCCAGTGGTCTTCCTTTCCCTTTCCCTACAGTCCTCAAGGTTCTCATCACATTCTCACTCATAGTCTGGTTCTGGGCCCTTCTGCTCCCCTTGGCTGCCTGGGTGACATCCTCCCTGTTTTCAGTTCCATAATTGTCCCTACCAAGCAAAAGAAGCAACCTCAAAATTTGGAAGGAATAATTTGGCACAAAACCTGGGATGGAGCATCCTTACTCCATGCAACATATTCTGCTGAAACTGCAGCTCATCAGGCACAAGGACAGTGGACAGGACACTGCTGGTATGAGAAGCGTGGAAGGGGGCATGAAGGTGCTAGAGAATTATCATTGAAAACAGTGAAATAATTTAAATCTATGGAAGATTTACTTCTCTACATTTACTTTAAATTATCTCATATCTGCTTATGTCCTCTGCATTATCCCTTCAAACAGCAGAAGCTGAAATTTTCTAAGGACCCTGCTTTTCCACAGTCAGAGCATACATTTAAGGGAAAATGTTTAAGCTTTCCAAGCTTCCTGTTTGCAAATAACAGAGTGTGATAAGAAACTTTCTGTTGATCTCAATGGAAGTTGAGGACAAAGAGAGAAGGCTGAGACAGAAACACAAGGGACAATGAGGAGAGATCAGTCAAAATGTGTTAGATCAGTGAACACATGCAGTCCTGCCTTGACGTCTCACTTGTGCTTGCTTTCCTCCAGAAAACAGAAAGTGCCTTTTTGTGCTCTGCAAGAACAGCCTCTGTCTCACAGAAGATGTTGAGAGGGGGAAGGGAAGGCTCAGAGAGGAGCTGAAAAGTGAAAGGAAAATTCCACTCATGATTCATTTCTGTGCTTGGAACTTGAAATCCAAGGTTCAAACTTCATTTAAAGGGATGTGATTAAAGCTTGGGGCATTTCCTAAAGAATGTCTGCATACAGAGGTGGGTAAGGCTTCCATACAGAACTTGCAAGAGGACCTCAGCAGGATGGGTGCCTAATCCTTTTCAATTCTCTTCTTAGGCTCTTTTGCAGATCATATTGAGTATCTATCTCACATTTAATATGTCGTTGCAGGCCTTATGCAATCTTGTATTCACCAATTCTTTCACTTGGTTACACAGCAGGCAGTCATTTTCAGCAATACCCTATGAGAACAGCAGATAATTTCAATTAAGGTTTCCCCAGAATTATTTTCTCTCTATAAACTGTTTTAACCTCCCACTAATGCCAGCAGACCCTTAGGAAAACCAAAGCACCACGGCATTGATGATACTGAGCATTTCCTTGTTTTGTCCTGTGCTGGGGCCAGTGTGTTATGTTACTTTACCCAACATAATGCCAAGCTGGTGCTTATTCACTAGCCACTGAAGCCTCTTACTATGACATCTTCTCATCACGCCACATCTACTTCTTACTTCCCTTAAAAAATGAGCATTTCAGAACCCAGTTGTTCTCTACTTTTGGTAAGTCTGAATCCAGAAATCATGTACATGAATCTTTTTTTTTTTTTAACTCCCAGCTGCATTGTTTGAAATATCAGAATAATTTTTCTGTGCTGAAACTTGAGAGATATCTATATATCTGTGTACCTATATATTTATATTTTCCCCATTCTGTGGGCTATTTTTAGATGTTACTGTTGAGTACCATGAGCTACTGCACATGAACAATGCATTACAGGTTGATATATGTTGCCTTTCCCTTGTTTCTCATCTTCTACTGCAACTGTAAAGAAGAATGTAGCTTGAAGTAAATCTGAGTTACTTACATCATGATTACTTGGCAGAGTCAATCAGTTTTCCAAAAAAGTTGTAATTGATTTTATATAAGAAAGCAACTCCCTAGATAGAGAACTAAGTAGAGAGAAGTCAGATTTGTTAGAGTACTGTGTTTGTCTGTATCTCTTTATAGAGCTGCCTGAGTCTCAGACATTGAAAAAAAACCCAAACCCAAGAAAAGTAATTGAAAACAATGTCAATTAAAAAAAAAGTCTTGAGAAGCTACCTAATTACCCCTTTGGAAAAAGCCAAACCTTAATAAATGTTTCTTTAAGCCTAACAATTCTCAAGCAAAGCACCTGGTCCCTCTTGTGCTCCTTTGGCAGCAGCCCTCACTGACGAAATTCCCTGTGGCTTTTGCATTTTTACTACCCTTTTTTTTAATTCCCTTAAAGGTTCTTCCTTTTCCGCATCCATGAAAGCTATGACACTTAATTGGGAAGATAGGCTGAAACCTCCTTATTCTGCTCTGTACTGGTTTCAGCTGTGCTGGGGTTAGTTTTCTTCATAGTAGCTGGTATGGTGTCCTGTTTTTGATTTGGGATGAAAACAGTGTTAATACACTGATGTTTTAGCTGTCATGCTACCAGGACAGCTGAACCCAATTATGTCTCTGTACGATTACCTGAAAGGAGATTGTAAAAAGGTGGGGCTTCTTCTTCCAGGCAACAAGAGACAGGACAAGAGAACATGGCCTCAAACTGCACCGGGGGAGGTTCAGGTTGGAAATGAGGAAGAATTTCTTTGCTGAAAAGGTTATCAAGCATTGGAACAGGCTGCCCAGGGAGATGGTGGACTCACCATGTTTGGAGGTGTTCAAGAAAAAAACTGGATGTGGCACTTAGTGCTGTGGTTTAGTTGAAATGGTGGTGTTCAGTCAAAGGTTGAACTTGATGACCTTGGAGATTGTTTCCAATCTCAACAATTCTATGATTCTATGAATTGACCAAAAAGATATTCCATACCATAGGGTGTCATACTCAGCATATAAAGCTGGAGGGAAGGAGGAGGAAGAGAGGGACATTTGGAGTTATGACATTTGTCTTCCTAAGTCACTGTTACACATGATGAAGTTGTACTTTCCTGGAACTGGCTAAAAATCCACCTGCTGATGGGAATTAGTGAATGAATTACTTATTCTGCTTTGCCTGTGAACCCAGTTTTTGTCTCTTAAGCTGTCTTTATCTCAACCCACAAATTTTCTCACTTTTACTCTTCTGATACTCTCCCCCATCCCACTGGAGGGAAGTGACTGTGGTGCTTAGTTGCCTACTAGGATTAACATGCTCCCCATGTGCCACATGTCCCATGTGCTTGTAGCCCTGTGCAGCTGTGAGCAAGATCAGCTTGGCAGAAGTACTGTGATGGCCCTGAAGGTGGGACGTGAAGGGAGGTTGGATGGGTGTTAGAGAAGTGAAATGTCAAGGGAATCTTTGCTGGATGTTGAACTGGGACTTGAGTGTGGCTGTACTGAGTATCACCAGAGGCTACTTTGGTAGAAGGTGAGATGAAAGTCTTTTGGGGGAGGAAATAAACAAACCACATGGCCAGAAGAAGATTGATGGTCTGGGGCAACCAGAGAGTGCAAGTTATTCATATGGGAGAAGGTGGAACTGGATGTTCCCAAGTTATTAGGAAAAGAAGGTGGGAGATTTTGATATGAAGCAGAGGTGAAAGAAGAGATGATGCATCCCGATCTAATCTGCACAGAAGCCTCTCCTGAATCCCAAGCCCGCCCTAGACATTCTCTTGCAGTGTTTCTCCATGTCACATCTCTCAGCCCTGTGTGTTTGTCCTAGAACGCAGACAAGAAAACTGCAGACAGCATTGCAGTAGTGGTTTCTCCAGTGTTCTGTGTGAAAAGTAGGCAATTCTTCACTCCTGCTGCTGCTTATATTCTCCTACTTATATATCTTATGCCTGAGTGGGGAAAAAAAAATAAAAAGATACACTGATCAAACCAATGTAATCTCTCAGCAAAGTTCTTAATGAGTGTTCCTCGCAAAGAAACAAAGAGATGGAAAACACTATGTTTTCTTTTTTTGGTTCCTTCTGCAATTTGCCAAGAAACATTGCTCTACACATTATCAGCACTATAAATCTAATCCTCCTCAGAAACACTTGTTCAAGAGATAAGAACCAGAGACAAAAATAAATAAGAACATGATGCTGGGTCCGCAACCATAGCTTCACAACGGATCATAGGAGGGATATGTTTTCCTGTATTTATCCTCTCAGGGAATTCATAGTTTTTGCTATGACAGATAAAAATATTTTTAATAATCTTGTAACAAGGAATTTGGTGTGTGATCCTTAAAACTAATGCAAGACAAAATCATCTCTGCTTCAGGAGCATGAATGATCAAAGAATGCATCTGAAACACCTCCGGTGCTGCCTGGTACAATTCCATTCGTTGGTGGCTCGCTCTTTTCATATGAGAGTAAAAAAAGCAAGCAACATTTAATGCATTCATATCCCATCCCTTTTTTACACTTTGTTTCCTCTTATTATTATGAAGCATTGTCAGACAACTAGATCTCTGTACTTTATGGTTCATTAGCCCCCTTGCCAAAGCACTCACAGGATTACCAAGTGCTGAGGCAGACTCACTATTTGCACAAACACACACAGGCTATTTAGATTGAATTATTATTCATAAATTACTCCTAATTAGACTGTTCATCAGTCTGAGTGATTGTACTCTCCTGTTGTAAGTAGAACTAAATTACTTCTTGAAATTCATTATGGTAGCTTGTTTTTCTGTGTGTGTTTTCACCCACAGTTTCAAAATAACATCTTCTTATAGTTGATAAGATTTTGACATTGCTCAGCTTGGTTTTAACTCCATAATCCTGGCTGCTGCTCCAGGCAGGGCTCCTCACCTTTCATAAGGGGGAAACAGTATGGGACAAGTTCTTACCAAGAAAAACTGGCTTACAGGGAAATGAAACTATCAGGATTTGGCTTGGCTTGCATTTCCAGAGGTTTCATACATGTGGTTCCACATTACATCCTGGGCAGACCCTTGCACTTCCAGCGGTCTCTTTGAAAGGTAACTCCTGTCTTAAGGAGAGGGTTTGAATGAATATTGCACTAAGACACTTAGATAATGAAGAGGAGAAGGATTAATCTCTCTTTGGCATTTTGTATTTCCTCGCATGGGCACCTCTGGATTTCATGCGTGGCTTTTATAGATCCTTTTCAGAAAAATCCTTTCCTTCTCCTGAGACTCTGAGCACTTTGCCAAGTACAAGGTTTCTACTATAAAACCACACACCAAAATAGGTTTTACCATTCTGAACCTCACAGGGGCTGACTGAACCTTTGAGAGGTCTTGGCTGGGGACGGAGGGTCAGTGAAGAGGGTGGGGAGAGCAATTTCTTTTTCCTATGAGCTGTCTCATGGAATTTAATGCCTCCTCTTCACAATGCAGTCTCTGCAAGCAGTCCAGCCTCCCGTGCCTGGAAATGGGTCTTTGGAGCTGGCATCTGCAGAGGCAGCTGGATCTTTCCCACCTTTTTCACTAGAAAGTACCTACTTTTGATACCTTCAACTGGGCAGTAAGTTTGCCTTCTTCTCCGTCTTCCTGAACAGACTGCACCATCAAATTTTTGTTTTGTTTGTGACATGGTAAGAAAAGAGGCAAGAAATCTCAAAAAAAAAAAAAAAATACCACCAGCCAAGAAGAAGAAAAGGCAAAACAAATCTTCCCACCGAGGGAGAGACCTCAGAGCTCATTTATTTCAACTTCCAACTTACACTGAGATTTTCCAATTTGCTGACGTTGAAAAGTACATTGAATCTGGGCTGAGATACAAAATCTAAACCTCTTATTGTTTATTTATTTATTTTAAAAGTAGAATTTATATCCACAGTCGTATAGGAGACAGATAAAAGAGCAGGCAGATGAAGCCTGCCCCATCCAGGGTAGGGAATTTGCAAGCACAGTGATAAATTTGTTTCCTTTGAGTTTCAGTTGTGTTGTGGTGTTGAAAACCATCAAAGTTAATTTACTTGTTATCAGAGTTGTGAGAGAGGAAAGAGACATCACTGGGTAATTTACTTCACTGTCACCTTTTCTTCCCTTGTGATTCCAGCATCTGGAATCTCTCTTGATGATGTCCATCTTGGCTAATTGTGATATTAAAGTGTCCTGCCAATCCATTACCTCTCCTCAAAAAGGCCTTCCAGGGGCAAGGAGGACCAAAAAAATCTACTGTCAAAAGCGTGTTCTTCTCGCTACTGTATTTTAAACTTGCTTTTTCTCCACTTGAGAACTACTTTAGCAGCTTGCCATGCATTCAACTCAACTGAACCCCAGCAGTACAACAGGGACCAAACACTGGGTAAACCAAAATAAGGGTCTGACTCACAACTGCTCTGAGGAGCAAGCTGAGAGGTTAAGACTGATCCCTGTGTCTTGGTTCAAGCAGTCTTTGTCCACATGACGAGAAGGACTTTCTGTGCAGTGGTTGCCTGCCTTGCCTCATTGCCATACCCTTGTACTGGGCTTCGGGGGTCAGTGATGGGCAGCAGGCTCATTTCCTGGCTAAAAAACAAACCTGTACTTTGTGTTTGCTCAAGGCTCATAGGGCTTTTTCCTGACCTTCACCTACTGAAGATGGTAACAGCTCTGCCATTGCCCCACCTACTCAACAAGGCACCTCTGGACTTCTTCTCTGTGAGCCCACGATTTGAAGAGGTGAGGCTGAGCCTGCCCCACAGTCACGTCTTCAAATATCCCAAGTTATGAATATCCTGTAAGACCCACCAAATGTAAATTTTCTCTAATTTTATAATTTGCTTTCAATTTGTTCTGCCACTATCATATTCTTTTAATTGATTTTTTAAGCTAAACCAGATTGATAGTGCTCCTTAAACTTGAAATGCCTTAACACTAGCTTAAGACTGTTCTCATGTGTACCAGGTGCACATGCCAAGGTGCTGGCAGTGGGGCTGCAGAGGGGTCTCTGTGAGAACAGTTTGGGGTGCCCAGTGGGAAAACAGGTTCCAGAAAGGGTGGCGGAGGAGGAGGGAGCAGGTAGGTGGAATTTTAGCCCTTAATCAGGGCTAATCTGATACATCATGATGAATTGATCATGTAATTAAAAGCATCTATTAATTTTCTTTGCTTCTTAGATGATATCTTTCCCTATGATTGCATATACAAACCTCCAGCAAAACTGCTCAGTGTCAACTCTTCTCTTGGCAGCAAAACCACATCTCCTCAGTGTAGTAAGATGGAATGACTGAAGCTCTTCGCTCCATTAATGTAAAAGCACCAGGAAAAGTGAAAGTTTGCTGTTAAAGCAGCATGTGTAGAGAGACACTCAGACTTCATGAGAAATGTTTAGCATCACAAATGCTTTTGGAAACATGAGAAACTGACACACTGCTGAGAACCTGTTGGGAGCACCACTGGTGAGTACCACAACTCAGTTCTTCAAATACCTACTGATCCGGGAAATCTTAGAAACTCTGTGTGATGTCTTCAGAGTGCCCTTTCATGCCAATATTTCCCAATAGGAAAGCATATTTAGCATGACTGTGACCCTCTAAGTACTGGAATAGGTTAACTGCTGCAGCTATCTCTGTTTTCTGCTAATGCAGTTTCTTTGCCTGACTGCTCATGCTTTAAAGATCAAGGGACCACATCCCTATACTGGTCATTTATCTCACTAGTTTTTCCCTCCAAGCAAAAAAAAATTTGTGATGACCAGAGCTTCTCCTGAAAAAAATAGAAAAAATTCTGTCAGAATATGTGATTTTCCTTGACCACATCTCCACCTCAACTGGCTGTACAGATTAGACAAGATGTTCTGGGATGCTGCGTTGTTGCTCCTTCTCTTCAGCAGCAGGAGTTAAGGGCAAGTGGGGATCAAGGGGCAGAGGGGTCTCGGTCACATCAGGAACAAACTGAGCCTGGAACAGGACCATAGTAGGACACAATTTCAAGCTTAGCTTATCACATTTCCCAGACTGTTATCTCCTGCACTACACTCCTGTTTTGGGCTCAGCAGGAAAGGTGGCACCATCTAGTTGCCTGATGAAAGGCACCTAGGACCTCTTCAGAGTACCAAGCACATCTTGCATGAGACTGTCTGTCCTGTAGCTCCTATGGTATGTGCAGCAGTCCTAGATGTCACTGGCATCTCAAAAGTCACTACACACTTATTTTTGGGGAGCTGAATTGAATTCAAAAATTAAAATCACAAAAAGAAGCATGTATTGTCCACTCATGCTTTCCCCAGAACTCATGCTCACACCTCCAAATTTTAGTGTAAATGAAATACTGGTTTAAGCTTTTGACAGTGTTGAGATTAATAGAGGAGGTTAGTATTACTCAATGCACAGATTCATAGCCATCTCAATAATGGAAATACCTTCATGACATTGACATAAGCCTGATTTGAGAGGAACCTGAATGGGGTTGCATGCTTTGTGGAAAGGGGATTGTATCTGGCATAGCTGTGCCAATAAATGACAGTGATTAAGTGCTGAGCAATACACTATAGTCCCCCAAAGGAATGACTGGACAATCTATTTAAAACCAAGATAAACAGAGAAATGGAGCAAACACTGTGCAAAGGCTCATGCATTGACAGTGGAGTGACTCTGCTATGCTGTTTGTCTGGAAGTTTGCTGGTCTCATTCTGAGGGTTCTTTGCTTGGTTTCTGGACAAACATGATCAAGAGCAACTTGAGACATGCAAACCCTAAAGCAAATGTGAGGAAATGAAATCCAGTGTTATTTCCACTGAGGGCCAGGAGCAGGAAAAAAAATTCAGTGAAGCAAAGGACAAGGTAGAAGAACATGAAGTCCAGGAAATTCCCCTCTGAGTGAGAGAAAGGCCTACATAAAAAGGAACAGTGTGCATGAGAATACAATAGGAATAAATATGAAAGACAGGTTAGGGCAGGGACAAAAAGACTAAGTGGCAGGATTAGTGGACATGGAGTTAAGCTTTATGTCAGGACACCTAAGATCTGTCATCAGTTCAGTCATAATTTACACTCAAGTAAATTACTTGCTTTCTCTGGACATCTAATTCCTTTTCTGCCCTTTATGTAAGAGCCCTTAGGCTCACTACAGCAAGGCCCCTGTTCTGTAGCTGTCTGAGGACTGGCACAGCAGAGTCCTGATCAGTGACACAAAGAGCAAGGAGAGAGTGCAGCTGAAGGGAAGTCTGCTTCTTGGAGTGATCTGGGATCCAAAGCAAGGTGGGTGGGAGTGAACAAGAACAGGTTGTTATAAAGGGTCCCCACCCTCTTCAGTGCACCAAGATCCCTGATGAACTCATGGATGGGGAGTGGCTGCCAAATGCAACTGTGACCCTTGGCAATAAACCAAAGAGGGGGATCAGTTTTTCAGGGTGGCATCAGAATGCCAGGAGGAAGACAGCTTGCTTTTTACTTTCCTAGTATTACTCTTCCATGATTATTATCCAAGCAGTTGTAGTAAAGACATCAAAAAGTCACTGGATAAGGAGAGCACATCACTGGAAAACAAGCAGCACCTCTAGCAGGAGTGGTGGGACGTGCCTATGGAGAAGTCTAAGGATGACTAAATGTGATGACAGACTTCCTTCCCATCTCTACTTGTACCCCTCTCCCAGTCCTTCACGCTGGAACTTGCTGCCTGCCTGTATTCTAGGCGTGCTCTGCCTGCCTGGATAATACGATTTTAGAAACCTCCCAGTGTGAAATAATAATAATCAAATGAAAGGGGTTATTGAAAATATTACAGGCCATAATTTTAATAAATGTTGGCTCCTGTCACTATGTTCTCTAGTATTTATAGTTTTATATACTGCCAACAGATCTGAGTGTTTTGTCTTTTTGACAAACATTTCATGCAATCATAAATTAACTCATTTTTCAGCAAAATCTGACATCAGCAGTTAAGCTGTCACTATGTAGAAGTACTGGGGTTGGCAAATCCTCATCTCATAAAGAAAACAAAGAGTTTTAAATGCGTCCCAGACAGTGAGCTAAGTGTGCCTGAGCTGAGTCTGCTATCACAGGTCACATTGGTCATGGAGCTGACAGGCAGTGATTCTGCAGCTCAGGCATCAGCTGAAATGGCTCTAGCAAATGTTGGCCTTATTAAAACTCCACACAGGTAAGCAGGAGCAATTCCTGGACTTCCAGTGAAGCCAGGGAACTTAAAGACTCTTTATTGTTTCTTACTGGCTTGTGTTGAGCTCCACATGTTGTTGGTTTAGATCTTAAGAGGAGTTCTGCACCTGGTGGGTGTTTTTTTTTCTAGACACAGTGCTGATAAAAGCAGACTGTAGATCAATAGAAGATTTGTTTATCCACTTGAGGGTTGGATTTCCCACATTCTGATTGAGTAGGCACTGGGTAGATAGTTCTTCTACCATCTCTTTTAAAGGAACTGCAGGGGAGGAGTCAGAGCTGCCCTGAGCTATGTAGAAGATCAGAAAGATCTCTGTTTATAGCTATAATCTGTATGAATCTTTCATTCTGAGTAAAAACTCATGCTTAAAAAACTTGTAGTTTAGTCTCATTAGCTGTTCCATTTCTCAGACTTCCATAGGGGCACATCCTTCCTGAGGAAATATGTCTAACCATAGTGCTGCTAAGGCATTCCTCAAAAAGGGGGAACATTTCACCCCTCCAGCATCCACAAGGTGGAAAACACATATCTTACCTGCAAAAAGAAGGGAGATGGATTTATAGCAATGAGTGGCTCCTTGAAGGAGCTGGGGCAGAGGGCAAGAAGCAAGGAAATATATTCAGGCTTCTACCAGCACAGTTTTAGCTGACCTCGAGGTACTGAGGCTGCTGAAAGAGCACTTGGCAAGCTTGAGGTATTAGAGTGCCTAAAGATTCACCTAAGTCCTTTCAAAAGCTTTGATATTAACAGGTATCACCCAAGCTCAGACTTGGAGATCTGAGATTAAAGGTAAGTGGGAATTTATTCTCTGCTCCAGGCATCCACCTCTTACAGGAAATGGCTGCTGCTAATACATGGAGTGATGTACAGAGAGAGACCAGTTCACATTGTCTGGGCATCAAACTGGCCACTTGTGTGCCAGATACAGGATCTATGAGCATTCTAATGGGTTTAGTGGGAGACTGATTTTCCTGCCCTGGGTGTAGTACTGCACCAGCACAGCTGCACATCTTTGCCTGGCAACTGATTCATGCCAAGATAACTGTGAGCAGGACAGAGCAAATTTCGTTTACTGGTGTATGTTGAAAGGGACTGACTGTTTTATTTGGATTGGAAAATCAAAATCATCCAGGTCAAATTTTAGGTTACAGTGTGAAAGGACAGTGACAAGACTCAACTCGTAATTCCCTTAGTGCCCACAGCATAAACTAGACTACTTAGCACTATCTTAGACCTTTTGGTACTTCTCACCTTGTGTCTGTTGTGTTGTGAGTCTTCCACAGGACCCATGTCATATTTGTGGATGCCAAGGACACAGTAGGGCATTTCACAATGTTTGCAAACTGAACAAAACCTTAAGTTCTATGGAAACATCACCAAAAAGCTTCACTGTGCTTTAGAGCCAAGTTTCAAATGACTGGGGCGTTTATAATTCAGGAAAAATCTCCAGTGAGGAAAAGGTTTCCATAAACCTCTCTTGACTGTGCATTTCTGCTTGCATGAGGAAGAAGAAAATGTTGGCTTCCTGCTCTGGGAGGTAGTACGGAACAACTCCCTCATGCATCTCAGGAACCAGTCCTTTTGTGGTTTCTAGCCTGTCTGCTTGGGGACTGGTTGTGACAGAGGTGGACATTTAATTAAAAATAGCCATCATTCAGTCTATACAGAGTTAAGTATTAAATTGAAAAAAAAAAAACAAGTGCTTATACTTTAACAAATGGCAGCCTTCAGATTCGCTAGTGACAATAAAAGCAGTATCATGCCAATGCTTGGTATTTTTTGTTCAGTGTTCCTGCTTCAGCTAATGTCTACAATCATTCATCATATCTTTTCAACATTTTGGCTTTTCTCCCAGCCAGGATATGTTTGATTTTTTTTTTTTTTCTGAAAGGAATAAAATGTAATAGGAACCATTTTTGTTTAGTTACAGGGAAATATACAAGGAGATAAATAGTACCCAAATCAATAAAATATAAGACCACAGGTCTCACTGTTAAAAACTTTAAACGCTGCTTATTTATCCATTCTTCCAAAGTGAAAAAATTGTGATTCTTTAATAATTTCAGGATACTTATAGACATATGTTTAGATAAGGCTTTTGTTTGTTTATCAGTGTCTGTCATGTGTTGTGATCCTCTTGTCTTCACTTGTTTAATACAGTCTTTCAAGATCTTTTTTCTCAATTACTTTGTTGAGAAGTGTGTGGACTACTTAACACAGTATAATGCTCAAAGTGCCATTGACATCTTGTTTATACAATTAAAAATTAATGACTTTTATTTATTTTTTTTTTTTACTTAGGGAACCAAAGGAAAGCCAGATGGAAAGCAGGGTGTAAGGATAGGTAATCATTTCCTGTAGCAGAGCTACACTACGAGCAGATTTGGCAGGTTTTCACAGCTTTGGCTCCAATGATTCTGGATCTTTTTTGACTTTGGACCCTGCTGAGAAATCTTCTTCTCGCCTGACTTGCACTCTGTGCTTCTGCTGTTGACCACCCAAGAGGAAAACAAGAGGAGCATGAGAAAGATGTTCCTGAGGTTTTAGCACTGAAGGAATATTAAAAAGGTCAGTTTGGCTTGTGCCCTGTCTGCTTCTTAATACTTTTTTTTCTGGTAAAGTGAACTACAGCTCACTTTAATAACACTGTGTATTCAAACCTCCCACCGGAGACTCCGGGCATTGCTCAGGTATTAACCCAGTGTCTTAACAAAATGGATAAAAAGTGTAAAAGTTTTAGCAGGAAACAAGAAAAAACCTGTGTATTCATTGCCATTTCCCCTCCACAATCTATAAAAAGTGTGAGTATTTAGGAACAGAAGTGTCTTTTACTCCAGCAAACCTCTTTGGTTTTGCCACCGCTTGGTGGTGGGTAGAGTTTTGTGCTATTTCACAATAGAAAAGTAGAATTGGAAGAAACTGAGACTTGTCATGGTATTACACAGTGAGGAAAAGTAATGCCATACTCCAAACTGCTGGAACTTTAGCATTATGGAAACCATAGAAATTCAAAGATCTTCTCTCAGAATGAGTCTGAAAAACCCTGACACAGCTGGAAGCGACCATTGGGCCAGACCATATCCATCTGTGCTGCAAATTCAGCAAGTCAGATGAGCAGCTAGAGTTACACTACAGCCAGGAGTACAGATGCTTTCTAAGGCAGTGATTTCCCCTTTCCATCCACTAAACCTAAGCCCGGTTGCTTAATTGTTTTCTACATTCTGATGTATGACCAACAAGATGTTGGTCACATAGTTCCCTGGTACTCCATTAACTGTAAATGGGAGGCCCTAAGTGCAGTGTCCTGTTTGTCTTGGAAATCCTTGCAAATCCAGCCATCATAATCCCAGTCATCTCAAGCAATTATTCTTGATTGTGTGTTTAAATGCTTCCCTGAAATGAGATTGTTCCTCCACTGGGCTCAAGTGGCTTAGCTAAATGCAGATTGGACTGAAAGTTCACCATTTCAGCAAGTGGTTACAGCTTGGACTTGTCTAGATTATTGTATTTACACACAAATTAGTTGAATAAGGAGAGTTTAAAAAGTCACTGAAATAGTTTGGCTGATTAAAGAACTGGTCAAACCAAAATGAACATACAAATGCTGGACTGGCTTACTTGGTTCAACAAGTTCAATTCTTTACAATTATAAACAAGTGTATAATAAGTGTGCAGTATATAAAAGTCTATAAAACATTTATTCCACAGGCCTTCACAGGCCAGTAAACCATTTATAACAGCCTCTGATAAGAATTAAAATTATAACATTGGCAATTGATTTTTTAGTATGACATGCAAAGAACACCAAGGGTTTTGCACAACGTCCTCCAGTAGTTGTAGGAGGCAGGAAGTGCAAAATTCTACAGACAAAGGCAAAAATCCATCTCTAGCACTCTACACCACTTGGATCTGTGGGGCATCCTGAACCTGAACCATCAGTGTGCCCAGGTGGCCAAGAAGGCCAGTGACATCCTGGCTTGTATCAGGAGTAGTGTGGCCAACTTGTCCAGGGTAGAGATTGTCAGTCTATGCTTGGCACTGGTGAGGCCACACCTCAGATGCTGTGTCCAGTTCTGGGCACCTCAATTCAGGAAGGATACGAAGGTGTTGGAGTGTGTCCAGAGAAGGGCAACAGAGCTGGGGAAAGGTCTAGAGGGTAAGTCCTATGAGGAGAGGCTGAGGGAGCTGGGGTTGTTTATCCTGGAGAAAAGAAGACTCAGAAGGGACTTCATCATGCTCTACAACTACATGAAAGGATGTTCTAGCCAGATGGGTTTTGGCCTCTTTTCCCAGGAAACCAGCAATAGTAAAATAGGATCTGGTCTAAAGCTGCACCAGGGGATGTTCAGGCTGGACAATGGGAGGACTTTCTTCACGGAAAGGGTTGTCAAGCACTGGAATGGGCTGCCCAGTGAGGTAGTGGTGTCATCATCCCTGGAGGTATTTTAAAAAAAGACTGGATGTGGCACTCAGTGCTCTGTTCTAGTTGACATGGTGGTCTTCAGTCAAAGGTTGGACTCAATGATCTCAGAGACCTTTTCCAACCTAATTGATTCTGTGGTTCGGTAGTTCTGAGATGACTTATCACCTGTGCGTGTCTGTAGCAATCTCCAATGATTCAGAGAGAGGTAAAATCTTCCTCTAAAGCATCTCAGAGGACACATTATACCTAAGACGAAAGCAGTTCTTCCACCACCCCTCTAGGCAGCTGGCAGAAACCCTGAAGAATGATAATCATACCATATTCAATGATTTAGTCTTCATTCTCAAACCAATGGCATTGCCTGAAAGCATCAGATACTTTAAAAGAAGTTGAAAGGAATGAAGTTGACATTAAAAAAGAAATGAGGATAAGAGGAGTAGGGAAAGCTACATTTGATGTGTAGGTCCAGATCATTTCCAGTCCTCCTATAATATGCGTATACTACGGTCAGATGCTCCATGAAATAGAGAGGAAATAAAAGAAAGAAAAAGACAGCATATTCTGTCATGAGGAGATAAAACCACTCCATGGCTCTGCAGAGGTAAGAGTGTGGCATGGCCATTTGTAATGTTTATATATGTGTATGTATGTTTGCAATTGCAAATATGCACCAAAGACCTTTAATCAGAGCAGTCTCAGAAAGTTCCCGTTAGTGAAGTATCTTCTGATTGCAGAGGCTTATAATGAAGTTAATGAGAATAACACTTTAATCATAGATAGCTGCTGCTGTGGAGAGTATAATAGCCACATTATGTAGGCTGGATTTTTCCTCTGACAAACACAAATTTAGATCATAATGGTCAGATGTTTGGTTCCCAATTCTCAACTGAGTCAATTAAAAGTAGAGAGAGTGGGAGAGTTCTTGCTGAGAGATGAATGGACATGAACTCTTTTGAAAGACAAATCTTTTTTGTTCACATCTCTACATATTGATTTAGGAACTTAACATTGGCTACTGAATTTAAATTAAGAGCCAAAAGATACTGTTCTGCTTTATGAACACAGTTAATAAATTAATCTTCCCAGTATGCTCTCCAAGTAAGCAACAATCATTATTTGAATTTTAGAAATGTAGATAGCTAGGGCCAAGTAGTGTCTGAGGTATCCATCAATGTGCCTATTTCAGGATACCTACCTTTTGGGTTTCCAGAGGCTTGTTCAGCATTCTGTTGACAGAAGGTGCACCAATTAAGCCAAAGAAGAATATCTGGAAAAACACCATAAGCAGTTCCAATTTAGGTGTCAGGGGATGAAAAAAATAGATATCTGTCCCTCCTGTCCTGCCATCCTGCATGGCGAGTAAAAGAAAGTGTGTGCACCATTCTGAGCTGTTTAGAAGACCAAACCGTGTTGAAAGGAAAGTCCTCTGTCAGCCAGGAGGCCAGCCACTGTGGAAGAACTGGTATACCCCCAAATCTGGGGTAGGTGTTGGTCCTACTCACATGTTTATGAGTCCAACATGAAGCTGCAACAGTTATGTCTTGCACCAGAAATCTGCACCAAAAAGAAAATCAATGAAGATGTTGAGCTGGTAGAAGAGAGTCTCCTTGCAACTGCAAACTTATTGTCTGAAAACTATTAATATATATTCTGACTGTTATGCGTGGTATTCAGATTTCTAGGAGGGTGACAGCAACAGAAATTGAAGTTGTAACAGGAAAATTTGAGGGCAAATTGAAAAAAGTTGGAAGCGTCATTCTTACCATCTTCCTCTTGAACGAGTCAGCAGTTGTTGTCGACACAGCCCAGTACTCACTTGAATGTTGTCCATAGAACACAGTTTAAAACTCTAAGAAAACACTGAAAGGAAACATTTTCCTGCTATTCATAAGGTTGGTGGAAGATGTGAAAGTGTTAATTCCTCAGCTTGTTTCAATAGCAGTAGCTGGTGGTTTTCCCTTATCTCAGTGATGATACCATATACTGCATGGGATAGGGTTATCTCTTTCCTTATAAGTCCCTGCTAAGGTTAAAAGCAGTCCTTTGGTACCCCAGAACATGCTAAGGACAGAAAATTTCATCCCTGTCAGATCCCATTACCTACATTTTCAAAATTATCTTTTAACAGTGCAAATTACAGCTGCCTACCTTCTCCACACAATATTGCAACAGAAAAACACTGACAGGATTCCAAAACTTTCTTCCAGAAATATGCCACTTCTTGGATGAGAGAGGTAAGCAGTATGAAGGCCTCAGTGGTCCTCCACAGCTGTCTGGTTTTTGGCTTTAATTTTTGAGCTGACGTCCAAACTTAAAAGACCTTAATCTTGAAATTCAAGGTGAAAGGAAAACTGATGCAAATTATTTCATCAATAACTGCTTTCAGAATGAAGCTTGAGCTTAGATAGCCTAGTTCAACATAAATTTATTTTCTCTACATTTCAAAAGAAAGTCAAAAAAGAAAGAAACTTTCCTAAAATGATGTACTCAGAGTATTTGGAAAATACTAAGGAGAATTTTGAGATGTCACTTTCTGTCTTCAGCTGCAACACTCACTTCTTTGCTAGCTTTGTGGTTGCTAGACTTACATGAAGAATTTCTAATCAGGTTGGAAGTGCCTTGAAAATAAATGTCAGTGAACTGGAATGGAAATTATAACCTTGCAAACAGATGTGCAGTTAAATGCACAGTCATATCAACCATATTTTTAGCCATTACGGGAAAAACCTCAGCTTTCTCTTTCTGAGTGGAGTTCCCTTTTGATTAAGTGCCTGTTTCAGGTCAACACATCTGAGTGAAGCTTAAATTTCCATGATGAAAATATTGAAGTCCAAGTTCAGGTCTGTCTTGTCAGATGACCTCCTTAATGACTGCAGACAAGTAGCAGTGACACATTACAAAACCTGAAAGTTGGCTGAGAATATGCAATGCTGGAGTTCTCATTATTGCTTCTCTGAGAGCAATTTTTATGACACTGATGGCAATGATATGCCTTTAGGTCTATGACTGCACTGTATTTTTTAATATAGTGTTACGAGAAATTTTAAATTAGGAGAAGATGAGTTAATTATTAGCAACATATTATTTTAACCTCCCATTTTTGTGCAAGGTGCAGGTCTTTCTGAAAAATATCACCCTGGTGTTGGCCCTGTGACACGCAGTCACACAACAAAAGCCATGGAAGAAAATTAAAGGTATCCACAGATATCAGTGTTGAAATAGATTTATTGGTGCTGACATTTCCATGCATTTGTTCTGGGGGTTGTGAACTTAACTGGCTTGCTTGGGATCCTTCTTTTCTGCAATACATTATGTACTGTAGTTGCACCCAGGTCTGAAACGTGTATGTGTCACTTGGTCATTAATTGTTTATTCTCGTAGTCTAGTTCTATGCTTGGATGCAATCAGGAGAGTGGTGGTGTGGAGAGGGTAGAGTCAGTCAAGTGAGCAATGTTGCCTTCCTGGAGCAAACTGGGCTGGCCATCAGGAGCCAGGGGGCACATTTTGTGAGCATCCTTGGAAAGGTAAGTCCTGAGGGATGGATCTGGAGGAGACAGAAGTGGTGACTGCACGCTTCAAAATGACATTCTCTTTAGTAGCAAAATGTGATTTAGGAGGAGAAACAGGTGTGACTTGGTTGGTAGATAGATGTGTACAGCACAAATACCTGTGCCTTGATCACAGTGGTTCTACCTCTTTGCTCTTTTCCATGGCCTGGAGGTGTAGCTCTCTCAGTTCTTCAGAATAACAGGTTGGTTGAGGTACACCAATACCATCTGCTCTGCTGACAGGTTTGAGGAGCCAGAAGCATCTATGGAGGTGAAAAGCCTGGACCTGAAGGGGTGATAACCTCTACCTCTATCTGGGAGAGATGTTATTGAAGGTCACAGAAGGACAACAAAAACTTAAACTCTTTGTGGCCTTCTTTGTCCAGGGGAGTGACTCAAAAAACCTATTTTTTTCCTGTAAACAGACATTTATATCTGTATCAAATCACCAGAACAAAAGTAAAGCAGCTTGAAATAAGCCTCATTTTGTCTCCTGAATGCAGAAGTTCTGCAGTCTGTTGTCAATGGCCTTCCAGTTTGACAGCAACTATTGTTCTCATGTAAGTATTTCATTAACTCAAATTTCTACCAAGATGATGAGTCACTCCTGGCTTCTCCTTTATGATTTGTACCAGATTAAAAATGCCTCAGTAATAAACACCTGAGTTTAATCTCAGTGCTGTGATAATGCATTGCGAACATACCTTAGAAATTACTGGATAATGTATTTACTACAAAAAGCAACTTTACAATAAATTATGAAACAGTCCTGTCATAAAACATATAAATGACAATTCTTCAGATGAATATGCCATTGATATTTTGTCATTATTCATTATGCTTTATAGCACAATACATGATCATAAATATTGCTCAAAAGACTAGCACAGCACGTGACAGGCTGCACAGTAATCTCATTGATATAGTTCTTTTCCTGCACATGGATTAGAAAACATTATTTAAAAGCACTTGAGCTTCCAGAAGGTCAGTCCAAATAGGCTGGTCACTCTTATGTGAAGAGGGCTTTGGGTAGATACATGCTGAATGGGAAATTCCTGTGGGACAAAAACCTTTGAAAGATGTTCTGTGACTGCCTGTTTTTCCCAAGGGAAATCTAATGCAATGTTCCAATTATGTGGTGATGGTGAATGTATACCACTGTACAAGTGTGACCCTTTTGTACTCAACAAGCAAAGTGAAGGTCAAGGCAGCAAAATCCCTTGTGCTTTCTGCAGGAACAGTTCATGGCTGTCCTGTGCTGATGAAATTCCAAGATTTTGTTACAGGAAAACAAGCAAGAGGAATGGAAAGTAGTTTCTTCAGCTTCCTAGCATTAAAACATGCCTGTCCCCAGTATGACTCTCCCTAGGTGCTGGCATATTTTCCTTCTGGTGCAGCGTGCTCTGCATTATTAAAATGCTTCTTGTTTGACTTCATCATTAGAGTTTTATTTTACTTTTTGATTGTAGTGACTAAATATAACAATAAATGATTTAAAGAGGAGACAGAAATAAGTGTTAGAGAAAACAAACAGCCTCCCCCCTGCCAAAATGCTGAGTGGTGTAGCAGCGAATGGCTGAAAGAATCAGATTTAATTAGGGTTCCTTTCAGCACTGAAAATTCCATTTATGCACACTATTAAAATAATCTTCTGCATTAATACTAATTTACATCATCAAAATAGCACTTCATCTATTATTCATATGGCATTGTAATTTCTCCCGACTGAGAGGCTGAAGTGTGTTGAGACTCTTCTGCTAAACACTGCACAGATATTCAGACAGCAGTAATGGCTTCAGTTTTCTTTCTACCACACAGACTCCTCTCTTCTCTGGATCTGTGTAATGACCAGTGAAAAGATCATAATAATTATTATGCTCTTTCTCTGCCCCTTATGGCCGATGGGTCTCCCTTTCACAAGCATCTTGAAAAATCAATCTCCCTTTGCCTGCTGTCCGAGTGCAGCCTCACTCAGGGGAGGTGGAAGAGCTGTTTAATCAAGAGAATATCTCTTGAAGGAGAACAAAGAAAAAGCTCCTTTTTCTCAAATTTGAAGGATGACAGAGAAAGTTGATGTGCAGAGCTCAACACAGCTGGAATTTTGTTCATTCTTGTCTCGGAGATGGCAAACTCTTGCTTTCTGTACAAAAGCAAGTGTCAGATGCTAGTCTGCAGCTTTTATTCCCTGTGCCATGCTCTCCGTGCCTCTGTGCATGTGTAGGATGTTGGGGCAGGTCTCTGTTCTGAATTTGGGTATCATTGCCCCACCACATGCCAGACTAGGGCCTCTGGCTTTATGAATAGCAGGTCCTTATGAACATCATAATGTTTTTACATTTCTGAGCCTGACTCATTATGCTAAAAAGGTAGACCAAAGTTGTCTTTAGACTCCTCTGGCAGTATAGAAGAGTCTTTATTTAGTGTAGTTTTCATCTACTTGAAATCATGGTTCCCTGAAATGTCTGCTGGGCAGACTCTTTCTTCATCTTCATCTACACTCTTCAAGAAATGAAAATTGAAACTTAAAATAATGAATTAAGGTGAAACCTCACTGATAACTCATCTATTAGGCTAAAAAAAGAATAGGTAGAGATATTTGAGCATTGACTGCATTGAGCATCTGCTTACACTTCCTGCTCCAGGGGAAGGCAGGGCAGATGACCTAGCAGGACTTTCATGTTCTGTGGTGGAGTGAGTCACTCTGTTCCCACTGATTAATATAAAGGAAGAAATGACAACAAAGATTGCTTCTAATTGCTGAATAGCAAGCTGGAGGGAGGAAGGGAGGTAGGTGAGATGTAATTTTACTTTTGACAAAGAAAGAGGTCTAAACAGAAGTTTCATGTGTCATTTGAAGATGGAAAAAAGACCTCACATGGTATATTGTGGCTCTGGGACTCAAGTGGCCTTTCTGCTGCTTGTTGCTTTAGAGTCTGCAGCAAAGCACAGTATGACTCTGCAGTGTTTAAAGAACAATAATCATGTAGACTTGGAAATCAATAACTAAGACAAAGTAATTCCAGACTCAATAACCCTAAATATCAGAAATCTTATAAAAGAGATTATTGTTTTTCTATGAGTTGAAAGGTTTTCTTTATTACCCTTGTAGTTTTATTAATCTCCATAAAACTTTTTTGCACCCAGGTTAGTGGTGTTTAACAATTCCTGTTTGTGATATCCTTGTTTTTTTAAAATATATTAATCAAGGTAGAGCAGATGTACAGTAAAATGAGACTAAGCCTGATTGGTCATCATGAAACTGCTTGTGGGAAGGATACTTTGACAAGGATTTAAATGTAGAGGCACAGTAAACTTGTGGGAGCAGATTGAGTTTTCAATGCACTTAGAAAACCATTAACTAACATATGTTATGTATAGATTTACATCACTGATTTTGTGCTGCTACATGTGATCATAATAACATAATAAAAGACCTCTGACAGAGTCAAAATTAGGCTTCAGAGTGGATTTATGTGATTTAAATGAATATATGGGAGAAAAAGATATGTTAATGTGCTCTGCATTATTTCTCACAGTGTGAGTTCTGTGAACTTCCCGAGGTCTTTGTTAACTTATTGGTGCATGGCAATACAACAACAATGTGCACTTGCAGCTTATAAAGCCAATTGGAGCCTGGGCTGCATCAAAAGAAGTGTGACCATCAGGTTGTGGGAAGTGACTCTTCCCCTCTACTCCACTCTGGTGAGACCCCAGCTGCAGTGCTGTGTCCAGCTTTGGGGTCCTCAGAACAGGAATGTTGGCCTGTTGGAGTGAGTCCAGAGGAAACCACGAAGATGATCAGAGGGATGGAGCACCTTTGCTGCAAAGACAGGCTGAGAGAGCAGGGGTTACTCAGTCTGGAGAAGAGAAGGCTCCAGGGAGACCTTCTTCCAACCTTCCAATACTTAAAGGGTGCTTACAAGAGAGCTGGAGAGAGACTTTTGACAAGGGTATGTGGTGATAAGGCAAGGGGGAATGGCTTTAACTGGCAGAGAGTAGATTTAGGTTAGTTATTAGGAAGAAATTCCTCCCTATGAGGATGATGAGGCACTGGCACAGGCTGCCCAGAGATGTGGATGCTGAATCCCTGGAAGTTCAAGGTCAGGTTGGATGGGGCTCTGAGCAACCTGGTCTAGTGGAAGGTGCCCCTGCCCATGGTAGGGTGGTTGGAACTGGATGATCTTTCATCATGATGGTCCCTTCCAACATAAACAATGCTATGGTTCTATAAATTAAATCAGGGTCCTCACAATAAGATATTCTGCATTGGTTTATTGATTAATTGATCTTTACATTCAAGAGCTTACTGCTTCAACAGAGCAGATAAGCAGGTGGAAGTTGTATGAAATTAGTTTAGATAAACAGCTGGGTATTTGTAGCAGAAGATACACAATTACCTTTTTCTCACGGTCTCAGAGGATGTTTGTGGAAACCAGAAGGGGCTACTTGGGAAAAGAGATCCAAATTAGATGGTAAAGATGATTTAAGCAACTGGGTTTCACAAAGTTTGGTTGGCTCGGAGCTGTGATGACTGGACAGAAGGGAGCTGTTTGGGAAAAGTGGAGCTGCCTTTAGCAAATGTCAATATCTGTGACAGAGAAAACTTGAACAGATGGTTAAGCTTTCCCCAGCCCATTTTCAGAACTTTCAATGAAAAGCTGAAGGACCTTGACTTCGCGTTACACTCAAGATTCTCTGTGAAACTAAGGATTTTACTTTCCAGCCTTTCCAGAAATTTCAACATCAGGTTGCTAACGTAAAATAAGCCCCAAAATGATAGATGTATCTCTGTACACATAATGGAAATGTTAAATACGACAGAATTCTCAAGTCATTGTGTCATCATGTACTCTGACCACAACATAGACACACCCAAGTCATCTACTCAAATGTTAAACAGGAAAATGCTGTATGCTGATCCTCAAATCCCAGTTATAACTCTTAAATATGTTGCTCTTTTCCTAGGTAGCAGCTTTCAAAGCCAGAAGGAACTATAGTAATTATCCAGTATATATAAGCCATAGGACTTGGTTTGACTGATTTATTTTTCAAACCCATCATCTCTCCTTGAGTTGCAATGGAGCCTTCAGGAAAACAACCAATATTGGTTTAAAGTTTTCCAGTAATAAAAATCCATTGTAGCTGTTAATAAGTTGTTCTGATGGTTAATGGCCTTGCCTGTTAAAAGTTCATGATGTGTTTAATTTCTGAGCTTGTCAGACTAGGTTAGGTCTTTCTGTGTCATTGACAGTGGGATAGAGGAATCTTTAATACACTTTTCAGTTCTGTATGTGATAATTGGTGGTCAGGTTAAATTACACATGTGACCTTTCTAATATTTTGATATCTGTCCTGAAGTGTAGAGACCAGAACTAGAAGGAGTAATCCTACAGTTGTGATACATTATCAAACTGAGAGGCTGCATAATTTCTGTTCATATACTCAGAAATCCTCTGATTTATAAGTTTGTGTATCTAGGAGTCATATTAGCCCTTCTAACTGTGTTACACTTGGAATTCATTATTTTTTCCAAAGTCACTAATTTCCAAGAGGAAAGGGGCTAATACATTATTCTTTATTCCTTCGTGAACAACTTGACAGTTGATAAAAGCATACTTTTTTTTTGTGTCTCAGTAACCTCTCTTTTCAGTATTTTCTGCTTAGAAACCCAACTAAATATACACTCTGTTTGCAATTACATGTCAAAAACTATCAGTCAACCAGTTGTTAAAAGTTCAACATCTACATATTCGTTTCATATCCTCCTAGTTCTTGTACAAGTTGTTTCTGGTGTAAAGTCAAATATTATAGTGATTTCTACTGTTTTGACATTATTTGCTTTTTCATCCAAGCCTGCAGTCTTAGGAAAAATACACTATATTCTTTTAGAAAGATCTGTTCTTACACTTAGAGAAAGGTTCACCCAGAGGGTGTTTGAGTACTGGAACAGGCTCCCCAGGGCAGTGGTTTTGGCCCCAAGGCTGACAGAATCCAAGATGTGTTTGGACAATGCTCTCAGGCACATGGTGGGATTCTTGAGGCTATCTTGTGCACTGTCAGGAATTGGACTCAATGATCCTTATGGATCCCTTCCAACTCAGATTATACTATGATTCTATGACTGAGCTCTGATTTAGATATTGCCATTTAAATTCATTATTAATCAATTATCATATTAGTCAAGCTATTTTTTCTTTTTTTTTTTTTTTTTTTACCTAGGATAGATGTCTGATAGAAATTTAGTGCTGCAATTAGTCACTTTTTTTTTTGTATTTTTTAAATATTGGGTCATAAGCACTTTACCCCAGTTCCTTGAAATTTTTCTTGTGTTCTAAAATATTTTTGAAAATAAATAGGACAACATCTGGCCAAACATCTTCTCTTTAAGAAGATTGAAGTCAACAAATGTGGACCAACAGATTAAAGATGTCCTAATTTCATAGCTCATGTTCCAAAATTCACCAAATCCAATAGTGCTTTTTTCTTATTACTCGTATAAAGATCTTGACCATTGATAGATTTTTAGTATAATAACTTTAGATAGCTGAATTAACATACATATCACTCTTTAATCCCAAGGAAGATGGTTCATTATGGTATTAATAGTTCTTAATGATCATGGTTTAATGATCAGGTGTTCTGCTATATTTCTCTTGCATTTCTAATACTTTTTTCATCAGGAATAGGCTGCAATTTGATGTACCTTCTTACAGTAGTGATGGTAAAAAGGAACTGTGTTAATAGCAAATTAATAGACATTATGTATTTTTTCATTGTTAATGTACTTTCTATTTTATTGATCAGCTATGAATCTGAATAAAGTAATAAGGTTTTAAATGGTAGGTGATGAGTGTCTAGTTTACATGATGTACACTTTAGTTTCTGAGAGAAAAGGGAAACGGAGGTCAGCTGATCTAGGCACTAGCCTGAGTTTTTAATAGTTTGTGTGTTTTACCTGCTACGAGACACGAGGTCAGATGCTCCTCACTGGAATATTTGCTTTTTACTGCAGCAGATGTGTTCAATCATTTGTTTTCTTTTTGGTTGCTTAGTATCTTGAAGACAGTCATTGCCTGGTATAAGCAGAGACAGATACATCCTTGATCTGAACAGAAGAAATGTGGAACTGCGTGGGAGATCCCACATGATGTGACAGGGAATGTGTTTGCTGAAGAGAAAATAAATAGGCACTATTAGACAAGTTCCTCTGACTGATTTAGACCAACTGAGAATTTGTCCTTGACTGCGTCTTTACAAACTAGCTTCCTTTCTTTTCTTTCCTTTCTTTTCCTTTTCCTTTTCTTTTCTTTCTTTTCCTTTTTCCTTTCCTGCCTTTATTTTCCTTTCCTTTTTCTTTTCCTTCCTTTCTTTTCCATTTCTTTTCCTTTTCTTTCCTTTCTTTTCCTTTTTCTTCCCTTCCCTTCCCTTCCCTTCCCTTCCCTTCCCTTCCCTTCCCTTCCTTCCCTTCCCTTCCCTTCCCTTCCCTTCCCTTTCCTTCCCTTCCCTTCCCTTCCCTTCCCTTCCCTTCCCTTTCTTTTCCTTTTCCTTTCCTTTCCTTTCCTTTCCTTTCCTTTCCTTTCTTTCCTTTCCTTTCCTTTCCTTTCCTTTTCCTTTCCTTTCCTTTCCTTTCCTTTCCTTTCCTTTCCTTTCCTTTCCTTTCCTTTCCTTTCCTTTCCTTTCCTTTCCTTTCCTTTCCTTTCCTTTCCTTTCCTTTCCTTTCCTTTCCTTTCCTTTCCTTTCCTTTCCTTTCCTTTCCTTTCCTTTCCTTTCCTTTCCTTTCCTTTCCTTTCCTTTCCTTTCCTTTCCTTTCCTTTCCTTTCCTTTCCTTTCCTTTCCTTTCCTTTCCTTTCCTTTCCTTTCCTTTCCTTTCCCTTCCTTTCCTTTCTTTTCCTTTTCTTTTTCTTTTCTTTCCTTTCTTTTCCTTCTTTTTCTTTTCTGCCTTTCTTTTCCTTTTCTCTTTCTTTTCTTTCTTTTCCTTTTCTCTTCCTTTTCTTTCCTTTATTTTCATTTTCTCTTTTCCTTTCTTTTTCTTTCTTTTCCTTTCTCCTCTTTCCTCCCCTTCGCTTCTCTTTTCCTCTCTATTTTTTCACAGAATCACTAATGTTGGAAAGGCCTTTGGATGTCATGTGGTCCAATTCCACTGCTCAAATAGGGCCACCAAGAAGTAGTTGCCCGGGATGGCAAACATCCAGACAGATTTTGACTACCTCCAAGGATGGAGACTCCACAACCCGCCTGGGCATCTTGTGCCAGTGCTTGGTCACCCTCACAGTAAAAAACAGGTATTCTTACGTTCATAGAGAACCTTCTGTATTTCAGTTTATGCCCATTGCCCCGG